>NC_077237.1:62729158-63361885 GCF_947179165.1 Solanum dulcamara | reverse complement strand
AAATTTATCTTATACTATCCTCAAAAAAATGTGGATATTGAATTTGCATATCCTTTTCTAGCTCCCAGGTTGCTTCATTACCAGAATGATTCTTCCAAAGGACTTTTACTAAAGGAACTTTCTTGTTTCTAAGCTCTTTTGTCTCACAGGCCAAGATTTGGATAGGTTCCTTATTATATGTCAAGTCAGGACTTATCTCAATGGATTTGATATGAATAACATGAGATAGATCTAAGAGATATCATCTAAGCATAGAAACATAAAAGACATTCTGGATCTTATCTAATTCTGGTGGAAGAGCTAATTTATATCCAACTGGACCAACTCTCTCAAGTACTTCATATGGTTCAATAAATCGAGGACTATGTTTTCCTTTCTGGACAAATCTCATAATCTTCTTACGTGGAGAAACCTTTAAAAAGACCTTATCTCCTACTTAATACTCAATTTCACACCTTTTAAGATCAGCATAAGACTTTTGTCTATCTAAAGCAATTTTTAGACGATACTTGATGACTTTTACCTTATCTTCAGTTTGTTGCACAATCTCAGGACCAACTAGTTTTCGTTTACAAACTTCACTCCAGCAAAGAGGAGTTCTACACTTTCTCCCATATAAGGCTTCATAGGGGGGCATGCCTATACTTGATTGGCAGCTAGTGTTATAAGAAAATTCTATCAAAGCAAGGTATCTGTCCCAACTACCTTCAAATTCGATAATGCAAGCTCGAAGCATATCTTCCAGGATTTGAATCACCCTCTCGGATTTTCCTTCTGTCTAAGGATGGAAAGATGTACTAAAGTTCAACCTAGTTCTCAAAGCTTCTTGCGATCTAGTCCAAAATCTAGATGTAAACCTTGGTCTCGGTCATATACAATAGAAATAGGGACTCAATGTAACCTCAGAATCTCCTCAACATACAATTCTGCTAGATGTTCAAGTGGGTAGTCCATTTTGATGGCCAAGCAATGAACGCTTTTGGTTAGACTATCAACTATAACCCAAATTGCATCATGATTTCTTTGAGTACATTGAAGCCCAGAAACAAAGTCCATAGTTATTCTTTCCTATTTCCACTTAGGTATCAAAAAGGGCTGTAACAAACTAGTTAGGACTTAATGCTCAACCTTTACCTGTTGACACACTAAGCATCGAGAAGTAAACTCCGCAATGTCCTTCTTGATACCATTCCACCAGTAGTGTTCTTTAATGGGATGGTACATTTTAGTACCTCCAGGATGCATTGCATATGGTGAAGTATGTGCTTCATTCAAAATTTCTTTTCTCAATAGAGCCATCAGAGTTTAATGCAAGACAAGCATTCATGGATCTTAATTTAAGAAAAAAGGCAAGTGGCTTAGCGATAAACTAGTAAGGGTTTTAACACATAGAGCATCTACTACCACATTGGCTTTACCCGGATGGTGATCGATCATGCAGTCATAATCTTTAATGAGTTCAATCCATCTATGTTGCCTCAAATTCAACTCTTTCTATGTACCCAAGTACTTCGAACTCTTGTGATTAGTAAATATTTGACATTTTTCTCCATATAAGTAATGCCTCTAAATTTTCAAGGCAAACACTAAGGCAGCGAACTCAAGGTCATGAGTAGGATAGTTTAATTCATGTGGTTTAAATTTTCGAGAAGCATACGCAACCACTTTCCCTTATTGCATCACGACACAACCCAAACCACAATAAGAGGCATCACTATATATCACATATTCCTTCTCTTTAGTTAGTGGAGTAAGTATAGGAGCTTGTGTTAATAAGGATTTGAACTTTTCAAAACTCTCCTGGCATTTGTCATCACATACAAACTTGACATCCTTCCTCAAGCGTTTAGTGAAAGGGGAGGCTATAATGGAGAAGCCTTTGACAAACCTTCTATAGTATCCCTCTAAACCCAAGAAACTCCTTACTTTAGTTGGACTTTTAGGTGGCTTCCACTCAACAATAGCATGAATTTTACTAGGATCCACTTTCACAGCCGCCGCTGATAAAATATGTCCCAGAAAGGCCACTTCACCAAGCCAAAATTCACATTTAGAAAGCTTGGCATAAAGCTTCTTCTCTTGCAGAATTTGCAAAATAATTCAAAGATGTTTACTATGGTTTTCACTATTTTTGGAGTATATTAAAATATCATCCATAAAAACCACTACAAATTGATCAAGATAAGGCTTAAGCACGCAATTCATCAAATCCATAAATGCTGCAGGAGCATTCATCAACCCAAATGGCATCACCAAAAATTCATAATGGCCATATCGTGTCCTAAAGGCAGTTTTAGGGACATCATGTTCCCTTACCCGTAGTTGGTAATACCAAGACCTTAAGTCAATTTTTGAGAACAAACTAGCACCTTTTAACTGGTCAAATAAATCATCAATCCTAGGTAGTGGGTATTTATTCTTAATTGTTACCTTATGCAGTTGTCTGTAATCAACAAAAAGCCTAAAAGTCCAATCTTTCTTTTTCACAAATAGCATAGGAGCTCCCAGGGGAGAAACACTCGAGCGAATAAAACATTTCTCAAGGAGATCTTGCAATTGATTTTTCACTTCTTTCAGTTCCGCTAGAGCCATTCGATAAGGCGTCATAGAGATAGGAGTAGTTTCAGGAACAACCTCTATAGGAAATTCAACCACCCTTTCTGAGAGTAGTCCGAAAAGATTTTCAGGGAAGACATCATGAAATTCACATACCATGGGTATATCCTCAAGGCTTGGACTTTCCAGGTGTGTATCAAATATATGAGCAACATAAGCTTCACAACCTTGTCTAACTATCTTCCTTGCCACAACCGAGGAGATGATATTAGATGTCAATGATCTTTCACCTTGAACAATGATGTGTGAAGGTGAAGAAGATCTAAAGGTCACATGCTTTGACCTACAATCAACTACCGCATGGTATCTATAAAGACAATCCATACCGATAATGACATCATAGTCTTGGAAAGGCATTTCAATTAAATCAGCAGGAAAGACTAGATTTTGAATTACCAAGGGACAACCTCGATAGATTTGATTGCAAATAACTTGTTGACCCAAAGGACTTTAGAGAAGCACACCACAATCGAGTCTCGCAGATTTCACATTTTTAGGAAAATCCAATGATGATCAAATATATGAATGTGTAGAACCAGGATCAAATAATGTAACAACATATAAGTCAAATAAGTGAAATTTACCAACAACCACATCTACTCCATCTTGTTCATCCCTCTGTCTCATCATATAAGCTCGTGCTGTAGCTCTTAACCCACTCTCTGGATTGGCTGCACCTACACCTGTTGCTTGTGTATTTCTAAATCTTTCACCTTTATTCCCTTGAGAGAGAGTAGTAACAGGTTTTTGAACCGAGCCTTCCATACGCGGAGAAGAAGTGGGGTTAGGATTAGGACAATCCCTCACTTTATGATCGAAGCTCCCACAATTAAAACAAGATCCAGAAGCTCTTCTATAAGTACCAAAGTGATTCTTTCCACATTTTCCACAAGTGGGTATACGAGTCTTGCCTTGGTCATAGCTTGGAGTGCTGGCAGTAAAGAAACTTGATCTATTATGCTTCTGTTAGGCTAACTTGCGAAAATTATTAGTTTTGGAACTGTCAAACCTCTCTCTTTTTGATGGACCTCCTAAATCTGCATAAGCTTTCCTGAACGTGTGTTTATTTCTACCAGCTTGTTCCTGGTCGATCCTTTCCCAAGTAAGAGCAGCTGAAACTAATTTATAAAAGTTTTCATGTTGTAGGACCGCCACAGATTTTTTGATTTAATCATGAAACCATTTTCGAATTGCCTGTACTTATATTTTTCATTATGAATAATACCCCCAGCATAACAAGATAGCCAAAGAAACTTCTGCTGATATTCCGCGATAGATATACTCCCTTGCTCTAAATTTAAGAACTCTTTTTTGTTTGCATCATGATAAGCAGGTGGGACATACTTCTTATAAACTTCTTTCACAAAATCATTCCAAGTAAAATAGGAGGCTTTGCCCTAGCATTCAGTACACTTACCCACCAATCATAGGCATTTTTTTGTAATAGTGATTAGAATACTTAAATTTTGCAGCGTTTGAACACTCTAACTGCTAGAATACTCTTTCAATCTGTTCCAACCACTGCTCAGCAATTGTAGGGTCAATAGTGCCTTCAAACTCAACTCCACCCATTTTTATCATTTTCTCAAAGTTTATTTCATCAGGGTCAGGCACTCTTCTAGCCATGTGACAAAAGAAATCAGTCATTTATAGGGGATCAACAGGAGGAGCACTATAACTCATTTGAGGGTGTGGCCCAACTCTTATACCCTTATTACTTCCCTCTTCAGATACACTTGTACTATAAGTATTTGAATCATAAAAATGTTCCCCAACCCCTACTTGTAGGTGAAGTTGGGCATCAAAGGTATTTAAACCCTCACGAGCGGCTTCCATAAGTCTATTAGAAGTATAAGATGCCACGACTTGATTTCTTCATAGGGGAAGATCATATTGCATTAGGGACATGTACATGATGCATATGCACTATATACAAAAAAACATGTGATAAAAAGAAAAAGTATACCAACAAGTCACAACAAAAGTCTTAGAATCATAAACCTAGGCTCTGATACCAACAATTGTAGCATTTCCTTTGGGAGGATGCCACTTACGAAGCAAAAGATAGTTTTCTTTATAATCTCAAATAGTCAACACGTTTAGAAAATTTATTTTGAAATTCTATTTCCAATTCAACATTATTGCAGGTCCATAAAATACAAAAAACTCAAACTAGTAATTATTATAAAACTATTATCTTCCTTTGTGCATAATGACAAGTCAAAGTCTAAACCTAGTACATGGAATGACTTAAGTTAAAAGCATACTCCAAAAATAGCAAAGCTAGTCACCCAGTTCAAGTTACAAGCATATAATTTTATTTTTACAAGACTTCAAAATTTCATGTATGAGGGCCACATGTCTCCTGTACAAGTCCCCAAAATATTTACAAAACTAGATGCATATACAGATGTGATCTTTACAAGGGCTCCAAAAACTCTACTCCAAACGGCTTTCTTCATATCTCGTCCCGCACATTACCTACGATAGAAAAAACTATCACTAACCATAAAACTTAGTGGTGTATAAACTTTGGACTTGTAGCCATTAAATTCCTCAATACCCTTGTTCGTCGTAGGTGACTCAATAAGGTAAAAGTAAGCCCAGTGAACAAGTATATTAAAGTATCGAATAAAATTTATGAAGAGTTTCAAAATATCAATATTAATATTCAAAGGCTTAAGTATCAAGAAAGCTTATAATTCAATTCAAAAGAGTTGTCAAATAACAATTTTGCCCAATATGTATGTAATGCTATCAAACTAAGCACAATCATTATCAAGATGGACCGAAGTCTCAAAATCAAGAAGGACCGAAACCCATATCAAGAAGGGTCGTCACCCAATATTAGGAGGATCAAGAACCATGTTGAAAGTGGTTTTCCACTCGTACTCGAAAATGGATGAAAATCCATCATCACAACTAAATGTAAATCTAAAGTCAAGATGTGCAAGATTCGAATTGAGAGGCATGCCAATATCGATGAAAAGTCACCATAACAAGAAGGACAAATTCCCAACAAAAATGCAAAATAATCAAGCAATTCGTACAAGTGGGTGGTTTAGCAAAAGTTTTGCAATACTTGAGATAATAGTCATACCATAATACAAGACAAGTATTAAGAAATCAACCCATCAAAATACTTCAAATTTTAGAAAATAAAATATTCCAAATTCAAGTTTATACACAAACCTTGGCATTTTAGTACATAACAAGTTCTACCACAACTCGAGGAGTTCAATTCATCTACACCATAGACCAACCAAAAATCCACTTCGTCAAATAGTTCCTCTTAGCTTGTATAAGAGAATATACACATTAAATACAAAATCAAATATCTATTTATTTTTTAAAGTCTCAGCATATCAAAACTGAATATAAATCATCCCAAACTATCAAAATAGGAATTATGGACAACTGTCTTGTATTGTTGCTCAGTTTCGAAGGGGTAAATGGGAGAAATAGGCTTTATGGCCTCAATGAAATTTATATACATATGTCTTAGGGTCTCATACAATTTAGAATAACCCCTATAGCAATTCTATACAAAACAATATACCCAAAATACCAACAGCAGTCCATGTAGGATTTTTAAAATAAAATCTGGGCAACTCCTCCCATATACTTCATCACCCTTTTTTGTGCAGATAAAAGCGAAACTGGGTTTTTGAGCCTAAATGAAAGTTATATCCCGAAAACATCTTGAATCACTCGAAAATAATCTTTACACAAGGTGTTATACTAATATTACTAATAGCATACCCATCCAAAAATGAGTTTGCAAAATAAAGTTTATTCACCCAATTTCGATAACAACAACTTATCAAAAACTTCAACAATAATATCAACAATCATTATACATCATAAATTAACTAATTTCATCTATTTAATCCAACCAAAATAGTCCCTAATCCATAAGTCTCAACAAAGCAACAACCAAGTTTACAACGCTACTTCCTCCATTTTAATTCGTTAAATCTCTAAACAAGCTTGTTAACAAGAACAAAAACCTCAATCTTACCTTAGGTATGTAGAAACCATGACAACACACTCCTTATTAGATGATTTGTAGCTCAAACTGAAGGCAATGCAATATGCAACACCTTTCTCTTCACGAGCTTCAAAATTCGGGACTCGAATTTGGGTCAACAATGGCCTTTCTTAGCCTAGGAGTTCTCTCTCTCACCCTCTAAAATATTCTGAAAATTTTTGGTCTGAAAATGAAGAGATAAGGTTGAAATTATCCCTTACATGGTAAGAAATATGGGCCTGACCCAACTTGGAATCGGGTTGGACCAAATTTTCTGCCCATCTTGACCCTTCTTCCTTATAATGTCGACAAATTTTTATTCCGATGTCATATATAATACCATGACCTATGGTTGGAAAGGTATTATAATTATATACAACTTTCATTTAATGGGTTTACCCATTTCCAAATTCTAATGGGTTTATGGCCTCTTGAAGTCAGATCACCCAAAAATGTAACAAAAACAAAAATAATTTTTTTTTTCGTAAAATTTTTTTGGGGTATTTCATACTTTACCTTATTTATGCTTATGATGTATAAAAGAGGATTGGTTGGAGCCCTTCGAGATTTTGATCGCCGTGTAATGGCTAGGCCCTAGGTCAGATCTTGATAAAAGTGGTAGCCTTCAACAATCAAGTATGTGAGTATGCTATAAAATGAAGAATATAAGAGAGAGACATGTATAAGCAATAAGCATAAGTGAATGCATGAATGACAAATCATCAGGTAAAACCTTAAAACTTTCATTTTATGGGAAATAGACCATAATCGACATTTAAGACCACAAGAGTTATTACATGAAATCCAACATATCCTCTTAGATTAGCACAGAGAGACTACTTTCCAGGTAGAACTTCGATCAACCTTAAACCCTATGGTGGCACATAGTTAATGCAACATGAGACTTTACTTCAGTACAGCTTCGATCGAGTATCTATCTACATGCTACATTCTGTGCTCGGTCAAGTCCTATGGAATAAAATTAAAATATTAATATAACATAAGAATTATATAACTTTAACATTAAAACATCAATCGATGGAATAGCTAATTAAAACCTTTCATTTGATTCAATGCGAGAATTATTCTTTCACATTGAAACCTTACTTTGGCTAATAAGCCCATCATCAATCAATCATTTTATAAAAACACCCTTGCATAAGAATTTACTTCATAAAATTCATTTGGGTAAAACTTCATTTCAACTTTGCTTTATCATAAGAAACTAGGTGGGTTCATCTCATAAAAATCTTTCAATGCCTTTAAAGATTTCTTGGTTGCATGAGACTAATAGAAATGCATAAAATACACATTCTTAAAGCAACCCACCATATATATCTTAAAAGTCTTTTCAAGACTTCATACAGACACTTTAATAACATAGTAATTTCATGAAATCAAGAGTCAATATACATCAATATATGTAAGAAAACTTCAAATATATCCTGATATATGCATTTAAAGTCATCATGTAAAAGCCCATAAGATTTCATCATTTAAAATTAAAAAACTAGTTTGAGAAAACATTTGGGCTGCATGGGGTAGAAGGACCCGTGGATGAAAATTCACATACCTTGAAGAAAACAAAATCTCTAAGAATCCTTAAGGAAGAAATGAGACTTGAATGCCTTGAGTTTTCTAACCCTAGCCTTTCCTTTACGTTCTTTAGAGAGTTTTGAAAGAGAGAACTTGAGATCCTTAAGTTTAAGTGTGAAGAATGAGATCTTCGAAGGGATTAGGTTCTTTAGGTAAGGGAATTTAGTCCTTAAAACAACACCATTTGGATTTAAAACATAACAAAAGACTGGAATGCCACTTTAAAAATCTGGTCGAAAAGGACTTCACGGGGGCCCTTCACAGTCCGTGGTTCTCACCAAGGTCTATGGTATGTTCCCTTGGTATGGGACATAGAAATATTTGGTAAAAGAACTTGAAGGGTTGTCTGTAAAGTTTCTACACAGATACCTTAACAGTCTGTGAAACTCATCACAGCTTGTGAAGTGCAATCGTGGTGCAGGTCCTGCAAGGGGCCTGCGGAAGTGGCTTTCACGGATCACTTCATAGTACGTGAAAATCTCCATGGCCCATGGTGGTAGTCTGTGGACCCTATATTGGGAAACTTCCTAAGGACTTTAGGGAGGTCTCACCAAGAGGGCTTTACGCCCCTTGGTGCTCGCTATGGTCTGTGGTCTTCCATCGTGGTTCGTCCCCTGTAGTATGAGCCTCTGAATCACTACCACGGTGGCACAACATAGTCTGTAGAGCTTACCGCAGTCCATGAAGTCTTTCATGGTCACCTTGTAAGACTACTTTCTGCACCTTTCTGAGAATTCTTCCTTGGGTCTTGGTTTAGGAACATTCACATTTCTGGGGTCTTACAATATCTCTCCTTGGGAACATTCGTCCTCGAATGAGAATCATTGACATGGAAAAAATACATGGCACGAGGAATAGCAACCCAACATATATGCAATGTCACTTAAGATGCATCAAACATGAAATCTTTAAACTTGAGCTTAAAACATAAATTTACAATTCAACTTCATTAATATGCATACACATGAAAACTTGGAAAAACTGAAACATACGAGTCTTAAACATTTGAACATGAATGACTTATTACCTTAGGCTTGAGTAGAATGAAAGATAAGAGGATAATGTTTCAACATATCCACTTCCACTTCCCATGTAGCACTTTCGACTTGTTGATTCCTCCGAAGGACTTTAATAGAGGAAACTTCTTTGTTCCTCAAAATTTTGACGTGCCAGTCCATAATTTCAACCGAGACTTATTCATAGGTCAAGTTCTCCTCAACATTCACTACCTCCAAAGGAACAATGGAGTTAAGGTCTCTCACACATTTTGTCAACATTGACACATGGAACACCCTGTGAATCATGCTCATTTCCAAAGGTCATTCTAACTCATACACAACTTTTCCAACCCACTTTAGGACATTATAAGGTCCTACATACCTAGGGCTCAATTTCCCTTTCTTAGCAAACCAAAACACACCTTTCATGGGTGAAACCTTCAAATACACCCAATCATCTACTTTAAACTCAAGATCCCTACTTCTAGTGTTGGAATTTGACTTTTGATGACTTTGAGCCATCTTCAATATCTCTCTAATAATCTTCATCTTCTCTAAGGTATAGAGTACAAAATCAGGACCTAACAAGGTCATCTCACCTACTTCAAACCAACCAACCAGGGGTCTACATCTCCTCCCATTCAAATCCTCAAATGGTGCTATCTCAATATCGAGTGGTAACTATTATTGTTAGAAAATTCAATGTGCGGTCTTGAACTCCAACATACAATCTCTTAATGTATCCTTTAGGGTTTCAATTGTCCTTAAAGCTTGCTTATCAATTTGAGGATAGAATGTGGTTCTTAACTTTACTTTAGTAACGTGGCCCTTTTGAAATAATCTTAAAAGGTGAGAAGTAAATTGAGTACCACGATCTTAAATGAATGACAATGGTACACCATGCAACCTCACCAACATCTGAATATACAAGTTTGCATAATCTTTGGCCCTATAAGAAGTATTAACCATTAGAAAGTGAGCCAACTTAGTCATTATATCAACAATTACCCAAATCGAATAATGATGCTTCAGAGTGAGGCAAACCAACTACAAAATCCATATTCACTTCTTCCTACTTCAAAGTAGAGATATCAATATCTTAGGCTAGGCCGCCGGTTCTTTGATGTTCAGCTTTCACTTGTTGGCAATTTGGACATTCAGACATAAACCTTGCTATGTCCTTTTTCATGCCACCCCACCAATATAAATTTTTGAACTCTCAATACATTTTCATCGAATAAGAGTGAATGGATTATACAGAATTATGTTCCTCCATCAAGATCATACTCCTTAGATCATCAACATCTGGAACACATAACCGATATTATTAATATAACACCCCATCTCTCCCTTGTGAAAAGACCTCTACAATCTTTTCCTTCACCAACTTCTTTAACTCGACAAGTGTCGGGTCAAGATCTTGGTTCAACTTGACATCCACCACCAAGGAGGATTTAGACCCATTTTTAGACAACCATACCACCATCATTGGTACCGCACAATTTCACCCCTACTCTTGCCTACCAGTGAACATATTTCACCAACTCCCTCTTTCCTTCATCAACATGGGCCACACTCCCCATAGACACTATACTAAGTATATTGGCAACCACATTGGATTTACCTGGATGATAGTGCAAACTCATGTCACAGTCCTTGAGGAGCTCTAGCCACCTTCTTTATCTTAGATTGAGGTCCTTTTGGGTGAACACATATTCAAGGCTTTTATTATCGGTATACATATCTATATGTACCCCATAGAGATAGTGCCACCAAATTTTCAAAGAAAAACCAACGACCGCCAACTAAAGATCATGGGTAGGGTAGTTATGCTCATGCACTTTCAATTGCCTAGAAGCATAGGCTATGAACTTACCAATTTGAATTAAGACATAACCCAAATCAATCTCAGAAGCATCATAATAAACCACAATCCCTTTGAATAATAATGATAGAATCAAAATAGGAACGAAGGTAAGTCAATCTTTTAAAGTTTGGAAACTCCTTTCACACTCATCCGTCCATATAAATTTCACCTTCTTTTGAGTCAACTTTGTCATATGAGATGAGATGGAATAAAACCCTTTGATGAATCTTCTATAGTAACCGGCTAGACCTAAGAAACTCCTAATATCCGAAGGAGATAATGGTCTAGGCCGATTCTTGATCGACTTTATTTTCTTAGGGTCAACCTTAATCCCCTCACCGGACACTATATGACCAAGAAAGACCACCTCCTTCAATAAAAACTCACACTTGCTAAAATTTTACAAATAATTGTCTATCTCTCAACATTTGGAGCAAAACCTTCAGATGATCCTTATGTTCTTCCTTACTCTGAGAGTAGATCAAAATATCATCAATGAATACCACAATGAAAGTATCAAGGTAGGTTTTGAACACCCTATTCATTAGGTCCATGAACAACGCTGGCATATTCATCAACCCAAAACTCGAAGTAACCATAACTTGTCTAGAATGTCATCTTGGGAATGTCACACTCCCTCACCTTTAGTTGGTGATAGCCAGACCGAAGGTCGAACTTGGAGAAGTGACTTTCCCCTTGCAATTTATCAAACAAGTCTTCTATCATAGGAAGTGGATACTTGTTCTTAATAGTTACGTTATTTAATTACCGGTAATCAATGCATATTCGAAGAGACCCATCCTTCTTTCTTACAAATAGCACATGAGCACCTCATGGAGAGATACTTGGCCTTATGAACCCCTTTTCAAGCAAATCCTTTAATTGTTCCTTCAACTCTTTCAATTATGCTGGGCCATTTGTTAAGGAGGGATATAGAGATGGGTTGGGTATTAGGGAGGAGATCGATACCAAAATCAACTTTTCTTTCAAGAGGAATACCTGGAAGGTCATCGGGAAAGACATTGAGAAACTCATTGACTACGAGGACTAACTTAAGAGAAGGAATTTCAGATTCGACATCCTTAACCCTAACAATGTGGTAAATACAACCCTTAGCAATAAATTTTCAGGATTTAAGACACGAAATGAACTTACCCTTCACTATCAAATCACGACCCTCCCATTCCAGAATAGACTCATTTGGGAATGAAAACTTGACTCGACGAGTCCTAAAATCTATGTTAACATAAGATACATGTAACTAATCCATCACAATGATGACATAGAAATCTACCATGTCAAGCAATATAAGATCACAAAGACCAATTTTATGTAAGATGGACATGAGACAACTCCTATAGACCTTTCTAGCAGCAACCGACTCACCCATGAGGGTAGACACCAAATATAGCTCTACTAATGTTTTGGGAAATATATCAAACTGATTAGCTAATAATGGAATAAGAAATGACATGTTTACATGCGGGTCTAAAAATATATACACATCAAAAGTAAAGATATTGAACATATCGGTAAAAACTTTTGGTGCTTTCTCAACCTCTTGCCTCCCATGGAAATCATAGAAATGGTTGGTGCGTTGGCCATCTCCTAGAGTTTGTTGGCTATGAGTAACTTGGCCTTAAGTCCTACCACTACCACCACCTCTACAATCCCGAGCATGATGACCCAATTTTCCACATTTGAAGCATGCATTTAAGCCCGCCAAACACTCCCATTTGTGGGTCCTCCCACACCTTTTGCATGGGGAAAAAACATGAGTGCCAATATTATCTCTTGGGACCATTTGATTATTACCCTTATCCTTGTTGAACTTTGAAGGAGGAGTATTAGTGGAACCTTGTTTTATAAACCGTTGCCTACTTTGACCTTTTCCATTGCTACCATAATTGGACCTTTGAGGGTTGGACCCTCCACCAACCACTCTAGCTTTCTTGAACCCTCTAGACCTTTCTCTCAACTTCTCGTATTCAATTTGTTCGGCATAAGTCATTAACTAGGAGATGTCCACAACTTGACCATGGCCATTGTTCGCTCCTTGGATACCATGTTTGAGATGCCAGAAATAAACTTACTCATCCTTGTTCGAGTTCAGAGACCATAAAGGGACCATACTTGGACAGTGTTGTGAACTTGAGGGCAAACTCCCTCACACTCATACTCCCTTGATGAAGGTTGATGAACTCTTGGATTTTGTCCTCCCTATGCTCCAATGGGAAGAAACGGTCAAGAAAGGCACTTTTGAAATCTTCCCATTCTATCGGTCCCCTTTATTTATTCCTCTCAACAATCCCTTGCTCATACCAAACTCGAGCCACACCTGTTAGTTGGTAAGTCACTAGTTCGACCTTTTCATTTGGTGGCATCCCCATGATAGCAATAACCTGGTATACCTCATAGATAAACTCCATAGGGTCCTCATCTAGCTTAGAACCATTGAACTAGGGCGGATTCATCCATTGAAAATCCTGAATCCAAGAGGATGGATTTTGCACTTAAGGAGGAGGGATACCTTGATGTCCTTGGTGGGCTATAGCTTGAGCCAATAATGTAAAAATGTTATAGAACTCGGCATGATTTACCCCTTCCTCATTATGTGGGATATCCGGAACCAGATGAGATTGTTCTTTATCGTCAACCCTTGTTCCTAGAGGTTCTCTTCCACGAAGCATTATCTAAAAAAATAAAATCCCTTCTTAGTTAGAAGAAAACTTAGCACACTATAAGGAACCACATGAATTTAAAAAAGTGAAGACCTTTCTAAACGTCTCATAGTCTCTTATTCATAGTTGTGGCGCACTTCACAACCATGAGCAAGACCGTATTTAACGTGGTATGTTGGACACTAAGGAATATTTAAAAACATCATGCTCTGATACCAAGTTTGTCACAACCCAAGTCTAGGGCCTAGACGTGAAATGATGAATGAGACGCTCGGAGGTACCTCACCCAAGCCTTGTAGCATTCATTAAGCATTTCATTAGCAATCATAAACAAATCAAGTGGAAATATAAGGGATATAGGGACTAAGGAGCTTCACATTAATCAGAGTCAATGACAACGTAACAACCTTTACTATGTCCAACAATACCTTCTAGATTAAGACTTGGCGGGGGATAAGACATTTTCCTAGCTCACTCTCAAGATTATGTCAAAAATAACAAACTTGATTCTAATGTCTAACCATAACATAAGCTACATAAGATAGGAGTATCTTTCCCAGAACATGAGAACTCACCAAAGTGGTATCCTTCAATAATCAACTTAGACACGGGGAGGAGAGTTATAACATAAGCATTATATAAATTTAATATTAAAATATCAATTGGTGGAATATGTCATTAAAAACATTCATTTGATTCAATGTGAGAATTGTCCTTTCATATTGAAACCTTACTTTGGCTAAGAGACCCTTCATCAATCAATCATTTTATAAAGACTCCCTTTCATTAGCATTTACTTGATAATGTTCATTTGGAGTCAAAATTTATTGCAACTTTTCTTTATCATAAGAAACTAGGTGGGTTCATTTCATAAAAACCTTTCAATGCCTTTAAAAAATTCTTGCATGCATGAGAGTAATGGAAATGCATAAACTACATATTCTTAAAGCAACCCACCAGATATGTCTTAAAAGTCCTTTCATGCCTTTATATAAGTACTTTAATAGCATTGTAATATCATGAAATAAAGAGTCAATATACATCAATATAAGTAAGGAAACTTCAAATATATCATGATCTGTGCATTTAAAGTCATCATGTAAAGTTCCAAAAGATTTCATCATTTAAAATTAAAAAACAAGTTTGAAAAAACATTTGGGCTGCATGGGTGAAAGAACCCATGGATTAAAACCCACATACCTTGAAGGAAAAAAAATTCCTAAGAATACTTGAGGAAGAAAGGAGACTTGAATGCGTTGAATTTAGAAACCCTAGCCTTGCCTTCAGGTTATTGAGAGAGTTTGGGAAGAGAGAATTTGAGAGACTTAAGTCTAACTTTGAATAATGAGGTCTTGGAAGGGTTTAGGGTCTTTAGTTAAGGGAATTTAGTCCTTAAAACGACACCATTTGGATTTAAAACATTGGAAAAGATGGGAATGCCCCTTTAAAATTATGGTTAAAAAGGACTTCAAGGGGGCCCTTCACAATTCGTAGAGCTTACCACAATCCGTGGTTGGATCCCATGGTATGGGACTTTAGAAATATTTGAAAAAAGGAATTGCAGGGTAGTATCTGAAATATCTTCTTAGACACCTTGATGGTCCGTGAAACTCATCACAGCCCATGAAAGGGGGCCGTAGTGCAGGTCCTGCAGGAGCCCGCCGAAGTGGCTTCCATTGACCATTTAACGGTCCGTGAAAATCTCCATGGCCCGTGGTAGTCATCCGTGGACCGTGCCTTTGGAAAATTCCTGAGGACTTTAGGGAGGTCTCACAACGGAGGCCTTCAAGGCTCGTGGTGCTCACCATGGTCCATAGTTCTTTATCGTGGTTCATCCCCTATAGTGTGAGCCTCTGAATCTCTACCACAGTTGCACACCATATTCGGTAGTGCTTACCATGGTCCGTGAAGGCTTCCCTGTCAACTTCTAGCCCAGTTTTCTACAACTTTCTTAGAATTCTTCATTAGTTCTTAGTTTAGGACCTTTCACATTTCCGGGGTCTTACAGTTACTACCTAAGATACATCAATTCCAACCAAACCAACTCTAACAAAAGAAAGCCATAACCTACCTCGCACGTGAAACCGCACAAGAATTGCTAAACCCGAGCTTTTCCCTTCTGGGCTGGCCATTTCTGAAATATGCCACTCTATCAAATTGTTGAAGAACACATCAAAATAACGCAAATGATACCTATATTACTATAATAAAAAGGAACAAAAATCTGGTCAAAAGTCAATATTGTGGCCCATGCACAAAATCGAATAACCAACTCCATCACAAGGTCCCAAATAATTCAAGAAACTTATGCCCAAAAATGGGCACATTCCGAGCACCGGAAGGGCTCAAACAACCCCAAAAATTTCAAGCCCTAAAATAGCTAAAAATTCAAGGAAAAAGTGAAATTTACCTCAAAGGAAGCCTTTGATCCTAATTAAG
Organism: Solanum dulcamara; assembly: GCF_947179165.1. Taxonomy (NCBI): domain Eukaryota; kingdom Viridiplantae; phylum Streptophyta; class Magnoliopsida; order Solanales; family Solanaceae; genus Solanum; species Solanum dulcamara. The sequence continues at coordinate 63,345,658 of NC_077237.1, read as the reverse complement.
AATGTACCAAGTGATTCCCCTAAAGAATCCACGCAATTTAGCCTTTGAATCACCCAAATCCCCCAAATATAGAGAGAAAAATTGAGTTTGGAAGATTGGGCTCAAATATCCAAAAGAGTCAAAATATAGGCCTCTTATGTCGCTTAACCTAACCCTCGGTGTTTGCTTAAGAGACCACCTCAAAGGAGGCGGGCATTGCTTAAGGATATAATATGTTGCATAAATGACCAGACGCTTTAGCGATGGATGGTCGCTTTAGCAACACCCGACCTCAGGTGCCTGGTCACTTTAGCAACCTATTGGTCGCTTTAGCAGAACTAGCTTTAGCGACTAGGAATTGATTTAGCGACAGCACCAGGTACCTTCTTTGTGAAAGATGAGCTTGACATGCCAAATTCTTCGACGGGGTTTTCCAGATTCTCTTGAAACCCTGCTTGCACAAATGAAATATCCTACCCCACCTAATTTGGAAATCAAGACTCAATGACGCATTTAAAATTCCCATACAAGGTCTTTTTACCAAAAAATGGATCACACACCCAAATGCCATTTTCCATAATTAGTCTTGGAATAAGATCGGAAGCCTCGGGAAGTGAACTAAGAGTCGTCTTAGACCAATATTGTTATTCCAAAACTAACTGTGTTGTCACAATTTCCATCCAAGTGCCATTTTCATGAATGTTGACTAAAGTCAACCATAGGCTAATTTTCAAGGTCAACAGTGCCGAATGGATCCAAACTCGTATCGACTTCAGCAATACTCATGCCGATTATGCTACTAGCCTAATTTGACCATCCTAGATCTAATAAAACTGTTAGAATTCTGTTTTGAGGTCATTTAACATAAATTATGACCAAATACATCTTTTTTAGTTATAAAGGTTGCAAAATAGGAAAACGATCCTAAAAGCATTTTAAGCACCTCCAAAACCAAATAAAAGGTCATTCTAAACCAAGCTTGGCATTTTGGAGCTAACCGCAGTGATAAAATTTCCACCAGGACGTGTTTACTAAAAGTGTTGACTGAAGTCAAACTTGGCCAAAACTTCAAAGTTAAAACTTCTAATCGCACAAACGCAAAACCAAAACTCCAAAACCCAAACTAAGCTTCCTTTTAGACCAAAATGGACCTTCTAGAGCCGATGGAACTGATGAAATTTCCATCCGACATCCAAAACTCTAAAGGTTGACTCAAGTAAACCCTTTCAAGTCGTAAGCTTTATTAGAGTTGACTCAAGTCAACCCTTTCAAGTTGTAAGCTTCAAGAATTGACAAATCACCTTAAAACTCAAGCAATCACCTTTAGGAGCATGCCACCCATCCTAACATCACATAAGATCTATAAAGAAGCTATGGGAAGGGGTAAAATGGTAAAAATATGCAAAAGTATAAAAATGACCTTGTAGGTCATTATAACATCCACTACTAAAAGGACATTTGTCCTCTAAAGTCAAGGAAAGAAAGTACCTGGTTGGGAAAGAACAACTCATAAGCTACCTCCCCTACCCGTCTTACATTTTCAAAAAGGCTAATAAATTTGGGGATAAGCTTAGCCTCCCTACCAAATCGCATCATGCCATTCATGGGAAATACTCGCATGAATACTCAATCTCAAACCATAAACTCCAAAAGCCATACCATCCGATAATCATACCTCTTCTACCAACTCTGGGCAGTACAGAGCCTCTCTTGAATTATACGAACTCTATCCATCGAATTATGCAATAAATAGATTCTCCAAGGCCTAACCTCAAAAACATCAAACCAGCCTACTGAGAATGATATCTACTACCATATAACGCCTCAAAAGGTGCCATCTTGATGCTCAAACAGTAGCTATTATTATATGCAATTTCTACTAAAGACAAGGAGTAATCCCACTGACCCCAAAAATCAATAACACAAGCCTATATCATATCCTCTAAGACATGAATAGTCCTTTCTGACAGACCATTGGTCTGGGGTAGAAAGTTGTGTTGATCTCGACTTGGGTACCTAAATCTCTTTGTATAGACCCTTAGAAATGTGAAGTGATATAAGTAACACAGTATGAAATACTAGATACTAGCACCTTATGCAATTGGACCACCTTTCAAATTAAATCTGAGGCAACCTCTGTGAAGTGCAGGTAGTCTAGATCGGTAAGAAGTGAGCAGACTTGGTCAATTGATTTACAATAACCCAAATAGAATCAAAACCCTAGGAGATACATGGTACACCCACTACAAAGTCCATAGCTCTCTATTCCCACTTCTACTCTAGACTGGGTAGTCACTGGGTCAAACCACCTAGCCTCTAATGCTAGAACTTAACCTACTGACCATTGAAGGACCTAACCATAAAAGTTGTAATGTCCCGCTTAATCCATACCCACCAGTAATACTATCGTAGGTCGAAATACATCTTAGCCACACTGGGATAAATAGATTATCTAGAATAATAGGCCTCTTCAAAGATAAGCTTGACTAGATCTCTAACTCTAGAAACACAGGTACGATCCTCGATCCTCAAAATACCCTATAGATTTAAGGTCTCCTTCCTAGCCTCTCCACGGAATACCTTATCCTGAATCTCCCTCAGCTATTTTGTTGTGCCCGAACAGCTCTATCAAGGAAGACCTAGCCTCTATATAAGCAAGTAAACTACCTGACTCAAAAATAACAGAACGAACAATATGGTTAGCTAAGGACTAAATGTCTTAAGCTAAAGGATTCTCCTCAACTGATACAAATACCAAAGTGCCCATACTCACAACCTTCCATCTCAAATTATCTTCTACTATATTTTTCTTGCCTGGGTGATAGAGAATACTGATATCATAATCCTTCAACAACTCTAACCATGTGGGTTATCTCAAATTAAGGTCCTTCTGGATAAATATGTACTTAAGTCTATGGTGGTTAGTATACATCTCACAATGGATTCCATACAAGTAATGCCTCTAAATTATCGATGTAAATACTATCGCCACAAACTCTAAATCATGAGTGGGCAGTTCCACTCATGTACCTTCAGCTGCCTAGAATCATATATAATAACTCTGCCCTGATGTATCAAAACTCACCCAAAGACAACACCAAAAGAATCACAATACACTGTAAAACTCTAGTCGTCGATGAAATGAGTAAGAATTGGAGCTGAAGTCTACAAGGCCTTGAGCTTTAAGAAGGTCTCCTTACACTCATTAGACTTTTGAAAGGAACATTCTTCTAAGTCAATCTGGTCAAAAGCAATAAAATAGAACCCCATAATAAACCGTCTGTAATATTCTACCAACCCGACAAAACTATGGAGCTCGATAGGAGTAGTGGGCCTAGACAAATCACAAACTGCTACTATCTTCGTCGGATCCACTATAATCCCATCTTTATGCATCACTTGTCATAGGAATTCCATAGACTCAAGAAAGAATTCACACTTAGTGAATTTGGCATACAACTACTGATCCATAAGGTCTAAATTAGTATCCTCTGGTGCTGTTCATGCTGCTCTCTACTCCCAGAGTAGACTAGAATGTCATGAATGAATACAATGAAAAAGGAGTCCAAGTAGGGCCTAAAAATATGGTTCATCAAATCCATGAATGTTGCAAGAGCACTAGTCAACCTAAAAGACATGACTAAGAACTCATAGTGCCCGTATCGAGTCCTGAAGTAGTCTTAGGGATATATTACTCCTTAATCACCAGTTGGTGATACCTTGACCTCAAGTCTATCTTAAAGAACACCACTTCACCCTAGAGCTAGTCAAATAAGTTATCAATATATGGTATCACGTACCTATTATTGATTTTCACCTTATTCAATTGCCTGTAATCAATATAGATACTCAAAGTACCATCCTACTTTTTCACAATTAGAATAGAAGCATCCCATGGAGATACATTAGGCCTAATAAATCTCCCTACTCAAGAGGTCCTAGAGTTATACATTAAGCTCTCTCAACATAACTGGAGCCATCCAATTAGTGGAACAGAGACTGGTAGTGTACCCGACTCAACATTAATGCCGAAATCAATATCACGCTCAAAAGGAAGTCTAGGTATATCAGTGTGAAATACATCAGATAACTCTTAGATAACAAAATAGAATTAATAGAAGGAGTGTCGGCACTAGTGTCATGGACATAAGCAAGATAGGTTAGGCACCCCTTTCCTACTAATTGCTAGGACTTGAGGAAGGATATCACACCACACGGTACATTACTAACTGCACCTGCCCACACTATCAGAGGAATACCAAGCATACACGTGGTAACAGTCTTAGAGAAGCAATCTAAAACTACATGATGAGCAGACAACCAATCCATGCCTAGATTTAAGTCAAATTCCACCATATCCAGCATAATCAAGTAAACCAATATCATACCCCACGATGGTCACCACACAGGACCGATACACTCAATCTATTACTAAAGAATCACCTACGGGGGTAGCTACACACATATCCATAGGGAATGACTCACTTAAAACATCCCATCAAGTAGCATAATGAGTAGACACATATGAGTAACTGGAACTCATATCAAATAAAGCATTGGCAAGCTTATGAGAGATGGAGTACGTACCTGTGATAATGGCATCCGATGCCTCTATCTTCGTCCTACCCAAAAAAGCATATATGTGACTACGTCTACCTCTACCATCTATCCAGTCTACCTGAGGAACAGCCCTAGTACCCTGACACTCACCTATACCACCCTGTACACTCTTTCTAAGCAGCTGAATTAGGGCCTTGTGGGCCTAAACCTGTGACCTGGTGGAGCCTATGGACTCATGCATCTACGATGGTTGATAGGAGGAAACTTCCTAGCAAAGTGGCCTATCACACCATACTCATAGTATGGAACCCTGAATGAACCTCCCTCAAATATCCCAATTGAACCTCAATAGACACCACATCCTAATACCCAAAAGTATAACCCCGAGAAGACTAGCCCAAAGTGTGGCCGCTCTAACCGTCGGAACCTGCTTATCCACCAAAGATAAGATGTAAGGTTGACTAAATTGGTCTACTAGGTAGATACTATTATGGATGGCCCCTCCGAAAAGAACCCCTGCCATATGACTATTATCCACAGAAACTGTCAAAGTAGAGAGGCCTTTTCTCACTACCTTCGTAGGTCTCACGATGTATAGTCTCAATAGTATGGGCATGATTTACTATCTACAATAAGGAATAGTCCAATGCAACCATTTTCTCCATATCCAACCTCAAAGGAACAAATAAGCCTTTGACAAACCGATATACCCGCTCTTCCTTTGTCGGTATAATCATGGTAGTATGCCTAAAGAGCTTATGGAACTGAGACTCAAACTTTGTGACAGTCATTGACACTTGTAACAGCATTGTGAACTCATTTCTTAGCCTCTCTCTCAAGCTGCGGGTCACAAATCGGCATACTGCTTTTCCTTTGTAGGCATAATCATGGTAGCATGCCTAAAGAGCTCATGGAACTAAGACTCATAACATGTGATGTTATCCACCCCTATACCACCATTGTGAACTCATCTCTTAGCCTATTACTCAAGCTCTGGGTCATATACTTCTCCAAGAAAGCCTTGGAGAACTGGTTCCATATCATTGGCGGCGATCTTGCAGTTCTTCAGCAAAATGTAAATTGAGTACCTTGGTCCGAGATGATAAACAATTGGACACCATGAAGCTTAACCAACTCTTGGGTATATAATTAACATAGTCCTCAGCTGAATATGAAGTTTTAACAGGAAGAAAATGAGCCGACTTAGTCATTCAATAAACACCCACTAAAATAGAATCATGTTTCCTACAAGTATAAGGAAAACCAATAATGAACTCCATATTCAAAGCTTACCACTTTAAAGTAGGAATCTCAATGTCTTGAGCCAAACCTCCCGATTTTGATACTCAACTTTCACTTGTTGACAATTTAGGCACTTAGCTAGAAATTTTGCAATATCTCTTTTCATGCTATTGCACTAATACACTTCCCTAAAATCTTGATACATCTTTGTGGAACTTAAATGAATAAAATACTGCATAGTATGACCCTCATACATGTTATACCCCACATTTTTTAACTTTGACACGTGTCCGTAATCTTCTTGAAAGTAGCCATGAGATCCTTACTGTCCACACATGCCAAACAACTCTAAGGAAAGAAGATTGTGATACCTCATGAGAAGGAATGTTTGAAATAGAGTCATAAGAGTCCGAAAGGAATTAAAGGCCAAGTAATGAGTCATAGGACTCAAGTTACCTACGTAATATACTAACTTGGAAGTATTACATACTTAAGATATTGGAGTACATACCAAGCTTGAGAAGCATGGATTACATAGGCTCCTAAAATAAGACGAGATTACGAACACACGAGGAAGGGGAAAAGATGATGCGTGGCAGCCAATAAGGAGGTGCCACATGGCAGAACCTCAAGCAAGTAGGTGACCCACCTGCTTGGGGTTCAAGTAGGTGACCCACCTACTTGAGGGTGGGCCCCACAAAGACACGTGGCAGCCTAGGAGACAAGGCAAGGATCTGTGGCCCAATAGGAGATGGACACGTGTAACCCTTAGGGCTGACACGTGTCACTTCTTGAGGAAATATATATATGTATGTTGATGACTACCAAGTCATTTTTCAGCCAAAACAAGTCCAAAAAAAGAGAGAAAACGTGAGAGAGGGAGAACACCTATGGCAGCCATGGTTCAAGAAGAATTAAGGTAAGTTCTTCACTTTTCTTCCATGAATTAATTATCTACGGTGTTCCTCAATTACGTGGAGGTGTATATATGTATATTACGATGCCTACGGAACCATATTTTCAGTTTTTCACTTGGAAAACTAAGAGAAACTTAAAGAGAAAACGCTAGGGAACAGACCCATTTTTGGAGGGGACAGTTGTTAGTAATATTGATATAACTTCTTGTGTATAGCTTAATTTTGGGTGATTCAATATGTTTTGGAAATTTATTTCATAGGTATATAACGTTTATTTAGACTTTCAAATCCAGTTTTGCTTTTAGCTTCGCTAAAAAGGGTGATGAAGTGTAGAGGAGGTACTGCCTACATTTTGGTTTTGGGCATATCTTTTTGTAAAAAATTGAGGTAGGGGTGATTCGAAATTGTATGCGACCCTAAGACACATGTATATAACTTTCATGAAGGACGTAAATCATGTTTCCCTCCATTACCCCTTTGAAACGAAGCGATAATGTAAAACGATAAGCTATCCAGAATTCATGTTTTCATAGTTTTGAGTGAGTTGTTTGCTGCAGGGGTGTAATGTATTGTTGCAGGGCCTAAATGCATTCTAAAAGGGATGTGGATGTTTCTGGTTGCATCCAAATGACCCCTCGTTGCATATAATGAAAGGTGTTACAAAATAAAGGCTAGACGCCCTATTGTAATATCGTATTTTTGAATAAGTCGTTTGGAGTTTATGTTGTATATTGTTGGAGTGAATTGCTGCAGGTTGTTATTGTTGGTTGGATGTAGGTCTTAGGAACCTAATTGGAAATTTGGATAGGGCACATTATAGGGGAGGTGCTGCCCAATTTTTGTTAACGCCTTAACAAACTAAAGAACTAGTCGAGGAAACAACTAAGGAAATATATTCCATTGATGCTAAGGTATAACCTAAGATGTTGGAAAGTTTAGAAGGGTTGATATTCATATTACTTTTATGTTGGATAGGTTCAAAGGACGATAAAGCGAACATGATAAGGAATAACTCAAACAAGGTATGTGAAGCTTTCTTTTGGCGTGTTTTTCCAATAAGTATGTAGAGCTATTCTTCTTTTCATTTGGCATGTCTTAGATATAAGTTATAAATGATATGTATATAATATTTGGGATTCAATCCATTCGTAAAGCCCTGAGTATGAGTCAAGACTCTTGTTTACTTCTTGATATTAGAACTTTTGTAATAGCTGAGTCATTGCCTTTTAGTCTTCTATGTGATGAAAACTAGTACATGTAAAGACTATTTCTTCTTTCCTTTGGAATGGCTTAATTTTAAGTGAAATGGTATATGATATAGGTTTAGAGGTAATTCCATTTATGAGCTCTGATTGTAACTCGTGACTTGTAGTCACTTCTGAATATTAAGAGTCTGAAAGTTGTCAAACTACTATTCTCGAGCCTGCTATATAATTAATAGTAACAAGCGGTACTAGCTCCTCTTTTTAGAGGCTCTGAAATGATAAATGCCGTTGATTGAATGAGTTGAGTCTTTGACTAGATAAATTGTGTTTCTGATTCCATAGACTATATTTCTGATTGTATAAATTGTGTGGCATTATTCTGATGCATGTTTGTGATCCCTGAAGCCCCAACTGATGTAATCCCTAATGACATCTAAAGGGATACCTCGGATAATTACTCCCCTAGCCTTCAAGTGACGGTTCACTTGAATGTTTCATCGAGTCTTAGATAATGACTTAGTTGCATATGGTTTCTCACTACTCTACTCGTACATACTGTAACCCATCTTTCCTCGAGTCCCACGATGGGCCAGGAACGTTATCGTGCACAGTGTTACTACTTCTTTCACCGCATCCTGGGCCGGATGTGTATAGTTCCACATACGAGGAGATGATGTCGTACGTGAGGTGTGATATATGTTATATGTTATGATAATATGATTATTCACCGAGTCCCAGGCCGGCTGTAATATGATAGTATATATGGTGAAATAAGGAAGGAACACCGAGTCCCTCCTTAGAAGGCCTGGTATGTATGTATATTATGATGGTACGCTATAGACGTACACCACTTCATTCACCGAGTCCCTCACTAAAGGGGCCGGATACTTTATGTAGGCATGCATATGAGATTAGAGTAATCATTTGAGACCTCGAGCCCCGTAGTAAACCAAATGTAATACAATGACATACATGATAAGATTGTACCGTATACGATGATATGATACTGTATACAATGATATGATACCGTATACGATGATATGATTAAATAAAATACATGATGATACGATGACATGTGAATATGAGAAAATGATTATGGCACCGAGTTCACTAGAGGGCCGGGCACAACATATGATGATGTGTATGATTTATGTGTCCTAAGGTGCAGGTACAGTAATTCGTTAAGTTGTTATACTTGTCCCCTGCATCCCTATTCGATGTGTTATGCTTTACATACTCAGTACATATATCGTACTGACCCACCTTTTCTCGGGGGGCTACGTTTCATGCCCGCAGGTACAGATGTTCATTTGGGAGATCCGTTAGCTTAGGAGTTCCTCTCAGGTATGTTGGAAGAGCTTCACTATTTTTGAGCCTAATTTTTGATACTAGTCACTAAATATATATATATTTGTAAATTCAGAGGTACGGAGGGGGCCCTGTCCCGCGTTACGTTACTGTTGCTATTCCTAGAGGTTTGTAGACATATGAATGTGGGTTGTTTATAAGTTTGTTTCGACGGTGCCTATATGGCATGTTGTAAATATTTTGTTATGTTGTGGTATCCTTATCGGCGCGTGCCCTTTCATGATATGATACGAATGAAAGAGGCTACAGGTACATGAAAAGGTTTTAAACTATTGAAGTTTTTGTGTATAGTATCACATTACATACGGTTCAACTTAAGTGTAGCTGATAAACACGCATAAGAGGGTCCAGGTCGGACCTCAGTCGCAGCCTACGGGGTTGGGTCATGACAATACATTACCATATTTCTCAAGTAATCAACATTAGGAACACATAATTAGCCATGATATCTTAGAATACCATCTCCCCCTTGGGAAAAAGCTTATCACGACCCGACCCAAGGCCTAGTAGTAACATCAATCGAAACCCCAAAAGGATCCAACCAAGCCTCTTGATGAATCATAAGCATGCATAAGGTAAAGTAAATAGAAAATAACATAGGCAAGATTCTAAAACATGAATTATTAAGTGATGTAAACTTGACTACATAGATTCTATAATATTTGTCCAACATATGCCTCTACTCCTTTAAAAGACCGGGGAATAAGATTTTTCCCTGGATCACCCTTAACATGAATGAAATACAAGTCTTTGAAAGAAAGAACCAACTCATAACTAGTCCTTAATAGATGAAGACTCACCAAAACTCCGCTGGATAGAAACTCAACTAGCCATATGTAGGAGTGTGATCCTCGACCCCTAAATTATGAGATAATGTAGGAAATAATATGAATTTGTACATTTAAATATATTAAGTATGTGGGCATGCCATTTAATATAAACCATAGGATGCAGCGATCAATTAACATACATGATAAAGAGGATAAATAAAGTCATGAGAGAGCCATCATGATCAAAGCATTTAAGAGACATTTAAAAATCATAGTAGAACATAAAGAGTATACATATATGATATAGAACCATAGCCGACAATAATACCATGTGATTTATAATATAGAATCTCGATGTCTCCCCATACAATAGGAGAAAGGGGAATCTAGTTTCGAAGGTAAACTCTACCCCACTAGGCGGGTCATGTACATACGCTATATGTGGATCCACTATCTAGGACATATCAAAAAACCTTCGGTGATATGTAATTATGAGACAAGATACTTTATATAAGGACCCTGTAGGTCGAGCCCCTACCTCAAGTCATCATTCGGTGCTAAGTCAAATTCCATGGAATACATAACATAGGGATTATACTTAATATATATCATAAAATTTTCCATAAACTTCATAATTCATAGATTAGCTCATTTTTATGTCATACTTGCAATGTGAGTATAACCCATTCAACATCACAATATCATACTTGCATAATTCATGTCATTAGGTTCCTAGGTCACCAATTAAGGATCCTAAGTCACCTTTTCTTCATAACATGCATGAAATCCATATCTTGAACATACTTATAATATATTATCATAATTCGTACTTGAATTTAAAGTAGGGCTCGTATACATAATCAATTTGATCAAAAAATGTGAAATACTTGAAAATCATTGAACTTCATAATCATAATTCATATGAATCACCATTGAAAATAACTTCATGTATGGACATTCATAATTTAACTTGAAATCATGGAATTAATGTAAACTCATACTTATAACAATCGTTGATAATAATTTAAAACATAATTAAAACACCCCTACACAATTTGTCAAAATTAGGGTTTGAAGATAATGAAATTTCAAAAACATTATGGGGAAAACCTTGGGACTCCATGGATCAAAGGAACCTATGGACTAAACCCCACATACCTTGGTGAATTGACCTTAAAATTGAAAGTAGAAGACTTTTTCTTGAAGAAACCCTAGCCAAAACCTTGATGAATAAGATGATCTCTCAAAGGAACCTTAAAAGAGAAGTCTTAAAGTTGTTTGGGATTTAATGAGGGAATGAAAATGATTTAAAGTTATTTAGGATAGTTAACACCATTAATCTAGTGTTACAAATTGTCAACATTCATTAGTGAAAGAATAGAGAATGACTGAAATACCTTTCATTTAACTGAAAATTGGTATGAAACAGAGGACCCATCACGGTCTGTGATCCTCACCACAACCCATGGCGGTGTCCATAGGGTTAAACTTGAACTTTAGGAAAAAGGGTATTGAAAAGGGGAGTGCCACCACAGGACACACCATGACCCATCGAGGTCACTATGGCCCGTGGTGGTCATCCGTGGTGATTGACTTGATCTTGAATCTTGGGATTGCAGGGAAGAGTTTCAAGACTTCCTCCATGGAGACTTGCATGGTGTGTGGAGGTTATTACAGTCCATGAATCATAGGCATGGTATAGGACTTGCAGAAGGGTCTGCAGGAGCCACCACCTTGGAACCCACCCATGTAGTGAAACATAGCCTGTGGTGGTGAGGTGTTGTCTTTTCCGTTGGAAAATCTTCTGAGGGTCTCTAGGGAGGTCTCACCATGGAGGGTAACACGACTCTTGGTGCTCCCTTGTCCTGGTCCTTTGCCTGCAAGACTTAGTGTCAGAACCACCCCTATAGTAGCTCACCACGAGCCTTAGTGCCTATGATGACCCCGTAATGGCCTTCGTGGTCATCACCTGGTGCTAAAATCTGCATTTTCTGAGATTTCAACTTTTTTTCCTCATTTTCCAACTTTAAAACTTCCAAGTTCATACAAAGCCTCAATTGTCTTTTTAGCAACCGCTTTCTTAAATTCAACCAAAGTAGAATCACTATCAGAACCATTTTGAACAAACACACCACCATAAGCTTAATCAACCAATTGAATATCCAAATGGGCTAATCTATGCATATCCTAAACCAACTTCTTTTTATCATATTCGACATGGGAAACATTACTCATTCATAATCTACTAAGAGCATAGGCAACCACATTTGCCTTTCCCAAATAGTATAACACAATCATAGCATAATCTTTTAACAACTCAAGCCATCTCTTTTGTCAAAGGTTCAAGTCCTTTTGTGTGAACACATATTGCAAACTCTTGTGATTGGTGAAAACATCCATATGCACACTATACAAGTAGTTTCTCAACAACTTTAAAGAAAAACTAGCGCCGCTAACTCCAAGTCATGGGTTGGGTAGTTCTTCTTATGCACCTTGAGTATCCTAGAAGTATAAGCTATCACTTTACCATTTTTCATTAGAACACAACAAAGAGCAAATCATGAATCATCACAATACACAACAAAACCATCAGAACCTTTCGGTAAAGTCAACACCAGAGCGGAGGTAAGCCTTTCCTTCAACTCATGAAAGGTTTTCTCACATGCCTTGAACCATTGGAATTTCACCATCTTTTGAGTCAAAGTAGTCAAGGGAAGAGCAATGAAAGAGAAACCTTCCACAAACCATGTATAATAACTGGTTAATCCCAAGAAACTTCGAATGTTGGAAGGACACAATGGTCTAGGCCAATTCTTAACCGCTTTGATCTTCTTAGGATCAATCATGACAGCTTCACTGGAGAAAATATGGCCAAAGAAAGCAATTGACCTTAACCAAATTCACACTTGCTGATTTTGTCAAACAACTGACGATCCTTGAGAATCTGCAACACAATACTCAAATGATCGGCATACTCTTCCTCATTGCGAGAGTATATCAAAATATCATGAATGAACACAATAATGAACATATCTAAGTACTGCTTGAATACCTTATTCATCAAATCCATAAAAACTGCAGAGGAATTCGTTAGTCCAAAAGATATAACTGTGAATTCAAAGTTACCATATCGAGTTCTAAAATCCATATTTGGAATGTCACATTCCCTTACTCAAAGTTAGTGATAACCTGATCGAAGATCAATCTTTGAAAATAACTTGTTCTTTAAAGTTGGTTGAACAAGTCATCAATCCTCAGAATGTGATACTTATTCTTAATTATGATTTTGTTCAATTTCCAATAATCAATACACATACAGAGAGAACCATCCCTTTTTCTAACAAAAGAGAACCAAGCACCCTATGAAGAGATACCCGATCTAATAAAATCTTTATCAAAAAAATAAATCAACTGATCCATTAACTCTTTTAATTCTGTCAGAGTCATTTAATAAGGAGGAATAGCGATAGGCTGAGTATCGGGGAGGACATCACCATAGTCTATTTCCCTTTTAGGAGGAATGCCTAGTAGGTAGTCGGGGAAACCTTTCAAAAACTCGTTAACCACTAAAACTGACTCAAGAGTAGAAGCTTCAAAATTAGTAACTGTAACCCAAACTAGATAATAGATGCCACTTTTGGAAATCATTTTCCGAGCTTAAGGCATGAAATGAATTCACTGTTAAACACAGAATTTCTACCTTTCTATACTAGGACTGGCTCATTAGGAAACTAAAATATGACCACACGGGTCCTAAAATATATAGAGGCATGACATGTATGACGCCAATCCATATGGAGAAGAACATCGAAATCTGTCTTATCAAGCTCTACTAGATCAACTCGGGTGATTTTATGAAAAACTTAAACTGGATAATTTCTATAGCCTCTTTTATCCACAATGGAATCACCAACATGACTATAGATCAAAATAGACTCTAGAAAGATCTTTGGACTAACAATAAATCTTCTAACAAGAAAAGGAGTAAGAAATGATAGAGTAGAACCCGAATCTAACAATGCATATACATCAAAGTCAAAGGTTTTTAACATACCTGTGACCACATCCGGAGAATCTTCCACCTCTTGCCTAGCTTGATGGGATAAGAACCTATTTTGGCATAGGTCGCCACCTTGTGGAGTTTATTCTCCTTGACTAGTTTGACCTTGAGGATGCCCTTCTCTTTCCTTGTTAGGGCATTCAGAGATTTTATGCCCTATTTTACCGCATCTAAAGAATGCAGCCATTCCAAACAAAAATTTACTTCCATAGTTTCTACCACACTCAGTACACTTAGGAAGAGTAGGTCCCCTAGCACCGCCACCTTGGGCCTTAGGGTTGGAGGCCCTATCTTTCTAAAATTTCTGACCTAGAGCTTTTGAAGAACCTTGGCCTTTAAATCTTTGGCCTTGTTGGAAATGACCATGAAACTCGAGAGGGTTCATCCTCATGATGTTTCTAAACCTTAAGGCTGGTGTAGACACATTTGGAGAAGTAACTACTCCTCGGTTCACTTGAGTAGCCACATCTTGGACTAGCATCTAAAAAGAAGTTCTGAACTCCATATTAGTCACTTTTTCTTCAAAAAGGTCATTCAGAGCTTATTTTTCCTCTCCCTCAACATTCCTTCGGACGGGGTATGTTTATGGAGGCATGATTATGTAATCTCAAAGAGAAAGCATTAGAGGAGGAAACCTTAGAGTTCAACTCTATAACACAATGAGATCATGAAGGAAGTGATGTGTTTTGTATGATGCTTTATAGCCTCATATCCATAGATATGGCATACTTCATATCGATGAACAAGATGCTACTCAAAGATGCATGTTAGACTCCCCAGGATACTAAAAACCTTGTGCTATAATACTAAGTTTGTTATGACTCGAACTAGGACTTAGCCATGACATGATGATTAAAATCCTGAAGGACTCCAACTAAGACTTTTAACGTATCATTCATAAGCATACATAAGGTAAATAAAGTAAATAAATAAGATCAAAGATATGGAAGCAATATCTCAATAAAAGCATAAGTCTTAAAATGAGAAAGTGACAATATATACTCTTATTATCTAGCATGCCTCTACTAATAGATGGGGGCATAAGAAAATCTTCTAGCTCACCCAATATAAAAGGTAAATTAAATTCATAGACTCATTAGAAAGTAAAATGTCTCATCCTCGAAATATGAGGACTCACCAATAGTACAATAATAATGACTCTAGCCACAAACGAGAGAAGGATAAGCGTGATCATCAGACCCTGCATTATAATACACTGTAGGAAAACATATGAATTAGTAAATGGAATGTACCAAATATTTGAGAAATGTACTAAGTATGTGAGAAGTATGAATGAAAAATAAACATAGGACATAGTCAATATGAATTATGATATGCAAGACAAATATTATAAAACATGTGTAAAATGGTGAAAATCTTTGAAGATCATAGTCATTGGTCAATGCATCAAAATATATTCATCATAAGAACCATGCATATATGAGAGATAATCGTAACCAATAATAAGACCATGTGAGCTATTACATGGAATTCGATGATCCCCACATCGAGAAGGGGGAGGCTACTTGCAAATGTAGATTTCTGGTAACATGAACATGAACATGTACTATATGTGGATCCACAAGCTAGGGCATATTGGCAAAACTACGGTGGCAACATAGTTTAAGGGACAAGAGGTTGCTACTACGGCTTAGGTAAAGACCACACCTCAAAGTCCTCGCGGTGGTAAGCCAACATCCCACAGAATACCTATCATATCATAAGCATAAATCATACTTGTCATAAATCATAAGCTTTTATAATCATACTTCATAAACTTGTTTGTAGGAATAACTCATTATCATGTGATTAATGTAATGTGGGTGTAGGCCTTCCATCTTATTAGGAATCCTTGTCATAAAATATCATTAGAGTCTTACGTCACCCTCATTCATAAACATACTTGCATTCTTGAAATTCATGATCATAGCTTATACTTGAAATTAGAGTAGAAACTTTAATACATGAACACTTTACTTGGAAATCATGAAATTAGATTCAAATCATGTATGATCATATACTTTATATCAACCCATACTTAATTCATGAAAATAATATCAATTGAATGCATAATTAATCAATAATCATAGAATATATCATGAATAAGAGAATCCAATGTATGATCATAAAATTAAGGCTTTTTGATTGAAAAACATAAACAATTTGGAGGGAAATTAAGGATTTTAGGGGTGAAAGGTAGTCATGAATAAAGTCCCACATACCTTGACCTTTAGAATCCCTAGATTGAAGAGAATTGAGGCTTGACCTTGAAAAATTCCTTTGAATTTTCTTGAGGATGAAGAAGACTCTTGAGAGGGGAAGAGAATATTTTGTAATTTTGGGAGTTAATGGTAAGAATGAGAGGGTTAAGAGGACTTAGGATAGTTAAGAGGAGATAATATAATCCCAATAACTACCCACATTCATTAATAAAATATACATAATGACCAAAATACCCTCATTAAAAAATTGATTTCAAAACTTGGACGGGATCTCACCACGACCATGAATGTCAATACAAAAAATGGTTCGCATCGTGGTGAGGGACTTGAACTTTTTTAAAAAGGTTCTTGAAAGGAGGATCCCACCTTGAGACACACCACGGTCCATGATGGGTACCACGAACCATGGTGGTAGAATTAAACTTGAAAATTTAGGGTTTTTAAGAATTCTTACATGGAGACCATCACGGTCCGTAGAGGGTGGCCGTAGTGAGGACCCTAATAAAGGACTATAGGTGATGTCACCTCGAGGGTCCAATATGGCTCGTGGTATGCACCATGGTTTATGATGCCCTTCATTGTCACCACCTTAGAAACCCAATATATAGGGCATGGACCACGGTGGGTCTTTAAGGCTCGTGGTCCTTTTTATTTCCCGTTGAGGGCCTCGTGAAGGCCACCTGGTGCCAAAAAGCTATATTTTCTGGGAATTCATCTTTTGAATCCTGTTTTATGACTTTTCAACTTTTAGAGTCTTATAGAACAAAAGAAGAGAGCTAGGACTATTGGCTTCTACAGAGAACCTCAAAGGGATCTCTTGGCTTAGTCATCCAGGCAGTTGGCTTGTTATACCCCGCACCTTGGTACATTGGAGCATTTTTTTTCTAAAAGATTGCTATGTGGTCCACGTTATCTGTGAAGTTTTATTTGAGTAGTGATGGTTGGAAATAGGTCTAGAAGGCTTCGGAAGGAGTTGGAGGCCAAATAAGGAGTTATGGTACTCAACCTACTTGCGTAAGCTACAAACTTGGATGTTTTATAAAATTAAGCTACTTGAGTACACGTCAAGCTTAAGTAGCAAAGATTATATGAGTTCTTAAAGTGAGATGAGGCCACGAACCCATGAAAAGGAGCAAAAATTAGATTCCGAACATACAAAAAAAAGCAAGTAGGTGATAAGTAGGTGATTCACCTACTTGGA
Organism: Solanum dulcamara; assembly: GCF_947179165.1. NCBI lineage: Eukaryota > Viridiplantae > Streptophyta > Magnoliopsida > Solanales > Solanaceae > Solanum > Solanum dulcamara. The sequence continues at coordinate 63,328,134 of NC_077237.1, read as the reverse complement.
CTAAGTAGGTGACACACCTACTTGGGTGCTCCCCTATGCTTCTACGTGGAAGCTTTGGATTGGATGCATTGATGAGGTGGTGCCCTAGGGGGCTGCCACATGTCACTCCTAGGGGATGCCACATGTCACTCCTAAAGGAAGGGTATAAAACCCTAAGTCATGACTAAGGGCTCTTATTTTCAGCTTTGTAGTTAGACATATTTTCAGCTTGTTACTTAGAACTAGTGAGAGCAACTTGAAGAGAACAAGAACAAGAGAGAAACGGCCATGGCAGCAAGGTGAGGCCCTCAATTTCATTCCGTCAATTAATTATCTAAGGTATTCGTCAACTAGATAAAGGTGTTAACAATGTGAATTAATAGTTGGGTCAGTGAAAGAGTGCAACAAGCAGCCACCAACTTTTCAGCCACGTTGAGAGCTCTCAAAGTCAATTTCCAGCAAGTTTGGGGAAGCTGTTTGTTAAGGTATGGCTCAATTCTCTTCTCCCACGTTTGGGAAAGTGTGTATACATGTTTTTGGTGTATAAATATGAGTTGGAAATGTGAAAATATGCACGTTATGGCTGAAGGATGTTGCAGGTCATGTAGGGACTGTTTCGACGCTATTCTAGCAAGTTAAAGTTTGGCTAGTGTAGTCATTAGCATGGTGTTGTATTTGGAGGTGGTTTATCTATGGTTCAGGGATGGAACATGGTTAAATATGAGTATATATGCCACTGTTTCAGCCTCTTACTACTCTGTTTCGTATGGTTAAAATTTTGTGAAATAAAGAGCTAAAACCCTACTTTGGTGTCACAGTTTTAGGTGAGTTGTGTGGAACTTGTGTTACGTTATATGGTAATTATTTGATGGTGTATGGCTGATGATTTTTGTTGTTGATATGTCTGCTAAGTTTAGAGGTTAAAATTGGCAATTCGGATAGGGCAAGAAATAGGGGAGACACTGCCCGATTTCCATTAACTTCGGAGCTAGCCAATATACTAGTGGAGGAACGCGAGTAAGGAAATGGTGCCTATAGATACTTGAGTATAAATTTGGAAGCTAGAAAGTTAAAATTTAGTAATCTTGGTATTACTATCATGTTAAATAGGCTGAAGGAGAAACCAAACAAGTTGGACTACAATCGAGCTACTACAGGTATGTGAAGCTATTCTTCTTTCTTTTGGCATGTCTTAGATATAAGTTATGAATGGTTTGTATATGAAACATGGGGATAATTCCATTCGTAAAGCTCCGAGTACATTTTATAATTCTTATCCACTTCCTAATGGTAGAACTCCTGTAATAGTTGAGCTATTGCCTTTTCAAGGCTTTTATATGATAAAAGGTAATATATGTAGAGTTTATTGTTCCTTTCCTTTGGGATATCTTAAAGGTAAATGAAATGAGATATGATATGAGTGTGGAGGTAGTTCCAGTTGTAAGCTCCGAGTATAACACGTGACCTGTGTTCACTTCTAAATGCTAAGGATCTTAAGGTAGTTGAGCTATCACCTTCGAGACTTCTATATGCAAAGACATGATCCATGACTCTTAGTCACATCTAAACGTAAAGTTCTTGAGTCTCCTATATGCTTAATATCACCTGAATGTATAAGCTCCTACTCCTAAGGTCTCTTCAATGACGAACGTCTCTTATTCTATGAGCTATTTAGCCTTGACTGGACATACATCTAATATTCCTGAGACTCTAGTAAATATGACTCCTAAAGATATTTCATAGGGTACTTGAGACGATTATTGCTCTGGTATTCAAGTGACTGTTTACTTGGCTGTTTGATGGAGTCTTAGATGATGAATTAAATTGCATATGGTTCCTCACTACTCTAATCGTGCATGTTGTTAATACATCTTTCACCAAGTCCCATAAAGGGCCGGGTATGACCGAGTCTCATAAAGGGCTGGGTATGATATATGATGACATAGTTATTTACCGAGTCCCGTGAAGGGCCAGGTATGACCGAGTCCCATAAAGGGCCAGGTACAATATATGACAATATGAGCATTCACCGAGTCTCATAGACGTCAGGGTACGACCGAATCTCATAAAGGACTTGGTACGATATATGATGGTATGATTATTATGATAGTATGATTGTTTACCGAGTCTCTCACTAGAGGTCTGGGTAAGGTACATACATGCATATGATGACCTAAAGGAACATTTATAACACCAAACCCCCGAGCTGGCCGGATATGGTATATGATAATAGTATACATGACCTTATTTTGTAAGGTGTAGGTATAGTACGCTATTAAATGTTATAATTATCCCCTGCGTCCTTATGGCAACTGTAATTTCTTTATGATGTTTTATACTTTACATACTCAGTACATATATCGTACTGACCCCCCTTTTTTCAGGGGGCTGCATTTCATGCCTGCAAGTACAGATATAGGTTTGGGAGTCCGCCAGCTTAGAATTCTGCTCAGCCAGTTTGGAAGAAGCTCCATTGTATCGAAGCCTAGATTTTGGTATTAATCCTTGGTGTATATGCTTGCTTTTGCTTAGTCATGGGTACGGCGGGGGCTCTGTCCCGCCATATGTTACCGTTGCTATTATTAGAGGTCTATAGAAATATATATGTGGGTTGGTTATGACTTTGTTTTAGTGGTGCCCATACAACATATTATAAATGTTATTATGTTGAGGCATCCCGGTTGGCTCATATGCCCTTTCATGATATGATGTAAATGAAAGAGGCTATATGTATTTAAATATTCTATCACCCATGGGGGTTCTAGTGTACAGTTCTTATATTTGACAGTTATGTAGATGGGGGTCTAGGTCGAGCCCCAATCGCGGCCTACGGGGTTGGGTCGTCACATGGCTAGACTTGCAGAGAGTGCCCATCCCATATATAGGGTCAGTTGAAGAATCAAATTTCATTCCCTTTATAGTAGTAGGTGTAGGGATGGCAATCATTTCTACATTGTGCTCAGTACAAAAAATCATATTTTGGACAATATCGTCAAGGGTAGAATATATGTTATGAGTGTGGTGGTCATCTGGGGCATATTAAATTATATTGTCTGAGTAGAGAGAGAGGTCATGTGATTGAACAAGTAGGATCATCACTGGCTTCATCAACTTTAGTTTACCCTTAAATACCTAGTCATCAATCCACTTCAGGTCATGGTGTTACACCCCACACTGTCGAGCTCGGAATGTCTCTTAAGTTCTTTAGACATTATCATGTGAGACGTATAAGCTACGACACTATCAAATGACTTTAAGGAAAGACAAATGTGATACCCCATAGTAGAGAAGGTTAAAAATAGAGTCGTAAGAATCCGGAAGGAATTGGAGGCCAAGTAATGGGTCGTAGGACTCGATTTACCAACATAAGCTACTAACTTAGAAGTCTTACATACTTGAGCTACTTGAGGAGATACCAAGGTTACGTATAATGGATTACATAGGCTCTTAAAATAAGATGAGATTACGAACCCACGAGGAAGGGGAAAAGACAACACGTGGAAGCCAATGGAGGAGCGACACATTGCAGCACCTCAAGCAAGTAGGTTACCAACCTACTTAGGGTCAAGTAGGTGACCCACCTACTTGGGAGGTGGGGCCTACAATGAAACGTGGCAGCCTAGGGGTAAGGCATGGATCTGTGGCCCAATAGGGGATGGACACATGTAACCCTATGGGGATGAAACGTGTCACCTCCTACGACCACATATATACATGTATATCATGTCTTAAGTTCAGTTCCTTCACTTAAACTTCAGCAAGCAAAAAGAAAAGCAAACCCTAGAATAAGAGAGAAAAACGCGATGGCTAGGAGGAAAACAATTGGTAAGTCCCGATTTCTCTCTGTAAATTAATAAGCTAAGGTATTATTCTATTAATTGTAGGTGTTGAATAACGTAACTTAACTATTTGGGGCAGCAAAAACGAGTAACAACCAGCCACAACATTTCAGCCGCGTCAAGGAGGTTCTGAAGTTAATTTTCAGCAAGTTTGGGAAGCCATATGATAAGCTATGGCTTGATTCTCTTCTCCCACGTTTTGTAAAGGATTTTTAAATGTTATGAGGGTGTGAATAATGTGAATTTAGGGTTTGTATTAGCATCAAACGGACAGCAAACAGTCCACACAGTTTCAGCGTGACTAGAGAAGTTCCGAGGCAAGTTTTGGCGGGTTTTGGCTAATTTCCGATAAGATAAGACTTTTCCTTTAAATTTGGACTTTATGTGGTTGGTATGCAGGGTATTATATACCTATTATACTGATTGAAGTATAAAAAAGGTCGTGGAAATGCTTGACAATAGAAACAATCGAAAGTGAAGTCGTCGTAGTTAAATTGTAGTCGAAATGGGGTGTTGTGCGTGTGGGGTGATGCTGCAGGTGTGTGATGATGTGTTTCAGGGAATAAATGTATTTTAAAAGAGGTGTGTGTGCTGATGTTTTCATCCACACGATCCCTCATTTCATATAATTAAAGGTTTTGCGAAACAAAGACTAGAAACCCTATTTTGGTATTACAATCTTCAGCAAGTCGGGTGGAGTTTATATTGTGTAATGTTTTCATGTTTTACTTGTATATGAGCTGCAGGTTTTTGTTTTTGGTTGTCTGTAGTAATTATGTATGTAATTTGGAATTCTTATAGGGCATATTATAGGGGAGATGCTGCCCAAGTTCCGTTAACTCCTTAGCCAGTTAAAGACTAGTCGAGAAGGGAGAATAAGGAATTGATTCCTATGGGTTCTTGGTTTTGGATTTAGGAAATAGAAAGTCAAAAGTTACTAAACTTAGTATTAATTCCGTGTTAAATAGGTTAAAGAAGTACCGAAGCGAGTCTGGATGCGACTAACCCATTACAGGTATGTAAAGCTTATTCCTTCTCTTGGCATGTTTTTGGCATAAGTAGGTAAAGCTATTCTTCTTTATTTTGGCATGTCTTAGATATAAGTTATGAATGGTTTGTATATGGAACTTAGGGATAGTTGCATTCGTAAATCTCCGAGTACAGCCCATAATTCTTATCCACTTCGTAATGGTTGAGCTATTGCCTTTTTAAGGCTTCTATAGGATAAGAGGTAATACATGTAGAGCCTATCGACTCGTGTTCACTTCTAAATGCTAAGGCTCTTAAGGTAGCTGAGCTATCACCCTAAAACCTTCTATACAGGAAATAGTAACCGGATGCATGAGAAGCATGATCTATAACTCCTATTCATTTCTTAATATCGAAGTTCTTGAAGTAGTTGAACTACTACCCTTGTGTCCCTATATGATGAATACTAATTGAATGTATGAGCTCCCATGCCTAAGAACTCTATAATGACAAGTGTCTCTAATTGCATAAGCCGTTTGGTATTACCTTAGTAAAAGCCTAGGACTCTTGAGACTCCGTCGATGTGGCCCCTAATGGAAGTTAGAGGATACGTGAGACGATGATAGTTTTGATCCTCAAATGATAGTCCATGACGATTGTTATACCGAATCTCAGATGATGAACTAACTCCATATGGTTTCTCGTTACTTTACTCGTGCAGGCTGTTAATACGTCACTCACCACATCCCATGAAGGGCCGGGCAGGATAAACTCACAGTGTCCCATGAAGGGCTTGGCATGAAAAATTTACCGCGTCCTATGAAGGGCCGGGCATGATAAACTCACCGTATCCCATGAAGGGTCGGGCATGATAAATTCACCGCATCCCATGAAGGGATGGGTATGATAAATTCACCGCATCACATCAATGGCCGGACATGATATATGATGAAATGATTATTCACCGTGCCCCATGAAGGGTCGAGCATGATATATGTGATGCATTGATCATTCACCGCATCCCATGAAGGGCCGGGCATGATAAATGATGAAATGACATCTTCATTGAGTCCCTCACTAAATGGCCGGATACAGTCTGTAGGCATGCATGTGGAAATATAGTGACACACTTGTAGCACCAAGTCCCATAGTGGGATAGGTATGGTATGTAAGGAAGGTATACATGCCCTCATGTCATAAGATGCAGGTAGAGAAATTCGTTAACTGTTATATTTGTTTCCTGCATCCCTACTTCAGTTATTAGCTCAATTATGTATTGTTATGCTTTATATTCTCAGTACATATATCGTACTGACCCCCTGTTCTTCGAAGGGCTGCATTTTATGCCCGTAGGTACACATGTTCAGTTTGGAGATCCGCCAGCTTAGGGTTTTCACTCAGCGATATTGGGAGCGCTCCACTATTCTGGAGCCTAACTTTTGATACTAGTCATGTAATATGTATGTATTTAATTATCCAAGGGTACGATGGGGGCCCTGTCTCTCCATATGTTGCTGTTATAATTCTTAGAGGTCTGTAGACATATGTATATGTAGGTTGTTTATAAGTTTGTTTCGACTATGCCTATACGGCAGGTTTTAAATATTTTTATGTTATGGAAGCCTCGTCGGCTCACGTGCCCTTTCATGATATGATACGAATGAAAGAGGCTATATGTACATGAAAAAGTATTCAACTATTGAGGCTTTTGGGTATAATGTCATATCACACACGGTTCAACTTAGGTGTAGCTGATAGATACGCATAGAGGGGGTCCTGGTTGGACCCCAATCATGGCTTACGGGGTTGGGTCATGACAGAAGTGGTATCAGAGCAATTCATCCTTGGAATGTCTACAGACTGTGTCTAGTAGAGTGTTGTTTATCGGTGTGTTGTGCACCACATCTATAGATAAGAGGCTGTAGGATATTTAGGATGTTACTTTCTTTTATATCTAAGATCGTGCGATAGAGCTGAGTCACAGGGAATGAAATTCCTCATATTAACCTGTGATTTTAGCAGGAGGACCACATCGATATAAGCAAGCAACTGACGATATGGGAAGTTACACAGCACGCAGGTAAGCAAAAACACGAAAGCCATATATCAGGTAAGGTTTTATAATACGATTGACATATACAATTGAAAATTGAAAGGAAAGGTAAACAGGAAAGTGTACCAAGTGCAACTCGAGTGGACATAAGAGGTAAGTCCATTTCCATACTACTAATTATGGGCACCCTATGTGGCTGCGAGATGAGATGATATGACTATATATGTATGCCTTGTGTGCATGCAATCTGATATGATCTGAATATATACATGCGTGCCTTGTGAGGCACTGTTGGCATTTTCCGTGTGCAGGTGTTGAGATACTAAGAAAGGCAGAGGAAACTCTCCCTAATTTTCCCTAGAAATAAGAAAAGAAGGAGATATCGGACTGTAGTATGTCTTGGAAAGTCGTGCCCATAACAATGATGAGGTTTGATTAAACTAAGAATACAGTTGACCCCGAGAAATGAGTTAATTGCTAAATTAGTGGCAATAGACACTAGGAGGTCAATACTGGTATGGTAAAAGGAAGTTGGAAAAGACTTCTGACCCAACGAAGATAATTTAGAGAAGACTGATAGATCTGGATAAGACGATATATTAAGGCATCACCTGAATTGATACATAGGGATAAACTATGATGAGTTATAGTTGAAAGAAGTAACAATATGATGAAGACGAGAGTACAAGGGGCAAAGGATGGTGGCGAATGTGAAGTATTAATAAGACAGCTTGTGAGACATTAAGGATAAGACTAACTAAGAAGGATAAGTAACCCATAGTAAGAATCGTGAAGAAGGTTAAACAGTGTTATACTATAGGATTGAATGCGAACAAGATACTATGTGAATATAACGAAGATCGTTATGAGAGTAAGGAAAGCCTAGTAAAGAAGTAATTGAAGGATACGAGGTGATTTAGGAAGAATAGAAGGGCAAATAGTGAACGAATAAGAAGGACTTGCACAACTTTATTGGGAATGTCGATTTACAGAACAACTGCTGCATTATGAGGTTATTAGAAGAATAAGTGGTATCCACTGGAATCAGGCTAGTGTTATGATAAAGATCGAAATACGGATTATCAAAGTATAAGTACTCTTGAGTGGAGAGTTTGAACCGATCATGGGCACGAGCCAATTACTGATTGGGATGAATGGAATATGGCTTTGAATGCACTGCTACATTATGGATGTTACTCGAGTACCAACCGTCAGATGAGATTTTATATGATATATTGCGAATACCAAAGCACCCTATGGTTGTGCTAGGGGTTCTTATAAAAGCAGTCAAACATATGGATGATCTAACAGAGGATGTGGACATGGTGCAGCATGTTAAAAATGTTGGAGTAAAATCATTCGCGTGTGAATAGCTGAAAATAAATGGAGGATGACATGGATACACCCTAAAAGGGGGGAAGTGGACAAGAGAAGTACAAGCGTAAGAGAAAATCAACCGACTCTGTCATATATAAATGGGAACACTTAACCTTCAAACGAGACCCCATAAGAGAAGGACGTGATCATACCCGCACTAATGCATCAGATTCTGTCTAAACTCCGAAGTTAAGCATGCTTGGCTGAGAGTAGCACTGGGATGGGTGACCCCCTGGGAAGTGAAAAAGGGAATGAAACAAGTATGACAAAAAGAGATTGTGAGTGTGTGTTAGTACAATGACACATATAGAACAGAGTAAGCCAAGAGAAGAAAAGATGATGACTAAAATGGAATGCACTTCATGCAAATAGCACAAGAATAGTTATGCGGCCTACAAACATTGGCATATTAAAAGAAAGATCAAGGGATTACTCGATAAAAAAAAGTCGGTAATAGCAGTGTGATGGCCACATTTAGAAATGATTAAGGAAAAGTGTAAGATGGTTTGAGGCAGAACTAGTAAGATATAATCGATATTAAGGACAAAAGCCATAGTGGAGCCTTGACCTCGACTGAAGGAGGTAAGACACTAGTATAGTGATGCTAAGGCATTTTTGGACTACTTTAAGTACCTACACGCATTTGTGTAAGAGTTACAACATAATGTTTTGTAATAAAACAGGAAAGAAGATCTGAGTAAAAGAGCAGGATAGCATACCTAAAGCGTTACAAGTTGGATTAACAGGAGTTGTATGATAGCTTAAACGGAGTGGAGCATCAGAGCCTTGATAGCCTATTACGGGGGATGGGAATCCTGACTCAGAAATGGAAGGCAATTAATGTAGGTTATAGTCCAAGCTGACCTCACACTCTACGGAAGTATAAGTTTATATGGGTTATATGGATAAAGCTGCCTATGAGTGGGACCTACTGTCCGATTTGAAGCAATACATTCAGTTTTCACAGGTCAATACTTCGCAAATATATAAACGACCCTCCCAGAATATTTCTTGGAGAGGAGGTCTATGTAACAGGGATTTATCCTATGAGGGGCAACTTATTGCCATCCTGGATCGGCAGATTAAAAGGTGTGCGAACTAAGGACGTAGCTTTTGTCAAGATGCCATGGCGGAATAAGAATCATGAAGAAATAACTTGGGAAACTGAAGAGGACATGAAACACAGGTATCCGTACCTATTTCCAAATGTCTACGGGTAAACCCCCACTCTTGGAACTCATATATTAATTACCTGGATGAAAATGTATGTTATTATAATAGAAGGGAATCTCCCTACAGTTTGTATAAAGTCTTAAGGGAAGTTTTATTCAACATTCGGGGACGAATGTTCTAAAAGGGGGAAGGATGTTACACCCCACACTCTCGAGCTCGAAATGTCTCTTAAGTTCTTTAGACATTATCATATGAGCCGGATAAGCTACGACACTATCAAATGACTTTAAGGAAAGACAAATGTGATACCCCATAGTAGAGAAGGTTAAAAATAGAGTCATAAGAATCCGGAAGGAATTGGAGGCCAAGTAATGGGTCGTAGGACTCGATTTACCAACATAAGCTACTAACTTAGAAGTCTTACATACTTGAGCTACTTGAGGAGATACCAAGGTTACGTATAATGGATTACATAGGCTCTTAAAATAAGATGAGATTACGAACCCACGAGGAAGGGGAAAAGACAACACGTGGAAGCCAATGGAGGAAAGACACGTTGTAGAACCTAAAGCAAGAAGGTGACCCACCTACTTAGTTTCAAGTAGGTGACCCACCTACTTGGGAGGTGGGGCCTACAAGGATACGTGGCAGCCTAGGGGTAAGGTATGGATCTGTGGCCCAATAGGGGCTGGACATATGTCCCCCTGTGGTGATGACACGTGTCACCTCCTAGAACCACATATATACATGTATATCCTGCCTTAAGTTCAGTTCTTGCACTTAAACTTCAGCAAGCAAAAAGAAAAGCAAACCCTAGAATAAGAGAGAAAAACGTGATGGCTTGGAGGAAAAAATAGGTAAGTCCTGATTTCTCTCCATAAATTAATTATCTAAGGTAATCTTCTATCACGTGGAGGTGTTTAATAATGTAACTTACCTATTTGGGGAAGCAAAAATGAGTAACAACTAGCCACAACATTTCAGCTGGGTCAAGGAGGTTCCGAAGATAATTTTCAGCAAGTTTGGGAAGCCATATGATAAGCTATGGCTTGATTATCTTCTCCCACGTTTTTTCAAGTATTTGGAAATGTTATGATGGTGTGAATAATGTGATTTTAGGGTTTGTAGAAGCACCAAACGGACAGAAAACAGTCCACACAGTTTCAGCGCGACTAGAGAAGTTTCGAGGCAAGTTTTGTCTAGTTTTGGCTAATTTCTGATAAGGTAAGACTTCTACTTTAAATTTGGACTCTATGTGGTTTTTATGTAGGGTATTATATACCTTTTATACTGATTGAAGTATAAAAAAGGTTGTGGAAATGCTCGACAATAGAAACAATCGAAAGTGAAGTCGTCGTAGTTAAATTGTAGTCAAAATGGGGTGTTGTGCGTGTGGGGTGATGCTGCAGGTGTGTGATTATGTGTTTCAGGGACTAAATGTATTTTAAAAGGGGTGTGTGTGCTTATGTTTTCAGCCACATGACCCCTCATTTCGTATAATTAAAGGTTTTGCGAAACAAAGACTAGAAACCCTATTTTGGTATTACAATTTTGAGCAAGTCGGGTGGAGTTTATATTGTGTAATGTTTCCATGTTTTAATTGTATATGAGCTTCAGGTTGTTGTTTTTGGTTGTATGTAGTAATTAGGTATGTAATTGGGAATTCGTATAGGGCATATTATAGGGGAGATGCTTCCCAATTTCCGTTAACTCCTTAACTAGTTAAAGACTAGTCGAGAAGGGAGAATAAGGAATTGATTCCTATGGGTGCTTGGTTGTGGATTTAGGAACTGGAAAGTCAAAAGTTACTAACCTTAGTATTACTTCCGTGTTAAATAGTTTAAAGGAGTACCGAAGCGAGTCTGGATGCGACTAACCCATTACAAGTATGTAAAACTTATTCCTTCTCTTGGCATGTTTTTGGCATAAGTAGGTAAAGCTATTCTTCTTTATTTAGGCATGTCTTATATATAAGTTATGAATGGTTTGTATATGGAACTTGAGGATAGTTCCATTCGTAAAGCTCCGAGTACAACCCATAATTCTTATCCACTTCGTAATGGTAGAACTCTTGTAATGTTGAGCTATTGCCTTTTTAAGGCTACTATAGGATAAGAGGTAATATATGTAGAGCCTATCGACTCGTGTTCACTTCTAAATACTATGTCTCTTAAGGTAGATGAGCTATCACCCTCAAGCCTTCTATACAGGAAATAGTAACTGGATGCATGGGAAGCATGAACTATAACTCGTATTCATTTCTTAATGTCGAAGTTCTTGAAGTAGTTGAACTACTACCTTTGAGTCCCTATATGATGAATACTAATTGAATGTATGAGCTCCCATGCCTAAGAACTCTATAATGACAAGTGTCTGTGATTGCATAATCTGTTTGGTATTACCTTAATAAAAGCCTAGGACTCTTGAGACTCCGTTGACGTGGCCCTTAATGGAAGTTAGAGGATACGTGAGATGATGATAGTTTTGATCCTAAAATGATAGTCCATGACAATTGTTATACCAAATATCAGATGATGAACTAATTTCATATGGCTCCTCGTTACTTTACTCATGTGGGCTATTAATACGTCACTCACTACGTCCCATGAAGGGCCGGGCAGGATAAACTCACAGTGTCCCATGAAGGGCTGGGCATGAAAAATTTACTGCGTCCTATGAAGGGCCGGGCATGATAAACTCACCGCATCCCATGAAGGGTCGGGCATGATAAATTTACCGCATCCCATACAGGGCTGGGCATGATAAATTCACTGCGTCCCATAAAGGGTCGGGCATGATATATGATGAAATAATTATTCACCGTGCCCCATGAAGGCCCGGGCATGATATATGTGATGCAATGATCATTCACTGCATCCCATGAAGGACCGGGCATGATAAATGATAAAATGACATCTTCATTAAGTCCCTCACTAAATGGCCAGATACAGTCTGTAGGCATGCATGTGGAAATATAGTGACACACTTGTAGCACCAAGTCCCATAGTGGGCCAGGTTTGGTATGTAAGGAAGGTATACATGCACTCATGTCATAAGATGCAGATCGAGAAATTCGTTAACTGTTATATTTATTTCCTATATCCCTACTTCAGTTATCAGCTCAATTATGTATTCTTATGTTTTATATACTCAGTACATATATCGTACTGACCCCTCGTTCTTTAGGGGGCTGAGTTTCATGCCGGTAAGTACAGATGTTCAGTTTGGAGATCCGCCAGCTTAGGGTTTCCACTCAGTGATATTGGGAGCTCTCCATTATTCCGGAGCCTAATTTTAGATACTTTTCATGTAATATGTATGTATTTAATTTTCCAGGGATACGTCGGGGGCCCTATCCCACCATATATTGTTGTTACTATTCTTAGAGGTCTGTAGACATATGTATATGTGTGTTGTTTATAAGTTTGTTTCAACTGTTCCTATACGGCAAGTTGTAAATGTTTTTATGTTATGGCAGCCTCGTCGGCTCACGTGCCCTTTCATGATATGATACGAATGAAAGAGGCTACATGTACATGATAAAGTTTTCAACTATTGAGGCTTTTCGGTATAATTTCACATCACACACGGTTCAACTTAGGTGTAGCTGATAGATACGCATAGGGGGGGTCCAGGTTGGACCCCAATCGCGGCCTATGGGGTTGGGTCGTGACACATGGTAAGGGGATAAGGGGAGAGGCTTCCGGTTTAGGGGATGTGCAAAATTGATTTTATTCATTAGGTGTCAGCAGGAGCAGGAGGCATCACCTAATGTTTTAGTAGGTACAATGATTATTTATTCTCATACAATATATGGTTTGGTTGATCTTGTTTATACTGTATCTTACGTTATTTCATTGGTTGCAAGCTAGTTTGAAATAGTTCGTGAATTATTATTTGAACTATTTTTGTTTCTACTCGAATTAGCAGGTCTGTGTTAGCTAAAATGGTTTATAAAATTCTACAGCATTGGTATGTGGTAGATCTATCCTGGTTGATCAATTAGAGCTTGATATGGCTGATTTTGATATTATTATGGGAATGAATTGGCTAGCAGCATGTTATTCTAATATTGATTTTTGAGCCAAAATTGTTAGATTTCACTTTGTAGATGATTTAGTACTTAAATGGAAATGTAATTCTCCTATGCCAAAAGGTAAGTTAATTGCATACCTTAGGGCCTAGAAGTTAATATCTAGAGGTTGTATTTCTTATTTAGTTTAGGTTAGAGACCTAGAAAGTGAACTTGCTCTTCTTTAATCAATTTCGATCATAAATGTGTTTTTTGGAGTTTTCCTGAAGATCTATTAGGAGTCCATCCTGAAAAGGAAAATATATTTTGTCATCAATCTACTTCCAGTTACTTATCCTGTATCAATACCTCCCTATATAATAGCTCTAGTCGAGCTAAGAGAGTTGAAGGAGCAGTTTAAAGATTTGTTCGAGAAAGGTTTCATACGCCCTAGAATATCACCGTGGGGCGCACCAATATTGTTTATGCAGAAAAATATTAATCTTTATGAATGTCTATTGACTATAAATAGCTGATTAAAGCAACTGTTTGTCATTCCCCATACTCATAGTGTATAATTGGCACCTATTGTAAAAACTTAGACCAAATCAGACCTTGTTGACCAACTTGATAAAGGCATGTGGTAGCCACACATATTCCTGAAAACAAACAAGTATATCTCGGCATAAAATAATCCCTCAGTCGACAAGGCCTCTATCAACAACTGTAGAAAGAAAACAACCACTCCCAATAGTTTATATAAAACAATAGGATGCTAGCACATAAGTCCGGTTGGCCGTCGAGGCCACCATGATATCTAGAGAAGAATAAATGTAATGCGGTCTATGAAAGACACCATGATCTCTATGTAATAACTAGAAACATGTATACACAATGTAAACTATGCCATTAAGCTGCTAACTGCTACCAACATAACAAAAAGGCTCAATTGGCTAACAAGATGCAACGAATAAACATAAAAGGCCAAAATGGCCACCATCACATCTATACAACCTAATTGACTAGTCTAAAAGCCTCTATGAATACAATAATTTGTGGGACAGGGTCCCAACCTACCCAAAAACTATAAATAGTAACATGGAAAATCTCTAAGACTCCGTCGACCCCTTAAAGGAAAGGAACCAACCATACTGCTGAAGCTCAGCTATGCTACTCAGCAAGTTTGTCTAATTATCACTCAAAACCTAAAGGCATGAATGAGTGCCCCCTGGCAAGGGGTATTAGTACTGAATAATGTATTGTGTATGTAAGGCAAATAGAAAGTTGAAACTGAAGTATAAGTACTGAACGAAAAGGTAGTGTGAAATACAAGAACAATACCTTATCTTCCTATTACAAGATAATATAACACATAACAAGTAATGACCTAACATGGCCCCTATAAGCCCGGTAGGTAAAAATAGCACACAATCACTATAAGTTCTAACGAGCGCAAATAATTACTAAATACCCATATTAGTCCCCCTTACCTGGATCCTAATGATAATATGATTTGAATTGTCTAAATGTACATGTGTCATGAATCAATGCAACTCTGAAGCTCCATGGTACATACATAGGTACAGCATGCCCATCCCATAGGTATGGTCTACCTGGACCATAGGCTTGGTAAACCCGGCCTATAGGATCAGTCTACCCAGCCCATAGGCTTGGTATAATAATTAATCTATATGCTTAAGAACCCTGCAGTGTCAGTTTCTGTTGTGGCCAAAACAAGTTCATAGGCGGCAACTAGACGATAAAATATCACAATGATAACAAGTAATCATAATTGATCAAAATATAATCATAGAATGCTTTTCTAGTCTGCTATGCGAGGAGTATAGTGTCAGTGATATATATTAATCACATGGTGGTAGACAACTCATTAAGATAAGGCTACAAGTCATATAATGACTATAAATAGGCCATGACAAGTTTAGGCCATCAGGATCATGTCAAAGAAAAAACTAGGCCTAACATACCTTCCAACCAAAGCCCAAAATATGTCGTTATGAAGCTTGTCCAACCCAAAATAGTGCTACAATGTGAAATCAGTAAGGCTGCAAGAACAAGCCATAACTAATCGATAAGGCATTTGTGTCAAACTTGTGACCAGCCAAGTCCAATACATAAAATGAGGCCAATTAGAACAAATAAAAGTATCTAAATCCAATGAAGAAATTCAAATAACATCTCGAATAAGAAACAAGCTCCCGAGGGAATTTAACTAGGCATTCCCCACGCCGTTCAACCTAACAACCATCCAAGATGACCCGAATAAGAATTAAACCAATCCCTCATTACCTCCATCACCTTCCCCCTATTAACTTAAACCCTTAACACCATGAATAAACAATAATAATGTCCCAAATATCTAACACAAAGGGGCTGCCCAAAGCCTCAATATCAAATACACCACCATGTGGCTCAAAAATCAATAGAAATGATACGAGGATATGGAATTATGAAGGAGGATTGTAAAAAGATGGTTACCTCAATAAAAATGTTGGAAATAAGAAGCTTGAAAATATTCGTCCTTGCAGCAACAACAAATAAAGCTTAATTCAATAAGAAAACTGTACCATAATGATGACCTCGTAACATAGAGCAACTTCTATTAAACTTCTGAGTTGAGAATCTATGCTTCCAAGGGGTATTTGGAAGGTTGTCTTATCATTTTAGTGTGTTTTTGGTCTATTTCTAATGACAAAAAATAAATGATAAGTATATATAAAGAGTAACCGACTTAGATATAGGGGGACCCACCTAGAGGTGCCTACTTGTGCAGTCTCACAAAAACATGCATATCTCACTATTTTGAAGTCGTATGGATGAGCGGTTTAGTTTGTTGAAAACTGGAGTCATAGACCTTCTATTTGATAGGTCATGGACATTCTAACTCTTTATATTTTAGGAGAAATGTTCAAGGACATTGACCTAGAATTTGAGAGAATTCCTTAACGGCATTTACAATACCTTTTGCCGATTTTTATATCGCAACTTTCTTGACTTCCACACATAACATACGAACTTTGTAAAATTAAAATAAGTCATAAAAAATCATTCCTAATATTTTAAGAAGTCTTAGTCTTATTCTAATATTACAAGTTAATTCCAATGTTCAAATAGGCAGGGTGTTACATCCTTCCTCCCTTAGGGACATTTGTCCCTGAATGATAATAATAGTTGCAGTATCTTAGAAAAAAATATAAGAACTCTTATATAACATAAGTAATATAACTTATACACCCAAATACAGGTATACTTATATGAAGTAATGAGAAAGTAGGGATATTTGAACTTCATGCCTTCTTCAGCTTCCTACGTCAGCTCTTCAACATTACAGCTCTACCATAATACATTCGAAGAAGCTATATTATTATTTCTTAATATTCTTATAGTGATCTACTATGGAAACAAAGATATCTTAATAAGATAACTCCTTTGAAAGTTGAGCATCTTTTGTTGGCACTATACATGTTGGATCTCCAATATACTTTTGTAACATAGAAAGATGAATAACAGGGTGTTCTACTTCTAACTTTGGAGGAAACTATAAATCATAAACACTCACTCTATCCATCGTAAGATACGATAAGGTCTAACATACCTAGGGCTCAACTTTCCCTGTTTGCCAAATATCATAAAGCCATTTATAGGCAATATTTAAAGAAAGACCCAATCATGAACATCAAACTCCAAGTCTCGCTGCCTAACATCCGCATATAATTTTTTGTCTATGAGCTTTCAAGAACTGCTCTCTAATTAACTTAACTTATTCCACAGCTTAGTATACTAAGTCTGCTCCAAACAATCCTGACTTTCTAATGTTGAACCAACCAAGAAGGGATCTAAATTATTATCCTTATAAAGCCTCATATGGTGCCATAACGATGCTATAATGAAAACTATTATTATAATTAAACTCGATAAGTGGAAAGCAATCATTCTAATTTCCTTCAAAATCTAGCATACATTGCCCGTAACATTTCCCCAAGCGTTTGGATTATACATTAAGCTTGGCCTTTAGTATGAGGGTGAAATGATGTACTAAGATTTAACTATGTCCCCATAGTCTTCTAGAAAAATATCTAAAAGTGTGCATAATCTTTTGCTGAAAATGTGGTCCTGACTGGCAAAATAGTGGGCTGATTTTATCAACTTGTAAATAATCACCCAACTGGAATAAAACTTCCATCTCGATCGATTCAAACCTGCAACAAATTCCATATTTATATCCTCCTATTTCAACAATGGAGTGTATATCTCTTAAGTTAGCCCACTAGGTTTTTGGGGCCCGAACTTTACCTGCTAACAGTTAGGATACTACTCTACAAATTTAGCAATATCTTTATTCATCCTAGTCTACCTGTAAATCTATTTAATTTCCTGAGACATTTTCGTGGAACTTTGGTGAATAGAATAGCGAGAATATTGTGCCTTGTTCATAATCTATCATTGAAGACCTGTAACATCTGAAACATAAAATTGGTTTTTATGTCTAAGGACTCTATTTTATGCTATATTGAAGGCTAAAGATTCTATTACTGATACTTGCCCCTAAACTACTCAAAGTTAGGATCCTCGTATTGTTTTGTTTTCAATTCTAACAAAGGATGACATGACTATGTCCTAAATTATTACTCCAACATTAGAATCTAATAGTCTAACCCTCAAGTAATATAGGTGATAAATATCTTGGTCTGTCTCACACTTCTTTACTCCCAAATATGATAAGTCGCCCATCAGTTTATGACATAAGGCATCCGCTACTATATTTGCCTTCCCTTTATGGTATAAGAATCCCACATCATAGTCTTTCAAAAACTCGAGCCATCGGCGCTATCGTAGCTTTAATACCTTTTCTATGATAATAAAATGGAGGCTTTTATGATAGGTATAAACATCAACATGCATGCTATGTAATTAATGCCTCCCGATCTTTAAGCCATGAATAACTGTGGCCAACTCTAAATCATTGGTCGGTAGTATAAGCCGTGCTTTATTAGCTGTCTATAAGACTAAGTAATTACCTTACCATTTTGCATCATAACACAACCTAATTCAATGCCTAAAGAATCAAAATACACCACATAGACCTCTCGACCCTCTATCAAGGTTAAAACTAGGGTTGAAGTCAATCTATCTTTTAGCTTTTGAAAGCTCTGTTCATATGTTGCGGTGCACTGAAACTTATCTGCATTCTGAGTTAGCTTAGTCAAATGTACCGAACGCAAAGAGAATCCCTCTACAAACCTCCTATAATAGCGTGCTAACCCCAGAAAGCTATGAACTTTTGTTTTACAATATAGCCCAAGAAGGCCACAAAATGTAACAAAACTAATATTTTGAGAGCTTACCATTCAATGTCTGACCTCAAAGTACCTAAAGCACCGCTCAAAGATGGTCCCTATGCTCTGACTCTAATCATTTATATATGAGAATATCATCAATAAACACAATCACAAATAAGTCTTAGAATGGCCTAAATATGTTGTTCATCAGGTCCATAATTATTGCTAGGGCATTTGTCAATCCAAAATACATTAGAAGAAACTTAAAATTACTATATCAGGTCCTCAAGGCTGTGTTTGGAATATCAGTGTCCCGAACCTGCACCTAATGGTAACCTAAACAAAAATCAATCTTTAAGAAACATCATGCACCTTATAGTTGATCAAATAAGTCATCAATCCTTGACCGCAAATATTTATTCTTTATAGTTACCTTACTTAGCTGTCGGTAGTCTACACACATGCGCAATGACCCATTTTTCTTCTATACCAATAATAATGGGGAATCTTGATGTAGTCAGCCTAATGAATCTCTTATCTAATAAAAAGATTTAGATGCTTCTTCAATTATTTTAGTTCTGCTGGTGCCATTCTCTATAGAAGAATTTGATATCGATTGGACATCTTTAAATGTGTAATACCAAGTAACTCATCTGGAAAGATATCTGGAAATTGATTAACCACAAGAATAATTGAATTATTTATAGTTTAACATCAATATCTTGAATTTGAGTGGTATGGTAAATGCAACCTTTGGTGATTATTTTCTTTTCCTGATGATAGGAAATAAACCCATTTTTTTGGCATTGTCGTATTACCCTCCAAGCATAAATAATAACATGATGTGGAGTCGTGACAACATCTCTTGAGATGTGATCCACCACAAGTATAACAATATTGCACAACTGATCTAGATTGCTTTG
The DNA here is from genome assembly GCF_947179165.1 of Solanum dulcamara. Taxonomy (NCBI): domain Eukaryota; kingdom Viridiplantae; phylum Streptophyta; class Magnoliopsida; order Solanales; family Solanaceae; genus Solanum; species Solanum dulcamara. The sequence goes on along the minus strand of NC_077237.1, from coordinate 63,308,512 downwards.
GGTAGTATAGTGTTGCAAGCCCGATATTTATGAACACTCCCCTAGTCCAGACTATCCCCAACGATCATATCTACTGATCTAGAACTGCTATGGTGGAGTCCTAAGTGGCCTACTAGAATACTTAGGTCTAGGAATCCTATGAAAATCTTTCCAAAAATCAGTATGTTTGATCGCCTCTGTTGCCCACTCTCAGCTCGCTCAACTCTAAATTGCCAATATTTGAACTCTTCTAGATTTTGAACGACCACCTGTATGCAAAAGACATGAATGTTCTTATTTAGTGTTGCTATGGTACAAGATTCAAGATATTGTAGAGACAACCCTCTTATAAATCTTTGGGTTCTAGCATCCATCGTATCTACAATCATCGTACATACTTAGCTAGGGAATCAAACCAAAGCCCATTGTCCCTCACACTCATACTACCCTGGAAAAGGTTTAAGGATTGATCAACTTAGGCATCTTAAATCTCTTTAGGTAGATATTGATCTTAAAAGACCTCAGTAAAGCGATCCCAAGTGGCTAGGGGTACATTGGCACAATTGGACCTCTGCCAATCCTCGCACTATAGAACTGCTATATCTTTAATCTTGAATGTTGCTAACTCAACAAACTCTATAGCATAAGAATGCTTGGCCTTGAAAATCCTATGCAATTGGTCAATAAAGTGTTGAGGGTTCTCTCGATGATCTATCCTTATATACAGGGAAGGACATAAGGAAAGGAATTATCGAACCCTCAACCTTTTGGGCCCATTAAAATTTCCACTTCCTAGTGCTGCATGATTGTTTACTGAGCCAATATATAAATCAAACTACTGAACTCCTTATTTGTAGAAGTAGGATAATTTGCAGGTGATGCTGGAGGTTCTTTAGGTCTCCTAATGTAAAAGTGATACCAGGGTGATGGGTAAAGATGTCTCCCCTACTTCCTCTAGCAATGCTACTTGATAGGTGGTACTCTACTTGTACCCTTACCTATGGGTGCATCCAAATTTTGGCCAACAACTATCTAATAGGTCACTAGCATATCTATTTAAGAACAAAGAGAATAACAATAGTAAGTTTAAAAACTCAATCTGTACGTCTCAGCTCTATAGCATAATTTGAACAAAAAAAGGGTAACATTCCTTAATAATGTCAGTAGTTTCTTGCTTATACAATGTGGTGCACAACATATTTATAAACAAGACTCTACCAGACATGGCTTGCAGACTACTTAGGATATGACATTGCTTTGATACCAAGTTTTTCAAGCCCTAAAGTCACGGGGCGCAACTACCACCAATTTATAAAACATAGACCAAAGCAGACCTTGCTTTGCCACTTGCTAAAGGTGTGTAGTGGCTATACACTGTCAAGAAAACAAACAAGTATATCTCAACTTAAAATAAGCCCTAAGTCGGAAAGGACCCTATCAACAACTCTAGAAGGAAAACAACTACTCCAAATAGTTATATAAAGTAATAAGTAGGTAGTAAATAAGTCTTATTGGGACTTTGAGGCTGCCATGATATCTAGAGAAGTATAAACTCTATGCAAGCTTTAGAGGCCACCATGATGTCTATATAATAACTAAAAACATGTATACACAATGTAAACTAGGCCATTAAGCTGCTAACTATTACCAACACAACAACAAGGCCCAATTGGCTAACAATATACAACTAATAAACATAAAAAGAAAATATTTCCACCATCGCATCTATACAACCCAACTGACTAGTCTGCAAGCCTTTATGAATACAATATTTGGTGGAATAGGGCCCCAACTTACCCAAAAACTATAAATAGAGAAAAGGCAAATAAAAGGAAAGGATTTAACCAAATAGTTAAAGCTCAGCTATCCTACTCGGCAGGTTTGTCTGATCGTCACTCAAAACCTGCAAGCATGAATATAGTGACCCTAGGAAAGGGGAATTAGTACTAAATAATGTGCCAATCATGTAAGCAAAATTGAATGCTAAAACTGAAGTATAAATACTGAACAAAAAGGCAGGGGTCAAATGCAAGTACAATACCTTATCTCCCTATAACAAGATAATATAACATATAACAAGTAATAACCTGACCTAGGCCCATAAGCCTGATAGTTACAAATAACACACAATCACTATAAGTTCTAACGAGCGCAAACAATTACTAAATACCCTTATTGGCCCCTCTTACATGGATTCTAATGGTAACTGATCTGAATTGTCTAAATGAACAAGTGTCATGAATTAATGCTACTCTGATGCTCCATGGTACAATACATATATGCTGCCCGATAGATACAGCCTGCTCGTCTTGCAGGTATGGTCTACCCAGCTCGTAGGCTTAGTCTATCTGACCTGTAGTCTTAGTTTACTTGGTCTATATGCTCGATCTACCCGACTCGTAGGCTCAATATAACAATCAATTTATATGCTCAAGAACCCTACAAAGTTAGTTTCTACTGAGTCCAAAAAAAACTCATAAGCAACAACTAGATGATAAAATATCACAAAGATAACAACTAATCATAATTGATAAAAATATAATCAGCACATGCTTTTCTTGGCTTCTAGGCAAGGAGTAGAGTGTCGATGATAGACATTATTCATTTGGTGGTAGCAAACTTAATATGATAAAGCTACAAATCATATAAAGACTATAAATAGGCCATGAAAATTTTAGGCCATCGGGATCATGCCAAAAGAGAAAAAATAGCCTTAAAATACCTTCCAAACAAAGCCTACAAGATGTCTATACGAAGCTTGGCCAACAAAAAATAGTTCTAAAATATGAAATCAACAAGGTTGCAAGAACAAGCCATAACTAATCGATAAGGTGCTTGTGTCAAACTCGTGACCAGCCAAGTCCAATACATAAAATGAGGCCAATAACAACAATAAAAAGTATCTAAATCCAATGAAAAAATTCAATAATATCTCAAAGAAGCAACAAGCTCCCGAGGTAACTTAACTAGGCATTCTTCATGTTGTTCAACCTAACAACCATCCAAGACGACCCAAATAGGAATCACACTAATCCCCCCATCATCTTCAGAACTTTAACACTATTTGTACACTACAATAATATCCCAACTATCTACGACATAGGGGCTATCTAAAGCCACAATATCAAAAACACTACCACGTGGCTCAAAAATAAATAGAAACGATACTAGGATATGGAATTACGAACGAGGTTTGTAAAAAGAAGGCTACCTTAGAAAAATTATTGGAAATAAGAAGCTTAGAAATATTTCTCCTTGCATCAAAACCAAACAAAGCCTAATTTAGCAAGTAAACTATGCCATAATGATGAGCTTCCAATGTAGAGCAACTTCTGTTAAACTTCCTAGTTAAAAATCTAAGCTTCAAAGGAGTATTTTGAAGGTTGTTCTATAATTTTACTGTGTTTTTGGTCTGTTTATAATGAATAAAAATGAAGTATAAGAGTATATATAAAGAGTAACCGACTTAAAGATAGGGGACTTACCTAGAGGCACATGCTTGTGCAGTCTCACGAAAAATGCATATTTCACTATTCTGAAGATGTATGGATGAGCGGCTTAGTTCGATGGAAACTAGACTCATAGACCTTAGTATAAAAGTGCTAAGACATTTGACGTAAAATTTCAGAGAATTCCTGGATAATATTTACAATACCTTTTGTCGAGTTTTATTTCACAACTTGCTTGACTTCCACACTTAACATACAAACTTTGTGCAATTACAATAACTCATAAAATATCCTTCCTAGTATTTTAATAAGTCTTAATCATATTCCAACATTACAAGTTTATTCCAACATTCAAGCCGGTGGTGTGTTACACAATTAAAGATAATTATCCACTCCCTAAGATTGATATGTTTTTTGACCAGTTGTAGGGAGTTTGGTTCTTTTCAAAAATTTATTTTAGGTTAGGATACCACCAGTTATGACTTAGAGAGGTTGGTGTCTCTAGGACTGCCTTCAAGCCTTGTTATGGGCATTATGAATTTCTGGTGATGTAATTTGGGCTTACTAATGCACTAGCAGTCTTTATGTATGTAATGAACAGTATATTCAAGCCCTTTCTTGATTTGTTTGTGATAATTTTCATTAATGACATCATGATCTATTCGCGGTTAGGGGTTTATCATGCAGATCACCTAAGAGTTTTGCTACAAAGTCTACAAGAGCACAAGTTATATGCTATATTTTCAAAATGTGAATTTTGGCTAACATCTGTAGCTTTTCTAGGTAATGTAATTACAGATGAAGGTATAAAGGTTGATATCTAGAAAACATAAGATGTAAAGAGTTGACCCAGGCCTCTAAATCCTACAGAGGTTTGTGTCTTCCTTAGTTTAGCAAGATGTTATTGAAATCTTATGAAAGGTTTCTCTATCATCTCTACACCATACACGAATTTGACTCATAAAGTAGTTATGCGCTAGTGGTCAGAGACATGTGAACAAAGTTTCTAGAAGTTAAAGGATAAGTTAACTTCAACACCTATCTTAACCCTTGCTGAGGGTAAAGAGGTTATGTTATTTATTGTGAATCTTCCAGAGTTGGGTTGGGTTGGGTTGCGTTGTAATAAAACATGGCAAGGTTACTGCCTATGATTCAAGGCAGTTGAGAAAGCACGAGAATAATTACCCTACCCATGATCTAGAATTAGTTGTGATAGAGTTTGCATTGAAGATATGGCATCACTACTTGAATGGGGTACTTGTTGATATCTTCATGGATCATCAGAGTCTCTAGTACTTGTTTCAGCAAAAAAAGTTGAACTTAAGGCAAAAAAGATCGTTAAAATTGCTAAAAGATTATAATGTGAGTATTCTATACCATCCATGTAAAGTAAATGATATAGCGTATGCTTTAAGCTGCAAGTCTATAAGAAGATTGAGTTATTTAGAGGCTAAAGAAATGGAAATGGTAAAAACCTTGTACTAATTAGCTAATTTAAAAATTCGGTTGCCTAACACAAAAGATAGAGGTGTAGTTGTTTAGAATACATCAGAGCCATCCTTGGTAGCAGAAGTTAAGAAGCAATAGTATGATGATGTAGAGCCAGTGTTGCTAAGGGATAGCATAGTGTAAAAAAAGTACAACATATTTAATCTTGGAACCAATGGAGTTCTCAGATATCATAGTCATCTATATATGCCTAATATGAGAAAGCTATGGATAAGATTATGAGTGATGATCATTACTCCCAATATTCAGTAAATCCAGGTTGGATAAAAATATATCGTGACCTGAGGCAGTTATACTTGTGAAATGGTATGCAAAGAGATATTACATATCTTGTATCTCAATGTCCTAATTGTCAGCAACTGAAGGTCGAGTACCAAAGTCTAGGAGGCCTAACTTAAAATATAGAAATTCCATCATGGAAATAGAAGGTAATTAACATGGATTTCATTATAGTCTTACCTCAATCGAATATGCAGTATGATTCTATTTGGGTGATTGTAGACAAATTAACAAAATCAACTCACTTTTTTCCGGTTAGGACTACTTATATTGCAAAAGATTATGCCAAAATTTATATACATGGGTGTCCCAGTTTACAACAAACTTCTAGAAATACTTCCAGAAAGGTCTAGTTAACCAAGTGCAACTAAGTACTGCATTCTATCGTCAGAACAATGGGCAGCCTAAATGCACTATTCAGACCCTTAAAATATTTTGCATGCTTGTGTATTTGACTTCATGGTAAGTTGGGATGACCGTATACCTTTGATTGAGTTTGCATCTAATAATAGGTACCACATGAGTATTTTTAAATGGCTTCTTATGAAGCTTTATATTGATGGAAGTGTTGATCACTAGTGGTTTGGTCTGAACTCAATTATACAATGTTATTGGGTCCAGATTTAGTGCAACAATCTATTAAAAAAGTAAAGCTTATTATAGATAGGTTTCATACACCATAAAGCCGACAAAACTCTTATGCTAAAGTACACCATCGAGCGCTAGAGTTTGCAATTTATGATTAGGTATTTATAAAAGTATGGCCTATAATGGGGATTATGTATTTTGTTAGGAAATCCAAGTTAAGCTCTAGATATGTCGTACCCTACAAAGTTATTTGCAAGATGGCCAAGGTGACCTATAAGTTGGAGTTTCCCGCAGATTTACCAGCAGTTCATCTCATATTTCATGTATCTATGTTACATAAATGCACATGAGAATCAAAACATACAATGTTGCTTGATGAGGTTCACATTTCAGAAGAAATGACCTATATGGAGGTGTCAGTTGTTTTTCTTGATTGTCAGGTCAGAAAGCTTAGGACTAGAGAAGTTGCCTTAGTTTAAATATTATGGCATCGTAATAATATGGAGTAGGTTACTTGAGAAGTAGAGGATGAAATGAGGCAGAAGTATCATCACATGTTTCGAACACTAATATGATGTCGAGGTATGTACTTAACTAATCATTATCTTAAGGCAATCAACTCACTAAGCTAAGGACGCACGCAGAAATAATTATATTTTCTCCTTACATAGTAGGTTGATGAGTTGTCGGGATATTATGATTTTAAATGGGTGGTCATATTGAGATTACTTCTAGTATTTCACAATAAGTGTTATACCAAATTTAGAGGCCCAAGGAAATTTTGGAACAATAGTATAAGTTGAAAGGTCACGTCATGACAGATTATTTTATATGATCTCATATATAGTTTGTCTTGGGACAGACATATCTCTGTGTATATTAGGAGTTACAAGGCCTACTACATATGAAATTAAATATATTTTAGTCTAGTTTTCAATGAACAATATCACACATCGATACAATTTTGGAGTTATAAGAAATGTGTGTTTTTTTACGAACTGCACAGATACCAAAATTAGTAGCTCAGGGCACATGAACGACACATGTTAAGTCATCTGAATGTTTTAAAACTACTATGAATGAGTTTAATTCATTAGATACAAATCCTAACTAATTTTAGAATCCCTTCCTCGCTATTTCTTCAAGCCTTTTTCTCTCCAAAAGCCCTAGTTAAGAAATAACCCAAGAATCAAGTATTGTTTCCAACCAAGCTTAGAATTTATTCCAAGTCTTTCATTGTATTGAAGGGACAAACTTTTATTCTTGGTTAGTGTGATATTATGAGACTGTATTTTCTCTAATTAAGTATGATTAAGATCATTACTCTTATGTATGTGATGTTCTTGATGTTTCAACTATATTCTACAAGTAGGACTCATGGGATGGGAATAAGAAGCTGTAAATCCAAGTTTGGCCCATTTTTATGCACGTATTGGGCAAGAAGGGAGTGTGTAAGACCCCGTAAGATGGAAAATTGAATGAAAGGGAAATATCAAGAAAAGTCCACGAACTCAAGTCTATGAGTTGGTCTATGACTCATAGTAACTTGTATGGGTCATAGAAATGAGTCGTAAACATGAGCTCAGGGCTGGAAAATATGTTAAGGTAAAGGTGTGGTTGAAGAGTCGCTTAACGACTCATAGAAATGAGGATGACTCGTAAGATAGAGTTGTGGTGAAACTTCAGAGACCTTCAACTTGATGGTTTCTCATGCCCGAGAGACAATTGGGTTTGACGAATAGTTAGGAGGACTACGAGTCACAATAATGAGTGATTACCAAAGTTCAGAGACTCCAAAACTTGAAGGTTTTAAGACCTGCAAGATAAGTCACTTTGACGACACATAAACCTAAGAACAAGTCATTTTTATGCCTCGTATAAAAAGTTCAAAGACTTATTTTTCAGGTCCTTTTCACGACCTAAGGACGAGTAATCCCTACAACTCATCACTGCTTCTATGAATCATAGGACCTAGCCATAGAATCACTCGATTCAAAATTTAATGAGGGGTAGTTTGGTATTTTCCCTACATTCTAATAATGTGTGTGGATATTTTAAGGAGTAGATTCATTATGAATTGTATCCTAAATACTCCTAAAACTCTTTTATTCCCTCATTATTTTCTCAAGCAAATTCTAGACTTCTCTCCCAAGGTTCCTAAAGAGTTCATCAAGCTATGATTAGGGTTTTTTCATGATCAAGTCTTTTTTATCAAATTCAAGTCCAATTTTAATAAAGTATGTGTGGATTGATTCATGAATGCCTTCCACTCATGGAGTCCAAGGTTTATTTCAAAAATGTTATACCCCGTATGTTAATACATCAAATTATTCGCAAGCAATTCAACTCAACTTAAAGTCGGTGTTGTATTTTGTATTTTTGCACATTCGACTATTTGTGAGCTAATGGACATAAATTCAAGGGCTCTTAATCTCGAATTTTGAAATGGCTGGACTTGTTTTTAAATTTCAATCAGTGTAGAAATATTAGTTGAGTTTAGGAATTAATTAACAATGATTGGATTATTAAGTGGGTATTTGGGATTAATTAACATGAATTAAGCTATTAGTGGGCTGAAAAGTGGGCCCCCACTACCACATGGCCAATTCCTATTGGCCCACATTTTTGTAGGGGACAATTAGGATTTTTGGGCAGCACACTTGGTCTGCTTTTTTCCCAAATATTTTGAGACTAATCACTTCCAACTCTAGAAAATTTGATTAGAGAAAGAAATGAGAGGTGTAGAGAGAGAGAGCTCACCCAAGCTAGAGAAGGGGGAAGAAATTAAGAGGTCCAGTGTGGTGATATTTCAAGGTAATGGAAGCACATATAGTCAATTTTTTGACTGATTATTTATTCACAAAAATCACCCCAACTCTAGAAAATTCTTCAAGAAGAGAGTAGTTCTCATCTTCACCAAATAGAGATAGAGAGAGGCTCAGCCATGGATGACCCTAGAGAGATACAAGCTTGGTGATAAAAGACTAGTTTTGTTCAAGTATTCCAACCAATGGGAAGGTCTATAGTAATGTGAAGCAGTCATTGGAGCAACCAAAAATATTTATCCTTTCAATCCTCAAATTTCAGCAAACTAAGGAGCTAAGTTATCAAGGTAAGAACTAATCATTTTCCATATGTTTTAGAGTGAGTTTGGACATGTTGTGAGTGTATAAATGTGTGATGAATGTATGAAATTGTGGGTGTTTATGTTGAAGCATGGTTGAGCTGTTGGGTTTTTTTTGGTATAGATGGTGGTGGACTAATTTTGCTTAGTATTTTGATTGTTATTGTTATGGATTTTATGATGAGAATGAAGGTATTTAATGGTTAAAGTTGAAGTTAAATTTGTTTGTGGACTATTCTAAGGATTATCGTGATAATAATGTAGTTTACTTGCAATAGAATATGTGATATAGTTGTCTTGTGGCTTCTGTTATGTCTCACGAAATTAGATGAAAAGATAGTATAAAATAAGGTGTAAAAATCGTATGTGGTTTCCTTGGTGTGTTCACAATTATTCGCAAGGTTTTCGAGCATCTTTATATTGTTAGTTAGGGGCTATTTTGATATGTTGTTGTTGTTCTTGTTGAGCTTGAAATATTAATGATAGTTAAGATTATATGCTGTGTTGTATGTTGGTTGGGCTGTTGTAGGGTTGTTTCAATGAAAACATTAAGACTATGGATCATTAAAGATAACTTGAAGATGTAGTAGTTGTATGTGGATTTGGATTGTTGTCGGATGTTATGATTGTAGGCTGCTGCTATTTTAACATGACTTATATTTCGGGGACGTTCTCTATTATAGTGGAAGCCTTGTCAGCTTGCGTATATATACTCAATACATGTATCGTACTGACCCCCTTTCTTCGAGGGGCTCCATTTTATGCCCTAGGTACAGATGTTCACTTCGGAGATCTGCCAGCTTAGGATTTCCACTCAGCTCTGTTGGAAGTGCTCCACTATTCCGGAGCCTAGACTTTAGGTATTGGTCCTCCTATGTATATATTTGTTTACTCAAGGGTACGGAGGAGGGCCTGTCCCACCTTATGTTACCGTTACTATTGTTAGAGGTCTATAGACATATGTATGTGGGTTGTTTATAAGGTTGTTTCAGTTGTGCCTATACGGTGCTTTGTGAATGTTTGTATGTCTGACAACCTTGTCGGCTTATGTGCCCTTTCATGATATGAAGCTAATGCAAGGGGATACATGTACATGAAAAGATTGTGACCCATTTACATTTTTCTGTATAGCATCATATTATTTAGAGTTCAACTTGACTATTGCTGATAGGTATGTATACGGGAGTTTAGGTCAGACCCTAGTCGCGGCCTATGGGGTTAGGTCGTGACAGAAGTGATATCAGAGCAGTTCATCCTTTAAGTGTCTACAAACCGAGTCTAGTAGAGTCTTGTTTATTGGTGTGTTGTGCACCACAGCTATAAATAGGAGGCTATTGGAAATTTAGGATGTTACATTTCTTTCATAACTAAGATCGTGCGATAGTTCCTAGTCATAGGGATTGAAATTCCTCATACTAAATTATGCTTTCAGCAGAAGGACAACATCGATAGAAGAAGTAACTGACAGTATTAAAAGTTACAAAGCACGCAGGTAAGCAAAGGCATGAAATATATATGGCAAGTAAGGTATTAAAGTACGATTGACATGTAAAGCTAAATGGAAAGGAAAAATAGACAGGAAAGTGCAACATGTGTAGTTCGAGTGGACATATGAGGTAAGTCCATTTCATACTATTGATATTGGGCGCCCTGTGTGGCTATGATATGATGTGATATGAATGTATGCGTTTTCCCTATAAGGCATTGTTGGTATTTCCCACGTGCACGTGTTGAGATAGGGAGAAATACAAAGGAAACTCTACCTAAATTTTCCTAGAAATAAAAAGAAAATGAGATACACGGTTGTAGTATGTCTTTAAAGGTTATGCCAATAATAAGAAGTTTTATACTATGGAACCGAATGCGAATAGGATATCACGTGAATATAACGAGGATTGTTATGAAAATAGGTGAAGCCTAGTAAGGAAATAACTAAAGGATATGATGAGGTTTGTGGAGAACAGGAAAGCAAATAGAAAATGAATGAGAAAGACTTACATAGATTTATAAGGAAGGGAAGTATAAGATTACTTGAGGTCAAACTATTGAGACATGACTAGTATTGACGGCAAAAGCCATAGTGAGCCCTGACATCAACCGAAGAAGGTAAGAGATAAAATAAAGCCTGCATAAAGACTAGTGGGGCAATGCCAATGCATTTGCTAGGCTGATCTAAGTACCTAATCAGGTTCATGTAAAGATTGCAATATGATATGGGGAAAAATAATTAGAAAAAAGAGCTGAGTAAAGGCACAGTAGAACATGTTTGGAGTATTATAAGTTAGATTAAGAAAAATTGTGTAATAGCTTAAAAAAATGGAGCATCAGAAGCTTGATAGCCTATTAGAGGAGTTATAAATCCTGAGTTGGAAATGGAAAGCAGTTAATATAGATTATAGTACAGGCTGACCTCATACTCTATGGTAATATGATTTAAAAGGGGTTATGGTAGATAGGCTGACAGAATCAACCCATTTTCTTCCAGTTAGGAAGACATATTCAGCTAAGGGTTATGTGATATGATATAATAAGGAAATAGTAAGATTTCACGAAGTTCCCACGTCTATTATCTCAGAAAAAGAACTTTAATTTACAGCTAACCGCTGGAGATCATTCCGAAAGGGATTGGGAACACAGGTTCCATATGTCTATAGGAAGTCTAAACTCCTAGATTAGTTGAGTTGATGAATAAAAGGACTATGGATGACAACTATTATGAAGAATTCCTAAAGTCCTCGCAAGACCATATAAGACTAGTTAACATTTGAGGACGACTGTTCTAAAGGGGGGAAAGATGTTATGCCCCATACGTTTGTACTTCAAAAAGCTTTCTTAAACTTCTTAAAAGTTTCCACATGACCAAGATTATCTATAATGTTATCAAATAACTCTAAGGAGAGGAGAATGAGATACCCCATAATAAGGATGATTGGAAATAGGGTTAGAAGAATTCGGAAGGAGTTGAAAGGCCAAATAATGAATCGTAGGACTCGATCTACTTGTGTAAGCTACCAACTTGGATGTCCTACTCAATGAAGCTACTTGAGTACACATCAAGCATAAGTAGCAAGGAATACATAGGCTCTTGAAGTGAGATGAGACTACAAATCCACGGAAGAGAAATAAGGAGATGATGCACCTTCACAAAGCAAGTAGGTGATGCACCTACTTACACTAAGTAGGTGACTCACCTTTTTGGACCAAGTAGGTGACTCACCTTTTTGGACCAAGTAGGTGACTCACCTACTTGGGTGGACCCTACGCTTCTATGTGGCAGCCAAGGATTGGAGGCCTGGCGTGAGGTGGCACCCTAGGAGGCTACCACATGTCACCCCAAGGAGGCTGCCATATGTCACCTCCTAAGAAGGTGTATATATGTAAATTATGATGAAATATAATTCATTTTCAGCATGTTTATCCTTTGAAAAATAAGAGAAAATGTTAAGGAACAAGAGAGGGTAGCCACGGATTTGGATAATTTGAGGTAAGCCTCCGACTTTTATTCCGTGAATTAATTATTTAGGGTATGACCGAGTCCCATAAAGGGCTGGGTACGCTATACGAGGACATGATAATGCAATGACATGAAAAACTCACCGAGTCCCTCACTAGAGGGCCGGGTAAATATATATATATATATATATATATATATATGATAATATGGTCATTCACTGTGTCCCATAAAGGGCTGGGTACAATCGAGTCCCATAAAGGGTCGGGTACGATATATGATCATATGATTATTATGATGGTATAATTGTTTACTGAGTCCCTCACTAGATAGTCGGGTACTACACATATATGCATATGATGACCTAATGAAACATTTCTGACACCAAGTCCCATAATAGGCCAGATACAGTATATTTGTATGCTATATGTATGCTACTCTCTTCACCAAGTCCCCATTAAAGGGACGAATACAGTATATAGGCATGCATATGAAAAGATGATGAATTATTTGTAACATATGAGATGACGCCATATATGATAGTATGAAGTCGTATACGATGATATAATAACCCTGAGTCGCACAGCAGGCTGGGTACAGAATAGGAGGATGGCATACATACCCTTATTTTATAAGATGCAGGTGAAGTGATTTACTAAATGCTATACTTATTTCCTGCACCCATAATTCTACTGTAATCTCACTTATATTGTGTTATACTTTATATACTCTGTACATATATCGTACTGACCCCCTTTCTTCGGGAGGCTGCGTTTTATGCCCGCAGGTACAGATGTTCATTTTAGAGATCCGCTAACTTAGGATTTCCGTTCAGCTATATTAGAAGTGCTCCACTATTTCGGAGCCTAGCCTTTGGGTACTAGTCCTCTTATGTATATATTTATTTACTCAAGGGTACGACGGAGGCCCTATTCCACCTTATGTTACCATTACTATTCTTAGAGGTCTGTAGACATATGTCTGTGAGTTATTTATAAGGTTGTTTCAGTTGTGTAACGACCTATTAGGTCGTTTTGAATACTAGGGCTTTTTATTTCATAAAAGACTCATCCCGTAAATTTTTAATGGGTATTTTAGAATATTCAATAACTATGATTATTTAGTTGAGGGGTGAATTTAAATAACTTATTTAATTAGTGAGTTAAAGTGTTAATTTAATTAATACTCTATACCAATTATTAAAGAAAAAGGATGGGGTTTATTAATTTTGATACACAATTAATTAAGTAAAGAAAAATGAGCCAAACCCTAACAGGCGACAACAACGAGAAAGCATACGACGAACAAAATCAAAAGCTGGAAAAAAAAATACAGAGGAAGAAAGAAAAGAAAGGAGAAAAGAAAAATAAAGGAGAAGAGAAAAATAGGAATTTTCATTCCAAAGCATCAAGGTAATTATTCTCATCCTTTCCACTAAATTTTTATGCGATTATGAACATATTTTTAGGGTATATTGGTGGAGAAATAATGTTAAAATAAGGAAATATGACCCTAGGGTTCTTCACATAAAATCTTGATTTGGGGGTCGAATAACGATCCGTTTTAGCTAAAATTTGACATGTGAATTTATTTTATCATGAGTGAACATAATCGGAAAGAAAACTTTAGATTTGACTTCAATGAATCGAGGCGACTTTTTGACCCAATTTTTAATCCGAAAATAAATATAGCTATATGGGTGTCATTGGATTCGTATTCTTATGAAGATTATGATATTTGAACATATTTTGATAATTTGGAAGCGTTATGAGAGGCTCAAGTTTAAAAGTGATTATTTAATTTAATTGAGGTTTAACCCTAGTTTTGAAATTCATAAAATATGGGAGTTGACATGTTAAGTGGCATCAAGATTAGGAACGTGTTTATAGAATAGGGTGATTTATTGGGGCTAGGTTAAATATATATATAATATTGGCGTTTACAGATTAGTTTACTTATAAATATTATATATTTGATAGATTGAGATTGGTCTGAGGCATTGAAGAAGGGGAAAGACATTGGTGGATTAGCTTGTTTTACTTCTGTTCTTCGGCTGAGGTAAGTTATGGTTTTTATTCTATATCATAGATAGACTCTTAATAGTGATTGATATTCATTGAGTAATGTGTGAAATTTACTATGCATTTAATTGTTGTGGTTTGGATGGTTGATATGTTGTGATTGGTCTGAAATCCCGAGGACATGAAATCCATAATCTTGAACTTGCCCTATCAAAAATGATGCCTTGAATAAAGAAGGCTTGATGAAATATTGTTAATGAAGTGGAATGTAATCATGAAGAATGATAAATTAATTATATTTGGATCGGGTGTCACGTTCCGACACGGTATATTTGGATCGGGTGTCACGTTCTGACACGGTATATTTGGATTGGGTGTCACATTCCGGCATGATATATTTGGATCGGGTGTCACGTTCCGACATGGTATTATTGGATCAGGTGTCACGTTCTGGCACAGTAATATAAAAGGAGTACAATTTAAAATGACTTAATGATACCCAATCTCCAATAACTCATTTTCCAAAAGAGTGTGATGTGGAGGCATGAGTCCTCCTGTGTGATCTTGATATTGTTGATTGGTTATGAAATTGTTCATTGTGTTGTCACTTGATCTTGATCTTGTTGGTTGCCACATATTAAGTGCTACGGTTAATTTTCAGCTATTACTTATTGCATATTGATTCCTATTTTGAGTCTGCCGATGATACCTACTCAGTACATGTTGTCCTGTACTGACCCCTACTTGTATCTTTCTTTGTTTTATTTGTGGAGTGCAGCGAGTCTTCCATCGGCTTCGACTTGACTTCAGCTCTAGTCAATCTTCAGTTCATAAGATTTCAGGGTGAGCTATCCTTCTAGCTGACGATGAATTCTCTTAGTCACGACATGATGTCCTTAGTGTTCGGACATGAACTATGTAACTTATTTTATTTTAGTGTTTGACATTTTAGACTTAGTATTTTAGAAGTTTGATGTCCTTAATGTGATGACTTTCAGGTTTTGGGGAAAATGTATTTATTTGAGCTTTCGCGTTATTGTTATATTTATTAGTTGAGGTTTGTATCGTTGGTTCTCCCACCTAGGAGGTTAAGTGTGGGTGCCACTCATGGCCCATTTTGGGTCATGAAAAACTTGGTATCAGAGCTTTAGGTTCAGTGATCTCATCATACAAGGACAGGTCTAGTAGAGTCTTGTGGAACGGTACGGGGACGCCTTTACTTTTCTTCGAAAGGCTACGGGACTTTAGGAAAACTCTATTCCTTCTTTCTTTCGTGCTATTATTTGAATCCAATTGGTATGTAGGTTATACAAATTGGTATCTGACCTTCTTCACTCTATTTTCGCAAATATTCAGAACTAAAACAATAGCATCGCCTGAGCCAGCCATTAGGGTTATAGCTAGAGGGGGTTAGTGATGAGAGATCATGGTAGAGGTCGCAGGAGAAAGCCTACTAGGGGCAGAGATCAGGCAACTAGGCAACATCTTCTAACTTCTTCATAGAAATGTATATCCCCTGGACCTAGAGGGACAAGAGGGGAGATGAGTTCCAAAATATAGAGCAAGGAAAGATATTCGTTGTAGCCTGTGAGACCAGGTTTTGTTCTTTATCCAAATATGCTACAAAACTTTGCTTCAGTCCAGAAGAGCGGATTTTGCCACTTTGTGAAAGGATTATGGTCAGAATCTCTATTGCAGTTTCATAGATTGAGTGTATATCAAAAAGGGTCAGGATATGACTACTATAATAATATCGATGCTTACTTGGTTAGATTATGGATTGTGTTACTTCTGCTAGCGACCTGACCTACGAAAAAATGTATATCGCTTGGGATAGAGGTAGAATGGGTCAAATTTGGTAATGTTTTATAGTTATTCAATGGGTAGGAAGGTGCAGGTCATTTGGGGTACGGTCTTCTCGATAGGTATAATGTGTTCTAGGGGTATATCTTAGATACGATTAATGCGTTTAGGTTGTTAAGTATATTTCAAACATTCTAAATAAGAATCAGTGACTTTATTGTAAGCTCTGAGAGAGTGGATCGATATAGGAACGACAAGATTATGGGTACAGGAAGACCCAACAAGTAAACTTGGGTAAAGGCAATCAAAGATTTTAGTAAGAACGTGCATATAAAATTGGGTTAGACCTTTGGAAGTGGTTGATTTTGTGATAAAGGTGGAGGGGGTGAAGCCATATAGCTTTGCAATAGATCCCATTGTTATGCTTTCCCTGGGAGGTCAGAGGTAGAGGCATCCGATGCTGTTATCACAGGTACTCTTCTGGTCTGCAATAGCTTGGCTTTCGTATTGTTTGATCCTGGATCCACATTTTCTTATGTATTTTCCACATTTGCTGATGGACTTGATTTATATTGTGACTTACTTAACATGCCTATTCGTGTTTCTACACTTGTTGGTGAGTCTGTGCTAGTTGAGAAAGTGTATAGGTCTTGCCTTGTGACTTTTGTGGGGAGCAGAACTTATGTAGATTTGAT
Source organism: Solanum dulcamara (assembly GCF_947179165.1). Lineage (NCBI taxonomy): Eukaryota > Viridiplantae > Streptophyta > Magnoliopsida > Solanales > Solanaceae > Solanum > Solanum dulcamara. Next base: position 63,291,614 of record NC_077237.1, on the reverse strand, counting down.
AATTTTGGAGATGGTTGACTTTGATGTAATCCTGGGTATGACTTGGCTCTCTTCAAATTTTGCTATCTTAGATGGCAATACTAAGACTGTGACATTAGCCAAGCCTGGGATGGATCAGTTGGTGTGGGAGAGTGACTATCTTCCCGCCCCAGTTCGGATTATTGCTTTTCTTCGTGCTAAGAGATTGGTGAGTAAGGATTTTTTAGCTTTCCTAGCATATCTCAGGGATGATAGTTCTGAAGTGCCATCGATTGAGTCTATTTCGATAGTGCGTGAGTTTATGGATGTTTTCCCCGCAGACTTACCTGGTATGCCACCTGATAGGGATATAGATTTTTGTATCGACCTGGAGCCCGGCACTCGCCTAATTTCCATTCCACCTTATAGAATGGCCCCGGTTGAGTTGAGGGAATTGAAGGCCCAACTTCAGGAGTTATTGGGTAAATGTTTTATTAGACCGAGTGCCTCTTCTTGGAGTGCTCCAGTTTTATTTGTGAAGAAGAAGGATGGTAGCCTTCGTATGTGCATAGACTACAGGCAGCTGAACAAGGTGACTATTAAAAAATAGGTATCTCCTTCCTCGCATTGATAACTTATTCGACCAGTTTGAGGGTGCTTGTGTTTTCTCAAAAATTGATTTAAGGTCCGGTTACCATCAACTAAAAATACGGGCAGCCTATGTACCGAAGACTGCTTTTCGAACCAGGTATGGACACTATGAATTCTTGGTAATGTCTTTTGGGCTTACAAATACGCTTGCTGCTTTCATGAGTCTGGTGAATGGAATCTTTAAGCCATATTTGGATCTCTTTTTTATTATTTTTATTGATGATGTATTGATCTACTCAAAGAGCAGAAAAGAACATGAAGAGCACCTGAGAATTGTTCTGGGATTGTTAAGGGAGAAAAGGCTATATGCCAAATTCTCCAAGTGTGAGTTCTGGCTTGATTCAGTGTCTTTCTTAGGGCACGTGGTTTCTAAGGAGGAAGTGATGGTGGATCCCCAGAAAATTGAAGTAGTGAAGAGTTGGGCGAGACCCACTAATTTCTCAGAGGTAATGAGCTTTATTAGTTTGGCTAGCTACTACCGCCGGTTCATCAAGGGATTTGCTTCCATTGCTTCCCACCTGACCAATCTGACCAAGCAGAAAGTTCCATTTATGTGGTCGGACGAGTGTGAAGAGAGCTTTCTGAAACTCAAGACCTTATTAACTACTGCATCGATTCTTGTCCTGTCAGTAGAAGGTAAGAATTTTATTATTTATTGTGATGCATCATATTCTGGTTTAGGTGCAGTGCTAATGCAGAAGAAGAATGTAATTGCCCATGCTTCAAGAAAATTGAAGGTGCATGAACATAATTATCCAACTCACGATTTAGAGTTGGCTGCGGTTGTATTTGCATGGAAGCAGTAGAGACATTATCTATATGGGGTAAAGTGTGAAGTATAAATAGATCATCGCAGCTTACAACATGTGTTCACTCAGAAAGACTTGAATTTGAGGAAGAGGAGATGAATGGAATTGCTAAAGGACTATGATATCCCTATTCTTTATCACCTAGAAAAAGCTAATATAGTGGACGATGCCTTGAGAAGAAAAGCAGGGAGCGTGGAAAGTTTAGCTCATTTGCAGGTTTCTAGACGTTCATTGGCTAGAGAGATTCAAATTCTGGCCAATAGCTTTATGAGGCTGGAAGTAACTGAGAAAAGAGGATTTTTGGCAGGTGTGGAGGCAAGATCTTCTTTCCTTGACATTAAAGAAAACAATTTGAGGATGAGAAGCTGAGCCGGATTTGTGATATGGTCTTGCAGGGAGAGGCTAAAGAGGCCGTGATCGATGAGGAAGGCGTCTTGAAGATTAAGGGGCGGGTATGTGTGCCCCGTATTGATAATTTGATTCAGACTATTCTTATAGAGGCTCACAGTTCGAGGTACTTTATACATCTTGGTGCAACCAAGATGTATCGAGATCTGAGACAACATTATTGGTGGAGCAGAATGAAGTGTGACATTGTTGATTTTTTTTCCCATTGTCCAAATTCTCAACAGGTAAAATATGAGCACCAAATGCTTGGAGGAAAACTTCAAAGAATTCCCATTCCTGAATCGAAGTGGAAAAGGATTGCAATGGATTTTGTGGTCGGCCTTCCAAAGACATTGGGTAAGTTTAATTCGATATGGGTGATTGTTGACTGGTTACCTAAGTCTTCTCACTTCATTCCAGTCAAGGTGACTTATGATGTAGAGAAGTTAGCCAAACTCTATATCTACGAGATTGTTCGATTACATGGAGTTCCGATTTCTATCATATCAGATAGAGGTATGCAATTTACTTCTAACTTTTAGAGGACCTTGCATGCTGAGTTAGGTACAAGATTGGATCTTAGTACTGCATTTCACCCTCAGACAGATGGGCAATCCGAGAGGACAATTCAAGTGCTGGAGGATATGCTTCGTGCGTGCGTAATAGATTTTGGTGGTCATTGGGATCTGTTCCTACCCTTGGCAGAGTTTTCGTATAATAATAGTTATCACTCGAGTATTGATATGACTCCATTTGTGGCATTGTATGGGAGGATACGTAGGTCTCCTATTGGTTGGTTTGATGCGTTTGAGGTAAGACCTTGGGGAACTCATATTTTGAGGGAATCATTAGAGAGGGTGAAATTCATTCAAGAGAAGCTTCTAGCCGCTCAGAGCAGGCAGAAGGAGTATGCATATCGAAAGGTAAGGGACATGGAGTTTATAGAAACCCATGAAGGGTGTGGTGAGATTCGGTAAGCGAGGTAAGCTCATTTTGAGATATATTGGGTCGTTTAAAGTTCTTAAGCGTGTTGGAGAGGTGGCCTACGAATTGACTTTACCTCCAGGGTTGTTTGGAGTGCACCCAGTGTTTCATGTGTATATACTAAAGAAATATCATGGTGATAACAACTATATTATTCGCTGGAATTTAGTCTTGCTTGATGAGAAATTGTCTTACGAGGAGGAGCCTGTAGCTATTCTTGATAAGGAGGTCCGCAAGTTGAGGTAAAGGGAGATTGCGTCTGTGAAGGTCCAGTGGAGGAATAGTCCAGTTGAGGAGTCCACTTGGGAGGTTGAGGCCGATATGCGTGGAAGATATCCACATCTGTTCGTCGAGTAAAGTACCTTTTTCAACCCTCGCTCTTCTTTTGACCGTTAGGGGACGAACGGTGGCTAAATTGGTATCTGTTGTAACGACCCATTAGGTCGTTTTGAATACTAGGGCTTTTTATTTCATAAAAGACTAATCCCGTAAATTTTTAATGGGTATTTTGGAATATTCAATAACTATGATTATTTAGTTGAGGGGTGAATTTAAATAACTTATTTAATTAGTGAGTTAAAGTGTTAATTTAATTAATACTCTATATCAATTATTAAAGAAAAAGGATAGGGTTTATTAATTTTGATACACAATTAATAAAGAAAAGAAAAATGAGCCAAACCCTAACAGGCGACAACAACGAGAAAGCATACGATGAACAAAATCAAAAGCTGGAAAAAAAATACGGAGGAAGAAAGAAAAAAAAGGAGAAAAGAAAAATAAAGGAGAAGAGAAAAATAGGAATTTTTATTCCAAAGCATCAAGATAATTATTCTCATCCTTTCCACTAAATTTTTATGCGATTATGAACATATTTTTAGGGTATATTGGTGGAGAAATAATGTTAAAATAAGGAAATATGATCCTAGGGTTCTTCACATAAAATCTTGATTTGGGGGTCGAATAACGATCCGTTTTAGCTAAAATTTGACATGTGAATTTATTTTATCATGAGTGAACATAATCGGAAAGAAAATTTCAGATTTGACTTCAATGACTCGAGGCGACTTTTTGACCCAATTTTTAATCCGAAAATAAATATAGCTATATGGATGTCATTGGATTCGTATTCTTATGAAGATTATGATATTTGAACATATTTTGATCATTCGGAAGCATTACGAGAGGCTCAAGTTTAAAAGTAATTATTTAATTTAATTGAGGTTTAACCCTAGTTTTGAAATTCATAAAATATGGGAGTTGACATGTTAAGTGGCATCAAGATTAGGAACGTGTTTATAGAATAGGGTGAGTTATTGGGGCTAGGTTAAACATATATATAATATTGGCGTTTACAGATTAGTTTACTTATAAATATTATACATTTGATAGATTGAGATTGGTCTGAGGCATTGAAGAAGGGGAAAGACATTGGTGGATTAGCTTGTTTTACTTCTGTTCTTCAGCTGAGGTAGGTTATGGTTTTTATTCTATATCATAGATAGACTCTTAATAGTGATTGATATTCATTGAGTAATGTGTGAAATTTACTATGCATTTAATTTTTGTGGTTTAGATGGTTGATATGTTGTTGTGATTGGTCTGAAATCCCGAGGCCATGAAATCCATAATCTTGAACTTGCCCTATCAAAAATGGTGCCTTGAATAAAGAAGGCTTGATGAAATATTATTAATGAAGTGGAATGTAATCATGAAGAATGATAAATTAATTATATTTGGATCGGGTGTCACGTTCCGACATGGTATATTTGGATCGGGTGTCACGTTCCGACACGGTATATTTGGATCGGGTGTCACGTTCCGACATGATATATTTGGATCGGGTGTCATGTTCCGACACGGTATTATTGGATCGGGTGTCACGTTCCGACACGGTAATATAAAAGGAGAACAATTTAAAATGACTTAATGATACCCAATCTCCAATAACTCATTTTCCAAAAGAGTGTGATGTGGAGGCATGAGTCCTCCTGTGTGATCTTGATATTGTTTATTGGTTATGAAATTATTCATTGTGTTGTCACTTGATCTTGATCTTGTTGGTTGCCACATATTAACTGCTACGGTTAATTTTCCGCTATTACTTATTGCATATTGATTCCTATTTTGAGTCGGCCGATGATACCTACTCAGTACATGTTGTCCTGTACTGACCCCTACTTGTATCTTTCTTTGTTTTATTTGTGGAGTGCAGCGAGTCTTCCATCGTCTTCGACTTGACTTCAGCTCTAGTCAATCTTCAGTTCATAAGATTTCAGGGTGAGCTATCCTTCTAGCTGACGATGAATTCTCTTAGTCACGACATGATGTCCTTAGTGTTCGGACACGAACTATGTCACTTATTTTATTTTAGTGTTTGACATTCTAGACTTAGTATTTTAGAAGTTAGATGTCCTTAATGTGATGACTTTCAGGTTTTGGGGAAAATGTATTTATTTGAGCTTTCGCGTTATTGTTATATTTATTAGTTGGGGTTTGTATCGTTGGTTCTCCCACCTAGGAGGTTAAGTGTGGGTGCCACTAATGGCCCATTTTGGGTCGTGACAAGTTGTGCCTATACGACGCATTGTGAATGTTTATATGTTTGACAACCTTGTCGTCTTACGTGCCCTTTGATGATATGATGCGAATCCAAGAGGATACATGTACATAAAAAGATTTTGACCCATTTGGGTTTTTCTGTATAGCATTACATTATTCAGAGTTCAACTTGACTATTGCTAATAGGTATATATACGGGGGTCCAGGTCGGACCCCAGTCGCAGCCTATGGGGTTGGGTCATGACAGTATTCCTCTAGATAGGTAAATTGACTTAAGTATTGATCTTCTCCACAATACCCAATGTATCTTTATTACTCCTTATCAAATGGCCCCGAGAGAATTAAGAGTTAAAGGATTTTTTGAAAGATTTATTTTATAAGGGTTTCATTAGATCGAGTATCTCTCCATGGGGTGCTCCAATTAACTTAGCAAAAAGAAGGATAGATCTCTCTATTTGTGTATTAACTACTGACAATTAAACAAGGTCACCATTAAGAATAAGTATCTTATTCCAAGGATTGATGACTTGTTCGATCAACTACAAGAAGCAAGTTACTTTGCAAATATTGACCGTTGATTGGGTTATCATCAACTATGAGTAAGAGAATGTAACATTCCAAAGACAACCTTTAGAACTTGGTATGGTCATTTTAATTCTTGGTTATGTCTTCTAGACTAATAAATGTTCCTTTAACTTTTATGGATTTGGTAAACAAAGTGTTCAAGAATTTTTTTGATATGTTCATTTTTGTGTTCATTGATTATATCTTGGTACATTCATGGAGTGAAAAAGAGCACTCCAACTATTTGAAGAAGTCGTCAAGGACTGTATGTTATTCCTTAAGGTTAGCAAATTTGAGTTTTTGTTGAGGTCAACTATTTCTTGGCTATATCATCTCCGGTGAAGATATTTTGGTGGATCATATGAAAATCGAAGACGTTAAGAATTTTCCTAGACCTTTATCTCCTTCTGATATTTGGAGTTTCTTGGGCCTAGACGATTATTATAAACAGTTTGTGGAAGGTTTCTCTTCCGTTGCATCGCCTTGACTACTTTGACTAAAAAAAGTGAAATTCCAATCGTTTGAGGTTCCTATGGGTTTTTGTTTATAGTAATGCCTCAAGAGTTCATCTTGGTTGTGTGTTGATGTAAAATGGAAAGGTGATTGCCAATGCTTCTAGAAAGCTAAGTTGCATGAAAAAATCTACCTCACTCAGGACTTTCAGTTAGCGACAGTTTTGTTTTATTTAATGATTTGGTGGTACTATTTGTATATCTTTCATGTTGATGTGTTCATCAACTATAAGAGTTTGCAAAATGTGTTCACCCAAAAGGTACTTGACCCTTCAAAAAAGGAGATGGCTTGAGTTGTTGAAGGATTTTCATCTGAGGGTATTATACCACCCAAGTAGACCAAATGTAGTTTCCGACGCTCTTAGTAGATTTTCCATTAATAGTGTTTCACATGTTAATGATGTAAAGTAGTTAGTTCATGTTTTTTGTGTTCACTCATTTGGGTGTTCGATTAGTCAATTTTGAGGAAGGTGGTATTATTTTTCAAAATGGTTCAGAATTGTCTCTTGTTATTGGTGATAATACCAAGCAAGATAATGATCCTAGGTTAGCTGAGTTAAAGAAAGTGATTTCCAAAAAGGTTATTGAGGCTTTCTCTCAAGGAGAAGATGGTGTATTGAGATATCAAGGCCGATGTGTGCTCTCGATGTTGATATCCTGAGATAAATGATTTTTGCCAATGCTCATAGTTAATGGTATTCTAGTCATCCTAGTTCCACAAAGATGCTTAGATATTTTATGGAAGTATATTGGTAGAGTAGCATAAATAGGGATATTGCGGAGTTTGAGTCCAAATGTCCAAATTGTGAACAAGTGAAAGTTGTGCATAAACAATTAGGAGGTTTAGCTCAAGGTATTGAGATTTCTAGTTAGAAGTAGGAAGACTTGAACATGTATTTCATTACAGGTTTGCTTCGTACTCATAGGCAACATGATTCTATTGTTCACCAAATGACTAAGTCAGCTCATTTTCTTCTCGTTAAAACTTCTTATTTGGTTGAGGACTATGCTAAATTGTATATCTGAGAGTTAGTTAAGCTTTATGATATTCTGTTATCTATTATTTCAGACCAAGGTATTCAGTTTACATATTAATTTTGAAGATCTTTCTAAAACGGTCTAGGTACTCAAGTCAAGTTTAGAACAACTTTTCGCCCTTAGACCAATGGTCAAGATGAGCATATTATTCAGACCTCAGAGGACATGTTGAGAGCTTATTTCATAGAATTTAAGGATAGTTTGTATAATCACTTGCCATTGATAGAGTTTTCATATTATATTAGCTATCATTCCAACATTTAGATTATTCTATTTAAGGCCTTATATGGTAGGAGGTTTAGATATCCCATCGGCTAGTTTGAAGTGGGTGAAGCGGGCTTGATTGGGACCAATTTGGTGCATGAGTTCATAAAGAATGTTTGACTTATTAGAGAAAGATTCAAGAATACTAAAACTCGACGAATGTCCTATTCAGATGTGACCAAAGGGGAACTTGAATTTGAGGTAAATGATTGGATTTACTTTAAAATTTCACCAATAAAGGGTGTGATATGTTTTGGCAAGAAAGGAAAGCTTTGTCCCCACGATGTGGATCCATGTCATATTTTGAGGGGGATTGGCAAGGTGGCATATTATTTGGATTTTCCTTCTTAATTGGCATCAGTGCATCCAATGTTCCATGTATCTCTGTTAAGGAGGTTTATTGTTAATCATAGATCCATTGTGCCTTTGGATATCATTTGGGTGAAATGGAGTCTATCATAGATGAGGTTTTGATTAAGATAATAGATCGGTGAGTAAGAAGGTTGAGTAACAAGGAAATAACTTTAGTTAAGGTGTTATGGAGGAACCAGAAGGTTGAAGGTGCTATATAGGAAGCTGGAGCTGATATGATTTCTCGATATTCTCATCTCTTTATTTCCATTCATAGTTAAGGAATTGAGTTCCTTAATGATCCACTCCCTCTAATCCATGTGTTTCTTTCATTCTTATGTTTTCACATATATTCACGTTCTTGAAATGAGCTTTACAGTCATGTTTTAGCTTGGGAATGGGCATTCCATATATTTACGCATTTTTGATTTGTTTTGTATTCTTGTTGGGCTACTATTCTTGTTGGGCTATGATATCTCTTTTCAAATTCATTCATACTAGTTTTAATCCCATCTAAGAATTGTTCCAAAAGGGAAGATATTATAAGACATCGGAAGATGGAAATTCAGGAAAATGGAGTTTAAAATGGAAACCAAAGAAACAATATGCCATATAAGAACAACGAGACCCTTCACTGGCTGTACTGTGCATCTAGACCCATGGAAAGGGACTGTATAGGTGATAGGGGAAAAGTCTAGAAAAGTCTCTATGGGTCATGGTGTATTATGGATCATAAAGCAATTCCTGAACATAAACCCCCTTAGTACCCTAACTTCCTTTGAAGACTACGATATGGTCTATGATCATTAGTTAGTTTTACAGGTTGTGGTCACCTCTGTGAATTCAACCCCTCCTAACCTAGTCGAACCTTAAGGTTTACGACCTTCACCACAACCAGTAGTAAGTTTCATTGGCCGTGGTGGCCTTCTGTGTAGGTGCTTTATTTAGATTAAATTAGAGGTATTTTGGTCTTTTCCCTATGGGTTAATTAATGAGTTTTGACAGTTTTGGGATGAAATCCTATTTTATTAACTACCTCCAACCCTCCTAACTCTCTCATTCTTACCCCAACATCCAAAATCACATAATCTTCAATCTAAAGTTCTTTCCCAAGTTTTATTTTCTTCCTTAATGAAAAATCAGGTGGTTTAGGCTTAAGTCTCCAATTCAAGTGATATATAGGACGTCTAAAGTCTAAGTTATGTGGGAATTCTTACATGGATCCTTTCATCAATGGGTTCCCAAGGTTTTCATCAAATCTGTTTTATGAGTTCTTCTTCTAAGTCCTAGATTTTATGGAATATCATCAGGTCTTCTCAATTATGATATATTTCTTTGTTTTTTATCTAGTTATGCACAGTTCACATTACATTGTATGATTTCAAGTTGATTTTTACTAACCCAAGCCAGATGTTATTTTCAAGTATGTTTTTAAGGAATTTTCATCATGAATTTTAGGGGATTTCAATGAATGAATTATGAATGCTTAGCAAGCCTCATGAATGACTCTTGAAAGGTTATGAATTATGTTTCAAGCAAGTATCGATAGTGTTAAAGAGAATTCTCACACACTCATGTTAAAGAGGTGAAAGGACATTGTCAGTAACTCATGGATTCTTATGAATAAACCATGTTAATGAGTTACTCTTACGATTATTGTATGATGAGGATTAATATGTTTTATCATATTTCCTAATGATGTTAATGACTATGATTTATGACTTTTTTGGGATAAGGACTAAGCACTAAATGGACTTTAAGATGGGGTTTGGTCTGATAGCTAAAGTAGCTATCGAAGGGAATCCTAGTAGTAACTTGTAGTCCCTAAGTACATTACCCACGCTGGTTTCTTATGCAAATATGGCCTAGTTAGTCGATCCTCATATAGCTCATGATTATGATTTTCTCATGGAGTTTAACTTGGCAAAGAGTCTTTCCCTTCTCAATGTAAGAGTTACATCGAATTTATAGCTCGGATGGTCTTATATGTTTGTTAAAGGTCCTATCTCACACCAAGGTATATGAAAAAGGTTTAGGTTCTCATGATGATGTTTTTATGTGTTAACTATATGATTATGATTTTTAAATATTTTGAAGGTTTTATTCATGTTTTAAGATATTGGTCATGCATCCCATGCTCATATTGATTATTTAGTATTTTCATTATTCATGCATACTTTTCACATAATTATTGCATTGCATGTACCAAGGCATACTTTTCCCTGCATTGTATCCTAATATAGTTTACTTTTTCTTATTTTTTTATTACTTTTCTTACTTATTATGGGTGAGCTAGGATCTTGTGTTACACCCTCATCTAGACTTTTCTTTATGTATTACTTTTCACATTTGTGGTGAGTCCTAATGTTTTGAGGACATGATAGTTTACATTTCCTTATGTTCTTTTTACTTTTCTTACTTATTATGGGTGAGCAAGGAGCTTGTGTTATACCCCCATCTATACTAGTAGAGGCATGTTGGATACCATGGATTCTATGTTGTCTTTTCATTTCTAGTTTGAGACTTATTCTCCTATACTGAGAATATTCTTGTTGAGACTTTATTTCCTCATCTATGTTTTAGCTTTATTGCTTTAAATATCTTATGTATGCCCATCTATGATATGCTAAGAGGCTTAGTTAGGATATTTTGGGATTCTAATCATCGTATCACACCTAGGGTCTAGCTTGGGTCATGGCAAACTTGGTATCACAGTAAAAGGTTTAATGTGTCCTAGAGTGTCTAACATGCCAGGTCAAATAGAGTCTTATTCAATGGTGTAAAGTGTGCCAAATCTATTAATAGGAAGCTATGAATCTTCTTAGGAAAAACCTCAATTGTTTGTTGATCTTATCTTACAATATAGTTGAACTCTAAGGTTTCTTCCTCTAACATTTTATTTTTGTGATTATAGAAATATGCCTTCATGAAGAATTCCCATCTGAAGGAATGTTGAGGAAGAGAAACAAGATCATAATGATCCTTTGAATGAGAAAATCTCTTATATAGTGTATTAGGCCGCATTTCAAGTTCTTTCTCGAGCCATTGCCGCTCAAGCAAATAGGGAAGTGGTATCTTCTATGAACCTAAATGTAGGTATGGTGGATAGCCGAGTTTATGACTTCACTGGGATGAACCCTCCTGAAATCCATGGCTCTAAAGTGGATAAGGATCCACAAGAATTCATTGAGGGAATTGCTAAGATTGTTGGGATCATGGGTATTATTCTGGTGGAGAATGCAGATTTTGTAGCTTATCAACTTATGGGTGTTGCACAAGTTTGGTATGATCAATGGAAGGATGAAAGAGGTAGAGATGATGGTCCCATTGATTGGGAGGAATTCAAGATTTATTTCCTTTGCAAGTCCTTTCCTTTGGAATTGAAGGAAGCCAAAGTACAAGTGGTCATCAATTTTTTCCAAGGTAATATGAGTGTAGGGCAGTATGCACTCAAGTTCACTAAGTTATCAAGGTATGCTCCTTTTATGATTACGGACCCAACGACTAGTATGAGCAACTTCATTTTAGGGGTTTATGATTTGGTGGTCAAAGAATGTAGAATCACCATGCTTATTAAGGAGATGGATATTTCGAGGCTTATAACACATTCCGAATAAATAGAGGAGGAAATGTTGAAAGATAGATCTAGAAGGGAGTCCAAGAGGGCTCAAATCGATAGTGGAGGTAATTTCTCATATGGTAAGTATTTGAATGGTTTCCCTCCTTAATTTCATCAACTGTATTTTGGAAAAACTTCATCAAACACTCTAGCTCCAAATTTTAATAAAGATAACGTGCCTAACCCTAAGGTTCAAGAAAGAGCTCCAAGTGGTCAAGTCACCCCTTAATGCATGAAGTGTGAAAGGAACCATAAGGAAGAATTCTTGGTAGGATCACATGTAGGATGTATGTGTGGAAATACGGGTCATTAAGAGAATGATTATAGGAGTGGTGCCAAACCCCAAGCTCAGACTCAAGCTATAGGCTAGCTAGATCAGTGGGGTACTACTTCGTGTGGTCATTAACACCAAAATAGGTTTTGTGCCCTTCAGACTCATCTGTAGTTAGAGGATTCACCCAATATTATGATCGGTATGTTTAAAGTCTTTGACTTTGATATTTATGCATTATTAGATTCGGGTTCTATTCTATCATTTATTATTTCCTATCTTGCTATTCAGTTCATTGTTAGTCCCGATACCTTGATAGAACCTTTTTTCGGTCTATACTTCTATTGGTGATTCAGTTATGGCTAATAAAGTCTATCAAAATTATCCCATTTCAAATTTTCATAAAATCACTCCAGTCGATCTGGTAGAGCTTGATATGATGAATTTTGATATTATACTTGGTATGGATTAGCTTCATGTATGCTATGCTTCTATAAGTTGTAAGACCTATGTAGTCAAGTTTTAGTCTCCTAATGAGTCAATCATAGAATTAAAAGGTAGTAATTTTGTGTTTAAAGTCAAATCATGCCTTAAAGCTTAGAAAATGATCTTCAAAGGTTGCATATATTATCTAGTTCAGGTTAGAGGTACAAATCCCAAAGCTCCTACTTTTGAGTCAGTTTTAGTTGTTAATAAGTTTTCGAAAGTTCCTCTTAATGATCTTCCAGGTATCCCTCCCGAAAGAGAAATAGACTTTGGTATCGATCTTCTCCCTGATACCCAACCTATTTCTATTACTCCTTATCGAATCGCATAGAAAGAATTGAAAGAGTTAAATGATTGGTTGAAACATTTGGTTGATAGGGGTTTCGTAAGATCATCTCTTCATGGGGTGCTCCAGTTCTCTTTACAGATTGAAAGATGGTTCTCTCCGTATGTGTATTGAATATTGGTAACTGAACAAGGTTAAAATTAAGAATAAGTATCATATTCTAAGGGTTGATGACTTATTCGATCAACTATAAGGAGAAAGCTACTTTTTCAAAGATTGATCTCTGATCAGGTTATCATCAACTCCGAGTAAGGGATGTGACAATCCAAACATGACTTTATGAACTCGGTATGGTCACTTTAAATCCTTGGTTATGTCTTTTGAACTAATGAATTCTCTTGGAGCTTTTATGGATTTTGTGAACACGGTATCCAAGTAATGTTTGGATATATTCGTTATTATTTTCATTGATGATATATTGGTATATTCACGAAGTGAACATGAGTATTATGACCATTTGAGGATTGTGTTGCAAGTTATCATGGACCGTCAATTATTCTTGAAGTTTAGAAAATGTAAGTTTTTGTTGAGGTCAATTTCTTTTCTTGGCCATATGATCTCCTGTGAAGGTATTATAGTGGATCCTAAGAAAAATGAAAAGATTAAGATCTAGCCTAGACTTCGTCTCTTTCTGATATTCGGTGTTTCTTGGTCCTTGCCAATTATTATAGATAGTTTTTTTGGAGTGTTTCTCTTCCATTGTATTGTCCTTGATAAGTTTTACTCAAAAGAAGGTGAAATTCCAATGGTCTGAGGCATCTGAGAAAAGTTTCTAAGAGTTGAAAAAGATAGGCTTACCTCCGTTCCAGTGTTTACTATCCTAGAAAGTTCTAATGGGATTGTTGTTTATTATTATGCCTTAAGAGTTGGTTTGGGTTGCGTGTTAATGATAAATAGTTAGGTGAGAGCCTATGCTTCTTGATAAATCAAGGAACATGAAAAGAACTACCCGAATCATGACTCAGAGTGTATGGAAGAGGAGCTTGGTTTAAAGGTTTAGGGTCACTCTTTATATGGTGTCCATCTAGATTTGTTGATTGACTATAAGAGTTTGCATTATGTGTTCGACAAAAAGGACTGGAAACTTCAACCAAGGAGATGGCTTGATTTGTTGAAGGATTAGGATATGAGTGTGTTATACCATCTAAGTAAAGAGAGTGTGGTTGCCAATGCTCTTAGTAGATTGTCCATTAATAGTGTTGTCCATGTTAATGATGCAAAGAAAAGTTAACTTTTTAATGTTCATAGATTCACTCGTTTTGGTGTTCGATTGGTTCTTTGAGACGATGGTGTTATTGTTGCTCAAAATGGTTCTTAATATTTTCTTGTGGTGGATGTGAAGTCCAAGCATGATAATGATCCTACTTTGGTTGAGTTAAAGAAAACATTTGCAAAAAAAGCCATTGTGGCTTTATCCCAAGAGGCATATGGTGTATTGAGATATCAATGCTAATTGTGTGTTTTTATTGTTGATGTCTTGAGAGAAATTATATTTTTCGAGGCTCAAAGTTTGTGTTATTCTATTTATTCGAGTTCCATAAAGATGTATAGATATTTGATGGAAGTGTATTGGAATAACATAAAGAAGGATATTGCAGAGTTTGTGGCCAAATGTCAAAATTATGAAAAAGTGAAAGTTGAGAATCAAAAATCTAGAGGTTTAGCTCAAGATTTAGATACTCATAATTTAACGTGGGAAGACTTTCATATGGACTTCATTATAGGTTTCCCTAGTACCGATAGGTTGCATGATTCTATTTAGGTGGTTGCTTATCGAATCACTAAGTCGGCTAATTTTCTTCCCATTAAGAACTCTTAGTTGAATGAGGACTATGCTAGATTGTACATCTAGGAGTTGGATAAGATTCATGGTGCTCCATTATCTATCATTACAGACCGAAGTACTCAATTTAATCTCCATTTCAGATATATTTCAAAAGGGGTCTTGGTACTCATGTCAAACTTAGAGCAACATTTCACCCTCAGACCAATGATCAAGCCGAGCGTACTATTTAGACCTTAGAGGACATATTGAGAGATTGTGTCATAGATTTCAAGGGTAAATAGGATAATCACTTGCCATTGATAGAGTCTCTTTATAATAATAGCTACCATTCCAGCATTTAAATGGTTCAATTTAAGGCTTTATATGGTAGGAGGTGTAGATCTCCCATTGGATGGTTTGAAGTGAATGAAGTGGCTTTGATTGAGCATACATTGGTGCACATGAGGCCATAGAGAAGGTTAGACTTCATAGACAAAGATTAAAGAATACTCAGAATTGACAAAAGTCCTATTCAGATATGAGGAGAAGGGAACTTGAATTTTAGGTCAATGATTGGGATTCCTTGAAAATTTCACCCATGAAGGGTGTGATGTGCTTTGGTAAGAAAGGGAAGCTTAGTCCCTGCTATGTGGGTCCATACCAGATTTTGAGGTGGATATGCTATGTGGTATATGAGTTGGATTTTCCTTCTTCATTGGCATCGGTGCACTGATGTTCCATGTGTCTTTGTTAACGAAGTTTATTTGTGAACCTAGTTCCATTCTGCCTTTGGACAATATTGGGGTAAAACAGAATCTATCCTATTAGGAGGTTCCGATTAAGATTCTATACTAGCAAGTTAGAAGGTTGAGGAAAAAGGAAATGGCTTCTGTTAAGGTGTTATGGAGGAACCAAAAAGTTGAAGGTGCAACATTGGAAGTTGAAGATGGTATGATGTCGTGGTATCCACATCTCTTTCCTTCCATTCCTAATTAAGGTATTGAGTTCCTTCATAATCCACTCCTTCAAATCCATGTGTTTCAATCATTCTTACATTTTCATATGCATTCATGTTCATGCAATGAGTTTTAAATCATGTTTTAGATTTGGGTTGAGCATTCCTTGTTTTTTTTGCATTTTTGATATGATTTGGATTCATATTGGGCTGCGATGTCTCTATCCAGATCCATTCATGCTAGTTTGAATCCAATTTGAGGATGAATGTTCCCAAGAGAGAGATATTGTAAGATCATAAAAGTTGGTAAGTAAGGAAAATAGAGTATAAGATGGAAACCGTAGAAACATTGCACTAGATGAAGACCTTGAGACCCTTCACGGGCTGTACTCAGCTTCATGGCCCATGAAAAGGGACCATATAAGTGACAGAGAACAGGGGAATTAAGAAGAAGGGTCTATGAAAGACTCAATGACTTGTGGTGTGTATCGCTGACCATGAAGCGATTTGAGAACCTAAACCCCTTACCATCCCATGTTCCTTTGAGGACCACAATAGTATCCACAACCCATAGTGAGAATCATCGGCTATGGTGACCTCTGTGAAGTCAACCCCTGCTGACCCACTCCAACCGTTAGGACCATGACCCTCATCACAAGTTGTGCTGAGCTTTATAAACCATGGTGTCCTTTTATGTAGTCGCCTCATTCAGATTAAGTTAGGGATGTCTTGTTTTTTCCCTATGGTATCTGATCTTGGGTACATTTATGTTCCCAATATCACATAAAATGCATAATTCCTTAGTCAAGTTGAGAGAAAATTCCTGGAGTTTAGTTCATATTTTTGCATATTTTTATATTGTTGTAACCAACCAACATGATTAGATACTTTCAGGGCTAATTGAGAAAGAATGGACATTCAAAGCATGATCGGATTGAAAGTGGAGCTCAAAGGAGAAGTTGGGAGCAAAATGTGAAAAAAATGCACTATAAAGAAGTATGTCCACATCGCGGACTTGAGCTTCAGTGATTAAATTCGAAAACATGGAATTTATTTGACTTAATAGTATGGTGTGCGCCAGGTCCGCGTCGCGGACCTTGTTCTATATAACACAAATTTCTGCCGACACAGGAAATAAAAAATTACACTGTAATGAACCAAGTCCGCATTAAGGACTTTAGTGCACCTATTTTAATTCCACTTTTTTGGTACTATAAATAGCACCTTTACATACTTTATTAAAAAGTAGATTAGATTATCGGGAAAGTATTGAAGAAGATGAAGGAAGAACTACTTTTGGTGATATTTTCTTCCTTTCTTTCATTTTAAATTCAAGTTTTTTTATGTTAGGAATGATTTGTGTAATTATTTTACAAACTATGAGTGGCTAAATCCCCTTCTTCTTGGATTTTAGCCAAAAGATAAAGGTTTAAATCTTATTTGCTTTGGTTGAAAATGGGATTTTGTCTATAATTACTCTTATATTATTTTTTGATTGTTTTAATACTTGATCAGCATTAGAAAAAAATTGCTGTCCACCCGGAAATCGAAAGACAGAAATGGTATAGAATACCAGAATATAAGGAGCATGTTTGTTCTAGAATTGGTAGAATATTTCGTGTATAGAATGACCGTGACACATATCTATTCACCATGTTTGGTTACTAAACAGGATGATAAGATTAATGTATTTTTATTGGTTCATGCTTATCCCCGCTCAACGATATAGTTAAGTTGTCAACAAGAGTAGGCAATTACAGGTTGGACGATCATAATTATAAAATTAACCCTATAAATCAGTAATCAAAAACCCATTTAATACCAAGGTAAGGAGTTTAGACTAGAAATCTTTGAGTACTACAACCCTGGGACTCTTCTTTAAATGGATAAAGTTTCTTTAATATAGTTCAATCATTTTCTTATATCGTATTGGTATAATTATTTTTATAGATATAAATGAACTCATCCCTTTGAAAACACGCATGAATAATTTGAATAATTGAAAAGCTAACTAAAGCCTAATTACATTTTCCTGTGGGTTCTATATCCAACTCTTAAAGAGGATCACTATATTACTTTTAAGACCCTGTACACTTCCGTATGCGTTTGGATGCAACAGGTTCATGTTGGTTTTGGTTAAATCCTATTTTATTAACTACTCTACACTCCAAAATCTCTTATTCTCACCCTTATGAGCTACTCTTATGATTATTTGATGAGGAGGATTGATATTTTTACTGTCTTTCACAATGATTTTAATGACTATAATTTATGAATTTCCATTGGGCTAATGACTAAGCACCAGAGAACTTTAAGGTAGGGTTCGGTCTGGTTTCCAAAGTAGCGACCCAAGTGAATCCTAGTAGCAACCTTTAATCCCTAACTATGTTGCCCACATAGGTTTCTTATGCTAATATGTCCTAGCTAGTGGATCCACATATATCTTATGATTATGATGTTCTCAAGGAGTCTACCTTGGAAAGTAGTCTCTCTCTTCTCATCATGGTCGTTACATCGAATTCTATATTATACCTCGCATGATCTTATATGTCAGTTAAAGGTCATTTCCCACACCAAGGTATACGAAAAAGGTTTAAGTTTTCATGATGACGTTTTGATGCATTGACTACATGATTATGATATTTAAATGTTTTCAAGGGTTTAATCATGTATTAAGATATTGATCATGCTTCCCATGCTCATATTAATTTTGTCCTATTTTCATTATTTATGAATAATTTTCACATACTTAGTCCATTCCATATGCTAACACATACTTTTGCCTATATTATATCATAATGTAGGGTCCGACGATTATGCTCATCCTCCCATTTGTGGCTAGAGTTTATTACTATTCCCATTTGTGGTGAATGCTTATGTTTTTGGGACGTGATATTTTACTTTTTCTTATGTTCTTATGACTTTTATTACCTTTTGTGGGTGAGATCGGAGTTTGTCTTTACACCCACTTCTAGACTAGAAGAGACATGTTGGATATCATGGAGTCTATGTTGTCTTTTCATTTTTAGTTTGAGACTTATTATGCTTTTTTGAGACAATTCTTGTTTAGATTTTATTTTTGCATCTATGTATTAGTATTATTGCTTTAAATACCTTATGTTTTCTCATGTATGATATTGTAAGCAGTTAGTTGGGGTCCTTCGAGATTCTAATTATCGTATCATACCTAGGTTGAAGCTTGGGTCATGACAAACTTATTATTAGAGCACAAGGCTTAAATTATCCTAGGGAGTCTAACATGCCACGTCAAGTAGAGTCTTATTCGGTAGTGTGAAGCGTGCCATCTATGAATATGAGGCTATGAGACATCTTAGGAAATACATCACTTTTTTATGATCGTATCGTGGGATAGAGTTGAACTTTTTGGTTTGTTCCTCTAATGCTTTCTCTTTGCGATTACATAAATATGCCTCCATGAAGAATCTCTATCCGAAAGAATGGTGAGAAGGAGCAAATGAAACTTTGAATGAGAAAGACTCTCATGCAGAGTTGCAGGCTGTGTTCCAAGTTCTTCTCCAAGATATAGCCGCTCAACCTAATAGGGAAGTGGTAGCTTCAGTGAACCCAAATGTGGGTACAACGGCTAGTAGAGTTAATGACTTCACTTAGATGAACCTTCTTGAATTTCATGGATTTAAGGTTGATAAGGATCCAAAAGAATTCATTAAGGGCATAGCTAAATTGTTGGGATTATGGGTATTAGTCTAGATGAGAAGGCATACTTAGTGGCTTATCAACTGATAAAGTCTCACAAAGTTTTGTATGAGCAATGCAAGGACAAAAGTGGTATAGATGATGGTCCCATTGAGTGGGAGGAATTCAAGAGTGACTTTCTTGACCGGTTCTTTCCTTTGGAGTTGAGGGAATCCAAGATACAAGAGTTCATCAATTTGTGCCAAGGTAATATGAGTGTGAGGGAGTATGCCTTCAAGTTCACTAAGTTGTCAGAGTATGTTCCTTATATGATTGCAGATCCAAAGGCTAATATGAGCAAGTTTGTTTCGAGTGTGTCATGTTTGGTGGTCAAAGAATGTAGAACAACCATGCTTATCAAGTAGATGGATATTTTTAGCCTTATAACATATGCCAAATAGTACGCTCAACTTGATCATCGATCTAAGGGTGAAAAGTTGTACTAAGCTTAACTTGAGTACCATGAACCTTCTGAGATGACCTCCAAAATAAGGATGTAAATTGAGTAGCTTGATCCAAAATGATATATAATGAAACACCATGAATCTTAACAAACTCTCCTAATGTAAATCTTGGCACAATCTTCAACCTAATAAGAATTCCAAACAAGAAGAAAATGCACGGAGTTACTCATTTGTTCAACCAAAACTCAAGTCGGATCATGTGGCATTTGGGTATGAGGCAAACTGGTAATAAATTATATATTCAAGTATTCCCACTTTCAAGTAGGAATATCAATGGCTTGAGATAAACCTTCCAATTTTTTATGCTCCTCCTTCACTTGTTGATAACTAGGACATTTAGCCACAAACTTCGCAATATCCTTCTTCAGTCCATTCCACCAATACACTTCCTAAAAATTTTGATACATCTCCATGGAACTCGTATGACTAGAATTCCATGAACTATGAGCTTTGGTCAATATCATTTTCCTGAAGCCATCAATATTGGGAATGTGCAATCGACCTCAATATATAAGCACGCCATCTCCCCTTGAGAGAAAATGTCAATTGCTTAGATTTATTATGTGGATCGAGGAATTAAGATTGATTAATACATGCCTGAGAATCAAAACATTCATGAGTTAAAAAGTCTTCGAGGAAAGATAGCTACCTAAGAAGGTTCTTCTCGAATCTAATTGTAAGATGCCAATAATTTATCCATCAAAAAAAGGGTGATCATTTGGAACTAAGCTTGTAGTAATGTGTTTGAAAGTATCAAATCATATTTGATGAAGCCTCTAGTTATTTTGGAACCTATACCTAGAAAACCTTTGATACTTTACATTTCAGTACAAGAAAGGTCAGTTGGAGCTCTATTTTCTTAGGGAAATAGTGAAGGCAAGAAACCTCTCTTTATTTCTTGTCAGAAT
The DNA here is from genome assembly GCF_947179165.1 of Solanum dulcamara. Lineage (NCBI taxonomy): Eukaryota > Viridiplantae > Streptophyta > Magnoliopsida > Solanales > Solanaceae > Solanum > Solanum dulcamara. Next base: position 63,271,006 of record NC_077237.1, on the reverse strand, counting down.
GATGATAATAAATAATTTAATATATTTTCCAATTGAAAAGTTAAGTGTGGCACTCGTGATCTCAATAGAAAAGATGATGCATTGTTTTAAGGCACATATTCTTCATCTTGTTTGCAGAGCAAATACAATCAATTTTGTTAAGTCAAAATCAGTCTTCGGTGATTGAGTGGCATGGTGATACCTACTAAAAATTTGAGATTGAGTACATTACTCAAAAAGATATAAAAGAGCAAATATTAGAAGACTTTTGGAAGACCACCCGAAGGAGCTAACTAGTGAATTTTCTGATGAAGAAGCAATGGTTATTGAAATTTACCTACTTGGAAGATGTACTTTGATGGGACTACACATCATGATTGAGTTGGTCCTAGTGTGGTGTTTGTCATATCATAAGGAGAGGTTCTACCACTGTAAGACTTCAGAAATTTAGAAAGTCCTAAAATAAGGAACAAAGAATGAAAGTGCAGAGAAATGTAGAAAACATTCACCGGGTATCGACCATGGAAGGCCATCACAGACCGTGGTACGTACCATGCCTCTTGGTGAGCCACCATGGTGGTGATTTAAAGACTTAGACCTGTAGGGAAGGGACCACGACGAGGGATCATAGACTGTGTTGAGAACCACGAGTCGTGAAGCCCTCCGTGGTGACTCCACTCCAAAGCCACAGGAAACTTTCCAAGGCAAGGACCACGGATTACAACCATGGGCCATAGATCTCTTCAAAGATCTTAGTATGATCTGTGGTGGTCTCTTCTATAGGACCTGCAACATGACCAAGGTTCACGGGCTTTAATGCCCTCCACGAACCATGAAGGTCTCCTTGAAGGAAGTTTAGAGACCCTCCTAACAGAAATCCAAAATCTTTTCCCAAGTCCTTTACCATAGGACACCACCACAGGCCATGATGGGTCCTCCGTGAAGTCAGTCAGGACAAATTTAAAACGGGCATTTTGATCTTTTCCTATGTTGTAACATCAATGTGTGGTTTTTTGGGGGATTAAATGGTCGTATCTAAAGCCCTAAAACTCTAACAAACACTTCATTCTTACACTTATACTCAAACACACAAATTCTCTCCTCAATTTCTCCCAAAGGTTTTCAAGCCAAGACCGGGGTTTTAACTTTATGATTCTTCAACTCTCCACTCTCAAAGCTTGCTTTAGGAAATTTTTCCCCAAGGTATGTGGGTTTTATCCATGCATTCTTCCACCCATGGAGACCCAAATGTTTTCACACCTCAATAGTTCAATTTCAAATGGTGAAATCTTATGGGTTTCTATATTATGATTCCAAATGCATGTATTATTATTTATCTAAAGTTTATTTATTTTTCTTAGTCTTTATTGACTCTTGATTTCAATAATTTGGTGATTTTATTTAAGTTCCTTATATGAAGGGATGAACGAATTTCAAGGTGTATTAGTGGGTTTTTTTAAATATGTTTTAGTTTATGCATTTATTTACCCTCATGTATGCTAGTATCATTTTTAAATATATTTGACGGTTGCATAAAATGAACCCATCTGGTTTCATTATGTTTAAATAAAGTTGGATTGAAAGCTTTGACTCCAAAATGAATGTTTATGAAAGAACGATTTATGATAAGAAATGGAGTCCTTTGAAATGAAATGATATGAATGATGATGAAACGACTTCTTATCCAAAGAACAGATTCAAATGTGATAAGGATAATTCTCACATATTTAAATCAGATGAAAGGTTTTAATGAGATATTCTACCGAATGAAGTTATGATAATTTAAAGTTATGCAAATGATTGTCTTTTTATGATATATAACTATTCTGTGGGATTTGACCTAGCACCAAATGTAGCATGTAGATGGAGACTCGACCTAAGGGGTACTTAACTAAAGTCTCACATTGCATTAACTATGCGCCAACATAGGAGCCCTTGTTGTCTTAGGATAGTGGATCCACAAATAGCCCTTAAAGTTAAAGTTAAGTAAATGGTTAAAGTTGATGGAGTTCTACCTGGAAAGTAGTCACCCGTGCCAACGTAAGGGGTTATGTTAGATTCCATGTAATAGCTCTCATGGTCTTAAATGCCGGTTACGGTTATGTTCCCATAAATAAAATGTTTAAAGATTATTCACATGATTGATTATGCATGCATTGCACTATGTTTCATACTACAAAAATGTTCTACATTTCTTAGATGTTAATACATTGCTCACATACTTAGTACATTCAAAGTAACAATGCATACTTTTGTTTCTACATGATATCACCATGTAGTGACCGACGTTACTCCACATTAACCTCCATATGGCTAGTAATAGAGGTAACGTTGGACAAATACATGACGCTTTCAATGTTATCTATGACTCTTGTGCTATCTTAGTGCCCTTAGTCCCATTATCCCCTTTTTCTTCCATTAATTATTGAAGTTCATTACTTATGAAATGCTAAATAGATGTTAAGTCGCTTGGGTAAGGTACCTCCAGGTGTCTCATTCGTCATGTCACATCTAGGCCTTAGGCTTGGGCCATGACAAACTTGGTATCGGAGTTCAATATTTTGAATGGTTCTCAGAGTCCAAAATATCTACTCAAATATGGTCTTATTCATGATTGTGAAGCGCACCACAATTATGAATAGGAGGCTATGAGATATTTAGGAATGTTTTCCCTTCTTCCAAATTTATGTGGTGACCTAGAGTGTCCTAAGACATCCTCTAACTAATGCCTCTTTTTATGTCTTCTAGATTATGTCTCTAAGAAGAGTACCTCTATCTAAAGAAAGGGTTGATTATGAGGACCAAGCTCCTGCAATTCCCGAGGCTCTATATCATAAGGAAAGGGTTACACATGCTGAGTTTTGGAATGTTATCACGCTATTGTTTCAAGATGTAACCAATAAAAATAACCAAGGCATTGCTCTTCTACCTCAAATTCCTAATCGAGCTTCTAGGATTTGAGATTTCAAGAGGATTAATTTACCCAAGTTTGATGGTTCTAGCATAGATGACAACCCTATAGAGTTCATTGATGAGGCCTATCTAATTGTGGCTATAATGGTTGTGACCTCATATGAGAAGGCCTAGTTAGTAGCCTATCAACTCAAGTGTGTGCCAAAGGCTTGGTATGAACAATGGGTGACTGAGAGGGGTAAAGACATGGACCCTATAGAATGAGAAGAATTCAAGGAAGCCTTCCTAGACCTCTTCTTTCCCTTGGAGCTAAGGTAGTCAAAGATCCAAGAGTTTATCAATCTTTTCCTAGGGAGTATGAGTGTAAGGGAGTATACGATCAAATTCACTAAATTATCTAAGCACCCTCCTTTCATGGTCTCCGATCCAAGGGCAAGGATAAGCAAGTTCATTTCCGACATTTCTACTTTTGTGTCTAAGGAGTGTAAAATGACCATGTTGGTCAGTGAGATAGACATCTCCCCACTGATGGCATATACGGAACAAAGTAAGGATGAGAAGATGAGAAAAAGGTCAAGAGGGTCCAATAAGGCTAGAATCGATGGTGGAGTGTTCAAACCTCAAAGGTCTGGATATAGTAGTAGTGGAAAGGGCCAAGGTGGACAATAATTCATGGGGAAAGGTTCCACATATACTCTTTCTCCAAGTTTCAACAAGGATAAGGATGCTAACCCGATGGTTCCAAGAGATAAAGTTGGTGCTCACTTGCAAGATGTGTGGAAGGACATATATAAGATCATGCTTAGCTAGCCATAATGCATGCTTCAAATGTGGTAAAAATGGTCATCATGCTAGAGATTGTAGAGGTAGTAGTGGTGTTAGGACTTAATGCCAAATTGCTCATAATCAACAAGTCCAAGGAGGTGGCCAACACACCAACCACTTTTATGGTTTGCATAGGAGACAAGAGGTTGAGGAAGAACGTAATGTTTTTATCGGTATCTTAAAGGACATAGATTTTGATGCGTATACATTATTAGATCTGGGTGCAAATTTATCATTTGTTACTCTATTCCTAACTAATAGGTTTAATGTGTTACCCGAGAAGTTAGTTGATCCTTATTTAGTGTCTACCCTTGGTAGTGAGTTGGTTGTTGCAACAAAGGTCTATAAGAATCGTCTCATTTCTATGTTGTATAAAGTTGCTCTTTGTGATCTCATAGAGCTTGACATGATAGACTTTGACATTATCCTTGGGATGGATTGGTTGCATGCATCTTATGTTTCTGTAGATTGTAGAACTTGTCGAGTAAAGTTTTGATTCCCAAATAAGTCTATTCTTTAATGAAAGGGTCATCATTCAGCAATAAAGGGTAGGTTCTTTTCTTCTCTTAAGGCCCAAAGGTTAATTTGTAATAGTTGCATCTATCACATTGTGAGGGTTAGGGATGTCTACTCTGAAAGTCCTTCCATGGAGTTGATCCCCATAGTTAACGAGCTTCCCACATCCTTCCCAATGACCTTCCGAGTATCCCTCCTAAAAAGGAAGTTAATTTTGGTATCGATATTCTTCTCGATACCTAACCTATCTCTATTCTTTCCTATCATATGACCCTAACTGAATTAATCTACTTGATGGAGAAATTGAAATACTTGTTGGTGGAAGAATTTCATAAAGCCTAGTATTTTACCATGGGGTGCTCCCATGTTGTTTGTGAGAAAAAAGGATGGATTGCTTCGGATATGCATAGATTATTGGCAATTGAACCAGGTTATCATTAAGAACAAGTACCCACTCCCTAGAATAAATGATCAATTTGATCAATTGCAAAGGCAAGCCATTTATCAAAGATTGATCTCTGGTATGGCTATCATCAACTAAAGGTGAGAGAGTGTGACATTTCCAAGACGACATTTCAAAAATGAGGTATGGTCACTTTGAGTTTGTGGTGATGTTATTCGAGTTGACGAATGCGCCGGCAGTGTTCATGGACTTAGTGAATAGGGTGTTCAAACCTTACCTTGCTACATTGTGGTGGTTTTTATTGATGAAATCTTGATTTACTCTTTAGGTGAGGAAAAACATAGGAATCACTTGAGGGTTGTGCTTCAAACTTTGAGGGAAATACAACTGATTTGCCAAATTTAGTAAGTGTGAATTTTGGTTGAAAGAGGTGGCATTTCTTGGTCACATATTTTTCGATGATGGGATAAAGGTTGATCCTAAAAAAATAAAGGAGGTCAAGAATTAGCCTCGGCTATTGTCTCCTTCGGACATTAAGAGCTTGTTGGGTATAGCCGAGTACTATAGAAGATTTGGTGAAGGGTTTTCTTCCATCTCATCTCCATGAAATTGACCCAAAAGAATGTGAAATTCATACGGACGGATGAGTGTGAAAAACGTTTACCAACTTTGAAAGATAGACTTACCTTCATTCCTATATTGACTTTACCTGATGGGTTAGAAGGGTTTTTGGTTTATTGTGATGCTTCAAAGATTAGTTTGGGTTGTGTATAGATGAAAACTAGTAAGGTTATAGCCTATTCTTCTAGACAACTGAAAGTGCATGAACATAACAATCCTACCCATGATCTTGAGTTATTGGCTGTTGTATTTTCTCTAAAGATTTGGCTGCATAATCTCTATGGGGTACATATTGATGTGTTCACCGACCACAAAAGTCTTCGATATGTGTTCACTCAAAAGGTCCTCAATCTAAGGCAAATAAGATGGCTAAAACAACTCAAAGACTATGACATGAGTGTGCATTATCATCCGGGTAAAGCCAACGTGGTTGACAGTGCACTTAGTAGAGTGCCTATGGGAAGTGTAGTTTATATTAATGAAGGAAAGAGAGAGGTTGTAAAACATTTTGACCGATTGGATAGACTAGGGGTGAAGTTGAGTGGTTCCGATGATAGTTGTATGGTTTTTCATAATGGGTCCGAATAAACTTTGGTGGTGGATGTTAAGTCAAAATAAGACCTTGACCCGACATTAATGGAGTTAAAAAGGTTGGTAAAACAAAATCAGGTGGAGTTCTTTTCACAAGGGGGAGATTGAGTACTTCACTACCAAGGATGACTATTTGTTCCTAATATGGATGGCCTAAGGAGTTTGATCTTGAAGGAGGCTCACAATTCATCATACTCCATTTATCCTGGTTCGACTAAAATGTATCGAGACTTAAAAGAGTTGTATTAGTGGAGTGACATGAAGAAGGACATAACAAGGTTGGTTGTCGAATGTCCAAATTGCCAACAAGTTAAGGCCGAACATCAAAGGCTGGGTGTCCTAGCCCAATACATTGAAATTCCTACCTGAAAGTGGGAAGATGTGATATGAATTTTGTAGTGGGTTTACCTCATACTCGGAAGTATCATGGTATGATCCATAGTGTTACTTCTGGAGGCCCTCCTATAGGACCAACACCAAGGACAAGGTTCACGGGCCATAATGCGTTCCACAGACCGTGAAGGTCTCTATGAAGGAAGTTCAGAGACCCTCCCTATATATTTCCAAAATCTTTTCCTAAGTCCTGTACCATGAGACAGCGCCACGGTCGTGGTGAGCACCACGAGCCATGATGGATACTCCTTGAAGTCAGTCCGACCATATTAAAAAGGGCATTTTGGTATTTTCCTATATTTTAATATCGAAGTGTTGTCCTTTTGGGGGCTGAATTGGCCCTATCTAAAGACCTAAGATTTCCAAACAATTTATTCTTACACATAGACTTAAACGCAAAATTCTCTCCTCTTAAGTTCTCCCAAGGGTTTTCAAGCCAAGATTAGGGTTTTCACTTCAATGTTCTTCAAGTATCCACTGTCAAAGCTTGCTTTAGGAAATTGTTTCCCCAAGGTAAGTGGGTTTCATCCAAGTGTTCTTCCACCCATGGAGCCCCAAATGTTTTCACACCTCCATAGTTCAATTTCAAATGGTGAAATCTTATGGGTTTCTATATTATGATTCCAAATGCATGGATTGTTGTTTATCTAAAGTTTGTTTATCTATCTTAGTCTTAATTGACTGTTTATTTCAAGAAAGTGATGATTTTATTTAATGTCCTTATATGAAGGCTTGAAATGATTTCAAGGTGTTTTGGTGGGTTGTTTTAAGATGTCTTAATTGATGCATTTCATTACTCTCATGCATGCTAGAATCATTTTTATATGTATTTGAAGGTTGCATGAAATGAACTCACCTAGTTTCATTATGTTGAAATGAAGTTGAATTGTAAGCTTTGAATCTTAAATGAATGTTTATGAAAGAAATATTTATAATAAGAAAGATTAATCCTATGAAATGAAATGAATGATGAAATAATGTGAATGATGAGGAAAGGGCTTCTTAATCAAAGAATGGACTCTTATGTAATAAGGACAATTCTCACATATTTGAATCAAATGAAATATTCTAATGAGTTATTCTACCGAATGTAGTTATGATGATTTAAAGCTATGCAAATGATTGAATCTTTATGCTATATGACTATTTTGTTGGATTTGACCTAGCATCGAATGTAGCATGTGGTTAGGGACTCGACCGACAGGGTCCTTAAGTAATGTCTCATGTTGCATTAATTATGCGCGAACATAGGATCCCTTGTCGGCTTAGACTAGTGAATTCACAAATAGCCCTTAAAGTTAAAGTTAAAGAAATTATTAAAGTTGACAGAGTTCTATCCGGCAAGTAATCTCCACGTGTCAACTATGTTTCATACTACAAAAATGTTCTACATTTGTTAGATGTTCACGTATTGCTCACATACTTAGTACATTCAAAATACTAATGCATACTTTTTTGACTACATGATATCAACATATAGGGATCTTCACTTTTACCTCCACATGGCTAGTTTGATCGTTGAAGGCTACTTCCTTGGTGAGTTCCTATATTTCAGGAACAATACCCTTTTTCCCTTTCTAGCTTATGATTTGTATAGACGTTTGGATTATATATTGAGTAATTGTTCCATTTACTATGAGGGTGAGCTAGGGATATGTCTTAGCCCCTGCCACGTCTAAATTAGTAGAGGTAGTATTGTACAAATAGATGATACTTTCAATGTTATCTATGATTCTTGTGATATCTTATTACCCTTAGTCCCATTATCCTCTTTTTCTTCTACTTATTATTGAATGTCATCACCTACGAAAAGCTAAACAAATGCTAAGGGCCTTGGGTGAGGTACCTCTAAGTGTCTCATTCGTTGTGTCATGTCTAGGTTCTAAGCTTAGGTCATGACCACCATACTCTTTTAATTTGATAATATGTTGCTCTGACAATGTCATTAAATATCAAGTATTAACACATGGACTCAAAATGATTGTCAACATAAAGATATTATAATTGTAAGTCTTTAGTGATGGAAGATACAAGGTTAAGAAGTCTGAACAACACCCCTAGAATAGTTATGCTCAGAAGTTGACAGGATGGAGCTGTAACCCTCAAAATGTACCGAGAAAGGAAAACAAGAAAGTTAATGCCTTGGTTGCTCTAGATTCAATACTAACCATATCGGATAAGGTGTAAATTACTATCTAGCAGCCAAAAATGGGTAGTACCACCACCAAATAAGGATTAGTACTCCTATGGTTAAAGCCTTGGTCTCAACTACCTTGGTTTCTATCTCTCTCGTCTACATTTTTGTCTCTATTCCAACCTAGATTACCTTTTCATAACAACGAAGGTCACTTGTTAGATCTCTAGTAGCTCGAACGGGAACCCCCATCTGGTTATTTCTATAGTCAACTTCACCTTCATAATTATTGTAAGCACTATTATGTGTATATCCTTGATTAATCATAGTCGCAACCTTCACCTTCTGTGTAGGGGGACCCATTACATGCTTAGTCAATAACACAAGTTGCATTATTAACTTTGACATCCTTTCCTGTAAAACCCAAAAAATATGGAAGGTCCAAAACTAAGGAACCAGGATGAATTCTCAGAAAGTTACTGAAACTGGCACCAGAAGTTGAGCACGGATGCCATCACGGACCACGGTAAACACCAACAACTGTGGTGATAAACTATGGAACCATGAAGAAGGAACACAGACCGTGATGAGCACCATAGGCTGTGAATCCCTCCTTGGTGAGCCCTCCCCTAGAACCTTGGGGATTTTCCAAGGAAGGGTCCACGAATGACCACCATGGATTATGGAACCCTTCACGGACCATGGAACCCTCTACGGACCATGGTTTTTCCTCATCATAGACATCCTACAGGCCTACCAGTAGGACCTTACCCACGGCTACCTTTCACAGCCCGTAATTCCCTTTATAGACTATGAAGACTACCTTGTAGGCCTTTTACCAGATATTTATAAGTCCCTTACCATGGTACCCTACCATGGACCATGGTGAGAACTACGGAACGTGAAGGGTCCCCCTAAAGTCCTTTCTGCTAAATTTTAAAAGGGGAATTTTAGTCTTTTTGTGCATTTTAATTCTAAATGGTGTCATTTTGGAGGTCGAATCCTTCTATCTAAAGACCCTAAAACATATAAAACCCACATTCTCTAAATGCACTAAATTCCCCCTCCTCTCAAACTCACTCAAGAACTTCAAGGCAAAGCTGGGATTTTCAATTCAAGGCACTCAAGTCTTCTTTCTTCTTCTAGTTCTCTTTGGGATTTTTGTTTACCTCATGGTATGTGAGTTTCCATCCATATGTCCTTCCAGCCATGGAGTCCAAAAGTTCTTCTCTTACTTGATATCTCAATTCTAATGATGAATCTTCATGGGCTTTTATATAGTGACTTTAAATACATGGATTATGATGTATTTCAAGCTTATTTACCTATATTGATGTATTTTGACTCTTATTTGGATAAATAGAATGATTTTCTAAAGTGCCTCCATGAAGGATTGAAAGAGGTTTTAAGTATGAATGGTGGGTTTTTTTGAGATATTCTAAATTGATGTATTTCATCAATCTCATACATGCAAGATCTCTTTAAAAATGTATTTAAAGGTTTTATGAAAGGAATGCACCTAGTATTCCTCATGATTAAAGCAAAGTTGAAATAAAGCTTTTGAATCCAAATGAATGATATGAAACAAATGTTTATAAAAAGGAGTATTTATGAAATGATTGATTGATGAAAGGGCTTCTTAGACAAAGTAAGGTTTCAATGTGAAAGAAGAATTCTTGCATTGAATCAAATGAAAGGTTTTAAAGAGATATTCCACCGAATGATGTTTTAATGTTAAAGTTATATAATGCTTATGTTATTATGATGTTTAAATGTTATTCCGTACGATTAACGTAGCACCGAATGTATCATACAGATAGAGACTCAAACTAAGGGGTCCTTACGTAAAGTCTCATATTGCATTAACTATGCACGAACATAGGGCCCCTTGTCGGCTATTCTAGGCTAGTGGATCCATGATTAGACATTAAAGTTAAAGTTAAAAAAATGTTTAAAGTTGATGGAATTCTACCCAATAAGTATCTCCCTTTGCCAACATAGAGGGTTATGTTTGATTCCATGTAATAGCTCGAATGATCTTAAATGTTGGTTATAGTTACATTTACACAAAATGAATGCTTTAAGGTTTCATATGGTGTTTCTCATGCATGCATTCACTTATGCATATTTCTTATATAGGACTTGATGTTCTTCATTTTAAGCATGCTCACACACTTAGTACATTTAAATTACTAATGCATACTTTTGCCTACATGATATCACCATGTAGGAAGCATCGTTGCTCCACACTCTCCTCTCCGTGGCTAGGTTGATCGTTGAAGGCTACCACTTTGGTGAGTTATTATGTTCTAGGAACAACACTCCTAACCTATCTGTCTTATGATATGTTTAGACATTTGAGTTACACTTTTGGTATTTTTACCTAATCTTAAAGGTGAACTAGAACATGTCTTAGCCCCCACCAAGTCTTAATGTAGAAGGTATTGTTGGACATAGTAAAATATGATATGTTGACTTTAATTCTTATTGAATATCAAACCCCTTAGTACCGATTACCCATTATGTCTCCTCTTGTTGTTATTTATCATTACTAATGAAATGATCAATGAATGCTAAGAGGCTAGGGTGAGGTACCTCCGGGTGCTTCATTCGTCGTGTTGTATCTAGGACCTAGACCTATATCATACCAAACTTAGTATTAGAGCTCGAGATTTTGAAATGCTTCTCTAAGTACAACATACAACATCAAATAGGGTCTTAATCATGATTTTTAAACGAGCAACAACTATGAATATGAGCCTATGGAAATTAGTCTTAATAAGTAGTGGGGAAAATGGTTGTGGAAAATGAATAGTAGGCCATGATCAATTCCAAGCATTTAGATACATGTCCATATAAATTAAGCCCTATAGCACCCCCCCCCCCCCTCTGTGGGACTGGAAATCGTAGGCTCTATCACGATTAAGTTTTAAAAAATGGAGGGGGGAGTGATCCACGAGGATAGAGGAGGATTGGGCTCATGTCTTAAGTACAATTGTGGTAAACAAGAGTATAAAGTTTATAACTTATTAAATAACATTTTGGGGAGAAAAATAACTACACTAGTGACTAAAATAGTTATTATTACGGTTTGTCTAGATATTTCAAAGAAAGTAGAGGACTAGGGTGGCATAGGGGAAAAAGTTCAAATAAGGTTGCGTCATAGTTTAAACTTTATGGAGACAAAGTATAAGATCGACAATAGGTGTACTTATTTAGAAGTAGCACTAGATATGTTATGCCGGAAAGCAGTTAAGGAATAGGTACATGAGGAGGTCGGGATAATGTTGTGGCAGTAAAGTGACTGGCATTTGCAACCACTAATTAATAAAAAGCCACTGATCCAAAGTGAAAGGGCTAGAGGTCGAGATGTAAATGACGATGAAGGTAGACATTGTAGGCTAATGAGATTGAGAAAGAAATGGTGGAATAGAGATAGCAAAATTGTTGGGCAAGATGTGCGAGGGGAAGAATGAGGGTATTCTGAATGAGTTGGAGTGTGGATGTGGGAATTTCAAAAGAGTAAAGAAGGGGCTACTAGGTATGATGCAAAATTATTCTAGAAAGCGACATCAAACTCATGTAGCATAAGGGGTTCAGAGATTAATTCTAGGAGAGAATAATGAAGGAAAATTCATTTTTCATGTCAAATGTCGATATTGTGACCTTGTATCACCTTTCAAGTGGTGATAATTTGATGGAGGAATGAAGTTTTACCAATTTTTTTCCTACTATTAGAGAGGTAAGGTTTAATGAAAATTGAGGAAAGATATGTAGAGGTAGTCCGAGTGGTGGAACAATATTTCCCAAGAAGGATAATAGCCCAAAGGGAATTCGTGTTATTAAATAAATATCAATGAAGGATGGTGAGAAGGGATAAATGGTGGTATATAGATTTTTGACCGCAAGGCCACCATTAATTTTTGGAGTAATAACAAATTTCAAGTTGATGAGGTGAATGCTTTTTTTGTCAGGAGTGGATCCCTAAGGGAAAGGACATTCATTCAATTCAATCAACATGTTGGATAATTTTTGAAGGAAGGAGGTTTAGTTGCATAGAAAATTTGTTTATAGCATTAATGGTAGAGTTGAAAAGCGTATTGCATCTTGTTAGGGTAAGAAGTTTACTACGCCACCCTTGAAGGCGTTGAGGAATTCTATCAAGTATGTGATGGTATTCGACGAACTTGGGGTGATGCTTTGGCATAATAAAACCTATATATTGACAAAAATTATCTAAGGAGTGTCTATTGCATAGTAGAATGAGTATGTCTATGGGATATGGATACATTGTTTGAGAACATAATTTTAAATTTTTAGAAATTTATAGACAAGTGTCATGACCCTCCACTTGATCATCGGAAAGGGGAAGGATCTAGCCTGTGCAAATAAAATAGTATCATCAGCAAATAGAAAATGGGAGGGTGGGACGATTTGACTAAGCTTAATAGGATGCCATTATTTGTTAGAAGTAATGTGATAAATAGAATGAGATAATGATTCCATGCAAATAGTATATAGATAGGGATAATGGATCTCCTTGACAAATACCTCAGCTAGGATGAAAAATGTCATCAGGCTGGCCATTTATGAGAAAAGAGGTAGGGGAGGCGGAAACATAGGACATGATGAGTTTAGAAGTAAAATTTGAGAGAACTAAGGAGGGGTGACTAAAAAACCAATCAAGTCGGTCAAAGGCTTTCTCTAGATCAAGTTTGAATAACATAACACTGAGTTAATCCTTTTTTGCAAACAATCCAATGCATTTTGGACAATAATTGTGTTCTCTAAGTCCCTACTTCCCAGAAGGAAGCTACATTGAGTAGGATTAATTAGATGAGAGAGATTGGGATTAATTAAATTAACAAAAATCTTGGTTATAGTTTTATAGACAGTCTTACACAAACTAATAGGGAAGTATAGAGGAATATGCTCAAGAGCCTTAACTTTGGGAATAAAAGTAATGTAGGTTTCATTGATTGAGGCAGGGCTAATAGCCGTCTGAGAAACTTCAACACAAATATTTGTGATAATAGTTTTGGTGTCAGCCCAAAAATTTTGGAAAAATAGGATGTAATACATCAGGACCTGGTGTTTTTAAGGATTGAAAAGAGTGAATATCTTTAGAGATTTCCTCCATATTAATGGCGTGCAGAAGTGTCAGGACCCGACCTAGGACCTAGTCGTAACACGATGATCCAAACCCTAAATTGCTCCAACCAAGCCTCTTGACATATCATTAAGCGTTCATCAGGTAAAGGAACATAATAAGATAAGCAGAAGCATCAACTCAATATAGACGTCAAGGAAAATAAACCCATCCAAATGTACAAAAATAGACTTACATTGATTTGAAAAGTCTAAACATGCCTCTAATCTAGACAATTATTGGTGCTTTGGAAATTATCCTAGCTCACCCGAATAATGAGAGAAAGTCAAGTAGAATTATGAAGAAAAGTCATATCATCGGTGAATGAGGACTTACCAACTTGTGAGAACTAGGAAACTCTAGCCACAAATAGGATGAACATGAGTGTCGTCCGTCCCTACATTATGAGACAATATAGAAAAAATATGTGCTAGTGCATAGAAGGTACTAAGTATGTGAGGTATGCATGAAAAAGTAAAGGAATGTGAGGAATATTACATGATATTCATGACCATCATAATGAACATGAATAAAGATTTAAGCACTTGAAAATATATGAAAACTTATGGTCGATGCATCATAAAACTTCATAATAAATCTCATATCTTAGCATTCAACATGTATGGGATAAGACCTTTAACTAACATGTTAATATCTGCTATCTAGAATATGAAATCTAATGTAACAGCCACATAAAGAAAAAAGAGGCAACTTTCCAAGGAAAACTCCGTGAGTAACAACTTCAACTAAATAGCCATATGTAGATCCACTAGGGAAGCCATGAAGACTACCTACAGGGTCAACCTAGTTTGGGACTTTAGGTTGCAGCTAGGATTCTCTGGGTAACTAACTACGTTACCGGACTAAACCCCACCCATAGGTTCTCTCGGTGCTTAGTCAATATTCCAACAAAATTCATTAAAACATAGAAAAATCATCATTAGAATAGCTCATTAACTTTAGTCATTCATAAGAATCCATAACTTCAGTGAGAATTATCCTTGTCACCATCTTAAATGTGATTGTGTGTGAATTATACTTATTACACCATAGTAACTTCTTGGACCATAATTGATCATCATCGTAACTTTGATCAGTAAATCATAATCTCCACTTCATTTATAAAACTTTCTTTGAGCATAATTGAACTCATAATCCATCTTATGAAAAATCATCTTTAAAATTCATAATAATGATTGAAATTAACCTTATGCATGGGCATTCATAATATAACTTGAAATCATGCAATTTATGCAAACACATGCTTATAGTGATCATTAATAATATAAAGAAACAAAATTGAACCAGCCTAATGCAATTCAGCAAAACTAGGATTAATGAGATAAATGAAATTTTAAGAAAAGTTTGAGGAAACCTTGGGACTCCATGGGTGAAAGGAACCCATTGATCAATCCTCACATACCTTGATTGAATCAACTTTAAGTTGAAGCAAACCCTTGGTGAAATTAAAGCCCTATCTTGAAATTTGAAGGAGAGCTTGAGAGGATTTGATTAGTCTTGTCTTATGAAAATTTGAAGAATGATTTTGAATTGAGGGAATTTTGAAGAATTGAATATATATAAACTTTGAACTTGGCCTTAAAAGTGTCTAGGTACATTGAACCGAACTTGAGAAATGAAACGTATACCTTTTCAATTTTGATATTTCGGCCTATGAAAGGTCTCTGAAGTTTTCCCAAGTCGTGCTTACAACTCATTCTTGAGTGTACGAATCATAATGTCTTCTCATCTTGGAGGTTTTGAAATCCTGCAAATTGAGCGTCTCTGAAGTTTTGAAACTACTCGTCCTTATGACTCATCATTATTCCTACGATTTGTCAAGTGACTCATCAAATCTTGATCCTACCTTAGCCAAATTTCTAGCCCTGAGCTCATGTCCACAACTTCTTTCTATGACTCGTAAAAGTCCCTATGGGTCTTAGACAAACTCATAAGATTGGGGCCAGTTCCAAATTCTCTTTAAATTTCTTTTGTTCGAACTATCAAGTTTTGAGGCCTTAAAATATCCTCTCCTTGTGAATATTCATCCTCGAATAAGATTCAACTAGCGTAGGTAGGACACAGAAGGAGTACTAGAAACCCAAATGAATATGATGACACCTTAAAATGCATAGATCTTGAAATTTTCAAACTTAACTTAAAACATGACTTAAAATCAACCTCCATGAACATGCATATATAAGAATAACATATGAGGAACTGAATTGAATATGTAAGAGTTCAATCGTTTTGAATAAGAACAACTTACTTCTTTAGGCTTGAGAAGAGGGAAAGAGATGCGGGTATCATTTCATCTCTGCTTCCCAAGTAGCACTCTCTACTTATTGATTCCTCCTCAATACTTTGAGGGACACCAACTATTTGTTTCATAGATTCTTCACTTACCGGTCTAAAATTTCCATCGGAACTTGTTCAAAAGTCAAGTTCTCTCCAACACTCACATCTTCTAATAGAACAATATAATTCAGATCACCCACAAATTACCTCAACATAGACAAATGAAATACCAGGTGAACCATGGCTAACTCAAATGGAAAATCTAACTCATAAGGAACCTTACTAATAAGCCTCAATATCTTATAAGGTCCAACATATCTAGGAATTAATTTCCCTTTCATACCAAAATGCATCACGCCCTTCATAGGTGAAACTTTCAAATAGACCCAATCATCCACCTCAAATTCAAGCTCTCTCCTTTTAATGTTCGAATAGGAGTTTTGACAACGTTGATTCATCTTCAATCTTTATCTTATAAGTCTCACCTTCTCCATAACATCTATTACCAAATCTAGACCAATCAAGGCTATCTCACCTACTTCAAACCATCCCACCAAGAACCTACATATTCTCCCATATAATGCTACGAAAGGATCAATTTCAATGCTAGAATGATAACTATTACTGTAGGCAAACTCAATCAATGGATGTTGCTCATCCCAACTTTCTTTAAAAGTAATCACACACTCCCTCAACATATCCTGCAAATTTTGAATTATTTTTTCGGTTTGACCATCGGTTTGAGGATGGAAAGCAGTACTTAGCTTAACCTTCGTACCAAGACCCTTTTGAAATTACTTCCAAAAGTTTGAAGTGAATTAACTACCTCAATCTGATATAATGGAAAAAGAAACAAGATGAAATCTTCCCACCTCAAGAACATAAAACTTAGCATAGTCTTCTACACCATAGCAAGTCCTAACCGGTAGAAAATGAGCTGACTTAGTCATCAGATCCACAACAACTCAAATAGAGTCATGTTGCTTCTTAGTACAAGGAAATCCCGTTACAAAGTCCATTTTCATGTCCTCCCACTTCTAAGTATGAATTTCAATATCTTGAGCTAAACCTCCTGATCTTTGATTCTCAACTTTAAGTTGTTGACAATTTGGGCACTTGGCCACTAATTCCGCTATATCCTTCTTCATACCATTATACTAGTACACTTCTATTAAATCACGATACATCTTGGGGATCCTAGATGAATCGAATATCGGGAGCTATAGGCCTCATCTAATATCAATTCTCTTAATCCATCAAAATTAGGCACACAAAACCGGCCCCAACACCGGATAACTATCATTCTTGGCCTTAACATTCGCCATAAGAGATGATTTCGAACTATTTTGAATAAGGATACCTCCATCATTAGAATCAACCAACAGGAAATCTAGTAAAGCCAACCTTTGCACATCTTTAACCAATTCTGAATTACCTTTTTCAACATGTGCAACACTACAGATGGACAATCTACTAAGTGCATCGGCAACCACATTATCCTTACCCAAATTGTACAATACACTTATGTCATAGTGCTTCAATAATTCAAGTTATCTCCTTTGTTGAAGGTTCAAATCTTTTTTCTTAAACACATATGGTAGAATTTTATGATCGGTGAACACATCCACATGGACACCATAAAGATAGAGTCTCCAAATCTTCAAAGCAAACACCACCACCGCTAGTTCTAAGTCATGAGTTGGATAGTTTCTTTCATGTACCTTAATTTTTCTAGAAGCATAGGCTATCACCTTACCATATTGAATTAATAAAATACCAATTCCTATCCTTGAAGCATAACAACACCCAATAAAACCATCAGACCTTTCCAGCAAGGAAAAACTAGGAGTGGTAGTAAGACGATCCTTCATATCTTGGAAACTCTTCTCACAAGCTTTCGACCATTGGATTTTCACATTCTTTTTATTTAACTTAGTCAAAGGTTATGAAATCGATAAAAAAAACTTCTACAAACTTCTATTATTACCAGCTAAGAGGAAAAAACTTTTAATATCTGAAGAGGACAACGATCTAGGTCAATTCTTAACCGCCTCAGTTTTCTTAAGATCAACCATAATCCTTTCACCGGATATAATGTTACCAAAGAAATCCACCTCCCTTAGCAAAAATTCACACTTATTGAACTTGTCGAATATTTTGTTGTCCCTTAGAGTTTGCAATACAATCCTCAAATGATTAGTATGCTCCTCCTCATTTCGAGAATAAACCAAAATGTCATCAATAAACACAATTAAAAACATGTCTAAATATTGCTTAAACACCCTACTTATCAAGTCCAAAAATACTGTAGGTGCATTGGTCAATCCAAATGACATAACTAGAAACTCATAATGGTCATATGATGTTTAAATTGCCGTCATTGGAACATAACACTTCCTCGCCCTTAATTGGTGGTAAACGAAATGAAGATCAATCTTCCAGATATAACTTGCCCTTTGTAGTCGGTCAAAAAAATCATCTATCCTTAGAATTTGGTATTTATTCTTGATGGTTACTTTGTTCAATTTCTGGTAGTCGATACACATATGTAACCAATTATCTTTCTTTCTAACAAATAAAACGATAGCACTCTATGGGTATATAGTTGGCCTAATAAACCTTTGTCTAACTATTCTTTCAATTGATTCTTTAACTTATTTAGTTCTATCAGGGGCATTCAGTAATGAGGGATAGAAATAGGTTGAGTATCGAGGAGGAGAGATATGTCAAAGTTAATTTCCCTTTTGGGAGGAACACAGGTAAATCATCGGGAGACACATCTGAAAATCACTAACAATGGGGATTGACTCTAGAGTAAAGGCCTCGAGATTTATATCCCTAACCCTCACATGATGGTAGATGCAACCCTTGGAAATAATTTTCTAAGCTTTTAAGGAATGAAATGAATTGACGTTTGAATAGGGAATTACTACCCTTCTATTCTAGGACCGGTTTATTAGGGAATTAAAACTTAACCTTGGGAATCTTCTCCACCTCTTATCTACCATGAATAAAATAGAACAAATTATTACGTTGACCAGCCTTTTGTTACACTTGAGCACCTTGTAAAACTTGGCCTTGAGGACAAGCATCTTTAACTTTACCCTCCTTAGCATGATGACTCAGCTTGCCACACCGATAGCACACATTCAAACCAGCTAAACACTCTCCCTTGTGATTCCTTTCCACACTTGTCATGTGAAGGTAACTTGAACAATAGGAGTAGCTCTTTGAGGTTGAGGGTTGGGCACCCTATCCTTGTCAAACCTAGAAGTGGTAAGATTTGAAGTTCCTTGACCCCAAAACCTTTGGAGAAAATGAGGATGCCCACCAATTTTATATCTAACATAAAAAGAATCACGACCATCGATCCTTGCCCTCTTATCCTCTATTTTCTCCCCATAGGTCATGAGTCTAGAGATGTCCATTTCTTGAATCAACATAGTTGTCTTGCACTCCTTAGACACCACCTATGACACACTCAACATGAACTTGCCTATATGAGCTCTTGGGTTGGTAACTATAAATGGGGAATATTTCAATAATTGAGTGAACTTGAGGGCATAGCCCCTCACACTCACACCACCTTGCTTAAGGTTGATGAACTATTGTATCTTGGCCTTCCTCATCTCTAATTGGAAGAAGGAATCAAGAAACATTTCTTTGAATTCATCCCAAGTCAAGGGATCCGCCTCTCTAGGCCTCTCACTCTTCCATTAATCAATACTAAATCCTAGTAACACCCTTCCATTGGTAAGTATCCAACTCCTCCCTTTCAATTGGGCTAACCCCCATAATTTCCACAATCTTGTGAATGTTATCAATCAACTCTTTTGGATCCTCTTCCACCATAAAATCCCAAAATTCTAGAGGATTTATCCTTATAAAGTTACAAACCCTTGTTGCCATCGTACCCACACTTGGGATCATAGGAGAAACCACCTCACAGTTGGATTGAGTTGTAGCGGATTGAGCAAATACTTGGATATTTTGTCATTCGAGGGATCATTCGGAGATTGCCCCTCTTCGACCACATTCCTTTGAGTGGGGTATATTCATGTAGGCATTTTTGAAAGTCTCAAAGAACAAGTATTAGAGGGAAAGACTTAGAGTACCACTCTACCACATGACATATATCACAAAAGAAGTGAGATTTTTCTAAGATGTTTCATAGCCTCTTATTCATAGATATGGAACACTTCACACAGATGAACAAGACTCTACTTAAAGTGGCATGTTAGATTCCCTAGGATACTTTTAAACTTTGTGCTCTGATGCAAAGTTTGTCATGACCCGACCTAGGGCCTAGTCATAAGAAGATGATCGCAACCTCAAAGGGTGCCAACCAAGCCTCTTGGCATATTGTTAAGCATACATAAGGAAGAGGAACATAATAAGATAAGTGAAAGCATCAATTCACTTAGATGTCAAGGAAAGAAATCCATCCTTATGTCGAAAAATGAACTTATATCAATTTGAAACATCTAAACATGCCTATAATCTAGACCTTGATTAGGGATTTGGACAATCTCCTAGATCACCTGAATAATAAGAGAAAGTGAAGTAGAAATATGAAGAAAAGTCATGTCCTCGGTGAATGAGGACTTACCAACTCTTGAGAACTAGGCAATTCTAGCAACGAATAGGATTATTGTGAGTGTCTTCCGTCCATACATTATAATACAATGTAGACAAAATATGTATTAGTACATAGAAGGTACTAAGTATGTAAGGTATGCATGAACATGTAAAAGAACATGATCAATATGACATGAGATGCATGACCATCATAATAAACATGAATAAAGCTTTAAGCACTTGAAAACATATGAAAACTTATGGTCAATGCATCATAAAACTTTATAATAAATCTCATGTCTTTGCATTCAACGTGTGTGGGATAAGACCTTTAAGTGACATCTTAAGACCATGCGAGCTAGAACATGAAATCCAATATAACTCCCACATCTAAAAGAGAGAGGCTACTTTCCTACGTAGACTCTGTGAGAAAAAACTTTTACTCAATAGATATATATGGATCCACTTGCTAGGACATGAAGGCAACCAATGGGGGCAATGTAGTTTGGGACTTTAGGTTACTATTAGGATTCCCTTGGGTAACTAATTATGTTACTGGACCTAACTCGCCTATAAGTCCTCTTAGTCCTTAGTCAATATCCCAATAGAACTCATTAAAATATAAAAACATCATCATTAAGTTTATTATGAAAATAATCATTAGAATAGCCTATTGACTTTAATGATTTATAAGAATCCATAACTTTGGTGAGAATTGTTCTTATAACCATATTAAACATTATTATGTGAGAATTGTACTTATCACCCAATAATAACCTTCCTAGGCCATAATTGATCATCATCATAACTTTTATCATTAAAGTATAATCTCAACTTCATTTATATAACTTTCTTTGAACATTAGCAACAACAACAACAACATTCCTAGTAAAATCCCATAAGTAGGGTCTGGGAGGGTAGAGTGTACGCATACCTTATCACTACCGTATGGAGATAAAGAGGATGTTTCTAAAAGACTTCAGCTCAAAAATATCAGTTTCCAGAAAGAGAGAGCAATAATATATATATATATATATATATATATATATATATATATATATATATATATATATATATATATATATCATATCAGCTAGAATGAGAAGCGATGCAAAATCTATAAGATAAGAACAATATCGATAGAAAAATATAGTGATAATCAAAGGAAATAGCAACACAATAATACTGACACGCCTAGACCTAAGACCAATCCTAAACCATCATAAGGTAAGATAACAGTCTACCCCTGCTAGCCTTTGACCCTAATACGTGACCTCTACTCTTTTCTATCTAAGTTCATGTCATCAGTGATATGAAGTTGCGCCATATCATATCTAGTAACCCCTCCCCAATACTTTTCTGGTCTACCTTTTTCTCTCTATATAGCCTCCAAATCTAACTGCTTGTACCTCCTAACTGCGGCATCGACATACCTCCTCTACAAATGCCCAAACAATCTTATTTTTGCTTCTATCATCTCTTCTGCCACAGAGGATACTCTCATTTTCTCCCGAATAACATCATTCCTAATTTTATTCCTCCTAGTATGACCACACATCTATCTCAACATCCTCCTCTCCACAACATGCATCTTCTGAATATGATAATTCTTTAGTAGCCAACACTCTACACCATACAACAACAATGGCCTAACCACTATTTTGTAAAAATTACCTATAAGTTTAGGTGGTAATTGCTTATCCCATAAGACTCTAGAGGCAAGCCTACACTTCATCTATGCTACCCCAATACAATGCGTGACATCATCATCGATGTCCCTACTACTCTACATGATGGATCAAAGATATATAAAGATTTCTCTTTTGCATATAGATTGAGTGGCAAGCCTCACTTTCATGCCCTCTTCATCCATCATAGCACTGAATTTGCACTCTAGATACTCTGTCTTGGTCCTGCTCAATTTGAAACCTGAAAAACATTTTTAAACTTTATAATAATGATTGGAGTTAATCTTATGCATGGGAATTCATAATATAACGTGAAATCATGTACTTTAGGTAGAAACATGCTTATAATGATCTTTAAAAACATAAAAAAAATTGAACCAAACCAATGCAATTCATCAAAATTAGGGTTAATTAGATTATTCAAATTTGAAGAAAAGTTTAAAAAATCTTTGGGACTCCATGGGTGAAAGGAGCCTATAGATCAATCTCCACATACTTTGATTGAATCAACTTCAAATTGAAGAAGAACCTTGGTGAAATTGAAACCCTAGCTTGAAATCTGAAGGAGAGCTTGAGACGATTTGATTAGTCTTGCCTTAGAAAAATTTGAAGATTGATTTAGAATTAAGGGAATTTTGAAGAATTAAATATATATAGACTTTGAACTTGGTCTTAGAAGTGTCTAGGTACATTTAACAAAAAATGAGAAATGACATAAATACTCTTCATTAAATTTTGAAATTTGGGCCTACGGAAGGCCTTTTATGACTCATAGAAGTAGTGACGAGTCGTCAAGATGACTCGTCCTGCATGTTTTGGAAAAGACGTGAAAATCAGGTCTCTAAAGTTTGCCTATGAGTTGTGTTTTTAATTCTTTCTCGAATCTACGAATCATAATGTCCTCTCACCCCGCAAGTTTTTAAATCCTGCAAATTAATGGTCTTTGAAATTTTTAAGCAACTCATCCTTATGACTCGTCATTGTTCCTATTAGTTGTCAAGTCACTCGTCAAACCTTGATCCTTCCTTAGGCAAATGTCCATCCTTGAGCTCACATCTACAACTCCTTTCTATGAATCGTACAAGTCCCTATGGGTCGTAGACCAACTCGTAAGCTTGTTATCAGTTAAATTCTTTTTAAAAAATTTCTTTTGTTCATACCTTCAACTTTTAGGGCCCCTTACAAGAAGAAAAGCTTATTAAGATGTATCTAAATGTTGCACATCCACAGGAGCAGAATTTTTTGCAATAAGAGAGGATTGAAGTTGGGTAGTGTAAAGATTAAGAAAATGATTTTTATTTGTATCATGGATTATAGAGGGTCAAGGATCTAGTGACCCACTGAATCGTGAAACCCAAGAATATGATTGCAACAATGTCATTTAATAGTGGAGTATGCCATTGAAAGTTTTGAATTGTTTATTTTAAATTAAAAATATTTAAAAAATAAATATTAGAGATAGTAATTATCACATTAAAGAGTTCTAATTGAACTTTTATTGATATCATATAGATACTACGTCATCAGACTCCTAATTTTTTGAAAAAGAGTTTTAATTAAACTATTTTTATTTTATTTATCGTGAATATAGATTATTTTTTACCTATCAATTTTCTTGAATTTGAATTTGAAGATACAATATCTAACTCATGATGTCACGCCTCGAGTTTACACCCTAGGTATGAGTAACATTCAGAAACCATTGTTGGTCCCCAGTGAACCCTTATCCTAGGACTAAGATAATAATCAATGTTTAAGAAATTAACAAAGAAATAATAGTTTGTAATACCCAGAAGTTGGAAAGCTATGAAAAATAAGAAAAACTCAGAAATTTCAACATTTTGGTCCTTTAAGAGGTCGTTCACAGATAGTGAGATTCACCACGTTCTATAGATAGGGGTCATAAAAGTGATTAGGGCAAGGTGTGTTTTTATGGAAGGAATACATATGGGTGTACAGTCTATAACGAGGTTCACGGACCATAGAAACCAATCGTAAACCACCCTCCTCAATTTTGGCTCAAGGGGTTTGTAAGAGGGAGCCTTATGGATTTTGGAAATAATGATGGGTCATATAGAGGTCCGTGTAGGAAGGGACTTCAAAACTTTTGGAGAACCCACTTCATGATATGGTCATCAACTATATTGGGTTGCACGGGTCATGGAAAGGGCCCGTGGAGATGTGACATGACCTTGTCCTCCCCCCCCCCCCCACTTCTATGGATCACTTCACAGACTATAGAAGGCTTTATTCGTGGAGTTGTCACGAACCGATTTCTCAAGTCATGATGGCACATACTATCACCCACCAGTAGGTAAGCCTAACCCTACAGTCAAAAACAATAGGCAACGGACCATCACAAACAGAAGGAAAAAAGTGAATAATAATAATAATAATAATAATAATAATAATAATAATAATAATAATAATAATAATAATAATAATAATAATAATAATAATAATAATAATAATAATAAGAAGAAGAAGAAGAAGAAGAAGAAGAAATGAAGAATAATAATAATATAATAAGCTAAACCCCAAGACCCGGTATCAGTCGATAGTCGAGCCATTGGACTAACTAAGGAAGTACAAGAGTTATACATATACAATGGTAACAATAGTGATACAAAATGTCTTCAAATATAAAATAAAGATTAGTCCAAGACCAAAATAAAAGGAGATGGGCAACTCTGAACGGCAAAAGCTCACCCAAGTCTCCAAAAGCTAATAACTGCTCTCCACAATATTTAAATCAGTAGTGAAAACCCATATTATGATCTGCAGGGTGCAGAAGTGTAGTATGAGTACCAACAAGTGGTACTTAGTAGGCATTGGACGATAGAGCTCCACAGATAAAGCAAGTATAAAGAGCATGTATGCAAGGATTATATATCACAAGTATCTAACAAGAATAATACGAAAGCCTTCAATAAAAAGCATTTGATACAAGAAAGAGAGAGATAGGGAACAAGAAAGGAAACCAAGGACTAACCTGTGCCAGCCAAGACCTAAACACAACGACACACTACAAAGGGGGATAACTAAGTGACAACCGACTAACAAAAGTAAACACAGATATCACATAAAGGCCCAATGAATCGTATTGCCTAAATCCCTGAACAAAAGTTAGATAAGTAAGAACAAGGGTAGTAACTACTTTCAAAACAAAGACCACTCTTTATACCGCCCAAGTTCACAAGCAGTAAGACAATACCTCCCGAGCCCCATGTAGGCCAGGAAGTTCACTCAAAAAGAGGTAAACGTGCATGGCATCCCATGCTACGGACATGTACAAACAACTATGCTAGTGATAGGCAATGCATATATGAATGAGAGTCATGTAATAAAAATAGTAGTACCATTAGTCCCAAGTGCCTCATACCAATATATATACACCTACTTCTAGTCCCATCCAGGAAGTAGGACTAATGCACCTCCCTGGGATCACCATGGAAGACTCAGAAATACCCCTATATACCTGGTTGGTCCTGATCGAGGTCTTATATCAATATATATATCAATCTATATATCCAATCATCAAAGTCCTTTTGAGTGATCAGAGATAAAAGTCAAATCGGTATAGAAAGGTTTCAGAAATCTCCACGACTGGGCTAGTACTAGAGAATGATCACATCCTTGATGCCTCTAGTCCACTAAAAATCGTAGAAGTAAAGGTAGTACGACCTCCATTTCAAAAAAATTAGTATAAAATAGTTTGGGTTACAACCGAGTTTTCTCAAATTAATGCCAAGAACCAATACATACACTGGGGTCGACTACATCCTTGAGAAAACAATGATCCAATGTAATACATGCCATCACTAGCACTCAAACAACACGCACAATCACATACAATAATGACTCAACAAGCAGCTTACCCTCTAGAGCATAGAAACAGAACTAGCATATACAACTGACCTCTAACCAAGGCTTATGGCTCAAATCTACTCCTCTAACTTAACAACAAGGCCCAAAGAGGAACTCAACCCTACTTGGGTAACAAGGAGAAGGAAGGTGAGAAAACGGTGCTCAGTTAGTCAATCAAATCGTCTAGATCTAACTGGGAAATAAAACCACAGCTAGTCTGCCAAACAGCAATAAGAAAGCATAGGGAATTCTAGTTCTCAATCCACAAATGGGATCTGACAGTAATTTTCAAGCCTAACCGGGTGAAAACCACTAGGGCTCCAACATAAGTGTGCTACAATAATTAAGAACACTAAGTCTCATAAACTTCCTCCAACAATGGCTATACAAACAAAGGATCAACCCACATCTTAATTCTAAGGCACAAATCTGCCAACCATCATAAACATTGAATAATTGACCTTAAATAGGCTAATCATCGCCGAATTAAGGCATCATCAACAATCCCACCTAGTAGATTGGAAATCTCATAAAGGCAACCTAGCCAAAGGATCACACCAGGATAAAGAACAAAAAATTTAGGAATCAAGCTGTCACGATCCAACCCCGTAGGCCGCGATTAGGGTCCGACCTGGGCCCCTCCCCCTCCATATACATATCTATCAGTTGTGGTCATATTGAACTATAAATAAAATAATATAATATAACAGAGCCCCATTGGGCGATAACATTTTCATAAACCTATAGCCCTTTTCTATTTATATCACAACATGATAGGGCACGCAAGCCAACAAGGATGCCACAACATATTAACATATATCATATATCATGTAGACCCAGCTGAATCAAAATGACATACACAACCCACATATACATATCTACAGACCTCTAAAAATATAAATGACAATATATGGCGGGACAGGGCCCCCGCCATACCCCCAAATGGATAAAACAATTTTATACATCAGTGGACAGTATCAAAACTAGGCCCCGATACAATGGAGCCTCTTCCAGCTGAGCTGCATGGAATCCTAAGCTGACAGACTCCCAAAACCTGTATTTGTACCTGTGGGCATGAACGCAGCCCCCCGAGAAAGGGGGTCAGTATGACATATGTACTGAGTATGTAAAACGTAACATAGTAAAACTGGAGGTATATCCAAAATAGAGAATCAGGGAAACCAATTATCAAATCAGAAACATGTACCAGTACTCTATGAATCACAAAAACATGCATGCTCAAATTTTCAATATAGCCGGCCCCGTCAGGGGTCCGGTGAATCATGTATGTAGTATCAGTATCAGGCCCCTTGCCATCGCCACCTTATTACAATACATCATCATAGTATCAGTATTAGGCCCTAGGCCATCATATATATATATATATGGATGTCGTCCCTCTAGCGAGGGACTCGATGAACAATGCAGTGAATTGCACGAATCTAATAACCAGCCCGGGACTCGTAGAAGAAGTGTTACAGTATACACGAGTAGAGTAATGAGTAACTATATGCAATTCAAATCATTATCGGAGACTCGACAGAATAAGAAAATTAATCTTTTATTTGAGGACCCAAGTAACGGTGTAGTCATATAGAGTATCCTCTAGATGCCATTATGGGTTGTCTCGATTGTAATCTAGGGGGACCTGGACATGTATTAACATAGGTCCAAATCATTTATGGAATTAGAAACACTTATTACCTTATAGTCCTTAGGACGTAGAGCCTGTACATTTGTTACCTCTTTAACGTATAAAAGTTTCCAGGGAAAGTAGTTCAACTACTATAGGAGTTCAATATTCAGAAGTAATTAAGAGATGTTTAAGAATGGAGTTACCTCAGAGTTCAGATCAAATTCAACTTACAACTAAAACAACGACATGCCCAAAAGAAGAAAGAGAATAAGCTCTATATAGTCTGTACTTTCCTTCAGATGATCTTCATATACATATTTCGTACCCGGCCCTTCATGGGGCTCGATGAACCACTATGGCATCGTAATCTCATTTTTGTATCAAATACATCTCAATGGAAATGAAAGATAGCTTCCCATATATTATATTCTGACACATAGAAGCCCTACTAGGCAATACTTAATCTTCACAAGAACTCTAATACTGAACAGTGGATAGGGGTTATGAGGCGTACTCGGAATTCTGGTATTGGAATTATCCCCGCACTTCATATACAATTCACTTAAGGCTAAACATTGCCAAAAGGAAAGAAAGATAGTTATACGAACTTATACCAAAACATGCCAAGAGAAAGCTTTACATACCTCTTATGGACTTCCCTTAATTGTGTTCACGTCGTTGTCCTCGAAACCTATTTAACATAGAAGTAATGCAAGTATTAAGAACCTTATACTTTTCATCTACTTAGACTACCCATGAGTAGTCATAGCATTCATCCCTTCGCTCGCCTTCTAGACTAGTTCCTTAACTAGTTAAGGTGTTAACGAAAATTGGGCAGCACCTCCCCTATAATGTGCCCTATCCAAATTTCCAATTAGACCCCTAAACACTAAATCCAACCAACAACAACTTCATGCAACATATGCTTGCACAATTCACACCAACAATATACAATATAAACTCCAAATGACTCGTTCAAAAATACGATATCAAAATAGGGTCTCTAGTTTCCATTTGGCAAAACCTTTAACCGTACGAAGTGGGGGGTCGTGTGGATGCAACCAGAAGATACCCCACCTCATTTAGGACATACTTATACCCTGCAACAACAAGACACACCCCTGCAGCATCACCTCACAAGAACAATACTTTATTTCGACGACAATTCAACTATAGCGACTCCAATTTAGTTTATTCCGAACGTCGAATATTTCCACGACTTTATTACACTTACAGCAGACAAAAAGGTGTATAATATACTCTATAACAACACTATAATGTCCAAATTTAAAGTAGAAGCCTTACCTTACCCAAAATTGGCCAAAAATAGTCAAAATTGTGCCTCAGAACTTTTCTAGCGCGACTTGAACGCCGTGGCTGCTTGCTGTCCAATTTTTGCTGAACCAAGCCATGATTTTATACTAATAATATCTCCATATCATCTTGGTATACTCTATATAATTAATTTATGGAGCGAAATCGGGACATACCTATTTTTTCCCCTTGGCCTCCCTCTTTTTCTCTCTAGCTTAGGGTTTTTAGTTTCCTTTGTTGCTGCTGGAGTTTGTGAATACAAACTGGAAATATTACATGATATACATGTATATTGGTGGTCCTAGGAGGCGACATATTTCATATCCTAAGGGGGACACATGTCCATCCCCTATTGGGCCATCGTATCTATGCAAGCAAGGAGAGGCTGCCACGTGGAAGTGGGGCCCACATCCCCCAAGCAGGTGGGTGACCTGCTTTCTTAGGTGCTTCCATGTGTCACCCTCCCATTGGCTTCCCCACACAATTTTTTTTCCTTCTCGTGGGTTCGTAATCTCGTTCGTAATCTCGTCTCACTTTAAGAGCCTATGAAACCCTTGCTACGTAAGCTTGGTATGTAATCAAGTAAATCACATATGTAAGACTTCTAAATTAGTAGTTTACGTAGATAAGTCGACTCCTACAACTCGTTACTTGGCCTCCAACTCATTTCGACTTCTCTTGACCCTATTTCCAACCTTCCCTACCATGGGGTGTCACATTCTCCCTTCTTAGAGTTGTTCAATAGGGTCTTAACTTAAGTGGCTCACATACTAGCTTCTAAGTAACTTAAGGAACCTTCTGAGTTCAAAGATGTGGGGTGTAACACAATCCAAACCTGTCACATACAATACAAACCAAAAGTAATTTATACTAAATAATACCTCTTGAAGCTCAATCAAAAGAAATGAGATCGTAGCCTTCCTTGAAGCCAAATACCGCACTCCCAGTCTACTTCCTGGTAGCTTTTTGCTCCAAAAATAACTCCAAATGCTTTCACACTATCAAAATATTAATCACCTCGTTAATACAAACATTTTGACACCAAAATTGCATTTTTCAGAGATGGACCCAAAGTTGGGTCAAAAATAAGATTGTCAGACACACAATGGAAATCTCGAAGATGACTCTGCAAAAAGGCTCTAAATGCATTATTGAGCTTGTACAAAAAAATAGGGAAAATATTGATGCTCAAATATAGAGAAGACAACCCAACAAATAATTTCACCATTAAAGCCCTAATGAAGCTTGGGCAACCACTTTGGGCAAGAAATTACCTCACTACAAGCTTTTCAAAGCTCCTAGAACACTCCCACGTGTAGACAAGAACACCACGAACACCCAAGACTTGAAATTGCCTCAATCTGAGCTCCTACTCTCAAGAAATTATATTTTGAAGTTTGAGGGAAAATTTTGAAAACGATGCTTAAAGTGACCCTCTAGAATCACAAAAGTGAACCAAAAGATCGCTTAAGCGAGTCTCACCAAAAGGCAGACCTCGCTAAAGAGACAGGTGGCTTTAGAGAAGGCTATGTCGCTTAAGCAACAAACGACTATTACCGGCCATCGCTTTAGCAATGCCCTGGTCGCTTAATGAATGGTTTGTATAGAGACGGCACCAGACTCAGCTATACCATCGGAGTTTTGGAAAAGGCCAATCCTCTGATGGGGTGCTCGGGATTTGTTCAGAATCCTATGCACGCAAAAGGACTATGCTTCCCCACCAAATTCGATGTTCAGGCTCAAATATCACATAAAGAACCAAAGGACCGTATCACCTAAATTCTTTTACAAAAGTTAGAAAAGTAAGAACAAGGACAGTAACTACCTTCAAACAAAAGACCACCCTTTATACAACTACAAGTTCTCAAGTAGCAAGACAATACCTCTTAAGCCATTGTGTGCCTAGGAAGTTTGCTCAAAAATAAGTAAACCCGCACGACATCCCATACTACCGACAGGTACAAATAACTATGCTGGTGATAGGCAATGCATATATGAATGAGATTCATGCAATAAAACTAGTAGTACCATCAGTGCCAAGTGCCTCATACTAAGATATTTATATACCTAATTCCAGTCCTAGCCAGGAAGTAGGACTCATGCTGTTACATCCCTTACTTTTGTACCTTGAGAAATGTTCATAAGAATCTTGAAAATCTCCATGTAATCCCTATTATCTATCACGTTACCAAATAACTCTAAGGAAGGGAGGATGTGATGCCCCGTGATAATGAAGGTTGGAAACAGAGTTATAAGTATTTGAAAAAAGTTAGAGGCCAACTAACAAATTGTGGAACTCGACTTGCTTGCATAAGCTACTAACTTAGAAGTCCTACACACTTAAGCTACTTGAGTATACGTCGAGCTTAAGTAGCATGAAGTGCATAGGCTCTTGAAGTAAGACGAGATTACAAGCTCACGAAAGAGAAATAAGGAAACGACGAGCCTACTCAAAGAAAGTAGGTGATGCACCTACTTGGACAAGAAGGTGATGCACCTACTTAAGGTCAAGTAGGTGATGGAGCATCTTGGGGTGGACCCCACTGCCACATGGCAGCATGTGATTGGCCGCATGGGCTGCCATGTGTCACCCTAGGAGGATGCTACGTGACACCTTTTAAAGAGGTATATATATATATATATATATATATATATTTTATGCGACCCCTAAGTTCAGTATTTATCCAAAACATAAGCCAAACATAGAGAGAAAACGTGAGAGAAGAGAAGGAGGCAGCCATGGCTTGAAAGAGTTCAAGGTAAGTTTTCCAATGTTTTCTTCCGTGAATTAATTATCTACGGTGTTTCTCAAGCATGTGGAGATGTATATATGTTTTTTATAATACCTACGGAACCATACCTTCAGCTTTACACTTGGAACAAACAAGAGAAAGTGTGAAAGAAGAAGATGAAGGAGCTACGTGTTTGGGGCTGCCAAGGTAAGACTCGAAATTTCATTCCATAAATTAATTATTTAACGTATACCAAAGGTATGTAATGGTTTTTTAAAACATAAAATTCCTATTTGGGGCAGCGGAAAAGGGGCACAAACAGTCCGCCCCAATTCAGCATACCAAGAAGTTTCCGAGATGCAGTTTTGGTAAGCTTTGGCCAATTTCGGGTAAGGTGAGACTTTTCCCTTCAAATTGGGGTTTATGGTGTTGTTATGAAGTGTATTATATGTTTTTTAAGTGGCTGGAAACTTGAAAACATCATGGAAATTCTTGAAGATCGAAACAAACTAAATTGGAATCGCTATAGTTGAATTGTCATCGAAGTAAAGTATTGTACTTGTGGTGTACTGCTGAAGGTGTGTGGGGGTTTGTTGCAAGGCCTAAATTTGTTCTAAAAGTGGTGTGGGTGCTACTGGTAACAGCTACATGACCCCTCATTTTGTATAAATAAAGGCTTTGCGAAATAAAGACTAGAAACCCTATTTTGGTATGGTAATTTTCAGCAAGTTGTTTGGAGCTTGTGTTGCGTGATATCACCATGCTTTATATTTATATGCTGCAGGGTGTTGTTTTTGGTTGGCTGTAGTGATTAGGGATGTAACTGGAAATTCGGGTAGGGCACTTTATAGGGGAGGTGCTGCCCAATTTTCGTTAACGCCTTAACGAATTAAAGAACTACTCGAGGACATGAATAAGGAAATAGGTTCCATGAATGCTAAGGTGCAACTGAGGGCACTGAAAAGTTAAGGTTGTTGATATTCTCATTTCTCCCATGTTAAATAGGTTTGGAGGAAGATGATGTGGACGTGATTGAGAGAAGTCCATACGAGGTATGTGAAGCTTTCTTTTGACATGTTTTTGGTATAAGTATGTAAAGCTTATTCCTTCTCTTGGCATGTTTTTGGCATAAGTAGGTAAAGCTATTCTTCTTTATTTTGGCATTTCTTAGATATAATTTATGAATGGTTTGTATATGGAACTTGGGGATAGTTCCATTCGTAAAGCTCCGAGTACAGTCCATAATTCTTATCCACTTCGTAATGGTAGAACTCTTGTAATAGTTGAGCTATTGCCTTTTTAAGGCTTCTATACGATAAAAGGTAATATATGTAGAGCCTATTGACTTGTGTTCACTTCTAAATGCTAAGGCTCTTAAGGTAGATGAGCTATCACCCTCAAGCCTTCTATACAGGAAATAGTAACCGGATGCATGGGAAGCATGAACTATAACTCCTATTCATTTCTTAATATCGAAGTTCTTGAAGTAGTTGAACTGGGACCCTCGAGTCCCTATATGATTAATACTAATTGAATGTATGAGCTCCTATGCCTAACAACTCTATAATGACAAGTGTCTCTGATTGCATAAGTCGTTTGGTATTACCTTAATAAAAGCCTAGGACTCTTGAGACTCCGTCGATGTGGTCCCTAATGGAAGTTATAGGATACGTAAGACGATGATAGTTTTGATCCTCAAATTATAGTCCATGACGATTGTTATACCGAATCTCAGATGATAAACTAATTGCATATGGTTCCTCGTTACTTTACTCGTACAAGCTGTTAATACGTCACTCACCGCGTCCCATGAAGGGTCGGGAAGGATAAACTCACCGAATCTCATGAAGGGCCGAGTATGATAAATTTACCGCGTCCCATGAAGGGCCAGGCATGATAAATTTACCGCATTCCATGAAGGGCCAGGCATGATAAATTTACCGCATTCCATGAAGGGTCGGGCATGATAAATTTACCGTGTCCCATGAAGGAACGGGCATGATAAATTCACCCCGTCCCATGAAGGGCCGGGCATGATAAATTCACTGCATCCCATGAAGGGCCGGTCATGATATATGATGAAATGATCATTCACCGCGTCACATGAAGGGTCGGGCATGATAAATTTACCACATCCCATGAAGGGCTAAGCATGATAAATTCACCGTATCCCATGAAAGGTTGGGCATGATAAATTCAACGCATCCCATGAAGGACCGGGCATGATATATGATTAAATAATTATTCACCGCATCCCATGAAGGGACGAGAATGATATATGATGCAATGATCATTCACCGCGTCCCATGAAGGGCCGGGCATGATAAATGATGAAATGACATCTTCATTGAGTCCCTCACTGAAGGGCCGGATACAGTCTGTAGGCATGCATATGGAAATATAGTGACATACTTGTAGCACCAAGTCCCATAGCGGGCCAGGTATGGTATGTAAGGAAGGTATACATGCCCTCATATCATAAGATGTAGGTAGAGAAATTCGTTAACTGTTATATTGGTTTCCTATATCCTTACTTCAGCTGTCAGCTCAGTTATGTATTGTTATGCTTTATATATACTCAGTACATATATCGTACTGACCCCCCTTTCCTTGAGGGGCTGCATTTTATGCCCGCAGGCACAGACGTTCATTTCAGAGATCCGCCAGCTCAGAATTGCCGCTCACCTATGATTGGAGGCGCTCTACTATTCTGGAGCCTAGTTTTTTTGTACTGGTCCTCCGATGTATATATGTATTTGTTTATTTAGGGGTACGACGGGGGCCCTGTCCTGCTAGATGTTACCGTACTATTCTTAGAGGTCTGTAGACATGTATGTGTGGGTTGTTCATGAGTTTATTTTGGTTGTTCCTATATGGCACGTTGTAAATGTTTTTACGTTATGGCAGCCTTATCGGCTTGCATTCTCTTCCATGATATGATATGAATAAAGGAGGCTACATGAACATGAAAAAGTTTTAACCTATTGGGGTTTTGAGGGGTTGTATCACATTACCCATAGTTTAATTTGGTTATATTTGAAAGTTACGTATATGCAGGTCCAAGTTAAACCCCAGTCGCGGCCTACGGGGTTGGGTCGTAACATATGCGCCTCCCTAGGATCGCCATGGAGGGCTCGAGAATGACCCTATATACCTATCTGGTTCTGATATAGGACTTATATTAATATATATATCAATATGTATATCTGATCATCAAACTCCGCTCCATCACAGTGATTGGAGATAAAAGTCAAATTTGTATAGAAAGGGTTGCAAATCTCAACGATCGGGCCAGTATCATAAAATGAGCGCATCCTCAATGCCTCAATCAATATAATAAAATGAGAGCATCCTCGATGCCTCTATTGTACTGAAAATCATAGTAATAAAGGTAGTACAATCCATATTTCAGAAAAATTAGTATAAAATAATTTGGGTTACAATCCAGCTTTCTCAAATAAATGCCAAGAACCAATACATACATTGGGGTTGACTATATTCATGAGAAAATAATGATCCAATGTAATGTATTCCATTACCAGCACCCAAACAATATGCACAATCACGTACAATAATGACTCCACATGATCCTTACCCTCTAGAGCATAAAAATAGAACTAACACATGCAACCAACCTTTAACCAAGGCCTGTGGCTCAAATCTACTCCTCTAACTCAACAACAAGGCCTAAAAGGGAACTCAACCCTAACTAGGTAAAAAGGAGGAGGAACATAAAGAAATAGTGCTCAGCTAGTCAATCAAAACCTATAGATCCAACTAGAAATACAACAACATCTAGTCCCGCCAAACGACAACAAAAAAGCATAGGGAATTCTAGCTTTAAATCTAGAAATGGGATCCAACAGTAATTTACAAGTCAGACTAGGTGAAAACCACTACACCAGGGATCCAACATAAGTGTGCTACAATAATAAAGAACACTAAGTCTCATAAACTCTCTCCAATAAAGGATACAATAACTAAGGATCAAACCACATCTCAAGTCTAAGGAACAAATCTGCCAACCATCATAAACATCAAACAAGTCACCTCAAATAGGCTAATCAAGGAAGAATTAAGTCATTATCAACAATCCCACCAACTAGACTGGAAATCTCATAAAGGCAATCTAGCCTAAAGATCACACCAGGACAAAGAACCAAATTTTTAGAAATCAAGCCTAACCCATCACATATAATTCAAACCATCAGTAATTTATGCTAAACAATACCTCGTGAAGCTCAATCAAAAGAAAGGAGATTGTAGTGTACCTTGAAGCTGAACCTGTACCCTCCAAGTCCACTTTCTTGTAGCGTTTCACTCCAAAAATAATTCTAAATACCTCCACGCTATCAAAATATTTATCACCTCATAAATATAAATGTATTTACACTAAAATTGCATTTTCCAGAGATGGACCCAAAATTGGGTGAAAAAAGGGATTATAGGACCTGCAATGGAAATCCTGAAAAATGACTCCGTGAAAAGGTTCTAAATGCATTATTGAGTTTTTACACAAAATGGGGTATAAATTTATGCTCAAAATGAGAGAAAATAACCCAACAAATAATTTCACCATTTAATCCCTAACTAAGCTTGGGCAGCCCCTTTGGATAAGAAATTACCTCACTACAACGCTTTCTAGAGTTCCCTAAATAATCCCACGTGTAGCTAAGAACACCACCAATGCCAAGACTTGAAATTGCCTCAATTATATTTACAAGTTTGAAAAAATGCTGAAAATGAGTTTTAAAGTAACCCACTCGTATTGCTAAAGAGAACGCGAATGTCGCTTAAGTGAGCCTCACAAAAAGGCAGGCCTCGCTAAAGCGAGAGCCATGTCGCTAAAGTGACAGGTCGATTTAGCAAAGGTCTTATCGCTTAAGTGACAGCCGTCTGTGGACAGCTATACCAACAGAGTTTTGGAAAAGGCCAAGCAACTAATAGAGTGGTCGGGACTTTTTAGAATCGTGTGCGCATAAAAGGACTATATTTCCCCATCAAATTCCATGCTCCGTACTCAATAGTACAGTCCAAATTTCCATCCAATGTTGTCACGACAAAATATGGATCCCACATCCTAGCATAATTCTTAGCAATTATATAAAAAGGCTAGAAATGAGATCGAAAGCCTCGAGACACAAATAAAAGGTCGTTCTGGACCAAACTCAATACTTTAGAGTTAACTGTATCGATAAAATATTCAATTCGAGTGCATTTACCAAAAGTGTAGACCAAAGTCAACCTTAGGCCAAATTTTAAACACTAAAGTACCAAATAGCCCAAACACGCACCAATTTCCTTGATACTCGTAATGACCACACTACTAGGCGAATTTGGCCATTCCAGAGTTTATGGAACCGTCATAATTCCATTTTGAGGTAATTTTCCAAGAGTTTTGACTAAAGTCAACCACTAAAACTCCATAAACTCCAACACAGGAAATTGGGCATAAAACTCGAATGAATGATTAGGCGACCAAACTGTCAGTGCCACCAGGTAATATATTGCTTGGGGTCACTATAGAAAAGATCTAAACACTGAAAATATCATTGAAGGATGAAAATAACTAAGAGGGTCATTACAAGAGTCTTCCGTGAACGAGTCCCAACTTGGGAAATTTAAGAGGGTGAATTGGAATTTTCCCCTCTTTTTTATTATATTACTTAAACATTTTTGGGAATATTTCTAAATAATTAAATACACAAAACCCTCTTTAAATCCCTCATTCCCTCAATTGTTCTCTTAACAAAATTCATCAATCTAAAGAATCCTCTATAAGCTCTTCTTCAAAGTTCTATCTAGTTCTCTCAGAGTCAAGTTCGTCAATTACATTGTTGCTAAAGCATCACTTTCTAGGTATGTGAAAATTCATCCATGTATCTTCTTTATCCATACAGTCCCAAAGGTTTTCTCAATTATCTCTTTTATGAATTTCTTCCTCTAATTTTGATGATTTTGCATTGGGTCAATTTAATTATACTTTTACTCAATTTCAATGGTCTATTAATGCATGATTAAATCCAAATTACATTTTTAAATATGTTTACAAGGACCCATACATTATCCTATGAATATCAAGTATAGATAATTTGTTTATGATCATGGAAGATGAAGTATTATGTATGATTTATGAAAGTTATGAATTATGATTCACGTATGTGTTCAAGCATGTATCCATGAATTGTGAAAGATTTTCCCACAATATGAACTAATCATGATTTAGATGGTTAGAAAAGTGAGTGTTTATATGTTTATGTTATGATCATGGATTTTTAAGGAGCTATTGTTATGATGCATTTGGTGATGTGGATTAGTTGATTATTGCCTTTCTTAATTACTATGATTTATGTATCCCGTTGGGATTAACTTAGAACAGATAGAACTTTATGGTGAGGACTTTCTAAGAGAGTCCCTAGTAGCAACCCCTAGTTTCAAACTACGTGCTCCCATAGGTTCCTTAATGTCCTAGCTAGTGGATCCACATATAGCTCACGTTCATGTTTACACAGAGTCTACCATGGAAATTAGCCTCTCTCTTTTCAGTCTAGAGTTACATCAAATTCTATGTTATACCTCAATAGTCTTAAATACCATTTAAGTTTAATATTCTACATATATAAACGCTCCTCTTATAAGCCCTTTTATGGTGTTTTATGATGCATCCTTATTAAATTTTTAAAAGAATTGTTGAAGATTTATTTCACGCTTTCAAGATATTGGTTCATGCATCACATGTTCGTATTGATTATGTTTGATAATTCTTATTCATACATGTTTCTCACATACTTAATACATTCCGTGTACTAACACATATTTTTCCTATATTTTATCTTAATGTAGAGTTCGATGACCATTCTACACATCTCACTTAAGTCTAGATTTTAGAGTTATTATCTACTTATTGGTAAGTCATCATGCTTCGAAAACATAACATTTATGATTTCATTTACGTTCCTTTATTACTTTCACTTTATTACATTTTGGTGAGATAGAAACTTGTCCTAAGATCCATCTATAGTAGCAAAGGCATGTTGGCTTGTTGTGTCTATGTTGACCTATTTATTCAGATATTTAGCTTGATTTTCTTATATCAATATTTCCTTATTGAGACTTATATTTTGCATTCATGATTATATAATGATATTGTCCAACTTACCTTCTATATGTTCAGGTATAATTTGCGAAGAAGCTTGGTTGGGGTCTGTCGAGATCATAATCATCATGTTATGTCTAGGGCGTAATTTGGGTCATGACAAACTTCGTATCAGAGCTCAAGGTTTAAGGTGTACTAAGGAGTCTAACATGCCACTTCAAGTAAAGGCTTGTTCATGGGTGTGAAGCTCCACATCTATGAATAAGAGGCTATGAGGCATTTCAGGAAATTCCACATCTTTCATTATTCATATGTCATGCGATAGAGTTGAAGTCTAAGGTTTTACCTTTAATAATTTTTCTTTGTAAATTACACAATCATGCCTCCTAGAAGATCTCCCTTAATAAGAAATATGAACAAGGTCCACCGGTTACTAATGACCCTTTGGATAAGCAAGTCTCTCATGCCAAATTCCAAGTGACTTTTCAAGTACTTGCCTAAGTTGTGGCTGCAAAAGCTAATCCAGAGGTTGTTACTCCTGTTAATCCAAATATGGGTACTTTGGCTAGCTGAGTTTGTGATTTTGCCCGTATGAATCCTCCTAGGTTCCATGGTTTTAAGGTGGATGAAGATGTACAAGAGTTTGTTGATGGTATTTTCAAGATCATAGACGTCATGGGAATTGGTTAGGAGGAGTAGGTGGACTATGAGACATATGAACTTAAGGGAGCTGCTTAGAATTGGTATGAACAATAAAATGGT
Source organism: Solanum dulcamara (assembly GCF_947179165.1). Classification (NCBI taxonomy): domain Eukaryota; kingdom Viridiplantae; phylum Streptophyta; class Magnoliopsida; order Solanales; family Solanaceae; genus Solanum; species Solanum dulcamara. The sequence continues at coordinate 63,231,511 of NC_077237.1, read as the reverse complement.
AAAAGGCTAGAGATATGGGTCCGGTAGATTAGGAAGAGTTGAAGGGTGCTTTCCTTGACCATTTACTTCCATTGGAGTTGAGGAAATCTAAGGTACAAGAACTCATCAACTTGAGGCAAGGTAATATGAGCGTGAGTGAATATGCATTCAAGTTCACTCAATTGTCAAAATATGCTCCTTTTATGGGTGATAATTCTAGAGTTTGCATGGGCAAATTTGTCTCGGGTGTGTCGAATATGGTAGTCAAGGAAAGTAGGACCACCATGTTGATCAAAGAGATGGACATCCCAAGGCTCATGACACATTCCAAATAGATTGAGGAAGATAAGTTGAAAGAAAGAGCTAGGGAGTCTAAAAGGGCTTGGACTGATGGTGATGAGTATTCTCATGGTAAATCCGATAATGGTGGTCATTCACAATTTCTTCTAAACTTCTCTGGATAGAATTCTTCAAGAAATCTGGCTCCAAAGTTCAACAAGTATAGAGTGTCTAACCCTAAGTCTCAGGGAGGAGCTCTAAGTGGTCAGAATATTCCTTCATGTAAGAAGTGTAGGAAGAGACATCAAAGAGAGTGCTTGGCAGGATCAGGTGCTTGCTTTGGTTGTGGAAAGATAAGTCACAAAGTGAAAGATTGTCCTTCATGTTCTACTAGAGGTTAAAGTGGTCTATCCTAGCCCTAAACTCAGATTTAAACTAATATAGGTCGACTAGCTCAGCATGGTACTACTTCAGGTTCGAGTGGCCGCCAGTACCAAAATAGATTCCATGCCTTATAAACTCATCAGGAATGGGAGGACTCGCTCTATGTGCTTAATGGTATGTTAAAAGTCTTTGTATTTGAGTTTGATGTTTATGCATTATTAAATCCGGGTGATACTCTATCTTTTGTTACTCCCTATCTTGCTTTGAAATTTGATGTTAATCCCAAGATCTTGTTAGAAATTTTTTCGGTCTATACTCGTATTGGTGATTCAATTTTAGCTAAAAGAGTCTATAGAAATTGGCCAGACATATTTTTTTATATAATCACCTTAGTTGACCTTGTAAAGCTTGAAATGATTGGTTTCAAGGTTATTCTTAGTATGGGTTGGCTTCATGCATGTTATGTTTCCATATGTTGTAGAACCTGTATGGTTAAGTTTCTGTTTTCTAATGAGCCAGTCCTAGAGTGAAAAGGTAGTGATTCCTTGTTCAAAGCTCAATTCATATCATACTTGAAAGCTCAGAAAATGATCTCTAAGGGTTACATCTATCATATAGCTCAGGTTATAGATGTAGATTCTAAATCCCCTACTCTTAAGTCAGTACCCATTGTTAATGAGTGTTTGGAAGTGTTTCTGGATGATCCACCCGGTATCCCTCCCAAAAGGGTAATTGACTTTCACATAGATATTCTTCATGATAGCCTACATATCTCTATCCCTCCTTAAAGAATGGCTTCAGCAGAACTCAAAGAGTGCAAGGATCAGTTAAAGGATTTTTTAGATAAGGATTTTATAACACCGGTATCTCTCCATGGGGTGCTCCATTTCTCTTTGTTCAAAAGAAGGATGGTTTTCTTTGTATGTGTATCGATTATCGGCAATTGAACAAGGTCACAATCAAGAATAAGTATCCCATTCGAAGAATCAAAGACTTGTTCGATAAACTTCAAGGTGCAAGCTACTTTTAAAAGATTGATCTTCGATCGAGTTACCATCACCTCCAAGTAAGAAAATGTGACATTCCGAAGAAGTCGTTTAGAATGTGGTATGCTAACTTTAAATTTTTAGTTGGGTGTTTTGGACTAACGAATGCTCCTGCTGATTTTATAGATTTGTTGAATAGGGTGTTCAAACAATATTTGGATATGTTCGTTATTATGTTCATCCATGATATTTTGGTCTATTCTCGGAGTGAAGAGGAGCATGCCGATCATTTGAGGATTGTATTGAAAGTTCATAAGGATGATCAATTATTTTCTAAGTTTAGAAAGTGTGATTTTCTATTGAGTTTGGTTGCTTTCGTTTGACATATAATTTACGGTGAAGGTATTATGGTGGATCCTAAGAAAATAGGGGCGGTAAAGAATTGGCCTAGACCTTTGTCTACTTCCAATATTCAAAGTTTCTTGGTCTTAGCCGGTTATTATAGATGTTTTTTGAAGGATTCTCCTCTATTACATCGCCCTTGACTAAATATGAGAAAATCTTCCAAGATTTGAAAGATAGACTTACATTCGCTCTGGTCTTGACCTTTTGAAAATGATCCAATGCATTTGTTGTACATTGTGAATCTTTAAGGGTTGGTGTAGGTTGTGATTTGATGCAAACTGGAAAGAAAATAACCTATGCTTCTAGCCAACTTAAGGTGCATGGAATGTATTAGGCAACCTAAAGTGCATGAAAAGAAATATCTTACTCATTACTTGGAGTTAGCAGCGGTTGTATTTGCTTTGAATAGTTTAAGAAAATATATTTATGGTGTCCATGTTGATGTATTCAGCGACTATAAGACTTTGCAATATGTGTTCAACCAAAAGGATTTAAACCTTTGACAAGGGAGATAGCTTGAGTTATTGAAGGACTATAATATGAGTGTGTTGTACCACCCAAGTAAGGCAAATATGGTTGTTGATACTCTTAGTAGGCCATCCAGGAATAGTGTTATCCATATTGAGGATAAATAGAAGGAGTAGTTCATGATGTACATAGACTAACTCATTTGGGTGTAAGAGTGATTGACTCGGAGGATGGTGGTGTTTTTTCTAAAATTCTTCAGAATCATCTCTTGTGGTGGATGTGAAGGAAAAGCAAGGTAATGATCTGGATTTTGTTGAGTTGAAGAACGGTTGCGCTACAAGTATATCTAAAGGCACATTTCAATAGATTTATCTTGAGTTGATATCTTTGAAACAGCTCAAACACCATTCTTAAATATTTTAAATAGTCGCTCCTCTTTATCGACTTCACCACTAAGTTATCAACATAGTAGTCAACATTTTCATGGAGCAAGTCATCAAATATATTTTGCATAGACCTTCGATATGTGTCACCAACATTCTTCAAATCAAAAGGCATAGCAAATAATACCAAAATGTGTGAAATGCACCGAGTTCTTCACCCTTAGGTGCCATGCATATTTCGTTATAACCAGATAAAAGAATCTATGAGAGACATTGCCTTGTAACTAGTGGTAGCAACAATAATCAAATCTAGAATTGGGATAAGAAAATCATCCAAGGGAATGTGTTATTGAGATTCCTAAAATCAACACAAGCTCAAATTTAGTCATGCTTCTTCCTCACAGGAAGAAAATGTTATACCCCGCACTTTTGAACCTTGACACGTGTCCCTAATTTTCTTGAAAGTACCCATGAGACCCTTACTATCCACACACACCAAACAACTCTAAGGAAAGAAGATTGTGTACCTCGCGAGAAGGAAGGTTGGAAATATAGTCATAATAATTCAGAGAGAGTTGGAGGCTAAGAAATGAGTCATAGGAATAGATTTACCTAGGTAAGACACTAATTTAAGAGTCTTATACACTTAAGTTGCTTAAGGATATATTAATCTTACGTTGTGCGGATTACATCAGCTCTTAAGACAAGACGAGATTACGAACCCACGGGGGAGAGGAGAAGGCGACACGTGGCAGAAAAAGGAGGTGCCATGTGGAATCCTAGGGAAGTGCAATGTGGAAGCAAGTGACCCACCTGCTTGGGGTCAAGTAGGTGACCCACCTACTTGGGGGTGGGCCCCACCAAGGACACGTGGCAGCCTTGGAGGCTAAGGGTGGATCCGTGGCCCAATAAGGGCTTGACACATTTCACTTCCTAAGGAACCATATATATGTGTGTTAATTACTCTTAAGTCATTTGGAGTCCAAAAAAATCAGCCAAACATAGAGAGAAAACATGAGAGGAAGAGAATACTATGGCAGCCATGGTTCAAGAAGAATTAAGGTAAGTGCTTCACTTTTCTTCCGTGAATTAATTATCTACGATGTTCCCTAAGTACGTGGATATGTATATATGTGTTTTATGATGTTTATGGAACCAAAAATTCAGCTTTACAATTGGAAATTTGGAAGAAAAAGAAGAGAAAAACGTTAAAGGGGCAAGGAAGGAGGGCTACGGGTTTGACCCTTTTGGTGTAAGCTTCCGGGTTTCATTCCGTGAATTAATTATTTGAAGTGTCCATAAGTTCTATAATTGTGTTTAATAACATAAAATCTCAATTTTTGGCAGCGAAGAAGTAACACAAACAGTCCGCTCAATTTCAGCGCGTTTGGAGAAGTTCCGAGTTGCACTTTGACAATTTTGGCTAAATTCAGGTAAGGTAAGGTTTCTCCTTTCAATTTTTACTTTATGGTGTTGTTATGGATTGTATTATACACCTTTTTTATGGCTGGAAACGTGAAAACAGTATAGAAATGCTTCGTGTTGAAGACAATCCAAATTGTAGTCGTTATAGTAGAATTGTCGTCGAAGTAAGGCGTTGTTCTTGTGAGTTGATGCTGCAGGGGTATGATGTGTTGTTTCAGGGAATAAATATGTTCTAATTTGGGTTATGGTGCTTCTGGTTGAAGCCACATGAACCCTCATTGCGTATAATTAAAGGTGTTACAAAATAAGGGCTAGACGCCCTATTGTGATATCGTATTTTTGAATAAGTCATTCGGATTTTATGTTGTATATTGTTGGTGTGAATTGCTTAAACATATGCTGAAGGTTGTTGTTTTTGGTTGGCTCTAGGTCCTAAGGACCTAATCGTAAATTCATATAGGGCACATTATAGGGGAGGTGCTGCCCAATTTTCGTTAACGCCTTAACAAACTAAAGAACTAGTCGAGGAAACGACTAAGGAAATAGATTCCATTAATACTAAGGTGTAACCTAAGATTCTGGAAAGTTAAGAAGGGTTGATATGCATATTACTTTTATGTTGGATAGGTTCAAAGAACGACGAGGCGAACAGGATAAGGAATAACTCAGACAATGTATGTGAAGCTTTCTTTTGGCATGTTTTTGGCATAAGTATGTAAAGCCTATCTTGTTTCTTCTTTTGGCATGTATTCAAGTTAAGTAATGATTAATATGATATTGAGGGTAAATATACTCATAAATGTCAAGCGTAATTCACGGTCTTCATTTACTTCTTCATGAAAGCACTCTTACAGTAATTGATCGAGGGCTTCTCAAGCCTTCCATACGTTAGGAAGTGATGAGTATGTAAGGCTATCCTTCCCTTCTCTTAGCGTGTCTTATTCCTAAATATGATGTTTATATAACATGTGGGGATGAATCTACTCACGAAGTTCCGAATATGATTCACGACCCCTACCTACTTCGGGAGGTGAAAGCTCCTATGCTAATAGAGTTAGTGTCTCTCACGGTCTCCTAGATAATGGAAAGTAGATGGTACGTAAAGCTAATTCCTTCCTCTCGGCATATCCTTGATAGAAGTGCAATATGTATATCTTTGTATGCAAGTGGGGATAATCCCATTCATAAGGCCCCGAGCATACCTCCTGATTTTTATCCACCGCTGCATACTAGGACGCCTACGATAGGCGAATTATTGTCTCTCAAACTCCTTTGGGATAGGAAAGGACAAATAGGTGAGGCCTACCCTCTCTTTCTTTTGGCATGTCTTAAATAAAATGATACATGATACGAGCTCTAGAGTAAGTCCATTCCTCAGCTTCGAATATGCTATATGTCTCATATTCACTCGTTGGCAGGAAAACTCTCATCGTAGTTGAGCTACCTTCCCTAAACAGTCTATATGTCGATTAATAGTGGGACTTAGAGATCCTATTCCTAAGGACTCTTTGATGACAGATGTCTATGATTACCTAAAGCCGGTTGGCATTACCCTAAAATATGTCTATAACTCCAGAAACTTCACTTAATATAGCCCTAGTGGCACTCAAAGGGCACCTGAGATGATTATTATCTTGATCCATGAACGATAGTTCAATATGATTACCCTAGTGAGTCTCAGATAATGATCTACCTATATATGATGATTATGACACCGAGTCCCCAAATGGGCAAGGTACGGTATATGATGATATGATTATAACACCGAGTCTCCTAAAGGGCCGGGTACGGTATATGATGATATGATTATAACACTGAGTCCCCTAAAGGGCCAGCTACGATATATGATGATATGATTGGAACACCGAGTCCCCTAAAGGGCCGAGTACGGTATATGATGATATGATGATAACACTGAGTCTCTTAATAGGCCCGGTACAATTTGTGATGATGTGATTATAACACCAAGACCCATACCGGGCCGGGTACGGTATGATATGTAATGATAGATAGGCATGCATGTGAAAAAATTATAATGTAATTATAATATATGACACGACGCCGTATGCAATGACGTGGTAACACCGAGTCCCTTAGTAGGCCGGATACAGTATATGAAGATGGTGTACATGCCCTTATGTTATAAGATGCAGGTATAGTGCTTTATTAACTATTATAGTTATTCCTTGCATCCCTATTTCAGTTGTTCTCTCAGTTATGATGCGTTATGCTTTATATACTCAATACATATATCGTACTGACCCCTCATTCCCCGGGGGGCTGCATTTCATGCCCGTAGGTACATATGTTCATTATGGAGATCCGTCAGCTTAGGAGTTTCTCTCAGCTATGTCAGAAGTACTTCACTGTTCTAGAGCCTAATTTTTGATACTAGTCAATTAATATATATATTTGTACATTAATGGGTACGGCCGGGGCCCTATCCCGCCATATGTTGTTGTTACTATTCTTAGAGGTCTATAGACATATGAATGTGGGATGTTTGTGAGTTCGTTTTGATTGTGCCTATACGATATTTTATGAATATAGTTATGTTACAGCAGCCTGGTCGGCTTACATGCCCTTATGTGCTATGAAACGAGTGAAAGAGGCTACATGTGCACGAAAAGTTTTAACTCATTAGGGTTTTTGCGTGTAGTATCCCCTTGTTCATAGTTCAGTATGACTACTACTGATAGATAGGTATACGGGGGTCCAGGTCAGACCCCAGTCATGACCTACGGGGTTGGGTCGTGATACAAAACTTGAAATCCACGCAGGTTATTTGTTACACCCCTTACTTTTGTAACTTTGAACGCATTCTTAAGTCTCTTGAAAGGCTCTTAAGTTTATGGAAGGATCGTAAGACGCTTAAGTTTCTTAAGGTTTTTGAAAGTTTCTTAAATCTTCTAAAAGCTTCTTAAAATTTCTTAAGAACTATTAAGCTTCTTAAGAGTTACCATGTGAGCCGAATAATCTATAACGCTATCAAAAAACTCTAAGGAAAGGAGAATGTGATACCCCATATTAGAGAACATTGGAAATAGAGTTAGAAGAATCTAGAAAAAGTTGAAGACCAAACAATGAGTCGTAGGACTCGACTTATTTACGTAAGCTTCCAACTTGGAAATCTTACATACTTAAGCTACTAGAGTACATACCAATCTTACATAGCAAGGATTACATAGGTTCGTAAAAGAAGATGAGATTACGAACCCACGTGGGGGAAAAGAAACTGCCACGTGGCAGTATGGGAGAGTGCCATATGGAAGCATCTGGGAGTGACACATGGAAGCATATGGAGAAAAGGTTCCCCCCCCATACATGCCATGTGGAAGCCCATGATTGAAGGAAGGGATGTGTTGTCCCAATGAGGTCTTGACACATTGACACGTGTCACCACTTAGGGGATGACATGTGTCCCCCCCCCCCATATTATGCTCTATAAATACATATATTATGACTCATTAAGTTCTATATTCCTCTAGAAAATTCAAGAACAAGAAAGAAGAGAAGAGAAGAAACTAGAGAGGGAGAGAGCCACGATTTTGGAAGGAAAAAAAAAGTAAGTTCTTCAATTTTGCTCCGTTAATTAATTATCTAGGGTATAAAAAGATGTTATGAAGGTATTAGTAATTAAAATTTATGTTTTGGAACAGCATCAAAACGTTAGAGAGCAGCCACAAAGTTGTAGGCATGCTAAAGGAACTTCTGAGGCAAGTTTCGACGAGTTTGATGAGTTTCGGACAAGGTAAGGGCTTCCCTTTCAAATTGGATTTTATGATGTTTTTATGAGGTATATTAAATGTCTTAAATAACATTGGAAGTGGAAAAATTGCATAAGGATGATTAACGTTAGAAACAAACTAAATTGAAGTGGTTATAGCTAAATCGAAGTCGAGTAGTGGGTTGTCGTTCTGGTGCTATGGGTGCAGCTCATTGGGTTTTGTGTTGCAGGGATTTAAAGTGTTTTAAAAAGGGTGTGCTTTCTCCTGGTTTCAGCCACATGACCCTCCGTTTGGTATGGTTAAAGATTTTACGAAATAAAGATTAAAAACTCTATTTTCATATCGTAGTTTGGAGCTAGTTGTTTAGAGCTTTTATTGTGTAAGGTTGAAGTGATTTACTTTTAAATATGCTGCTGGTTTTTGTTGGTTGTATGGTTGTTTATATTGTTTCCGAGTTGAAATATCGGGAATGTTGAAGTTATAGGGGAGATGATGCCCAATTTTTGGTAGATTTGAAACTAGTAACAAACTCCTATGAGTACTTGGGTGTAGAGTTAGAAATTGGAAAGTGAAAGGTAATTAACCTTAGTATTACTTTCTTGTTAAATAGGTTCAAGAGACGACGAGGCGAACGTGTAAGAGTAATCCGTAAGAGGTATGTGAAGTTTACCCTTTCTTTCTTTTGGCATATCTTAGCCTTAAGTGATTGATATACGAAATGTGGGAATAACTCCATTCATATAACCCCAAGTATGACTCATAAGTCTTATTCACTTCTCGATGGTAGAATTCCTATACTAGTTGAGTTATTGCCTCTCAAGGCTTCTATATAATGGAGAGTAGTAAGTATGTGAAGTTATCTCCTTTCTCTTGACATGTTTTGGCATAAGTACGTAGAGATACCCTTATTTCCTCTTGATGTCCTTGACATAAGTGTAGTGCTATGATGGTAAGGTAATGCAATAATAAGGTTATGACACCGAGCCCATGACGGGTCGGGTACGATATATGTAATGATGACTCCTTGAGGAAAAGTAGGGACTAGGTAAAGCTTATTCTTTATCTTCCTTTGGCATGTCCTAATTGTAAGTAAAATGTGATATGAGCTCTATGGTAACTCCACTTTGAAGTCCTAAATGTAATATATATCTCTTATTGACTTCTGAATGTCAAACTCTTGTAGTAAGTTGAACTACTTTCCTTGAACTCCATAGGTTGAGAAGTACTGGATGCATAAGCTCCTAGTCCTAAGGACTATGTAATGATGGGTATCCCTCATTCTATGAACTGTTAGTATTACTTTAGTACATGTCTAGGGTCCCCGAGATCCTGAGTGATATAGGCCTCAATGGCATTTAGAAGGCACTCGAGATGGCTACACTACTATTCTTGTCCTCGGACGATAGCTTAATATTCTTACATTGTCGACTATCTAATAATGATTTAGATTGTATATGGTTACTCACTACTTGATTCGTGTATACTGTAATACATCTTTCACCGATTCCCATAAAGGTCCGAGTATGGTATATGATAATTATGACACCGAGTCTCATAAAGGGTCGGGTATGGTATATGATGATATGATGACATCGAGTCCCATAAAGGGACGGTTATGATATATGATGATATGATGATACTGAGTCCCATAAAGGGTTGGGTACGGTATATGATATGTGGATCGGACCGAATATTCCTCGGCATTACTATATGATATATGGATCGAGCCGAATGTTCCTCGGCATTACAATATGATACGTGGATCAGACTGAACGTTCCTCGGCATTACTATATGATATGTGGATCGGGCGAAATGTTCCTCGGCCTTACTATATGATACATAGATCAGACCGAACATTCCTTGGAATTACTATATAATATGTGGATCGGGCCATCATTCCTCGGCATTATTATATGATGTGCGGATTGGGCCGTACATTCCTTGGTATGTACTTACTATATGCATAGATCAGGCTGTACGTTCCATGGTGCTAATAATATGTATGTGCTTAGGATGATAGAATGATGTAGATGGTACACCGAGTCCCCTAATAGGCCAGACACAGTATGTGATGGTAATATGTATGACTTTTTTTATACGGTGCGAGTACGGTAAATGGTTAAATGTTATACTTGCCCCCTACATCCCTACGCCAACTGTAATCTCCTTATGATGTCTATGCTTTACATACTCAGTACATATATCGTACTAACCCCTCTTTCTTGGGGGTTGCATTCATGCCCGCAGGTACAGATACACACTTTGGGGATCTATCAGCATAGGAGTTCCACTCAACAGTTCAGAAGTGCTCCATTATGTCGGAGCCTAGTTTTGGTATTAACCTTCGATGTATATATTTATTTGTTTATGGGTACAGTAGGGGCCCTGTCCCGCCTTATGTTACTATTCTTACTCTTAGAGGTTTGTGGACATGTATGTGGGTTGTGTATGGGTTGTATATGCATGTCTGTACAGTGGTGCCTATAATAAGCTTCACCGGCTTATATGTTATCCTTCCTTTTGATGTGCTATAACTTAAACAGGGGATAGATTTACTTACAGATAGCAGGGATATAAGCGAGTGCCCAGTTCGGGCACCCATCATGGCCTACGGGGTTGGGTCATGACATTATTTAACTTCACAAATAAATTCCACCTTAATGAGTTTGTTAACTTCAATTTTGATCAATGGAACTGAGTATAGTCTAAAGTGTCTTTGGGCCTTCTTAAAAAGACAAGCACCACTCTTGACTGCCAACTAATGGACTGCTACTTTGGGATCAAATTCAGGAATATCTTTATAACTCCAAGCAAAGACGTTCCTACATTATTTGAGTGTATCCATATAAGTGATTTCTTCATCAAATTCTAGAAAAATACTCAGGTAAGTGGACTTAGGTATTCATTAGTGCAAAGATTAACTTCCTTTTTTGGATTTATTGTAATACCCAGAAAGTTTGAAAAGTCAAAATGGAAAGGAAAGTTGTAGAAAAGTACTGGTGCAAGATTTAATGAGGCCATGTATGAATTGTACAAACTTAAATGGTCCATAAAGGGTTATCGTAGATGGGTCTGATAAAAAGGTAAATCTTAAGTTAAAGTCTACTAATGATTGTACGGTATACATAAGATTATACGGACCATAGACTAGGTCGTAGAAAAAATTGTAAGGCTTTGATCAAAGGTCCATTAGGTCAGACATGCTCTACAGGTCATGGTGGGTTCTATGGATTGTAGGAGGGTCCATACACCATGACACAACACTTAGGGATATTTAATCAATAAAATTATTTGAGAGGTTATAATACTGGTGTAAGGTTCTATGAGTCGTAGCCTAGCTGTATAAGAAAAGATCAGAAAGTGTGATTTAGGAATGGAAACAGACAAGGGAGGTCTACATACCATAGAAGTTTGTTCGAACCATAGAGGGTGATCGTAGAAGGAGCTTCAAAATGTGGGTTTTCTCCTGTGACTTCCACGAAACCATATACGGTCCGTATAGAGGTCTACGGACTGTAGAAGGAGTCCGTAGAACTTGTAGTTTGTTATTTTTCTGAGGTAATTCTAGTCTTTTCCCATTCTTTTTATACTAAATCTAAGTCATTTTGGGTTTTTTCCACGAACAATAAATGCACAAACCCTCCAAATTTCCCTTATTCCCTCTCACTCACCTAAAATTATCTAAGGCTCTCAAGAAATTCTCTCGAGTCTTCTTCTAAAAGTCAACCTAGGGTTTCAAACTCAAGTATCAATTAAAAGATCTCCTAATGTTTTGATTCATAAAGGTATGTGGGAAATTAATCCATTTAATCTTCTCCATCCATGTAGTTCCAATGTGTTTTCAAATTCCTATTATGATTTCTTCCTAAACCCACGATTTTGATGATCTTTCATTGGGTTCAATCAATTATGCTTGTATTCAATTTGAATAACTTATTATGTATTATTTGATCTTAATTACATAATTTTGATAAATTCTGCATGATCCCATGCATTATGCCTTTTATGATTATGAATTATGTTTGAAGAATTATGCATACATCTTTAATTTGTGAACTATAATTTTAAGAATGCTTTAGATGAAATATCAACATGAATTTTATGAAACTAAGGTTTTCTTCAAAAGGGAAGCAATCTCCTCACGAAGGTTTTTCATGATTTAGCAACTTTGTATTAAGTGTCATTTTCTATGCTAAGCTTATCATGATCTACATGGCTCAGATAAGTGTCTCTTAAGACTACGTAATTAAATCATTATATGCTGAAGGAGTTATTCTAATAATTCAAGTATGATATTATGAATTTGGTATTACTAGGATATTACCATTTTCAAAGCTTATGATATGTTATGAATTATATTCTGTTGAGAGTTAACTTAGCACCAAGAGGACTTTGGGATGGAGGCTCTCCTGTTAGTAAAGGTCGGGTCTCTAGAAGTAATATCCTAGTTCCATAACCATTTTTTCCTGTAGGATATCCAAAAATAGAAAAATCAGCTTAAGCTAGAGGATCCACATATAGCTCATGCTTATTATCCTTACCTGGTAAGTAGGAAAACCTCTTTTTGATATGGGGAAGATGTTGGACTCCATTTTATAGCTCATATAGTTTATGTTTGTTGATGGTATATCTCAAAATAACATATGATTCTCTCACTATGCTATGTTTGACCATGTTTCCTTTTGAGCTTTGCATTGACATGTTTATGTTTCTAAAGACATTTTCAAGAATAATATCACATTTTAGATTAGTCATTTCATCATAATGTTTTATTTCATGCATTGCACATTCTCCATAATCAGTATATTTTATAGCACTGACCGTATATATTTTTGCCTATATTATTTTATAATATAGGTCATAACGCTCTCACTCACGCCCGTGCTTAGTACAGACTCCACTTAGCTTCACAATTTGGTGAGTCCTCATGTTTCAAGGATGTTCATGTTATACTTCCATCCAAACAATATTTCTTTTAGATTATTGGTAAGCTAGAGCTTGTCCTATGCCCTATTTATGTCATTAGAACCTATGTCAGACTAGTATGATTCATTTACTCTTTTCGAATGTTATTCTCATATTCTTTTATATGGATTTTTCTATGCTAAGATTTACTTTAAGACTTATCTCCCACTATTTGTTTACATTAATTCTATGTTGTTAATTCATGCTTATGCTAAGAGTTTTGTTTAGGGTCTCTCAGGATCCTATTCGTCGTATCAGGTCTATAGTCTAACTTGGGTCGTGACAACTATTATGGTCTTCATATCCAACATCTTCATCTTATTAAGAATCTTTGTTATTGACTTATATATGGAAACATTGGTCAATATCTTCCAACTTTTCATCAACCTTTATTTAAGATTAGGCATCGTTCTCACCTAAGAATGAATATGATATGAAGAGCTTACACTTCATTTATCTTCCATACATTAAAAAATAATTCCTTATGTCGATTCATTCAAGAAGGAATCAAACTTTTAAAATCCTTCTAGGTTCTAGGTTAAGCAAGACTTATCAATCTCGAATAGCTTCTCTTATGCTTTTTATTCTTCTTCTTCAATGGACCTAACATCTAAAAAAAGTTCTTGCAGTTCATATTGATCAAAGGAAAGACTCATCTTCCAAAGTGATATAGTTGTTACTTTTGCTTTTTATGGATATTCAAACTAATGGTAGTTGATTGTACCCTTAGCCTAAATGTGCTTGCCTAGTAGTATCTTCTGATGAGAGTTTTCCTAATATTGATGGCTCATTATGGTTGTATCCAACCTTTACAAATAACTTGTAACCATTTGGATTGAATCTTTTAGAATAACTCCTCCAAGAAGAACTCCATTAAGAAGGGACATGAATCAAGATAAGGAGAGTCAAGCAGCATAAGCTCTAATTGACCTTTAGCCGAGCAAGTCTCTTATGCCAAATTTAGGGCCTTCTTTCAATGTTCTTACCCAAGCCATGTCTTCACAAGCTAACTAAGAGGTGGTATCTCCTCTAAACCCAAAATTTTGGTATGACAGCAACAAAGATATGAGACTTTCCCTCCAAGGAATCCTATGGAAACCCATGGTTAAAAGGTGGATGATGATCCACAAGAGTTTATTGGGGGGATCAAAGATATTGTTGATATCATAGGTATGACCCTAGAGGAGAAGGCGGATAAATCAATTAAAGTTAGATCATGATACGAAAGCATAGTGTTGATAAAAGAAACATAAGTCTCGAAAGAGCAAAAATAAGACAAGATAGACTTCGTATTATAATAAGTGTAAGAGGCCTTATTCAGGAGAGTGTCTTGTTGGCACCAATGGGTGTTACAAGTGTGAACAAATGGGTCACTTTATAAAAGACTGTCCCATGTAGAACCAAGGTATTGATGGAAACAGAGCCCAATCTTTTTTAGCAGCACCGCCTTACATAGGTAATCACAGAGGTTCTACTTTATGGGAGCAGGCAGAGGTCCAAACCGCCTGTATGTTATGGCTAATAAGCCTGACCAAGAGAACTCATAAGATGTTGTTACTGGTATGCTTTGAGTCATTTCTCTTGATGTATATGCATTACTTGATCCAAGTGTTATTTGTCTTTTGTGACTCCTTATGTATCTATTAAGTTCGGAATTTTTCCTGAGCGAATATGAGAACCATTTAGTGTTTCTACTCCAATTGGTAAGTATATTCAAGATAAGAGAATCTATTATGATTGTATGGTCTTTATCTATCATAAAGATACTTCTGCGGACTTAGTAGAGTTAGATATAGTAGACTTCGATGTCATTTTTGGCATGGACTTGCTTTATTCTTGTTATGCCTCAGTTGATTGTAGAACCCGAGTAGTCAAGTTTCAACTTTCTAATGAGCCAGTTTATCAAGTGGAAGGGTAGTCCAACTTTGCCTAAGGTTCGATTCATTTCATACCTTAAGGTTAAAAAGTTAGTTACTAAGGGGTTTATCTACCACATTATTTGAGTTATACATGATAGTGTGGAGACACCATCCCTCTAGTGAATTCCAGTTGTGAATGAGTTTCTTGAAGTCTTTACTGAGGATTTACTTGGAGCCCCTCCTAATAAGGAGATAGACTTTGAAATAGATGTTCTTTTTGATACTCAGCCTATTTCTATTCTTCCATATAAAACAACTCTCGCAGATTTAAAAAGCAAAAGGAGCAATTGAATGATTTTCTAGATAAGTGGTTCATTAGGCCGAGTGTCTCATCTAAGGGCACTCATGTCCAATTCATGCAAAAGATAGCTAGTTCATTGAGGATGTGTATTGATTGTCGTCAGTTTAACCAGGTTACCATAAATAATAAGTATCTTTTTCCGAGAATCGATGAATTGTTCGACCAACTTCAGGGTGCCACTTGTTTCTCCAAGATAGACCTTAGATCAGGCTATTTGACAGTGAGAGAGAGTGTTATCCCGAAGACAACCTTCAAAACCAGATATGGTCATTATGAGTTTCTAGTTATGTCCTTCAATTTGACTAAAGCTCATGCAGCATTTATGGATCTCTTGAATAAAGTGTTCGAGCAGTCCTTAGACATGTTGGTTAATCATGTTTATTGATGAAATTATGAATTCAAGAAGTGAGGAGGAATATGCTAACCATCTTAAAATTGTTCTCCAAAGTCTCAAGGAAAAGGAGCTATATGCTAAGCTTTCAAAGTGTGAGTTTTGACTTGCATCTGTGGAATTCTTATGACATATTTTCTCTAGTGATGGTATTGAGTGGATTCACAAAAAATTGAAGCGGTTAAGATCTGGCCTAGACCCACATCTCTGACAAATAGAAGAAGTTTCTTGGGTTTGGCTAGTTACTATCGCAGATTTGTTGAGGGATTTTCATCCATATCATCACCATTGACTAAGTTGAGTCAGAAAAAGACTAAGAGCCCATTGGATGGTCTTAAAAAAAGTAACTTTTATGTATGAAGTGTTTTTAGAACTTTAAAGTGCTGAAAGTTATTTTTTATAAATAAGCAGTTGAGTGTTTGGATAAAAGTGCTTATGTTGAAAATAAGTGTTTTAATTTTAGGGTTAAAAGAATAAAAAGGGTAGTTTGGGAATTTAGTTAAAATATAAGGAATATAAAAGTAATTTTCATGGTCAAACAAAATGGCTTTAAGCACTTAGAAAAAAAAAGTTAGAAATCCTAACTTTGCATTTTTGACTGACTTTAAGAACTTTAAGGCTTAAAGTTAGCATTAGGCAAACACGTCCAAAAGCTAAAAAGGGGCTTATAAGTTGGTCAAATCAACTTAAAGCCCATCCAAATGGGCTTTAAGTTTTAATGGTCCGATACTTGTGAGAAAACTTTTAAAGAATTGAAAATGAGGTTGACTGCTACTCTAATTTTGTCCCTACCCGAGGGAACAGATGGTTTTGTAATCTATTATGATGCATCTAGAGTTGGATTGGGTTGTGTCTTGATGCAGAAAGGCAAGGTTATAGATTATGGTTTCAGAAAACTTAAGATTCACAAGAAGAATTATCTGCCTCATGTTCTAGAGTTGGCAACTGTAGCATTTGCTCTTAAGATTTGGCGTCATTATCTTTATGGCGTGCATATGGATATGTTCACTGATCACAAGAGCATGTAATATGCATTTAGTTAGAAAGAGTTGAACCTGAGGCAGAAGAGATGGCTTGCATTGCTCAAGGATTAAGACATGAGTATTCTTTACCATCCAGGTAAAGCTAATATTGTTGATGATGCTCTTAGTAGGTTATCCAAGGGGAGTACCGCTCATGTTGAGGAATAGAAGGATTTGGCCAAAGAAGTGCATAAAATTGCATGTTTGGGAGTTCATCTTGTGGAGTCTAAAGAGGGAGGTGTTATTATTTAGAATGGGGCCGAGTCTTCATTAGTTGTTGAGGTAAAGAAAAGAAAGACCAAGACCCTATTCTCTTTCAATTGAAATAAGATGTACATAAGAAGAAAGTGATGGATTTTTCGAAAGGGGGAGATGGAGTGATGAGATATTAAGGAAGATTATGTATTCCAAGTGTTGATGGTCTCCGAGATAGAATAATGGCAGAGGCCCATAGCTCCAGATACTCTATTCATTCAGGTTTTACAAAGGTGTACCATGACTTGAGAGAAGTCTATGATAGAATGGTATGAAGAGAGATATAGCAGAGTTTGTATTCAAGTGCCCAGATTGCCAATAAGTCAAAGTTGAGCATCAAAGGCCTTGTGGTGTAGTTTAGAATATAGGGTTGCCAGAATAGAAAAGAGAGATGATTAATATGGATTTTACTATATGTTTACTGCAGTCCTGCAGGCAGCATGATTCGATTTGGGTGATCGTGGATAGGATGACCTAATCAGCCCACTTCTTACCCATTAAGACTATAGATTCAGCTGAGGATTATGCAAGGTTATATATTCGAGAGATAGTCATATTGCATGGAGTTCTCTTGTCTATCATCTCAGATAGAGGTACCTAATTCACTACTCAGTTTTGGAATTTGTTTCAAAAAGGTTTGGTTTCAAAAGTACATCTTAGTACCGCTTTCATTCCTTAGACAGATAGTCAGGCAGAGCGTACTAGTCAGACTCTTGAGGATATGTTGAGATCCTGCATTATCAACTTCAAAGGTAATTGGGATAACACTTTTCGCTCATCGAGTTTTCTTATAATAATAGCTTTCCTTCGAGCATTCAAATAGCTCCATATGAGGCTCTTTATGGGAGGTCTATGAAATACAGCTTCCACCGGAGTTAGATGACGTTCATCTAGTATTTTATATCTCCATGCTTAAGAAATACTTTGGAGATCCTTCACTTATTTTTCCTACAAATAATATTGGTGTGAAAGATATCTTGTACTATGAAGATATTCCTCTCCAAATTCTTGATTGCCAGGTTAGTAAATTAAGGACCAAAGAGGTCGCTACAGTCAAAGCCTTATGGAGAAATTAGTTTATCGATGAGGTTACATGGAAATCGAAGTAAGAAATGAAAGCCATGTAATCTCATCTATTCTTTCCTCCTAGCGTTGATGTTGAAGGTAATGTTCCTATTCTTATCTTTGAGTTAGTACCTTCTTGAGTTTTAGTAATTAAATGAGTTATTCTTGAGTTTGAACCTTTAAGTTCTTGCATTGTATTCACTCCTTGAATAAATTTATAGCTTTCTCATCATTCGAGGATGAATGATCTGAAGAGAGAGATATTGTAATACCCCTACTATTCTAGCCTAGATCAAGTTTGAAGAACTAAGAGGAAACCTAAGAAAGAGTAAGTGAAGTGGACTGATTAGTGCCCACGAGTGGTACCTATGATCCGTAGGAGTACCTATGAATTGTAGGTGGCCCTTTGTAGGTAACTGCTACACTTATTCAAATATTTGTGGTCAAGGACCACTTCTACAATCCGACCTTTCTATCCATAGGGTGTTCTACGAGCTATAAAGAGGACCATGGAACCCCTCTATACTTAGCCAAAATTCCAGTCTTCAAGGCCCTTCCTATGAGCCCTCTTTAAGATCCGTCAAAGCTTAAATGATCCATAGGGGTGGACTTATAAGCCCCACCTTTAGAGCCTTGTAATATCCCGCAATTTCTAAGCAAAGATTCAAACCAACATCCATATGCCTATAGGCCTTAAAATGAATATTTCTAAGTTTTATATGTATTTTAAGGTTAATTCATAAGTAATTGAAGTGTATTAGATGTGATTTAGGGTCATAAGGAACCCGAAGCACTAAGACAAGTTCAAAGCTTTCTTACTAACTAAGTTTCTGCATGAGTTCATACAAGGGTCAACTTCAAACGACCATATCTCTCAAACCATAATGAGTCATGTGTCCCATAAACTATCAAATTAAATATCTTGGAGTCTTCTTTCCAACGAAACCATTTTTTCATCTATCCACTATTGAAGTAAACTGTTATGACCAGAGACACTACAAGTCGTTAGTGTATGACGGGAATAGTGATGGCCTGTTAGAGCTGTGAAGGTTCGTTAGACTTGGCCATAAAACTTAGGTCTAATGGTTGATTGTTGGTCCAGTTATGATGGTCTGTGGTATGGCCCATCACTCAAGCAATGGTTCATCACTCAAATGATGATAAAACAATAATTTTGCTGATTTTGAGTTTTTTGAGGGTATTATAGTCCTGAAACATTTAGGGAGTTATCTAAATGGTATTAAACATGTAGAAGATCAATTTTTCATTATTTAACCCTCTCATTCACTCCCAAATTTCTACACTCAAGAATTTCAAGAAAACAGCAAGGTTAGGGTTCATCTCCCAAGTTTCTCCATCAAGCTTTTTCACTAAGGTGTGTAAGTCTACAATAAGAGTTTTTTTTCTCTCATGCCTAAAATATTTTGATTATATGTTAAATTATGTTTAAATATAGGGTTTACCCAATCTTCCTCAAGCTATGAGTTTTATACAAAAGCTAGAGTTTTCATGAATGATTTCTCATGCATATCAATGAATTACTATAAACTACATATTTTATTATATGATTATGATTCTCCAAGAATGTGTCAAGATTATTTATGAAGTTATGAAAGCCACTATTGAGTATTTACAGGTTATGCATGATTTCAAGTAAGTGCTCTCATGTTTAAAGTCATATGTATAGAAGTAAAGATATGTTTATGAAAGAGATATTTGAGCATAGCCTCAAAACACTTATGATTCAATATATGACTTTATAGCTTAGTCTCACATATGATTAAGATATATGGACAGGTTTTATAATTATGAGAATTAATATGTATTTTTGTTATTTTGGGAGGACTATTTAGTGGGGTGAAGGTATTGAGAATGCGCTTATTTTATGATATTGATTCGAGGTATCGAGGATATGCTCATTTTATAATATTGATTTGAGGCATCAAGGATGCACTTATTTTATGACACTGACCCTATCGTAGAGATTTCTAACCCTTTCTATACTAATTTAACTATTTTTCTCTAGTCATCACGACAAAGCAGATTTTATGATCGGATACAGATTGATATAAGACCTAGATCAAGACTAGGTAGGTATATAGAGGCATTCCTGAGCCCCTCATGGTGATGCTAAGGAGGTGCATGGGTCCTACTTCTTGGCCGGGGCTGAAAGTAGGTGTATATATCTTGGTATAATGTACTTGGTACATATGGTATTACTAGTTTTACTGCATGACTTTCATTCATATATGCATTGCCTATCACCAGCATAGTTGTTTGTACTTGTCGGTAGTATGGGATGTCGTATGGGTTTACCTATTTGTGAGTGAACTTCATGGGCACACAGGGGCTCGGGAGGTATTATCTTACAATTTAGGAACTTGTGACAATATAAAGGATGGTCTCTTATTTGAAAGTAGTTACTGCCCTTATTCTTATTTATTTATCTTTTTGTGCAGGAATGTAATGATACGTTCCTTTAGGCCTTTATGTGATATCTGTGTTTAGTTTTGTTAGTAGGTTGTCACCTAATTGTCCTCCTTCAATGTGGGTTATCTTGTTTAGGTCTTGAACTGGTGCCACCAAGTACGTACTCGGGTTCCTTATTTGTTTTCTATCTTCTCTCTTTTTTATATTAGATGTTTCTTATTGCAGGCTTTTGTATTATTATTATTAGTTACTTGTGATATGTACTCCTTCCTTACATATTATTTATACTTGCTTTATCTTTGGAGACCAGACGGTCGATGCTTACTGAGTGTCACTTGTTGGTAGTCATAATACACTTCTGCACCCTACAAATCACAGAACAAATTTTCACTACTGATTTGGATATTATGTGGAGCAACTGTTGGATTTTGGAGAATTGGGTGAGCTCTTGGCGATCAGAGTTTCCTATCTCCCTCTATTTTGCATGGACTAGTTTTTATTTCGTATTCAAAGACTACCTGTATTACCATTATTATTATTGTATTTGTATAAACCTTATATTCTTTTACATTACTTTAGTAGATCGACTACCGACTGATACCAGGTCTTGGGGGTTAGCTTGTTGTAATGTTATTATTCTTCTTTTCATATCATTATTAATATTATTATTAGTTCTTTCCTTCTGCTTGTGATGGTTCATTGCCTATGGTTCCTTACTGTGCATTTAGGCTTACCAACTGGTGGGTTGATAGTAGGCGCCATTATGACTTGAGAAATTGGGTCATGACATAGCGTATGTAAGAATTTAAGTTTATTAACTTTCAACAAATGTCATGGTGCAAGTATGATATAGATGTGATCCATAGGCCAGACAGTGAGTGGTGACTAAGTCATTGTATAAAGGAGATCCTTAAGCATTAGGAAGATAGAAATGAACCCAAGGTAATATGTAGTTGCATGATATTCTAAGATTATTAAGTGTTATGGGTTCCTAAGTATGTTTAAGTAGGTAGGTGTGGAGAAATCTAAGTATAGTATATCTTATTGGGTATTCTTAAGAGTTCAACTGAGAATTTAGAGATAAACGGTGTTATGTCATTAGTGAAGCTTTATCCTCTATTGATTTAGAGGGATATGAACTTAGAGGTGGGATGTTAGCAGAATAACAAGAAATATTAGATTATAAGGTGCTATGGGAAATGGTTGTGGTTGTTAGTATAAGAGTTTTTGTTATGTGATGATGATTATAGAAGCTAGAAGAAGCTAAGAGTGGTAGCTCTTAAAAGATATCCTATAATGAGGTTAGTACCTTCAAATATAGTTTGTTCGGGTAAGTTAAGCATTCATGTGTGTATTATCACTGAGTTTATAGAATATGAAATAAGCCCACAAAATTGGAATGTCGTCCTTGGTCTAAGGGGAGATGATAGGGAGAAGAACCAAATCAAATCTTGCGAATCAAATTGAGATGCAATTCAAAAAGGGTTATGATGAGATAGCAATTTATTTCTACTCTAGAGTATTCCCCAGATCTCAGTCATTATATCACTCTACTTATCTCTTGTATGTTAGCATTATGCCCAGGACTCATACTCAAGAACCTCATACAGATTCATGTCCATGCTCAGATTTTCGAATAAAAAAAATAGTTTCAAAACAATTTACTCTATAAATTTATGACTTCTAGCTCTATGATATACAACTCATGATGTATGAACCCATGATTTCTCCTCATGCTCAGTCCTATGTACTCATGATACATTCTTGGTAATAAGTGAAATCATAATATGTTATGTATGTTTTCAGATAAGATTTCTTAAACAACTCATACCAATGATTTCGTTATTCTACACCCTACCTACGTCCAACCATGGTGGTGATGGATGGTTATTGCATGTTCTATGCCTAGGATGCCTCTTTATGTACACTTTATGCTTCAAGTTCATGATGTACTCGTGCCTATTATACTTTTGTCTTCAGAACCATATATATGAGAGTCAAAAGGCATGATAAGTATAAGCTACGATTTTATAGTACCTCTTTTATCCGAGATCCTCATATTCTAGTCTTTGATTTATTCTTCCTATGTTACGATAGTGGTATTGATAGCAGCTGAATGATGGTTTTAGGTGAGAAGATATTTGTCCCTTATTGGGAAGATGGGGGTATTCCTATTCGACCTAAGGTTATAAAAGTGGGGGAAGGTCAAGGATCTATAGTATTAATTAGAAGAAAAGTCTTGGTATGTTTTTAGGTATATTCCTTGAAAACTTTAGCTTGTAAAGATATTAGAAAAGAAAAATAATGTTAGATGGGTTGGTTACCTTGAATTCTATGAAGTGGTTATAGTTATAGGCTTAAATATTGTGTTGATAATATATGGATGAATGCATTATGCACTTTAAGCCTCTTGATTTGAACTCGAGGTTAGTTGAATAGGGTGGTAAGAAAAATATGGTATTCTTGAGATGGAATTCCCTATAGAAATGTAGGATTAGTATATTCATCTTACATTTAGCATCTTGTGACTGTAAGTTAGGCTTGAACATATGGTAAGAGCATGTAGTTAGACTCAGACTTGAGTAGCAATAGTCATATATAACCATGTGAGGATTGTGAGTTGCAGTTGACGAAGGGTATTATTCAAAAAGAGAAAGCGTAGTAAGAAGAGTTTCTAAGCTTAAAGGTCAGGACTCCTATCGCTGAAGGAACAGTAGAACTATTCATACCACATGCCCATGGTACCCACATCTTATGCCAAGTAGCTTCAGATGATGTATGGTCAAATATTCAAATCTATATCGTTCATACTTTACGAAGCTATTTCGGAGTCTCACATGAATTATGCCTATGATTCCTTCTTCTCGAATGCTAAAAGAGTTACCTTTCCAAGTATTATAGAGGCCAACAAAGGACAAGTTCACGACCTTGTTTACATCTTTCATGCCTAAGTTGTTTCATACTCTCTAAGCTCATGCTTCTACATTTCTTATTGTTAATTACTAGAGCTTCTTTGTTAGTATAAATTATCTTATGCTATTATATACAACTCAAGTATCAGAAAGAAATCTTGGTTTACTCTATTCATATGTCTATTTTATCTTTGATCTTCATTTGAGCATGAATGACCCCAAGGGGGAGATATTGTAACGTTCCGCAATTTCGAAGCAAAGATTCAAACCATCATCCGTATGCAAATAGGCCCGAAAATAAAGATTTCTAAGTTTTATATGTATTTTAAGGTTAATTACTAAGTAATTGAAGTGTATTAGATGTGAGTTAGGGTCATAAGGAACATCTAGCACTAAGCCAAGTTCACAGCTTTTCTACCGACTGAGTTTTTACATGAGTCCATACAAGAGTCAGCTTCAAACGACCATATCTTCCAAATCATAATTAGTTATGTGTTACATGAACTAAAAAATTAAAGGTATTTGAGTCTTATTTCCAATTCCACCAAGTTTGCATTAATCCAAGTTCAGAGTAAAAAGTTATAACCATTTTATCGGAGACACTACAAGTTGTCAGTGTCCGATGGGAAAAGTGACGGCCCGTCAGACCTATGACTTCCCATAAGACTTTTCCATCACACTTAGGCATAATAATAAATTTTTGGGCTAGTTATTATGGTTTAGGTGATGGACCATCACCCAAGCGATGGTCCGTCACTCAGATGACGACAAAACGGTAATTTTGGCCAATGTTGAGTTTTTTTTAGGGTATTGTAGTCCTAAAACCTTTGGGAGTTATATAAATGGTATTAAACATGCAGAAGATCATTTTGTTTCATTATTTAACCCTCTCATTCACTCCCAATTTTTTACGCTCAAGAACTTCAAGAAAACATCAAGGCTAGGGTTCATCTCCCAAGATTCTCTATTAAGCTTCTTCTCTAAGGTATGTAAGGCTTCAATGAGAGTATTCCTTTAGCTCTCATGCCTAAAATATTTTTATTATATGTTAAATTATGTTTAAATATAGGGTTTTACCCAATCTTCCTCAAGATATGAGTTCTATGCAAAAGCTAGAGTTTTCATGAAAGATTTCTCATGCATATCAATGAATTACTATAAACTACATGTTTTATTATATGATTATGATTCTCCAAGCATGTGTCAAGATTATTTATGAAGTTGTGAAAGCTACTTTTGAGTATTTATAGGTTATGCATGATTTCAAGTAAATGTTCTCATGTTTAAATTCATATGCATAGAAGGAAAGATATGTTTATGAAAGAGATATTTGAGCACTGCCTCACAACACTTATGGTTCAAGATATGATTTTTGAGCTTAGTCTAACTTATGATTTAAGATATGAATTTTGAGCTTAGTCTCATATATGATTAAGATATATGGATAGTTTTTATATTTATTAGCATTAATATGTATTTATGTTATTTTGGAAGGACTATTTAGCACCAAGTGGACTTTTGGGGATGAAGGTTTTCGTTAGCGTATGTGGACCTTTAGTAGCAATTCCTAAGTCTCATAACTATGTGCCATCATAGAACTTGAATATACCACTTTGTCGGACAAATCCATATGGCCCTGAGAGGCACAGACTAGTGGATCCAGATAGATATGATATGGCCCTATACCCTGGCAAGGTATAGGGCAGCCCGCCCAACTGGGTTAGCTGTTTGACATTATAAGCTCACGTAGTGCATGTCGGTTATAAAAAACTTCCTAATTTATGCATATTTTTATGATATGTTCTTAACTTTATATGGTTCATTTAAGTATGCTATTGTATGAATATGATTATGCAAGAATATTGAAATAGACTCATCCTTACATCTGCTTTCAAATGAAGGTTTAATTGATACTTATGCATGAACTACAACTCTTGTCCTTCCAGTTCTTTTATTATGTCTTATGATTTTGGAAATCCTATTTCACTGTTCCTACATAAGCTATTTAATAGGATTATGTCAGTGTTTCATTACATACTCAGTACATTCTAGGTACTGGCACATACTTTTTTCTACTCTGCATCTTATTTTAATGTAGATTCTAGCATCCCTTCTCAGACTCGTGGCTAGTAACGTTGCAGCATTTCCAGTCAGCAGCTGGTGAGTCTTCCTCATTTGAGGACTCTTTGGATTTAGTAGTTAGATTTTTGTTGTGTATTTTTTAGATTATTTTTTTAAGGTAGTTTGGGGTCATGTCCTGGCAGACTTATATTTTCATTCTAAGTAGTCGAGTCTTTATTTTGACATTAGTGATTATGTCTCATGGATCTATTGATGTCCTATTTTAAGACTTATGCAGTACGTTTTATCAGCTTCTACTTAGTTTCTTTATGATTATTCTTTGATATGTTATGTCAAGGGTTATCTAGGAATCACTTATGGTATAAGGTACTGTGTCTCGGTCAAGGTGTAGACTTAGATCGTGACAAGCCCCTTAGTACTCTACCTATGAGCTAGAAGGATTGTACAGCATCAAGACTACGACCCATCAAAAGGGTTTGAAGGTCAAACTTCAGAAACCCAAGAAAGTGTTTGGCTTCCTATGAGCTGGTCCCTACAACCCGTCTTAGGGTATACGACTCGTAGAAGGGTGGTTGTTAACCCCTTATGCAATTTCCAATAAGTTCATGATTTGGACCCCAAGTCCTATGAGAAGGAACCAACGGTCCACAAAAATTTCTACGGTCCGTTGGAAGAGGCCCATAGACGGCCTAGTCCATTTAAATAAGGGGTATCCTGGTCTTTTTCCCACCTTACCCAAAATTAACGCATGTTATTTTGGGAATAAATTTAGTCCCTTATCAGTATCCAAGGGGGTATTTCTCTCATTATGTCACACATCAAAATATGGGAGGTGTGACTGACCCTCGATACCGTATTTGATCGAGTTAGCTACAGAACATACTAAATAATTAAATTGGGGGCTCAAAAGATCGAGCAGCATAACATCTAAAATACTAATTCTGGACCGTTAAGGTTATGACCTGAATAATAATAATTCATATAAACAAAGGTAGATACACCAAGATGATAAAGTACTAGCTAGACGACAAAGTCGCAACTTAGGACATACATGCATACACACATATATATACGTGCCAATCCTATGGGCAAGAGACTGAAAGTTACAAAAAGGAAACCCAGAATATTGTGCCCACAATAGCCTCTAAGAGCTTCATAAGCACTGTCGAGACAAGACCCTGGCAAAACCCAAACTATACAACAAAAGTAAACATTCTATAAAAGCTCCAGGAAGAGGTGGAGCATACCAACTCACAATTGAACCCCGAATCCAAGAAGAGGGGTCGATCAAAATCCCTACCAGGACCTGCGCACATGAAACAAAAATGCCATGTCCCCAGGCAAAGAGACAATAGTACGAATAAAAAATGTACCGGTATGTAAGGCAGAAAGTAAAATCAGAAATAACTGCTATAAAAAGGGTAATTGAGATACAACCTGACACTAAAACTCTGATAGCCTCCATAACAGACATTTGATCT
Organism: Solanum dulcamara; assembly: GCF_947179165.1. Taxonomy (NCBI): domain Eukaryota; kingdom Viridiplantae; phylum Streptophyta; class Magnoliopsida; order Solanales; family Solanaceae; genus Solanum; species Solanum dulcamara. The sequence continues at coordinate 63,204,650 of NC_077237.1, read as the reverse complement.
CATAGTAATCAAATATACATGGTATGCTCGTGTAATATTATGTCATGAATACATATATATATTGATGAAAATGCATGACAAACCCAACCAAATACTAAAAATGGCGGTCTTTCCGGTAGATAACCGGCATCATATTGCGAACCTGTGGCCATCAGTACAATATATATAATCATCTGGGTAAATAGGCCCCTTACCCCCGATTATAGCTCGGAGTCCATGTATAGCATTTCATGTATGATATGAACTTTGAATGCACATATTAGTCCATAACAAGAATTTATCCAATCTTGGCTAATTAGTCCTCTTATTCTCATAATCTCATAATGACTTTCGTATCACATACAAATGTCTCATGGAATCTCATATGTTTTTCAAATAAGCTTGAAAACTTAACTCGACTTTATTGAAGGATAACTTAACCCTCAAGATGTTCATAAGGAGATTAAGGTGCTTCACTTAATTCATATAGCTGATTCCTCGATAATTACTAAAAGAAAGTATTTTCAAAAATCAAGTGTTTTGTAGTTTAAACATAAAAATTATATTTGAGATTTTTGGAAATAGATGTGTTACTTTAAATTTTTTAAAATAAACTTTTACGAGGAATAAGGACTGATCCCAAATACTAAATGCCTTTCATAATATTTTTAAGTCTCACCACCCAAAGACGAATAAGAATTCACACATATGGACATATAGTCAAGAAAGTTGATAAAATGACATATATAGATGTCAAATATCCTATTTAACCGAACGAGTGGAATATCATCCTAATAGCATCATGAAAATACTTCATTTGTGATCCCAATGCCTTTGATAGAAGGTCTTTCTAGCAATAGAATAGTAAAATATCATATTTGGCATTTTAGGAGTTTTCCAGAATTTGTGCTAAAAGGAAGAACAAAGCTTAGCCTTAACATACCTTTCCAACAAATGTCTGAATGCCCGTAATTCCTTCACAAAAGTTGTTCATTTCATACTAATCTTCACAAAAACTATATATACACAGCTTATACGCACCTATAAACAGTTCATAATTGAGCTTAAATTGGCAGATTTTCCATATGGTTATAACTTGGAAAAATGTCCATAGAACTTTGTAAAAATGATCATAAAAGAGTCCCGAATGTTTACCTTAGAAAAAAAAGTGTAAATATTTAGAAAACACCATAAACTACAAAGTCCTATCTTCCAAAAATAGCTCCAAACGCAGCTAATAGAAGGGAAAAATGATTGCCACGTGTAGAGATCGTGTTTCTTGGCACGGGATTAAACTTTAATGGTAGAAATTATTAAAAATGCACCTTAATCTCCCAAGAACACCATGCAAACTTATCTTCAACTTGCTCACTATTTTTGAGCTGAAATAGAATGTTTTGATGGTTTAAAACATCTAAAAGCCGACTTAACAAAATTGTTGACCCGACCTGGTTCGTGACTCGTTTTCAGCTCAAATAGTCCATGGTAAAACTATCATAACTTTTTACTTCAATATCGGTTTGATGTGCCATATTTTTGGTTGAAAAGTAGAGTTGTAGACCTTTGATTATAGATCGTGAGCCCCATAAATCTTTATATATCAGGAGAACTGATTTTAGACATTTGATCCAAAATTTAAAAACAATTATAAGAGAAACTTACGATAACTTTTGCCGACTTTTATTTTGCAACTAGCTTGACTCCAAAACTTAACATATGACCATTGTGCTATCATAATCCTCATAACACATTATTATCATTATATTAGACACTCTTGGCCTTATCCCAAAGGTGCAAGTTATTTTAAACCTTTCGAATGGGCGGGTGCTACCCGAGAATTTTCTTTAACCCTGAACCATTGTTTAAGGGATTCCTTTGACCTAAAACTTTTGTTTCTTGATATTACCACATATTTCCAGTATCATTATCTCGATGTACTATACCAAGTCATATATCCTTATATAACCACGCCACACTATGTATATTATGCAAGAAAAAAAATATGGGGTTTAACATTCTGCCCCCCCCCCCTAAGAACATTCATCCACAAATATATTGATGAAATTCCTTGGTTGAATTATTTTCTCGCTAATACATTATTTGTGAGGCTATATTTATTACAGTTGCAAAGCTTAAATCAAATTCTAAAAATTCTAACTGCTATGCTTCGTATAGCTATCTCGCCATAAGACATATAAATTGCACTTTTAAGTCATTTAAAATCCAATGAAGTTGTAAAGAAATAATTGCAAATTATTAAAATGTGACTCATCTTAATCCGTAAATAGATGGGGTACTTCTTCATCATTTTCTCCTCAGCTTCCCAAGTCATTTCTTCAATGTTGTTATTTCACCATAACACTTTCACAAAAGCCACTTCTTTAGTTCAAAGCCTTCTTACCTGCCGATCTAAAATAGCTACGGGTACCTCCGCATAAGACAAGTCTTCATCAATGCGAATATACTCAATGGGCCTAATAAGTGAAGTATCTCCAATGCACTTCTGCAACATAGATACATGAAACACTGGATGGACTGCCTCCAATTCTAAAGGCAAATCGTGCTTGTACGCCACCTTACCAATCCTACGAATAATCTTATAAAGTCAAATATACATGGGACTAAGATTCCCTTTCTTTTTAAATCGCATGATACCTTTCATAATTGATACTTTCAAGAAAACCCAATCTTCTATATTAAACTCTAAGTCTCATCATCGAACATCTGCATAAGATTTCTGCCGACTTTGTGTTGTATGCAGCCGATCTCTAATAAGCTTTACTTTTTCAATTTCTTCCTAGAATAGATTAAGACTTAGCAACTCTGCTTCCCCAACCTCAAACCAACCAATTAGCGACTACACTTCCGGTCGTATAATACATCATAAGGAGCCATTTGAATACTAGCTTGGTAGTTGTTATTACAAGCAAACTTAATAAGAGGTAGATGATCATACCAACTTCCTTTAAAATCCAACACACAGGCACGTAACATATCCTCAACTGTATAAATAATATGTTCTACCTGTCCATCAGTTTGCAAATGAAAAGCGGTGCTAAGGTTTACCTGAGAGCCTAGAACCTATGAAAAGATCTCTAAAAATATGCTATAAATTAAGCCCCTTGATCTGAGATAATAGATAATGGAACTCCATGAAGGCACACAATCTCTCAAATGTAGAGCTTAGCATAATCCTCGATAGGATGATCCCCCAAATCATCTACATAACGATGAACTCTAGCCCTAATAGTACGTACAATATCAGGTGCATACCTCGCCAAAGAATTAAATCTATGGATATAATCCATCACACTCATGCCCCCTACCTCAAGCTGATAAACTGGTCAAGATGGGCCTTTTGAACCTCTCGCGGTAGATAATGGGATAGAAAAGCTTAAGAGAATTCCTCCCACTATACTGGCAGAGCGTCAGATTCTCTAGATCTCTCCCATGCCTCATACCATAAGACGGCTATATCACATAGCCTAAATGAAGCCAACTCCACAACCTTGGTGATGGAGGCATATATCACCATTAATACTCTATACATATGGTCTATAAATCATGGGATCCTCACTAAAACTAGAACCCATAAATAATAGAGGGGTAAGGTAAAAAAACTCTCGTCCTTTGAGCTTTCTACCCAATCTCTCCGAGCATCTTCTCTCGATAATAATTGTCGCTCATGTATACAAACCATCCTAGCCTACAATTGAACTGCCTCTCTCATCCCTTGATCCTTAGTCTCTACTGGGGGAACAACAGGTATTGTAGGTACTATGTCCCTAGCTGCCTCAAGTACCCATAGAATAGGTGAGGCTAGGGGTACTACATCTTCTTGGGCATCAATAGGTGCTGGGGAAGCTGGTAATGGAGACTCACGGTGTGCCTCCAAGGGAAATCTATCCCTCTGACTCAGTGGGAAATGACTGGTACCTTCCCCTGGATCCATATCTCTCTCTGTCGATGTTCCATTTCCTGAGCGCAACTATCCTATTAGATAAGAGATATAAAGTACGATTTAGATGTCAATTGTTCTTATAGATTCACTCTATAGCATGATCTGTTAATTAAAAGAAACGTAACCATTCCTAAATGCCTCATAGCCTCCTGATTATCAGTGTGGTGCACAATACAACTATAAGAAAGACTCTACTAGACATGACCGGTGGAATCCCTGGGATACAACTTATTCTGATACCAAGTTTGTCACACCCAAAATAGGGAAGGTGTGACTGGCCCTCCATACCGTATTCAATCGAGTTAGCCATAGAACACACTAGATAACTAAACTGGGTCCCAAAAAATCAGGCTGCACCACATCTGAAATACTAAATCTAGATTGTTAACGTCATGACCTGAATAACAATAAGTCATATAAATAAAGGTAGATAAGTCAAGATGATAAAGTACTAACTAGCCGATGAGGCTGCAACTTACTACATACATGCATACATATATATATATATATATATATATATATATATATATATATATATATATATATATACATGCCAATACTATGGGCTAGAGACTGAAAGTTGCAAAAAGGAAACCTAGAATATTATATCCACAATAGCCTCTAAGATTGTCATAAGCACTATCGGGACAAGGCCCTGGATATACCCAAACTATAAAACAAAAGTAAATATCCTATGAAAGATCTAGGAAGAGGTGGAGCTTACCAACTCACAGTTTAATCCCGAATCCTAGCAGAGGGGTCAATTAAAATCCCTACCTGCACCTGCACGCATAAAATAAAAATACAGTGTCCTAAGCAGTAGGACATCAATACGAATAAAAATATACTGGTATGTAAGATAAAAAGTAAAATCATAAATAGCTGTTGTAAAACGGGTAATCGAGACACCATAGGATACTGAAACTCTGATAGCCTCCATGGAAAACATCTGATCTCATAGTAATCAAATATGTATAGTATGCTCTTGTAATCGTACGTCATTAATACATATACATATATATATATATATATATATATATATATATATATATATATATATATATATATATATATATATATATATATATATATATATACGTATATATACGTATATATATACATATATATACGTATATATATACATATATATATATATATATATACATATATATATATATATATATATGCAAATGCATGACAGACCCAACTAACTGCTAGCAATGGCAGTCTTTCTCGTAGCTAACCGGCATCATATTGCAAACCTATGGCCATCTGTACAATATATATAATCATCCGGGTAAATAGGCCCCTTACCCCCGATTATAGCTCGGAGTCCATGTATAGCATGTCATGTATGATATGAACTTTGAATGCACATATTAGTCCATAACAAGAATTTATCCAATCTTGGCTTATTAGTACTCTTATTCTCATAATCTCATAATGACTTTCGTATCACATACAAATGTCTCATGGAATCTCATATGTTTTTCAAATAAGCTTGAAAACTTAACTCGACTTTATTGAAGGATAACTTAACCCTGAAAATATTCATAAGGAGATTACGGTGCTTCACTTAATTCATATAGCTGATTCCTCGATAATTACTAAAAGAAAGTATTTTCAAAAATCAAGTGTTTTGTAGTTTAAACATAAAAATTATATTTGAGATTTTTGGAAATAGACGTGTTACTTTAAATTTTTTAAAATAAACTTTTACGAGGAATAAGGACTGATCCCAAATACTAAATGCCTTTCATAATATTTTTAAGTCTCACCACCCAAAGACGAAAAAGAATTCACACATATGGACATATAGTCAAGAAAGTTGATAAAATGACATATATAGATGTCAAATATCCTATTTAACCGAACGAGTGGAATATCAACCTAATAGCATCATGAAAATACTTCAATTGTGATCTCAATGCCTTTCATAGAAGGTCTTTCTAGCAATAGAATAGTAAAATATCACATTTGGCATTTTAGGAGTTTTCCAGAATTCGTGCTAAAAGGAAGAACAAAGCTTAGCCTTAACATACCTTTCCAACAAATGTCTTAATGCCCATAGTTCCTTCACGGAAGTTGTTCATTGTGCAAAAACTATATATATGGAGCTTACACGTACCTATAAATAGTTTACAATTGAGCTTAAATTGGCAGATTTGCCATATGATTATAACTTGGAAAAACGTCCATAGAACTTCGTAAAAATGATCATAAAAAAGTCCCTAGATGATTACCTTAGAAAAAGAAGTGTAACTCTTGAGAAAACACCATAAACTACAAAGTCCTATCTTCCAAAAATAGCTCCAAACACAACTAATAGAAGGAGCAAATGATTGTCACATGTAGAGATCGCGTTTCTAGGCACGGGGCCAAACTTTAACGGTAGAAATTGTTTAAAATGCACCTTAATCACTCAAGAACACCATGGAACCTTATCTTCAGCTTTCTCACTATTTTTGAGCGGAAATAGAATGTTTTGATGTTTAAAAGGTCAAAATACCAACTTAACCAAATTGTTGACCCAACTCGGTTCGTGGTCCAATTTCAGCTCAAATAATGCACAGTAAAACTATCATAACATTTTACTCCAATGTTGGTTTGATGTGCCCTTTTTTTGGTTGAAAACTAGACACATAGACCTTTCATTTGATAGATAGTGGACCCATAAATCTTTATATATTGGGAGAAATGATCTTAGACATTTGCACCAAAGTTTAAAAATAATTATAAGAGAAACTTACGATAACTTTTGCCGACCTTTATTTTGTAACTAGCTTGACTCCAAAACTTAACATATTACCTTTGTGGAATGATAATACCTCATAACACATTATTATTAGCATATTAGAAACTCTTGGACTTAACCCGAAGGTGCAAGTTATTTTAAACCTTCCTAACGGGCGGGTGCTACCCGAGTCATTTCTTTAAACCTGAACCATTGTTTATGGGATTTCTTTGACCTAAAAATTTAGTTTCTTGATATTACCACAAATATTCAATATTATTCTCCCAATGTACTATACCAAGTCATATATGCCTTATATAACCACGCCACACTACGTATATCATGCAAGAAAAAAATATGGGGTTTAACACATTAATCCTTAGAAAATTTTTAGAGTAACAATTGGGGAGAAGGACAAGAGCTAAGGCTCAAGGATTTCAAGTCAAGTCTTCAAATTTCTCTTAGATAATCTCCGTTTCAGGTATGTACAGCTATCATAACACTGGACTAAGTCCGTCCTCGTGTCCTACATTTCTATATAGTCTAGTTGAGTTGCAAGTTTGAGTTTTCAATTTTGATAATGTGAATTCTCAAGTTATCTATATAAATTCCGTTGAGTTCTTGTATATATTTAATTATACATTAATGATTTTCATGAGTTGAGTTTTTGAGATTATGGATTCATATTTGTATTCACATAAAGCCTAGTTGAGTTTTGCATTTAATATTTCATGCATCGTTTAAGTAAAGAATGAGTATTTACATCATTTAATCAAGGAAGAGTTTGAGTATGGGTTAATCTAAGTTGAAGAAGTCTCTTAATATCTATTTTGAGCATGAGTATTTTATGTATCAACGAGTTGAGTTTTACTACACTTAAACACCTATTTTTAAGATTGAGTTCAGAATGTTAAAGTATGCTTTAAATGCATTATTGAGATGGGATTTTTACCTATCTTAATTTGAAGAGATACGTAAGAAAATTTAAGTTTGAGCTAAGTCCAAAAGAGACTAAAAGAGTTAATTGAGTAAATACACTCACTTTAGATATGTGCAGAGTAAAGATATATTTGGAGTAGTATTGAACACCGATTTGAGTACGAGTTTAGATAACTCCAACTCCATAACCTACACCGCCAGCGTGGATAGGATCATATTGTTCACTCGGGCGACTCCTCATAGTCCCAAAAGAGGACTTTATAGATGGATACATAAGCAATTTTTTTCCTATACCCTGGCAAGGCATAGTATGGCTCTGGCAACGTGGGTAGAACGTTGTATCATCACGAAGCTCATAGTGATGGTTGTCGATTAGAGAAAATCCCTCAGAAGTAAAGTATCATATTTTAATATACAGAGTTGCATTTACTATTGCATATCCTTTAAAGCATTATGTTATTATATTGTCTGCCTTATTGAGTTGAGCTATTTTCAGAGTTGAGTTTATTGAGTTAAGCATCTTAAGTAAGTTTCCTTTAAGTTATTTTACATACCGTAAATTCCAGGTACTGAAGCTATTTGGCGCAACATCTTTTTATGATGTAGACACAGGTGACATAGATCCTCAACAGGCGCATCATAGAAGATCGAGTTTCCATCCAGCTTTTGGCGAGACCTCTTTGCATTCAGAGGCGCTCTTGATTCTTATTTCAGTCTTTCATTTTAGTCATTTATTTATTGGTTTGAGGTAGTTGTGCGTCTATCCCGGTACCTATTTTAGAGGCTTAATAGACTAGTCAAACAGTGCTCAGTTTATTCGTATGAGTTATGTTTTGAGATTTAGGTTGAGAAAGTTATGTTCTTTTACTTTTATTATGCCCATCTGAGTACCTTTATGAGTTAAAGTCTTCCTCTTAGGGAGTCATCCAGACCATGGGTTCTCTTGGAAACAAACAATGGGTTTGGAGTGTCGACCACGCCTAGGGTGTAGACTCGGGGCGTGACAATTATTTTTATATTTATTTTTTTATTCTCCTTTCACTAATTTTATCCTCTCAATATTGAATATTCTAAAGCTAGTCAAATGATCAAACCTTCTACATTATGCAAAATCTATTTTTGTATGTTTACAAAAAGATCAAAAAAAAATTTGATGTATTCTTTAAATTTCAAGAACTAAAACTAATCAATAATATTTTAATATTATTATATAAACTTATCAAATTCAGCGCAACACTGTTTCGATATCATTATATAAACTTTTTAAAATTTTTGGGTCAAGTTTCATTATCCTAACTTTATATTATATATTACATTGTTTACATTCTTACTTCATAAAGTCCGGATATATCTTACCTCTCTGATTCAGACCTCATTTATAGTATTACACTAAGTATATGTTATAATTATTCAATATATATATGTCAACTAAAAATATAAGGCCTCTTTATGAAGTTTGGCTTTAGGCCCCCAAATTTGTTGAGACAGCCCCATGAAGAGCAAAGAATCAATGGTGAAACTGTCCAGACATGATTTTTCCACTATGATGGAAGATGGAGTGGGTTGGATTTAGTGATGAAGATATAATTATTAGAGAATTTTAATAATTAATTAATGTAAACTATAGTTAACAAAACAAAATTTAATGAATATAGAAAAGAAATGAAAAGGAAAAAAATTATAATTTCTCACATGACATTGATGTGGCTGATGTGGCGGATGAGCGTAAAATATCATATATTGTAAGAGTGATGTTATATGTCTCATAGTGATATTAAATTTGTTTATAAATTGTAAAAGAGTATCATAAATTGTCATGATAGTTTAAACATGTGTTCGATTTTTTGAGACAAATTCATAAGGAAATATATGCTTTTCTCAAATTTGTTATATAAGCAAACGTACGACGTCAACCTTTGTTCGCAAGTCGATCAATACCGTTGGAAATAGTTTTCTTTCTGAGAGATTTTTAGTATCTTCTCACGATACTCCACATGCTAACACACATGGTAAGCAGATTATAAGACAACATAGTCGGCACACAACATTTTTCAAAGTTTGTCCTGGTATGATATACGTACCCTTCTAGGAAAGTACAAAGGGGCAAGGGAAACCCCACCTATTTGCTATTTCTTTATCATATTGTCTCCAACTATGAGCAAAAGCCAGCCTATCATTTTGTTAGATAAAGTTGTCAGCAATTAAAACTCCCTTTCAATGACTCTTCATCCTTATCAGTTATCATATATTAATCTGCCAAACACTGTGCCCCACGCCCTACCCACTTTCACCTTAATCCAAAGGAAAGGTCCATAATTGGTCTGTCATTCAATTCAACCTATTCAAATTAACAAAATACTCTGCGGTGTGTTTGGTATGAGGAAAATATTTTCTTAAAAAGTATTTAAATAAATAATTATTTTTATTTATTTATTAGTGTTTGATAAAAATATATAAAATATATTATTTCAACAACATTTATATATAATCTATTAAAATACTGTGAGATGAGGTGAGAAGTGAGGGTTCAAGGGCGTGGTGAAGGGTGGGTTTTTCATAGGATAGAGGTTGTAGACGTTGGATTGGTGAGAAAGAGATAATAAATATTTAGTGTCACTTATAAAACTTATTTTCTATCTTTTCATCATTAAAACTATTTTTCACATTTTTAAGAAAGTTATTTTTTTAAAAAAAATATTTAATCAACTAAAAATGAAAGAATGAAAAATAATTTCCTCAATACCAAACACACCTTTAAAGTAAATTACACCTTAAGATAAGTTGCTAGAAAATATGTTTATCCATTCCAAACACACCCATAAGTAAATTACACTCGAGGATCAGTTGAGTGAAAACTATGGAAAATCAAGGATTAAATGTTGAATAAAAAAATGTTAAGCGAAATTCGTCACTAGCTAAGGTTGTAGTGGGCACTATTATCAAATAATAATAATGATGATTTGAACTAATAAAATCATTTGAGAACACTAATTAACCTCTATCCCCTGTTAAAATTTGCGGTAAAGTGAAAGTCGCCTTTGCACTACGCCACTACGTTATCCAAATGAATGAAAAAATCTACTTAGGTGAAAGGGCAGAACAACACTTCACAGAATGCACTTTAACAGCAAGGTCCTCGAAATTTCGCAAGTTATTCTGGGAGGACATATGTTTAGTACTATGGGTGGATCTAGTTTTAAATTTACGAATTAACGTAAATTCAATAATTTTTATTTCAAATATATTATTTATATTAAAAAAATAATTAAATATATACAAATATTTATATTTTATATAGGAATTCATTAACTTCAATTTTGAATTTGTCTCTATTTAGTACAATTTTCATTCTGCCTATTTTAAAATTATCCACAAGTTTTGAAGCATTTGCAAGACTTTGTTCATAGGAGCGGAGCTAGTAAGGACCCAAAGGGTTCATTCTAATTTCATTCCGTAGAAAATTACATTGATTATACAAGGTTAATTGTTGTATGTGTATATAATAGATATTGAACCCCATTTGACGTCTTCGTATGTTTACTTTTTAATATTTTAAAACCCCTAAAATATTTTGGCTCCACCCCCGCTTGTTCACTAGTTATGGAGACGCGACATGACTTTGGTAAAATGTTTATTCTATCTATCTCTTAATTGTTCACAAGTTTTGTCCAAATGATGAAACTTGCTTGATTTTTGTAACAACCTGTTATATCCTTATTAAAAATATGTGTTAGTATCCAAAGTCTAGCTAATGGTCTACTTAGACGAACTAAAATAGGCTTCACCCGACCCAACGGGATAAAATTTTCAAATGCGAGGAATTTTGGAGGTGGGGGGGGAGTATCGGGGACCGCTAAAGCGGGTCTATCCACCATAGCAGAAGCCTCTATGGTAGCTCTGGGCCGCCGTAGAAGCACCCAACCGTGGCCCTAGTGAATTTTGCAATTTTCTTTTTAGTTCAAGTTCAAAAAGAGTTGTCTCCTCCCAAAAAACACCCTAGGGTTATTCTAATAGAAAATCTGGAGAACATGGAGGTAGGACCCTCCCCGGACGCCCCTCCAATCTCATGTTAGGTAAGTCCTTCCTCCAAATCTCACTAGAAGGGATCCTAACTGTAGGGATAAGCACGCTCCATGGCAACATCTTGGTGTTCATGTAGGCTATGATTTATGAGTAGTAGACTATGGTTAAAAAAGCATACACATAACATATATTTGATTTGAGAATCATGATTAGGCATGCAGACACTATGCTTGGATGAATAAAATATGGAATTAAGGTAAAAGAGGTAAGTACGTATTGATCTGTTATTAGATGAATCCTTGATGCATGTTTTGTTTTGGTATGACTTACTTGATGAATTAAAAGGTGAATATTTCAATGTAGGTAACATTAAAAGAACGATATGAACTTGTAAGCTAGGCGTTTCGATTAATTATCCCTTGTAGGGATGGCTTGGTCTTGTTGATGGCTTGAGGGAGTGTTGTTGAGTTCATAATCCGGATTAGACTGTTGATCATAGTAATAAATGAGGAATCTGTAAATTATGATTAATTGGAGTTAGACTTGACTTAGATTCATGTATACACTTGAGATAAATGCTTGTTGATTGGTCTTTAGACATGCTTGTTATTGATGATATGAAACTGAATGCTTGATATGCATGAATGGATCGGGTACCACACCAGTACATATGTTATATAATATATACATGTTATATTATAAAGGAAAAAATACCGCATCAATACATATACATATACATATATTTATATCAGAGGATCGGGTACCATTCTAGTATGATAGATAAACAAAGCTGGTTCCCAACAGATCATGGTTATTGGCATAAATAAGTTCTTTAACATGTATTTATACTTTATTTACTGTTCTGTGAGTTCATGATGCATCTGAGTTGTTGGGTGACATTAATGTGAATTACTTTGAGATGATAATAATTGAAGAAGGTGTGAGCTGTTATTGAATGACCTATCTTGTGGTGGATATACCTATAGGTCGATGAATTATTGTTATGTGTTGCAGATTTTGTAATATGTGTGATGGGACTAATTACTAAATTTACTTGTTTCATTAAATAAGGACCTAAGGGTTAGAATGTTATGTTTGATGAATGAGATGATTGGTAGTATAGAACTTTCATGTTTATCTTCTGACTTTTATGCTTGTGTTGCGTGATTTAACATTGATCAATCAATGATGTTTATCAGTATGTGTGGTGTACTGATAATATTCTTGCTACATCCATTTTGGGTCATGACAACTTTAGTGAGAAAACTAGAAAAGAAACTAGATAAACAACTAGCTACAATTAGATCTAATCACTGGATTAAATTTAAAAATTTGTAATTTGTTCAATACTACTCCTCTCATGGCATTGATCATAACTTCTCTGCTCCTAGGACTCTTTAACAAAATGGGTTGTTGAAAGAAAGAATAGAACACATCAAGAGATGGCTAGTACTATAATGTTAGCCAGTAATGTAGCTAGTCAATTCTAGGTTGAAGCTATAAACAGTGCTTGCTACATAATCAATAGATGCATGTCCAGGTCTATGCTAGATAAAACTCCCTATGAGCTACTCAAAGGAGAAAACCTAACATCTCCCACCTAAGAGCCTTTGGATGCAAATGTTATATCCACAACAATGAAAAGAATTTGTTAGGAAAATTTGATGTTAGAAATGATGAGGGAATCTTTCAAGGATACTCTTCACATAGTAAATCCTAGAGGGTATTAAACAAAAGATCCATGCGTGTAGAAGAAATTTTGCATGTATTCTTTGATGAAAGCAATGCTATGGCTAACCAAAATTTGCAGGAGGATGATTAACCATCAACCACCTCGGAACAAATCATACAGGAATAGGTACAATGATCAAGTTTGACTCTTGCAGGTATCTGTGAGACTGAGCCAAATTTGGAGGACAAAATTTCACATGATACAACCGAGGCAGAGCGGGAGATGAACACTGAAAATCTAGAAACAGAATCACAGGAAATAGTTCTCAAAGGTTACAAGTATCAGGGATCACATCCAATTGAAAATGATCTTACTAATCTCAATTCAGACATAACCACCAGATCTGCACTAAAGAATTTATGTGCATTCAATGCATTCCTGTCCATGATTGAACCTGAGAAAATCAATGAAGTTATGCAAGATGCAGATTGGATAATTACAATGGAAGAAGAACTCGAGTAGTTTGAGAGAATTAGAGTATGGCACTTGGTACCTAGACCAACAAACATGACCATCATTAGCACAAATGGGTCTTTAATAATAAGTTAGACAAACATGGAACCATCTCAAGGAAAAAGGCAAAGTTGGTAGTGCAAGGATACAATCAAGAAGAAGGTATAGACTATGACGAAACATTTGCTCATGTGGCTAAATTGGAGGCAATCAGATCCCTCATTGCATTTGCTGCCTATATGGAGTTCACACAGTATCAAATGGATGTGAAGAGTGCATTTCTCAATGGGTTGCTCAAGGAAGAAGTATTTGTTAAATAACCTCCCGGGTTTGAAAATAGTGACTATCCTGACTTAAGCAATTACCTAGAGCATGGTATGAAAAGTTGTCAAAATGTCTCCTTAGTCATGGATATACAAGAGGCAAAATCGACAACATTTTATTTCTCAAATATAATGGGAAGACCTGCTCATTATCCAGATCTATGTCGACGACATCATTTTTGGACCCACTAGCTAGATACTCACAAAGGAATTTCCTACTGATGAACACGGAATTTGAAATGAGCATGATGGGAGAACTCAACTTCTTCTTAGGACTTCAAATCAATCAAACACCTTCTGAAACACTGATTCATCAGTAGAAATATGTAAAAGATCTATTCAAAAGGTTCAAAATGGAAGAGGCAAAAGCAATTGACACTCCAATTGCTATAGCCACGAAGTTAGATCTGGAAGGAACAGGTAAAGTTGTGGAGCAGAAATTGTACAGGGGAATGATTCTCTCTCTTTTATATCTTACCTCTAGCAAGCCTAATATTGTATTCAGCATGGGGTTATGTGGACGATTTCAAGATAATTCTAAGGAATCTCACTTGAATGCTGCCAAATGAATCATCTAATACTTAAAAGTCACCACTGATCTCGGCTTGTGGTATCCTAAAGGAAGCAATTTTGACGTTGTAGGATATGCTGATGCTGACTATGCAGGCTATTTGGTGGATAGAAAGAGCATGACTGGTATGACTCACTTCTTAGGATTGTGTCTAATCTCATGGGGAACAAATAAACAAAACTTTGTGGCCCTATCTACTGTGGAAGTTGAATATGTTGTTGCTGCCTCATGCTGTATAGAACTATTATGGATCAAACAACAACTTCAACACTTTGGAGTAAACACTAAGTGCGTACAATATTTTATGAAAATACAAGTAAAATCAACATAGCAAAAAAATCCGGTCCAACACAAGCGAATAAAGCATATTGACATCAAACACCACTTGCTGAGAGACAAAGTAGAAAAGGGACTGATTTCAGTGAATTTTTGTACCACTGGTAAGCAAATCCTGATATCTTTACCAAAGCACTAGCAAGAGATCACTTTGAAAGGAATAGATTGGAGTTGGGATGATTAAAATCACATAAGTATCCTCCAATGATTGACTAACGCACATTGTTTGGAAAAGTATCTGTAATGACCTTGAGGGTGATTTTCAAAAATTTGTACAAAACACGCGTGAACAGTAACACGCGTGAACAGTAACTTTTTGGGCAGAAAATGCCCCTTTCTTCCCATTTCAATATTTTTCATCATTTGTTTGAGTTCTTGAACTCCTTGAGGTGATTTGAGAAGAGATTTTTGAGGCAAAGTGTTGGGTAAGTGATTTTTGACCTAAAACCTTCCTTTTTCATTAAGTTTTTGACGATTTTAACTCTTAAATTTTAGTTTCAAACCCCAAAAATCTTTGTTTCTTCCCTAATCCGAATTTAAGGAAAATTGTGATTTCCAACTCGTTTTGAGCTCTATTTTTATGGGTTTTTCAACCATGAGTTCCTTATTACCAATAGAATGGGATTGTTCAATAAATTTCCAGATTTGACCCTTTTCGAAAATAGTTAATTTTTGGACCATTTTACCCCCGGTTCCGAAACCTATCAATATGGGTGTCATTGGACTCCTTGTGACGTGTATGTTTCATTGTTGATAGTGGGTTGTTATTCCGGGCGCTGAATTCGAGAGTTGCTTGTCCGGTGGAGGTATTCGAGTGCGGCTTCGGCAATTGAGGTAGGTTTGGCTATCTTTCTTTGAGATTGAGATGGGGTAATTAGTCATTCATATGTTATAGACTTTGAGATGGGGTTGTAGTATGAGTTGAGAATGTTATATATATTGTGATGTCCGTGTGGAGGCTTATTTATTAATGTGTTGCCGTGACGGGGTTTATTTGTATTACATAGCCCGTGTGGGGGCCTTATTTGCTATCTTATTTGCTTTGAGAGCATGTGAATTATGATTTGCCTAAGAGAGAGGCTTGAGTATATTATTTGACTTGTGATGCCGCCTGAGAGATTGAGTTGGGGGTTTTGAGCATACTTGAGTATTGAAATATTGTTGAGAAAGGGGTGAATATTTAAATGAAAGTGTGTTCTTCCCGTTACTATTTATTGAGGGTGAATATCATGTGTAGGTTAAGTTTTGAGAACTTTGAACCTTATACCACATGTGAGTTGATTATTACTTCCATGCATATGTGTTTTGATGCATTCATCCTCATTCATCATATCATGAAACATGGGAAGTTAAGAAATATGGAAATTCTTTTTGAGAAAGAAAATGAAACACCTTTAAACCTTTGTATCTTGAGTCCTTGACCGAGGCAGTTTTCCGGCAGGGTAGTGGATGCATTGTGATCCCAACCTTTGTATCTTGAGTCCCTGACCGAGGCAGTTTTCCGGCAGGGTAGTGGATACATTGTGATCCCAACCTTTGTATCTTGAGTCCCTGACCGAGGCAGTTTTCCGGCAGGGTAGTGGATGCATTGTGATCCTAACCTTTGTATCTTGAGTCCCTGACCGAGGCAGTTTTCCGGCAGGGTAGTGGATGCATTGTGATCCCTTGACCACGAGGAGGTGGCAAGGATAATGAGATATTGTGATTGAGGTATATGGTCTGCGAGACC
Source organism: Solanum dulcamara (assembly GCF_947179165.1). Classification (NCBI taxonomy): domain Eukaryota; kingdom Viridiplantae; phylum Streptophyta; class Magnoliopsida; order Solanales; family Solanaceae; genus Solanum; species Solanum dulcamara. The sequence continues at coordinate 63,187,870 of NC_077237.1, read as the reverse complement.
CCCATGGGTCCTGCTTGGTAGCACAGCTCGGCAGGTGTATACGACAGGCTGTGCGATAGTCTTGATTCCACCGTACCACCACATCATTGCATCATCATATTGCATTGCATTGCATTGATATCTGTGCTGATTGAATTATCTGATTAATTGTGATTATGAGCTGTTATTATGGGTTTACTTTACTCGCGCCAATATATATATAAACTGGCAGCACCGATGCCGAAGTGGGACTTTTCTGTATGCAGGTGGAAGCGTTCCTTAGTTTATTTCATAGGTTTGATTAATTCCTTATACTCAGTCAGCTAAAACCTACTGAGTACATGTGAATTGTACTCACCCCTACTTCTGTGTCCCTTTTTGATGCAGATACTAGTCGGGGTACCCCACGTGGCAGTTAATATTCTAGCGGATTGTGTATTCTCAGATTAGTGGTGAGGTCCTAGAATTCGGATCGTCACTAGTCTATCTTTATTTTTCAGTCTTTTGTATCATTCAGAGACTTATGTTGTATCTTCAGATTCGAACCTTGTATTAGATGCTCTTTATACTTATGACACCAGGTTTTGGGATAATTTCTTTATTTTTTTTTTCTTTTTATTTAAATCGTGGCATCACTTTCCCCTTTGGGAGTCTTGTATGAGTTTTATTTTTAGGGTTACACATCAGATTGGGTTTTGAGATGTGTGCCATCATGACCTCAATTTTTGGGTCGTGACAATTGGTATCAGAGCACTAGGTTCACCGATCTTATAAGTTAAAGAGTAGGGTGTCTAGTAGAGTCTTGCGGATCGGTACGTAGACGTCCGTACTTATCTTCGAGAGGCTACAAGATACTTAATAGAAGAAACTCTTTCCTTTGATTCCTTTCGTGCGAATTATTCATATTAAGTGTTGTATACCTCTAATCTATTCCTTCCGCATTAAAAGTAACTGTCGGGTTCGAAATAGCGGCTCTTGCTTAAGGATGATTTAGTGATGCCTATTCGAGCCTGATTATGAGTATGAAGATGTGGAGCAACAAAAAAAAGTATGGAAGATGGTCGGTTAGACTTTGATAGTTAGATTTCAAATTTTAGATATCTAATTAGCCCACTTTGGATTCCTTTGAGATCTGTGGTTCCACCTATGTCTTCTAGCGTTGCTATGTTTACTTAGGAGCAAAAGAGATTTGGAGAGATTCGTCAGGGTATTGTCTCCCAAGTTTGAGGTTATCACTGTTGAGAAGGCTTATATCTTTTTGACTAAGTGTCAGGACAGGTTGTTCAAAATTGGGTATCTTGAAGGCACATGGAATGTCTTATTTCTTTTTATAATTGCGGGAATGGCTAAGAAGTGATAGAGGTCTGTTCTTGCTCATAGACCTGTCGGTCCTCCTATGATGAGTTGGGAGTAGTTTACTTAGGTTGTTTTGTGATGGTGAGTTTGAATAAGGGGCAAATATGTGATTCTTCTTCTATTTAGCCAGGGTCACAAGTTGTCTACAATACACCAGTTTTAGTTGTTTGAGGTGCTTTATGGAGTACTCGAGGTGGTGGTTGTAGTAGTTCACAAGCTAAGGGTGACCATTAATTATGCTATGCTATACTAGGTAAATTTGAGGCAGAGGCCTCTGATGTGGTTATTACATGTATTGTTCTAGTTTGCCATCATTTTACGTCAGTATTATTTGACCCAGGGTCTACCTATTCTTATGTGTCGATTTATTTCGATGTGGGTATTGATTATGTGAGTGAGTCCCTTATTGTGCCTATTACTATTTCTACCCCAATAGGTGAATCTTTAGTAGTGGATCGGGTATACAAGGGGTGTTTGGTGATATTTTCGGGTAGAGAGACCCGTGCAGACTTGATTTTACTAGACATGCTTGATTTTGATGTGATATTGGGTATGGACTGGTTATCTCCTTATCATGCTATATTAGATTGTTATGCAAAGACCGTGACCTTAGCTTATCCCGATTTACCTAGCTTAGTATGGAAGGGTAATCCGAGTTCGTATCCTAAGGGGGTGATATCTTATATTCGTACTCGTCGCTTGATGGATAAGGGTTGTTTGTCTTATTTGGCTCATGTACGTGATCTCACCACGGAGTCATCTCATATAGAGACTACGAGGGTGGTGAGAGAGTTTATGGATGTATTTCCTACAGACTTGCCGGGAGTTCTTCCTGACCGTGATATCGATTTTGTGATTGATTTGGAGCATGACACTAAACCCATCTCTATTTCTTCTTATCGGATGGCTCCGGCAGAATTGAAAGAGTTGAAAGAACAATTGGAAGATTTGTTGAAGAAAGGGTTTATTAGACCTAGTGTATCACCGTGGGGTGCACCGGTTTTATTTGTGAAGAAGAAAGATGGTACTATGAGGATGTGTATTGACTATCGACAGTTGAACAAAGTCACTATCAAGAACAAGTATCCTCTCCCTCACATTGATGATTTATTTGACCAGCTTCAAGGTGCATCGGTGTTATCAAAGATTGATTTGAGGTCGGGTTACCATCAGTTGAGAGTTCGGGAATCTGATATCCCGAAGACTGCATTCAGGACTCGTTATGGGCATTATGAGTTTGTGGTTATGTCCTTCGGGTTGACTAATGCCCCGGCTGCTTTTATGGAGTTGATGAACCGGGTATTTCGACCTTATTTGGACTCGTTTGTGATCGTGTTTATTGATGACATCTTGGTTTATTCCAAGAATGAGGCGGATCATGTTAGGCACTTGAGGACAGTCCTTCAGAGATTGAGAGAGGAGAAGTTGTATGCAAAATTCTCCAAATGTGAGTTTTGGCTTGAGTCCGTGACATTCTTGGGTCATATAGTGACCAAGGATGGTATTATGGTTGATCCAGCCAAAGTTGCAGCGGTTCGTGATTGGGTTAGGCCTACTTCGGTTACCAAGATTCAGAATTTTATTGGGTTGGCAGGCTACTATCGTCGGTTTGTTCAAGGATTCTCTTCTATTGCAGCTCCATTGACTAGGCTAACTCAAAAGACCGTGGCATTTCAGTGGACTGATGAGTGTGAGGCGAGCTTTCAAAAGCTCAAGGAATTATTGTCTTCAGCACCTATTCTAGCCTTACCCGAGGAGGGCGTGGCATTTATTGTGTTTTGTGATGCTTCGGGAGTCGGCTTGGGTGGTGTATTGATGCAAAAAGGTAGAGTTATAGCTTATGCTTCTCGACAGTTGAAGGTACATGAGAAGAACTATCCTACCCACGACTTAGAATTAGCAGCGGTGGTGTTTGTTCTGAAGTTGTGGAGGCATTATCTCTATGGAGTGCATTGCGAGGTCTATACTGACCATCGTAGCCTTAAGTATATCTTTTCTCAACCGAATCTGAACATGCGGCAGCGTAGGTGGTTAGAGTTATTGAAAGACTATGACATTACCATACTTTATCATCCGGGCAAAGCTAATGTGGTAGCGGATGCCCTGAGTCGCAAAGCATCTAGCATGGGTAGTTTGGCCTTTCTTAAGGCTGTGGAGAGGCCTTTGGCATTGGAGGTTCAGTCATTGGCTAGACAGTTGGTCCGACTTGATATTTCTACACATCATGGTATTTTGGCCTTTGTGGAGGCTAGGTCTACTTTGATGGACCAGATTCGTACACACCAGTTTGAAGATGAAAAGTTGAGGGTCATTCGAGACAAAGTGTTAAGTGGTGAAGCAAAATCAGCCTCTCTTAATTCGGAAGAAGTTTTGAGGATTAATGGTCGCATTTGTGTGCCCAAGGTTAGTGAATGGGTACGTATGATATTGGAGGAGGCTCATTGTTCCAAATATTCGATTCACCCGGGAGTGGCAAAGATGTTTCATGACTTGAAACAACACTATTGGTGGTGTGGCATGAAGAGAGACATTATTGATTTTGTGGCTAAGTGTTTAAATTGCCAACAAGTGAAGTATGAGCATCAGAAACCGGGTGGTCCTATGCAAATGATGCCCATTCCTGAGTGGAAATGGGAGCGTATCACTATGGACTTCGTGTCTGGATTACCCATGGCATTGGGTAAGTATGACTCTGTCTGGGTGATTGTGGATCGATTGACCAAATCAGCCCATTTCCTTCCGGTGAAGACTAGCTACAATGCGGATCAGTTAGCTAGGATCTATCTTCGTGAGATTGTTAGGCTGCATGGGGTGCCTATCTCTATTGTATCGGATCGGGGTTCAGTGTTCACCTCTCACTTTTGGAAGGCATTACAGCGTGGTTTGGGTATGCGGCTAGAGATGAGTTCAGCATTTCATCCCCAAACCGATGGTCAGTCCAAGCGGACTATTCAGGTGTTGGAGGATATGCTTAGGGCCTGTGTGATTGATTTTGGTGCCCGATGGGACCAACACTTGCCCTTAGCAGAGTTTGCCTATAATAACAGTTATCACTCCAGCATTCAAATGGCACCATTTGAGGCATTGTATGGTCGTAGGTGTCGATCACCCATTGGATGGTTTGATTCTGTTGCGGTTGATGCATTGGATACTAACTTACTTAGGGATGCTGTGGAGCGGGTACGTTTGATTCAGGGTCGACTATTGACAGCTCAGAGTCGTCAGAAGAGTTATGCTGATAGGAGGGTTCGTCCCTTAGAGTTCATGGTGGGTGATTGCATGTGGCTTAAAATATCGCCCATGAAGGGTGTGATGAGGTTCGGAAAGAAGGGCAAGCTTAGCCCAAGGTTTGTTGGCCCGTTTGAAATCCTGAGGAGAGTAGGTGGAATGGCGTATAAGTTGGCCTTACCCCCTAAATTGTCAGCTGTCCATCCGGTGTTTCATGTTTCCATGCTTCGCAAGTACATACCGGATGAGTCTCATGTGATTTCTTATGATGCGGTAGAGTTGAGTCCGGATTTGACTCATGAGGAGGAGCCAACAGTTATTCTAGATAGGCGGCTTCGTAGACTCAGGACCAAGGAGGTCGTTTCGGTCAAGGTGCAGTGGCAGCATCGGCCTGCTGAGGAGGTGACTAGGGAGTTAGAGTCTGATATGCAGGCTCGGTACCCTCAGCTTTTTGAGACCCCAGGTACTTTATTTTATCTTATGTTCGAGGACGAACATCTTTTTTAGTGGTGGATATTGTAATGACCTTGAGGGTGATTTTCAAAAATTTGTACAAAACACGCGTGAACAGTAACACGCATGAACAGTAACTTTTTGGGCAGAAAATGCCCCTTTCTTCCCATTTCAATATTTTTCATCATTTGTTTGAGTTCTTGAACTCCTTGAGGTGATTTGAGAAGAGATTTTTGAGGCAAAGTGTTGGGTAAGTGATTTTTGACCTAAAACCTTCCTTTTTCATTAAGTTTTTGACGATTTTAACTCTTAAATTTTAGTTTCAAACCCCAAAAATCTTTGTTTCTTCCCTAATCCAAATTTAAGGAAAATTGTGATTTCCAACTCGTTTTGAGCTCTATTTTTATGGGTTTTTCAACCATGAGTTCCTTATTACCAATAGAATGGGATTGTTCAATAAATTTCCAGATTTGACCCTTTTCGAAAATAGTTAATTTTTGGACCATTTTACCCCCGGTTCCGAAACCTATCAATATGGGTGTCATTGGACTCCTTGTGACGTGTATGTTTCATTGTTGATAGTGGGTTGTCATTTCGGGCGCTGAATTCGAGAGTTGCTTGTGCGGTGGAGGTATTCGAGTGCGGCTTCGGCAATTGAGGTAGGTTTGGCTATCTTTCTTTGAGATTGAGATGGGGTAATTAGTCATTCATATGTTATAGACTTTGAGATGGGGTTGTAGTATGAGTTGAGAATGTTATATATATTGTGATGTCCGTGTGGAGGCTTATTTATTAATGTGTTGCCGTGACGGGGTTTATTTGTATTACATAGCCCGTGTGGGGGCCTTATTTGTTATCTTATTTGCTTTGAGAGCATGTGAATTATGATTTGCCTAAGAGAGAGGCTTGAGTATATTATTTGACTTGTGATGCCGCCTGAGAGATTGAGTTGGGGGTTTTGAGCATACTTGAGTATTGAAATATTGTTGAGAAAGGGGTGAATATTAAAATGAAAGTGTGTTCTTCCCGTTACTATTTATTGAGGGTGAATATCATGTGTAGGTTAAGTTTTGAGAACTTTGAACCTTATACCACATGTGAGTTGATTATTACTTCCATGCATATGTGTTTTGATGCATTCATCCTCATTCATCATATCATGAAACATGGGAAGTTGAGAAATATGGAAATTCTTTTTGAGAAAGAAAATGAAACACCTTTAAACCTTTGTATCTTGAGTCCTTGACCGAGGCAGTTTTCCGGCAGGGTAGTGGATGCATTGTGATCCCAACCTTTGTATCTTGAGTCCCTGACCGAGGCAGTTTTCCGGCAGGGTAGTGGATACATTGTGATCCCAACCTTTGTATATTGAGTCCCTGACCGAGGCAGTTTTCCGGCAGGGTAGTGGATGCATTGTGATCCTAACCTTTGTATCTTGAGTCCCTGACCGAGGCAGTTTTCCGGCAGGGTAGTGGATGCATTGTGATCCCTTGACCACGAGGAGGTGGCAAGGATAATGAGATATTGTGATTGAGGTATATGGTCTGCGAGACCCCCATGGGTCCTGCTTGGTAGCACAGCTCGGCAGGTGTATACGACAGGCTGTGCGATAGTCTTGATTCCACCGTACCACCACATCATTGCATCATCATATTGCATTGCATTGCATTGATATCTGTGCTGCTTGAATTATCTGATTAATTGTGATTATGAGCTGTTATTATGGGTTTACTTTACTCGCGCCAATATATATATAAACTGGCAGCACCGATGCCGAAGTGGGACTTTTCTGTATGCAGGTGGAAGCGTTCCTTAGTTTATTTCATAGGTTTGATTAATTCCTTATACTCAGTCAGCTAAAACCTACTGAGTACATGTGAATTGTACTCACCCCTACTTCTGTGTCCCTTTTTGATGCAGATACTAGTCGGGGTACCCCACGTGGCAGTTAATATTCTAGCGGATTGTGTATTCTCAGATTAGTGGTGAGGTCCTAGAATTCGGATCGTCACTAGTCTATCTTTATTTTTCAGTCTTTTGTATCATTCAGAGACTTATGTTGTATCTTCAGATTCGAACCTTGTATTAGATGCTCTTTATACTTATGACACCAGGTTTTGGGATAATTTCTTTATTTTTTTTTCTTTTTATTTAAATCGTGGCATCACTTTCCCCTTTGGGAGTCTTGTATGAGTTTTATTTTTAGGGTTACACATCAGATTGGGTTTTGAGATGTGTGCCATCATGACCTCAATTTTTGGGTCGTGACAGTATCTGATCTAAATTTACTACTCAATTTTTATACAAAACTTATATGTCCCTACATTATCCTGAAATCTAAAATACTCCTGGACTATAACTTAGTATTTTGTATGTCACAAGGAGGACAAAATCAGGAGCAAAAGGTCAGCATAATCAATATAAAAGGTATGTACATAACATTGGTTGAAAAATGAAAAATCTAAAATTCTAGCACTTGAACCTGTCCCTTACATGTTCTATAAAAAAGTAATTATGCATATCCTATAAAATCAACCTACTGTCGGTTTCTCTTCAAAAGAAAGAATCCTATCAAAACTTACATAAGTGTCACATCACACTCTTTTCAAACTAAAACTCCTCAGCTTAAAGGACTTTCCAAATGGATCTCCTATTAAATATCAATCCTCTCCCATTTAAATCAACTCTCCGTCTCTCCCAAAATCTCAAGAACCCTCCATTCTCTCCAAAATTTCTACAACCTACTCTTCTCCAATTTTCCACAAATCTCAACCATGGTCTTCCCGCCTACCACCCTTGAACTATCACCGCCAGGTTCTTAAGTACTTTCTCTCGTCCTCTTCAAATAAAAGCTCATTCGGATCACCTTACCATCAGTAATTCTCATTGATACTCTTAGTGTCTCGCATCTGGAAGGGTTTCCACCTATCACTCAGGGGGAATCATGTATGGGGGTCAACAAGGAAGCTTCGGGGGATGCACCTCGTGAGGGAGAACACACTAGGTACCCTACAGATGATACTAATTTGAATGACCGGGTCAACATTGGGGCATCTAGTGAGGGGGAATTTTTGAGGTTGTTTTCTATGCTTGCCACGACTGAGAAAACTTCTGCCAGTTTCAGGTCAAAGGAACACGATGATGGTTCTAATGCTGAAGATGATATCCCACTTGCGAAGATGATACCCAAACGTCTAAGGTCTCGCCCACGCAAATCCTTCGGCAAACCTATGGTCATATCAGCTGATGAACCAGACTAGGTTGCCTAATCTACACCATCAGTCGTTGTTCCTGTTCACATAAACAGATCTGTCAAAAAGGTTTTGGATGAGGGTCTTCTTGCCTTTTCATCCAGAAAATTGAAATCTGCCAAATGTGAGCTTGTTCCTCCTCTTAACCCAATATACATTGAGGATGACGAGGTTAGTAAATCAGAGAGGAAATGAAAAGGTAAAAATGTTGTTCCATCCACTCGTCTACAGAAATGGTTTAAAAACCTGCTCTTCCCATGGGGTCTGGCAAAACTAGGCTAGTTGTTGAACCCATCGATGAGGGTAATATACATTCCTCTGAGTCTGTTGGAGACTTGAACACTAATGAAGAGGGCCCTGGGATGACATCAGAGTTGATAACATTGGTGATGATATCGAGGACAGTCTTGATTCCCGTTAATCTAGAATTATGAACTTTGGGTAACGCAATATGCTTAGAAGGAGATTGATCACTGGGTTTGGTGGAGTTGAGATGGGTGAAATTCTACTTATCTTGAATGCCTAGGGTTGGACTGACCTATTCCTTCAAGGTGACACACGCCACAAAATTGGTAGAGAGGAGATCGTCAGTTCTATGCGACAGGTTCATTGTCCTCCGTTACTAGTGTGGTTAGGGATGTTTCTTTTACTCTTACCCCTAATGTTCTTGCTACCATATCGGGGGTTCCGAATGCTGGTTGGTGTCACTATGTGAAACGAGATTGGCCTCCTTTGGATGGATTGCCTTCTGCTTTGGATATCTCCCGAAGGTTCTCGAATGATCCAACACTAGAGACTCATACTTGAATTGACAAAGGTGCCATGCTCCCTCTGCATAAGCTTCTTTTTATGTGGTGCACAAAATGGTGTTGCGCGGGCAACAAAAGCATACTGAGGCGAATTTTATGGATCTGACACTAGTGGAGCTGTTAATTTCCCAAGTTCAAATAAACCTTCCACAGCTCATCTTGTGTCATATGCATCGTATTTGTGTACTGGAAAAAACAAGGCACGCATTTGGCTATGGCTTTTTGTTGGGGAAAATCTTTGAATATTTTGGTGTCCCTGTCAAAACATGACAGTTTCAAACTAGGAAGGATGTTGTGAATGAGGCTACTGTACCTGCTCTTCAAAGGAGGGTTGATGCACCAATGCAACGATTGTGGGCTATTCTAGCTGCTAGCTGCTAAGGATCATGAAATTGCTGCACTCAAAGCTTCTCACTTAGCTGCTCTTGATCAATTGCACATTTCCTATGGACTTGAGCATGATGGAGTGGTCGAAGAGAACTCTAGCTCAAGGCTGAGCTCGCTCTAGCTCATGACACATTGGAAAAGGAAAAGTCGACTAATACTGCTACTTTGAAGGGACTTTATAAGCTGCTTAAGAAAGATCCTCCGTCCACCTCTCAGGCGACTCGTCCTCCATCCAAAATTATCTAGTCCTTTCCAAAACATTGTCTTTTGTATCCACTTGTGCTAAGTTCTATGGTTGTTCATTTTAATTCATGTTGTGGTGTACATGTTTTGTTAGCTGACTATGTTGGCTTCTTGCTTTATGTTTCACTGTCTATCTCCTTGCTTATGCGCTTACTCTGGTATAGTTAACTGAGTGTTTTGTATTTAGGTCACTGTGGCCTTGAATATTAGATTTATTCATTTGCTTTGCTATAGTATTTTATGATGCCCAAAGGGGAATTCTTGCTTATGTGTTATTTATAACCCAGTTAGTCTAATCTGGGCCTTTAATGTGTTTCTCTGAGTGTTCTCTATTTGAGGAACAAAAGCTTAACAAGTTGAAATTTTTGCACACAGAGTCGAGTTTTGTCATCATCAAAAAGGGAAAAATTGTTGGATCAAGAATGATTTTTATGACAGACAAAAGGAACAGTAGAAAGGAACGAGTTATTACTATGTGTTTCTATCAAACCAAATCCAATTGGGATTAGAAGAAGCGGATATATGCGGAAGAAAAAGATCCAAGGCAGTGAATGAATATGCAATAAAGTTTCTTTCCCTTAGAGCAGTCCTACAAGGAAAAGGGAGCATTAAAAAGAAACAGACTTCGACTCAAAGAAGGGGAAGTCTTGAGCCTATAAATACAATAAGGTTCTCACAAAGAACCTTGCGCACTTACAGAGAGAGTATCAAATAGAGCAAATTCAAGTAAGAGACAATTCATATTTGGGAGAGTTCTGGTTGAAGTTTCAGAGTACTGCGAATACAAAGAAACAAGATTGAAGAACCTGTTCCATAGGATAAACAATTCTAGTTCTGAGTTTAGTTTGTTTGTATTAATGGTTATTGAGTTGTAACCATTGTTGGTTTATAGTATAGGTTATTCTTCGAGTTGAGGGCAACTTGGAGAAGGGTTCAATAGTCAAGGGTGATTGTTGATAAATAGGAATTAGAATTTGTAATTATTTAGGTTTGTAATCTTAAACAATTGTTGAGACTCAGAGTTTAGTAAAGTGGAGTTAAATCTTATAGAGTTGTATGTCGTGATTTTTCACACTTTTGAGCCAGAATTTTTCATGATAAATCGTTGTGTTATTATTGTATGTCATTCGTAAAACAGGCTTAGTAAATCCGTAAGGAACAGACGCAATAGACTTGTTCCTTAGGGAAATTAGGGGGGTTAGTATTCTAACATCAATTATTACCTATGTTGTTCAATTGTTTTATGACCGGGCTAGCAAGATTTTACACTATTAATTTCCATTCTAATTATGTTGTTCAATTATTTACAAATTTTGTCAAATTGGCAAACTTTATGTGTTGTTAACCTTTTCATATTTCAATACATTCTTTTCCACTTTTGTCTTGTGAGTCATCTTACTATTTTCAACTGACAACGTCGATATTGTTTAATTACTCACAACGATCAAATAAGTCAATTGCTTGCGGAGAAGACGTGTTTGGAGAAAGAGGCGGTAGCCTATTTTTGTGAAACAGAAAGTTAAATATCAATTGAGTATATGATAGTTGTATATATCCTTTAATAATTACATAACTCATTATCAAAGGTTGACAGGATAACTCATTATGGCGTGCTGCTTCCGTCTACACAGCTGAAGTATTGTCAACAATACAGTAGCTTACTGGAAAGGGGGGGGGGGGGAGGGGGAAGTCACTAGTAGAATACAATATCAAAAGAATTTCTTAAGATCATCTCATCTCTTGTTAAAATGTCTCGAGTCTTCACACTATTCTATATATTAGCCTAATTCTGGAAAAAATCCTAATACTCCCAGAGGAAATATGACAATCTTTTACCCTCTGGAGCTCAAGTTTACAAGTTATTGGCTTCCTATTCTGAATTTGATACTCATTCATCACCTCATTACAATATACGCGTCATAGGTATTTTTATGGTTGCAGAACAAAATTCATCAGCACATCCAGCAAATAGGACTTTGACCACCCTCCTTTTAATCATTCAATATATATACACAAAGCTAAACGACATTCGACTTGGTTTCTTGCACTCTCCTCAAAATTCTCTCTTCTTCTGAGTAAGTGAATGTTAGTTATATATACCTAAGCAACAGCAGGGATGCTGCAGCTGCCACGACAATTGAAACCTTCAATCCTCACAGGAGCTGAATTGTTCCCAAACTTCAACCGAACGCAACCACGACTGGAAGAGGAGAAGGGTGCTGCTGATTCTGGAATTGGTGTTATAGGTACAAAGTTGTCGTTACAAAAGTTGACATCTTGAATTAGGGGATTTGAAGCCCTGCTAGGCGGAGACCCACAAAAATATGGTGGAGATGAATCCAACTGAAAATTGGAATACTCAACATCATACCTCCCTCCCTGATCACAGAAAAAACAGAAATTCTCAGCTACGCTACTTGAATTAAGTAGTTAACACTAGAAGTAGCTAAAGAAACAGGCTGAGTGAAACCACTTCGTTTTGTAAACTTGCACAAGTTTCAAAAAATTCAATTTTTTTGTTATAACAACTTTTCATACTACAATATGTAAATTAAATTAAAATAGCTCGAGCTCTGCTCCCAAATCTAATCAAGAGGACTATAAAAAATGTCATGAGTGAGAACTTACCTTGGTGAGTATCATATCCAGAAGCTCAGTTCCAGCTTTCAAATCGCAACCCCCCACTTCTTGACTGCTAAAACACCCAAATAAATAAACGCAAATAGAAAACAATCAAATAAAAAAAAAAGGAGACGAAAAGAGAGACGTACTTGATTTGCAGCAATGGAGCATTTGTGGTAAAGGTTTCATTAACCTGAACTGAGGCAGAATTGAATAGCCCACTCCTCCGGGGCTTGGGGCAAACTATGCCTTTAGAGACAGCAATCTCTCCAAAACCCACCAAGGCATTTTGACGATAGGCAAATTTGTTCATTTTTGTTTTATTGTGCAAAGCCTGGAAAACAAGAAAGAAGAATATTATCAATATTTATTTGATATCGGTATCTTAATACCCACAAAAGTAATTAACATATACAAATCAAAATTACTAAATCTAAACATAGAGAATGTCATGGTGGGAAGAAATTTTCGGCAAATAATTTGTTGGGGAAGAAGATGTACCTGGTGGGTTTAATTGGTGGATGATGTGCGTGACTGGACGAGAGAGAAAGAGGCAAGAGGGAGATTTTTGGAGAGAGAGAGGGAGATCAGATTATTTGATGCCAAGGCAGATTATATATATGGAAGAGGAGAGAACAGAACCGCGTGAAAATTAATGATTTGTCGGTTGATGGGGTTTAGGTTGTGATTTAGTACTTACCATTTTGTGTAATGCACGTGCACTTGGATGCACATGGAAGCCCCACTTGAAATATTTTTTAGAAAATACGTCCTTTAAATTGTCCACCAAATTTTAGTTTAATGCTGAAACTGTCTTTGTTTGTAGGGGAAATTACTTAATTAGTTTAATACTGAAACTTTGTGTCTTTGTTTGTAGGGGAAATTACTTAATTAAGCAAACATCATACTAGTAATTATTTCCAATAGTTATAGTTAGAACTAATTATAATTTCTAGCTACTGTTTCATCCGGATGGCTATGAGTCTTATTCCGTCAATTTGTATCTAACTATAACTCGTCTCTCTCTTGTCAGCAGGGGCGGACCCAGCATGTATCTAGGAGGTTCATCCGAACCCCCTTCGGCGAAAAATTATATTATTTATATATGATTAAAAAATATTTTTTATGTATAAATAGTAGATGTCGAACCCCCTTCGATTAGTTCGTGTGTCTACCTTTTTAAATTTTGAACCCCCTTATTAAAAATTCTGGTTCCGCCACTGATTGTCAGTCTTCCCTTTTATACAAATTACTTTTTCTCTCTCCATAAGCTTTTTACTTTTTTTTTCCCTTAATTCACTTAACACCATCAGATTTCAAAATTTAAATTTTCTTCTTTTTCTCTCAAATAGTGCTTCCTGATTTCTTTTGATTTTTCTATTTTCACATTAGATACAATCAAAATCACGGATGAAGAAATACCTTTCAAGAGAATCACTAAAGGTATACAAATGAATTCACTAAAGTTGGATGATTTTCCATCTTTCTCTTTAGGTTTAACTCAAGTTTTTCAAGAAATTTCAGGATCTCTTACTAAATCTCGAGTTAATCAACAAAAACTCAGATCAAAGTGCCGGAATGATCCAGTGAAGAAGTGTAACATCCCCTAAAAACGTTGTATACGATGTTTCAATTTTCGCCTATACATGATACAGCCTCTGTATTTTGGGCATAACGTTTCATAAAAATATCCCAATTGAGTGATTCAACTTTCTGAGTAACCACACAATCATTAACTACAACTTTTATGAAGACTATATTTTAAGATTCGGAGGTTAAGTAGGTCAAATAAATTAATTTTTGTAAGGTAGGATGCTGTGACGGAAATGAGTATTTATAGAAGAAAAATCATATGTCACTGTAGGTTTATCCAAATTGGTTGATTCCTAAACGATATGAAACTAGACTTCTATATCTACAATTCTTATGAAGATACCAAATCCTAATAAAGAATTTATCTTATTCAAACGCAGCTCCCCAAAAGAGTATTCTGTCAAAGATAACTCATTTCACCTACCATAGAAAGATCTAGATACATTTGACATCACTCATGACATAAATTGTCCTCCATTTAACATCATCCATGACATCAATATATTCCACTAAATTTTCAGATTTTTCTTTATAATTATTTTATTTATTGTTAGGTCCCCCTTTCCCACCTATAAATACCCACCTTATTTCCTCATTTTATCCATCAAGCTTTCTCAAGCAAATCTTCTCTCTATACACTTCTTTACACATTCTCAAATATAGTTTTAGTTCTTATTAGTGAACAAATACTATTCCGGTGATTCATATACTCCGGATAGTACACAAAACGTTCCGGCGAGGAGAGAAGCTAGAACTCAAGAGTGTTCATTAAGTCTTTCGGTACAAACTAAAGCTTCGGTCTCCAGGTATGTAAGGTTTCAATGAGAGTATTCCTTCCACTCTCATGTCTAAATTATTTTGATTATATGATAAATTATGTTTATTTTCTTTAAGCTTTACTCTAAGTTATGTGGGTGTTTATCCATGGGTTCTTCCACTCATGTAGTCCAAAAACTCTTTCAATTAAATATCTTGATTTCAAGTAATATTTTCTTATGTTAATTCTTAATTTTACTTAATAGTATGAATCATGGTTAAACTAATGATTATTGCTCTATTTTGATGCAACATAATTTCATAGGTATGAATTGATGGTTTACAAGTAATTCTTTTATTTATCTATTTAAAGGTTCTTGAAATTCATGGTGGGTTGTTTAAAACATGATTTTTAATTAATGGATTTCAAAGTATTTATGTATATTTATTTACATACATATTTGCAAGTTGAAGTGATTTGAACCCACCTAGTTTTACAATATTTTTAACAAAGTTTGACTTGAAAGCTTTGACTTCAAATAAATATTTATGAAAGCAATATCTATGATCAAAAAAGGAGTCTTATGAAATGAAAGAATAATGAAATGATATGAATCATGGATTCTTTATGCAATAAGGACAATTCTTGCATATTTGAATTATCAAATGTTTTAATGAGTTATTCTACCAAATATGATGTTTGAATTCTTGTCACGACCCAAATTCGGGTGTGATGGCACTCATCTCAATCCACCGAGACAAGTCAGCCTAAAACTCAACGGAAAGTAAATGCGGAAGTAATTGAGATAAAACAAGGTTCAACTTAGTCAAAAATAAATAAATAATCTCCAAAATCCCCCAAGACTGGTTGTCACGTATACAAGCCACTAATATATTACCGAAGTACGAAAGAAAATATAGTCACAATGTCTTTGTCTCTAGAGTAGGACTAAAACATAATAAAAGAGTAAGAGGTGTCCGCTAGATGGATGTAACAGCTACCTCGACACTCAAAATTGATAACCTCGGCTGTAGTGGAAAACAGTATAAGATCAGGCAGGTCCGGGCTCACAACCTACACAAGTGTGGAAGCAAGGGGTGAGTACCAAACAACATGGTACTCAACAAGTGGATAGCTAAAACTAAGAAAAGCTTAATAGATACAAGTACTCTTATCCTCCCAACCGAACCTCCTTAACTACAACCTGCATAAAATCAGCCCAACTCTACACTTGTACAATAACAATAGTAATACAGTCCACAAATACTCATCAATAGTCTCGTCAATGAATCATACCAAGTCAAGTTCAGCACACAGAGCAATATGGGGGTAAACACAAAGTCACAAATATCAGAAAGGTGCAATGCAGTGCAATGAAATGATGCATGTCTGTCCTATCGGTACACATCCGCTGAATCACAGTCCGAAACCCATGGGGGACATTTCTGTCCATGTAACCTGCCACGGAGCGTGTGGCCCGTCCCCTCAATACATATATCCTGCCACGGAGCGTGTGGCCCGACCCCTTTATTTCATAATACCTGCCACGGAGCGTGTGGCCCGACCCCTTTTGTTTCATAATACCTGCCACGGAGCGTGTGGCCCGACCCCTTTTGTTTCATAATACCTGCCACGGAGCGTGTGGCCCGACCCCTTTTGTTTCGTATCATTTTCAGTCTCACATAATATGTCAAAACCAATGCAATCAATTTATGTTCATATAATTCACGATAATAATATGACAACAATAATAATTTTTCCTATCTCACATCAACATAGTCATTTCACATGTCCAAAATAAACCCATAATCACAACATATCAATTCCACCAATACATGTCATTAGATCACCATTTTATACCCCTCATCTCCATTTTTAAGGCCAATCATACAGTCAATAACCCAGTCCAATTCTCATTACTTCCTAGTACACATAACACGGAAATACAAGCATCTACAAGCTTAAACTGAGGTTTAGAAATTCACTTGCCTCAAAAAATATTAAGCAATTACTCCGAGACCTGAGCCTTCCCCTTTCGCTGGGTTTCTGAATCAATGTAATCTAATCAAATAAATAACCATAATAAGATTTCGAAACTAACAACACCCATATTATTATAATAATTTGCTAAATCCCCAGCCTAGGGTTAAACCTTAAGTCCTCCAAATAACCTAAATCTAATGATATTTATATAATACAATACTCCTAATATTTAATTACTTATACCAATATATATCAAAATGTGGATTATATATGATAACATATCAGAAACCCTAACATCGAGATCGAACTTGAATGATCATTTCCACTCATCTGGGACTTTCACATCATGACAACAAGATATGGCCAGGGGAAAAGATGGAAACAAATTATATTTAAGTTCAGGACTTTTAGGAGAGACCAGAACAATCCGAGCTTTTCCATCAGTTCATGCTGCATCCCTATTTATACTATCACAGTACTTTATGAATAATTTCCTTTGCCACCCATCCTTATCACCTTATTGGCCAATCAACTCCTAACATTAGTCATCAATATGTAGGAATTGTGATTCAAACTTATCTTTAAACAATACATTACCTATCATGCTATATACTACTTCACAAAACAATAAAATAATCATAATAGGATTTCATCAAATACATATATATCTAATTAGCTATAGAAATTCTAGGATTAGGCATTGGTTTCTCTTACCTTAACTGAAGTGCGGCGAGAGCTTCCCGTCGTCGTCTGCAAGGTAGGGTTTTTTTTTCATTTCTTTCTTTCCAAAGCTCTTATGTATTAGAAGTAGCAAATACCCCTAATTTATTTTAATAAGATGATATAAGTAGTATAGGGTGTTAAATAAATTACCACTTTAGCCCATTAATTAAATTAGTTATCTAAATTCACCCCTCAATTAAATAAATATAATTATCGAATAGTCCAAAATTATAATTTTTTTTTTG
The DNA here is from genome assembly GCF_947179165.1 of Solanum dulcamara. Lineage (NCBI taxonomy): Eukaryota > Viridiplantae > Streptophyta > Magnoliopsida > Solanales > Solanaceae > Solanum > Solanum dulcamara. The sequence goes on along the minus strand of NC_077237.1, from coordinate 63,170,241 downwards.
GAGGAAGTATTTTATGAAATAGAGATGACTCATTTTTAAAATGACCAAACGGGTCATTACATTATCCACCACTAAAAATTATGTTCGTCCTCGAACATAAAGAAGGAGAAGAAAGAATAGCCGACGTTACCTAAAGCTTGAGTTATTATATTCTAGAGTAGGTGTTCATCCCTCCAAGTGAGCTCCTCTTTAAGACCATTCCATCAAGATCAACTACTAAAAACTGAATTTTTGAATCAAACCTTGGTAGATTTACAAATCAGGAGTGATTACCAAGCCACAAACTAACCCATGAATTCAATCTGAATCGAAACCTATTGAATCATAGCACAACTACCAAGGCGAGTCTTTTCTCACATACCTACGATGAAGTTCTAAATTAATACCGGCTACAACCAGAAATGAACTTGAACAACCACCATATACTCATAATGTGCAAACCATCACAGGTTTTGTCAAGATTTCATTATCACAATCTCCCTTAAGTTATAAAATTTTGATCTTTAGACATCGGGTATTCATCATGGGAAAATCAAACTTATCTAATCTAAAGAAGGAAATGATCGAGTAACTTCCTAGAGAGCAACACCCCCAAGCATACAAAACCTTTAACGACACTATTGAAAATGGTATATCAGTAGTTGTGATTGTAAACAACCCTTAAGAGCGGTAACACTAGACCCATTGGCCGCCCATATTCTACCATACATAGCCAGAACGAGACCCCAACGAGAGTTGAAACTTAAGACTGTCGGACCACTATAAGTATTCATGGTAGCTCTTCTACAAATTCTTATAAAAAGAATTATGCATGTAAAATCACACTATTATACTTCAACAATTCCTAACAACACCAAATCTATCACAACTGAAATAACCAAGTTTGCAAAAGCATCCTACCCTACCAAAAGGGTATCGCAGGATCGGTACACCGATCAACCACTAGATATCCATCCACTGAAGTAGAAACACTTGTGGGCATAGGGAGCGAATCATACTTCAAATCATGTCCGAAACAAAATAGGTAGTTATATAAGAATGTACGAAATCAAGATCGAATAACACAAAATACTTCTCCCAGAGTGCTTATATCAAACATTTTCATTCATCTGACTCCATCACTTTGAATTTTTTGCTACCCACAATCAACCAGTTTGTTCCCCATACCAAAACTTAGAGAAATTCTTGGTCACCTAAATAATTCTATATACTGTGAGCACATAGCCTCTATTTACCCTCTAGTGCCTATGTAACGCATCACAATAGTTCGTATAACTCATTAACAGAGTAGTATCAATCCAATTTGATATTCTAAATAACCATAAAGAACTATATCCCATCTTGTAGTGCATCCATAAGTCACCTATCATAATTTGAGAGTCTAACCTTACATAGACACATAATCTTCGACACCTCACTATTTGTCATTCAAATCAAAACCAAACCTTCAAAAAAGTCGTTGTTACATCCCTCATAAGTCTGTGTCGAGCCAATCGACATTGTATAGTCATATCTGAACACAAGGGTGAGAATTCATATAATCTTCAACTTTGAACTAAGATGTACACATGGTATTTTATTTTTTTATCATTTCTTAGATGCTTTCCATGAAGCAAATTCCAAATACCTTGAACTATTTAATATACCAGACTCTCATTCCTTTTGCTAACTCATTTACCAATCTTATTCTTTTGAATCAAAATTTTAAGTGAAGCCCTTTCTTAGGCCTTTTAATGATCAAAAGTAACAACGTGTAAGACCCAAACTCTACACAAGTATTTTCAATTGCTCAAGATCTGATGTGATCGATCATTTCTCAGCTTACTAATCTATACCTTGACGAAATCTACTGCCATAATGTATACTTAAAATGAACAGCTTGAATTTCGAATTCCATCCATGTAATCCAATCCCATTATCTATCAACATTAGCTCATATATTGAAGACCTTTATTAATTCACGTATCTTAGATATCATTGATCGCCTCTCCATTGATCTTACTGTATCCTTCGTTAAAATTTAATTATACCAGTTACCAAACTCGAAACCACAAAAGAACTTATTACCATACTCGAGTCAAACGCCTATAGAGTTATTTCTCAAATCTTATCCAATAATTGGTAACCCATATGAATAACACATAACACTGCCACCATAAACAGAACCAAATGAATAGAACCACGTGTCACTAAATTTAATTCTCCACTCTCTCTGAAGATACATTCGGCCCTTACAACCAGAGAAAATATAATTGTTCTCGCCTTGTTTCGAAGGCTAAACTATTTTTTACTAATTATTTTCATTTATGAATCTAGATTCTTTCAATTCTATTTGAGCGGTGTCTCAACACATTCTACGACTTTCCATACAACCACGCCACTCATCAAATAGTAGAAAATCGCAATTTAGATCCCTGCAAATCATTATTATTATATTGAATCTATTTAACCCAAAATCCTTAAAGTATGGTTATGCCCTGATCATAATCCATCACAAATTCTTATTACCGTTATGCTCAATAACTATTATCATCATCTCGAAGTCAACCTCTCAATCGACAAAACACCTTAAACCCAGTTATACCAACCAAATCCAATGGAATAACCCAATTTTATGCGCACTCTCACTAAAATTCTTAATTGCATTCACACAAGTATACTCACTGCTACTTTCTTTATCCATAAGCTTATCATTCTGATCTCAATCCACTCCCTTGGAGTTTTCGGTTAAGTTATAAGTCCTCAGTTAGAATTCTAGGGATACACTTCACAACCTAAACGTATTAATCATATCCAAAATCCACCACTAAGACCTTTCTTATAGATAATGCTTACCCCAAGCGTCCCTAGTAACAAATTGGTTGGGTTGTTTTTCAAATGTGAATGCAACATCAAATCTCATCATATGAGAAGATGATACAACTGATAATTCCTTAAGTAGTTAGTAATCACACTTGATAATCGATGTATTTGTTTTTGTATACCAATAGTACCACACCATAAAAGTTTGATAAATCCACCACTAGAATACATCATACCCACTATAAAGATCATATCTAGATAGTCTACACCTTTCTATCCATTGCGTAACTGTCATACATTACCAAGGCATTTTAGTCTCCACTCAAAATTGATATCACCCTTTAGTAGGTAAGGTCAATAGCAGAAGTAACACAACCAATAACCCTAATTAATCACAAGTACCACGGTAGTAGACTTATAATAACCCTTTCTAATATACATCTACCCTATCAAACCGCTGTAGAGATTCTTAGCTCAATTAGCGCAAAATCATCCTCATCACACACTATGTAACTCATTCTTTCACGACGAACTTTACAGTCTGTAGTCTCTGAGGGCACAGTGCTCATAAAATAGTCATTTCCCTAACTATACCATTCTCAATTGTAGAACCACTTTAAATATCGGGTAGGCCAAACAAGCATCATTCTCGATTCTTAACCACTATCCAGAAATATAAGACTCATATAATCCTCCATACCATTGTTCCTCTTCTTATACTATATCCTCAAATTACACTATTGAACCATAACCTTACTTACTCTTTTAAAATCGTCGTGCATTACAAATCTCACATAACACCCTTTCTATAAGTTTATTACTTCCACCTCCAAATTAGACCTAGATCACATGATGACCTTTCAACTACACGCACATAAAAACAAGTAAGAGTCACCACTATATGTGAGAGAACGGAGTGAGGCAATAGAAAATAGATCGGATCAAGGACGCACGATAGAGAATCAAAAAGTGAAGATATTTCCTAAAAGTCTTCATAGCCTCTCAAAGATAAGTACAGACGTCTCCGTACCGATCCTCAAAACTCTACATAGACTCGGCTTGTATACACGTGAGACCTATGAACCCGGGGCTCTGATACCATCTTGTCACGACCCAAATTCGGGTGTGATGGCACTCATCTCAATCCACCGAGACAAGTCAGCCTAAAACTCAACGAAAAGTAAATGCGGAAGTAATTGAGATAAAACAAGGTTCAACTTAGTCAAAAATAAATAAATAATCTCCAAAATCCCCCAAGACTGGTTGTCACGTATACAAGCCACTAATATATTACCGAAGTACGAAAGAAAATATAGTCACAATGTCTTTGTCTCTAGAGTAGGACTAAAACATAATAAAAGAGTAAGAGGTGTCCGCTAGATGGATGTAACAGCTACCTCGACACTCAAAATTGATAACCTCGGCTGTAGTGGAAAACAGTATAAGATCAGGCAGGTCCGGGCTCACAACCTACACAAGTGTGGAAGCAAGGGGTGAGTACCAAACAACATGGTACTCAACAAGTGGATAGCTAAAACTAAGAAAAGCTTAATAGATACAAGTACTCTTGTCCTCCCAACCGAACCTCCTTAACTACAACCTGCATAAAATCAGCCCAACTCTACACTTGTACAATAACAATAGTAATACAGTCCACAAATACTCATCAATAGTCTCGTCAATGAATCATACCAAGTCAAGTTCAGCACACAGAGCAATATGGGGGTAAACACAAAGTCACAAATATCAGAAAGGTGCAATGCAGTGCAATGAAATGATGCATGTCTGTCCTATCGGTACACATCCGCTGAATCACAGTCCAGAACCCATGGGGGACATTTCTGTCCATGTAACCTGCCACGGAGCGTGTGGCCCGACCCCTTTATTTCATAATACCTGCCACGGAGCGTGTGGCCCGACCCCTTTTGTTTCATAATACCTGCCACGGAGCGTGTGGCCCGACCCCTTTTGTCTCATAATACCTGCCACGGAGCGTGTGGCCCGACCCCTTTTGTTTCGTATCATTTTCAGTCTCACATAATATGTCAGAACCAATGCAATCAATTTATGTTCATATAATTCACGATAATAATATGACAACAATAATAATTTTTCCTATCTCACATCAACATAGTCATTTCACATGTCCAAAATAAACCCATAATCACAACATATCAATTCCACCAATACATGTCATTAGATCACCATTTTATACCCCTCATCTCCATTTTTAAGGCCAATCATACAGTCAATAACCCAGTCCAATTCTCATTACTTCCTAGTACACATAACACGGAAATACAAGCATCTACAAGCTTAAACTGAGGTTTAGAAATTCACTTGCCTCAAAAAATATTAAGCAATTACTCCGAGACCTGAGCCTTCCCCTTTCGCTGGGTTTCTGAATCAATGTAATCTAATCAAATAAATAACCATAATAAGATTTCGAAACTAACAACACCCATATTATTATAATAATTTGCTAAATCCCCAGCCTAGGGTTAAACCTTAAGTCCTCCAAATAACCTAAATCTAATGATATTTATATAATACAATACTCCTAATATTTAATTACTTATACCAATATATATCAAAATGTGGATTATATATGATAACATATCAGAAACCCTAACATCGAGATCGAACTTGCATGAACATTTCCACTCATCCGGGACTTTCACATCATGACAACAAGATATGGCCAGGGGAAAAGATGGAAACAAATTATATTTAAGTTCAGGACTTTTAGGAGAGACCAGAACAATCCGAGCTTTTCCATCAGTTCATGCTGCATCCCTATTTATACTATCACAGTACTTTATGAATAATTTCCTTTGCCACCCATCCTTATCACCTTATTGGCCAATCAACTCCTAACATTAGTCATCAATATGTAGGAATTGTGATTCAAACTTATCTTTAAACAATACATTACCTATCATGCTATATACTACTTCACAAAACAATAAAATAATCATAATAGGATTTCATCAAATACATATATATCTAATTAGCTGTAGAAATTCTAGGATTAGGCATTGGTTTCTCTTACCTTAACTGAAGTGCGGCGAGAGCTTCCCGTCGTCGTCTGCAAGGTAGGTTTTTTTTTTCATTTCTTTCTTTCCAAAGCTCTTATGTATTAGAAGTAGCAAATACCCCTAATTTATTTTAATAAGATGATATAAGTAGTATAGGGTGTTAAATAAATTACCACTTTAGCCCATTAATTAAATTAGTTATCTAAATTCACCCCTCAATTAAATAAATATAATTATCGAATAGTCCAAAATTATAATTTAATTTTTTTTTTTTTGGAGGGAGTATTTTATGAAATAGAGATGACTCATTCTTAAAATGACCAAACGGGTCATTACAATTCTCAAGTTATATGCTATGAATATTTTGAAGTATTAAACTATTCCGTGGAATTGACTTAGCACCGAATGAGGCATTGAGGTGAGATTCGGTAAGGGAATCCTAGTAGCAACCCCTTGTCTCATTAACTATGTGCCAACATAGGAGCCCTTGTAGGCTTAGGCTAATGGATCCATGAAAGCCCTTAAAGTTAAAGTTAAAGAAATGAATGAAGTTGACGGAGTTCTACCTGGCAAGTAGTCTCCCCGGCCAACGTAGGGGGTTATGTTAGATTCCATGTAATAGCTCGCATGGTCTTAAATGTCGGTTATGGTTAATTTCCCACAAAATGAATATTTTAAAGGATATATATATGATTTATTATGCATACATTAAATTATGTTCCATATTACATAAACTTTTAATGTTTCTCCAATGTTCATGCATCCTTACATACTTAGTACATTCAAAGTACTAACGCATACTCTTTTTCCTACATGATATACCATGTAGGGATCAATGCTCCTCCTCGTTCTCCTCCACGTGGCTAGTTGATATTCCATTGAAGACTACTTTGGTGAGTTCCCATGTTCCAGGAACAATACTCCTTTATCTTTCTAGCTTATGATATGTTAAGATATTTTACTATGACATTTCTTCTATTATGATTGAGGGTGAGCTAGGGACTTGTCTTAGCCCCGTTAAATCTAATAGTTAGAGGTATTGTTGGACATATGTAAGTTGAAGATTTACTATTATGATTTCCGCTTGTTTATTTATCATTATTATCTATGTAAGGCTAAAAGAATGCTAAGAGGCTTGATTGAGGTACTTTTGGGTTCCTTATTCGCCATATCACGTCTAGGCCCTAGGCTTGGGTCGTGACAAACTTGGTATCAGAGTCCGAGGTTTTAAATGATCCTTGGAGTCCAACATACCGCGTCAAATAGGGTCTTGTTCATGGTTGTGAAGCGCGCCACAATTATGAATAGGAGACTATAAGGCGTTTAGGAAAAATTTTCACTTCTTTCAAATTCATGTCGTGCCTTAGAGCATCCTAAGCTTTCCTTTAACTAACGACCCATTTTGTGTGCTCTAGATAATGACTCGTGGAAGACCACCTCGAAGAGCAAGGGTTGATGATGAGGACCAAATTCCTCTAGTTCCCAATGCCCAACATCATGAGGATGGGGTAACCCATGCTGAGTTTCGCAGTATTATTACTTTGTTAGCTCAAGTCGTAGCCAACCAAGGGAATCTAGGTGTTCTACCTCCCCAAATACAAAATCCAGCCTCTAGGATTCGGGATTTCCAAAGGATGAATCCGCCCAAGTTCGATGGTTCTAAACTAGATGAGGACCCTATGGAATTCATTAATGAGGTGTACTGGATTGTGGCTATCATGGGTGTGCCACCAAATGAGAAGGCTGAGCTAGTGGCCTATCAACTCAAAGGTGTGGCTCCAGTGTGGTACGAATAATGGATTGTTGAGAGGGATGAAGAAATAGGGTCGATAGAATGGGAAGAGTTCAAAGGTGCCTTCCTAGACCGCTTCTTCCCATTGGAGCTAAGGGAGGCCAAAATCCAAGAGTTCATCAACCTCCGTCAAGGAAGTATGAGCGTGAGGGAGTATGCTCTCAAATTTACTAAGTTGTCAAAGTATGCTCCCTTCATGGTCTCCTACCCAAGAGCTAGGATGAACAAGTTTATTTTTGGTGTCTCAAGCTTGGTGTCCAAGGAGTGCAAAACGGCCATGTTGGTCAAGAAGATGGACATCTCTCGGTTAATGACTTACGCAGAACAAATCGAAGAAGAGAAGCTTAGAGAGAGATCAAGGGGGTTCAAAAAGGCTAGAATGGATGGTGGAGGGTTTAACCCTCAAAGGTCCGATCATGGTAACAATGGCAAAGGCCAAGGTGGGCAATGATTTGTGGGACAAGGTTCCACTAATACTCCTCCTCCAAAGTTCAACAAGGACAAGAGTGGTAAACCAATGATTCCAAGAGAGAATGTTGCTACTCAAACTTTCCCCACTTGCAAGAAGTGTGGAAGGACTCACAAATGGGAATGCTTAGCCGGCTCTAATGCATGCTTTAAGTGTTGCAAGCTGGGCCACCTTGCTAAGGATTGTAGAGATGGTGGTGGTAGGACTCAAGGACAAATTGCTCATGGTCAACAAGTCCAAGGAGGTTTCCAACGCACCAACCACTTTTATGCCTTGCATGAGAGATAAGAGGTTGAGGATGCACCCAATGTCATTATTGGTATGTTAAAGGTCTTTTCTTTTGATGTGTATGCACTATTAGATCCGGGTGCAAATTTATCTTTTGTTACTCCATTCCTTTCTAATAGATTTGATGTTTTACCTGAAATGTTATTAGAGCCTTATTTGGTGTCTACCCCTGTTGGTGAGTCAGTTATTGCTAGAAAGGTCTATAGGGGTTGCCTTATGTCTATCTTGCATAAAGTTATTCCTTGTGATCTCATTGAGCTTGATATGATAGATTTCGATATCATTCTTGGGATGGATTGGTTACATGCATCTTATGCTTCCATAAATTGTAGGAATCATCGAGTCAAGTTCCAATTTCCAAATGAGCCTGTTATTGAATGGTAGGGTCGTGATTCGGTGGTGAAGGGTCAGTTTATTTCTTATCTTAAGGCTCGCAAAATGATTTCTAAGGGATGTATTTACCATATTGTGAGGTTTAGGGATGTCAACTCCAAAAGTCCTTCTCTTGAGTCAGTTCCTATAGTCAATGAATTCCCCGATGTCTTTCCTGATGACCTTCCCGGTGTCCCTCCCGAAAGGGAAGTTGATTTTGGTATTGATCTCCTCCTTGATACCCAACCTATCTCTATTCTTCCTTACCGTATGGCCCCAGCGGAATTGAAAGAGCTGAAGGAACAATTAAAGGACTTGTTAGAGAAGGGGTTCATAAGACCAAGTATTTCGCCATAGGGTGCTCCCGTTCTATTTGTAAGAAAGAAGGATAGGTCATTTCGAATGTGCATAGACCACCGGCAATTAAATAAGATGACCATTAAGAACAAGTACCCACTCCCTAGAATAGATGACTTATTTGATCAATTACAAGGGGCAAGTCACTTCTCCAAGATCGACCTTCGGTCCGGCTACCACCAACTACGGGTAAGGGAGTGTGACATTCCCAAAACAGCCTTCCAAACAAGGTATGGTCACTATGAGTTTGTGGTTATGAGTTTTGGGTTGACGAATGCACCGGCGGTGTTTATGGATTTGATGAATAGGGTGTTCAAACCTTACCTTGATACCTTTGTAGTAGTCTTCATTGATGATATTTTAATTTACTCTCGGGGTGAGGAAGAACATAAAAATCACTTGAGAGTTGTGCTTCAAACATTGAGGGATAAACAATTATTTGCAAAATTTAGTAAGTGTGAATTTTGGTTAAAGGAGGTAGTATTTCTTGGTCACGTAGTGTCCGGTGATGGAATCAAGGTTGATCCTAAAAAAATAGAGGCAGTCAAAAATTGGCCTAGACCATTATCTCCTTCAGACATTAGGAGCTTCTTAGGTCTAGCCGGGTACTATAGAAGGTTCGTCAAAGGCTTTTCTTCCATTTCATCTCTTATGACAAAATTGACCCAAAAGAAATCCAAATTCATATGGACAGATGAGTGTGAGAAGAGTTTCCTGACCTTAAAAGATCGACTTACCTCTGCTCCTATTTTGACTCTCCCAGAAGGATTAGAAGGGTTTGTAGTTTATTGTGATGCTTCAAAGATTGGTTTAGGTTGTGTCTTAATGCAAAAAGGCAAGGTAATAGCCTATGCTTCTAGGCAATTAAAGGTGCATGAGCGCAACTAACCTACCCATGACATTGAATTGGCGACCATTGTTTTTGCTCTGAAGATTTGGAGGCATTACCTCTATGGGATGCATGTGGATGTGTATACTAATCATAAGAGTCTTCAATATGTGTTCACCCAAAAGGACCTTAATCTAAGGCAAAGGAGGTGGCTAGAACTCCTTAAGGACTATGACATGAGTGTGCACTATCATCCGGGTAAAGCCAATGTGGTTGCTAATGCACTTAGTAGAGTGTCTATGGGGCGTGTGGCCCATGTAGATGAAAGGAAGAGGGAGTTGGTGAAAGATGTTCACCGATTGGCTAGATTAGGGGTAAAGTTGGGTAGTACTAATGATGGGGGTATGGTTGTTCAAAATAGGTCTGAATCCTCTTTGGTGGTAGATGTTAAAACAAAGCAAGATCTTGACCCAAAGTTTATTGAGTTAAAAAAGTTGGTAAAGGAAAAGAAGATAGAGGTCTTTTCCCAAGGGGGAGATGGGGTTCTATACTACCAAGGTCGGATATGTGTTCCAGATGTGGATGGCCTAAGGAGTTTGATCTTGATGGAGGCTCATAATTCTAGATACTCCATTCATCCCGGTTCAATGAAAATGTACCGAGACTTAAAAAAGTTGTATTGGTGGGGTGGCATGAAGAAGGACATAGCAAGGTTTGTGTCCGAATGTACAAATTGCCAACAAGTGAAGGCCGAACATCAAAGGTCGGGTGGACTAGATCAAGACATTGAAATCCCTACTTGGAAGTTGAAAGATGTGAATATGGATTTTGTAGTGGGTTTGCCTCATACCCGGAAGCGTCATGACTCGATTTGGGTAATTGTTGATAGAATGACTAAGTCAGCTCATTTCCTACTGATTAAAACTTCCTATAGTGATGAAGACTATGCTAAGTTGTATATTCAAGAGTTGGTGAGGTTGCATGGTGTGCCATTATCCATTATTTCGGATCGTGGTACCCAATTCACTTCACACTTCTGGAGATCATTTCAAAAAGGCATCGATACTAAGGTAAAGTTGAGCACAGCATTCCATCCTCAAACGGATGGGCAAGCCAAAAGGACGATTCAAACACTAGAGGATATGTTAAGGGCTTGTGTGTTGGAGTTTAAAAGGAATTGGGATGATCATCTACCTCTCATCGAGTTTGCCTATAATAATAGTTACCACTCAAGTATTGAGATGGCGCTGTTTGAGGCTTTGTATGGTAGACGATGTAGATCACCAGTTGGTTGGTTCGAAGTAGGCGAGATGACCTTGTTGGGCCCCGATTTGGTACTTGATACTTTAAAGAAGGTGAAGATCATTAGAGAAAGGTTGAAGACGGCTCAAAGTCGTCAAAAGTCCTATTCTGACACTAGAAGAAGGGATCTTGAGTTTAATGTGGATGATTGGGTGTATCTGAAGGTTTCACCCATGAAAGGTGTGGTTCAATTTGGCAAGAAAGGGAAATTGAGCCCTATATATGTAGGGCCTTATAGAATCGTGAGACGTGTTGGTAAGGTTGCATATGAGTTGGAATTACCATTGGAAATGGTCATGGTTCATCCGGTGTTTCATGTATCTATGTTGAAAAAACGTGTGGGTGATCCTAGTTCCATTGTACCTATGGGAGTAGTGAATATTGAAGAAAACTTGACCTATGAAGAAGTTCCTGTGGAAATTTTAGACCGGCAAGTTAAGAGATTGAGGAACAAAGAAGTTGCATCTGTTAAAGTTCTTTGGAGGAATCAACAAATAGAAAGTGCAACATGGAAAGCGGAAGCAAATATGATTAAGAGATACCCTCATCTTTTCCCCTCTACCCAAACCTAAGGTATTAAGTTGCCCTTGCTCAATTACTTGAAATCTTTACATCTCAACTTTTCTTGTCATATGCTTGCAAAAATATGAAATATATTTTAAATGATATTTTAAATTACACTGTTGCATTAATGATAGGTTGTTTGTTAACACTCTACTCTACTCATGCTAAGTCTTTTCTCATTCGAAGACGAATGTTCCCAAGGGGGAGATAATGTAACATCCCCTAAAAACGTTGTATACGATGTTTCAATTTTTGCCTATACATGATACAACCTCTTTTTTTTGGGCATAACTTTTTATAGGAATATCCATATTGAGTGATTCAAATTTCTTAGTAACCACAAGATCATTACCTACAACTTTTATGAGACCATATTTTAAGATTAGGAGGTTAAGTAGGCCAAATAAAATAAATTTTGTAAGGTAGGATGCAGTGATGGAAATGAGTGTTTATACAAGAAAAATCATATCTCACTGTAGGTTTATCCAAATTGGTTGATTCCTAAACGATATGACACTAGAGTTCCATATATACAATTCTTATTAATACACCAAATCCTAATAAGGAATTTATCTTATTCAAACGCAGCTCCCAAAAAGAGTATTTTGTCAAAGATAACTCATTTCACCTACCATAGAAAGATCTAGATACATTTGACATCACTCATGACATAAATTGTCCTCCATTTAACATCATCCATGACATCAATATATTCCACTAAATTTTCAGATTTTTCTTTATAATTATTTTATTTATTGTTAGGTCCCCCTTTCCCACCTATAAATACCCACCTTATTTCCTCATTTTATCCATCAAGCTTTCTCAAGCAAATCTTCTCTCTATACACTTCTTTACACATTCTCAAATATAGTTTTAGTTCTTATTAGTGAACAAATACTATTCCGGTGATTCATATACTCCGGATAGTACACAAAACGTTCCGGCGAGGAGAGAAGCTAGAACTCAAGAGTGTTCATTAAGTCTTTCGGTACAAACTAAAGCTTCGGTCTCCAGGTATGTAAGGTTTCAATGAGAGTATTCCTTCCACTCTCATGTCTAAATTATTTTGATTATATGATAAATTATGTTTATTTTCTTTAAGCTTTACTCTAAGTTATGTGGGTGTTTATCCATGGGTTCTTCCACCCATGTAGTCCAAAAACTCTTTCAATTAAATATCTTGATTTCAAGTAATATTTTCTTATGTTAATTCTTAATTTTACTTAATAGTATGAATCATGGTTAAACTAATGATTATTGCTCTATTTTGATGCAACATAATTTCATAGGTATGAATTGATGGTTTACAAGTAATTCTTTTATTTATCTATTTAAAGGTTCTTGAAATTCATGGTGGGTTGTTTAAAATATGATTTTTAATTAATGGATTTCAAAGTATTTATGTATATTTATTTACATACATATTTGCAAGTTGAAGTGATTTGAACCCACCTAGTGTTATTATGTTTTTAACAAAGTTTGACTTGAAAGCTTTGACTCCAAATAAATATTTATGAAAGCAATATCTATGATCAAAAAGGGAGTCTTATGAAATGAAAGAATAATGAAATGATATGAATCATGGATTCTTTATGCAATAAGGACAATTCTTGCATATTTGAATTATCAAATATTTTAATGAGCTATTCTACCGAATATGATGTTTGAATTCTCAAGTTATATGCTATGAATATTTTGAAGTATTAAACTATTCCGTGGAATTGACTTAGCACCGAATGAGGCATTGAGGTGGGATTCGGTAAGGGAATCCTAGTAGCAACCCCTTGTCTCATTAACTATGTGCCAACATAGGAGCCCTTGTAGGCTTAGGCTAATGGATCCATGAAAGCCCTTAAAGTTAAAGTTAAAGAAATAAATGAAGTTGACGGAGTTCTACCTGACAAGTAGTCTCCCCGGCCAACATAGGGGGTTATGTTGGATTCCATGTAATAGCTCGCATGGTCTTAAATGTCGGTTATGGTTAATTTCCCATAAAATGAATGTTTTAAAGGGTATATATATGATTTATTATGCATACATTAAATTATGTTCCATATTACATAAAATTTTAATGTTTCTCCAATGTTCATGCATCCTTACATACTTAGTACATTCAAAGTACTAACGCATACTCTTTTTCCTACATGATATCACCATGTAGGGATCAGTGCTCTTTCTCATTCTCCTTCACGTGGCTAGTTGATATTCCATTGAAGACTACTTTGGTGAGTTCCCATATTTCGGGAACAATACTCCTTTATCTTTCTAGCTTATGATATGTTAAGATATTTTACTATGACATTTCTTCTATTATGATTGAGGGTGAGCTAGGGACTTGTCTTAGCCCCGTTAAATCTAATAGTTAGAGGTATTGTTGGACATATATAAGTTGAAGATTTACTATTATAATTTCCGCTTGTTTATTTATCATCATTATCTATGAAAGGCTAAAAGAATGCTAAGAGGCTTGATTGAGATACTTTCGGGTTCCTCATTCGCCATGTCACGTCTAGGCCCTAGGCTTGGGTCGTGACAAACTTGGTATCAGAGTCCGAGGTTTTGAATGATCCTTGGAGTCCAACATACCGCGTCAAATAGGGTCTTGTTCATGGTTGTGAAGGGCGCCACAATTATGAATAGAAGACTATAAGGCGTTTAGGAAAAATTTTCACTTCTTTCAAATTCATGTCGTGCCTTAAAGCATCCTAAGCTTTCCTTTAACTAACGACCCATTTTGTATGCTCTAGATAATGACTCGTGGAAGACCACCTCGAAGAGCAAGGGTTGACGATGAGGACCAAACTCCTCCGGTTCCCAATGCCCAACATCATGAGGATGGGGTAACCCATGTTGAGTTTCGCAGTGTTATTACTTTGTTAGCCCAAGTCGTAGCCAATCAAGGGAATCTAGGTGTTCTACCTCCCCAAATGCAAAATCTAGCCTCTAGGATTCGGGATTTCCAAAGGATGAATCCGCCCGAGTTCGATGGTTCTAAACTAGATGAGGACCCTATGGAGTTCATTAATGAGGTGTACATGATTGTGGCTATCATGGGTGTGCCACCAAATGAGAAGGCTTTTTAAATACTTTTTAGACCTTATTTGTATATTTTCAATAATTTGTATACAATTACTTCATTTGTATTTGTATATGGCCAGCAAGTATACGTTCCAACTATTATTTGTATAATTCCAGTATTATTGAGGTATTTGAAAAAAAAAATTATATATTTTTTGTCATTTGTATTTCTACGAATACACTTCACATTTGTGTGTGATATATACAAATGCCGAAATACAATTTCAATTGCCTATATATTCATTTGAAATTGTATTTCGGCATTTGTATATATCACACACACAAATGTGAAGTGTATTCGTAGAAATACAAATCACAAAAAATATACAAATATATATATATATATATATATATCACACCAAAAGCAAAATTCAACCCCCAAATCAATAAATTCAAATT
This sequence comes from Solanum dulcamara, assembly GCF_947179165.1. Lineage (NCBI taxonomy): Eukaryota > Viridiplantae > Streptophyta > Magnoliopsida > Solanales > Solanaceae > Solanum > Solanum dulcamara. The sequence continues at coordinate 63,154,951 of NC_077237.1, read as the reverse complement.
GTATATTTGATTTTGTATCAATTGTACAAATTATACAAATATAAATCACTAAATGTATCAATTATACATATCATCATAACTCCAGGAATACAGATATAATTCGATACAAATACAATTCAATCATATCTTAATATTTTGTAGAAAAAAATACAAATAGAAAATCAAACGATACAAATAAAAACCAATCATATCTTAGTGTAATTTTGAAGCACAAAAATACAAACAGAAAATCAATCGATACAAATACAATTCAATCTGATCTTTGTGTAAATTCTTTTAAAAAAATTAATTAATATGAATACAATGATTGATTCATGGGATTTTTTCCTTGATTCTTGGAATTTTTTCCTTGATTCATGAGATTATGCATGATTCATGGAATTTTTTCCAAAATTATCCCGTCTATCATAATTAAATTGAGAGTCATATTAGTATAAATATTTAATAGTCACGCGAGATATACAAATTGCAACCTGGATAGCTACTAAAACTCTAGCTATGTTATGTAATTAGAAAATAATAACTATTTTAACCTTATTATGTTTCAAGTCTTGGCTATTTTTGAAAGTTTCCCTTGATTATATACCCCACTTATTTTTGTTTGAAGTGAAATAATTACAAAACACGTTTGGGTTTACATCGGGATACATGATATCTGACTTGCACTTCACGTGTATCTAATATACACCATGCCTATCTCCCTCTCTTGCTCCTCTTTGGCTTAAATTATATGCAGTCCCTTAAAGTTGTTCGCATATTTCACTTAGACATTTCAACCTAGCCTTATACATATTGAACACTTTAATCTTAACAAATTTATACCTGTTTGACACAAAATGACAATCAATAAAAAGACAAATATGTGTGTATCTCAAATGCATATACACAACAAATGAACCAATGAAATGATGACATGTGGCGATTGGATTAATTTTTTTTAAAAATTCTATTTAAATAATCCAAAGGGAATTTTAAGAAAACAAAATTTTAATTTTGAATTAACCCACCCCCATCCCACACTTCTTCTTCTTCTTCTCCATCGGACCTTAGTTCCCTTTCCACTGGGTTGTTGCGCCTCAACCTCTAGTAAACCATCGCCTCCACCCTTCTTCTTTTTCTTCTCCGTCGGACCTTGTTTCCTTTTGCATTAGGCCGCTGCGCCTCAATCGTCAATAAACCATCACCTCCAACCCTTTCTTCTTCTCCAACGGAATCTTATCCTTTTCACTGGTGCCGATAATACACCATTGTTGCCCACCTAAGTTAACCCCCCATTCACCTAACACTCTAATAGCATTAAAAACATCCACTCATTGTCCTCATCTTCTTTCCACTAGTAATTATTTTGCATCATTACAAGAAAAAATAATAGACTTTTGATGAAAAAATTAATCAATTCAAATTATTTTCATCAAAAATAATGGAGCTTCGCCAGAATATTTGAGACTTTAATTAAATCTACATTAAAAAGAAGGAAGGAAAAAGTAGAAGAAAAATTGGAGAGGGAGAGAGAAAAAGAGAGAGAGAGGTGGAGGGGGTGGGGTGTGTGTAAAGAGATGATGGAATAGTTGTAGTGAGGAAAACATTGAGATGGGAAGAAGGTGTTCCTTCCTCTTTTTTTTTTTTTTTTAAAATTATTATTATTATTATTATTATTATTATTATTATTAATTTTCTTCTTCTTCTTCTTCTTCTTCTTCTTCTTATTATTATTATTATTATTATCATTATCATTATTATTATTATTATTATCATTATTATCATTATCATTATTATTATCATTATCATTATTATTATCATTATTATTATCATTATCATTATTATCATTATTATTATCATCATTATTATCATTATTATGATCATTATCATTATTATTATTATCATTATTATTATTATCACCATTATTATTATTATGATTATTATCATTATTATTATTATTATTATTATCATTATTATTATCATTATTATTATTATCATTATTATTATCATTATTATTATTATTATTATCATTATTATTATTATCATTATTATCATCATTATTATCATTATTATTATTATTATTATTATTATTATTATTATTATTATTATTATTATTATCATCATCATCATTATTATTATTATCATTATTATTATCATCATTATTATTATTATCATTATTATTATTATCATTATTATCATCATTAGAGTACCTTACGACCCAACATAAACTATTGGTCATGGACTTGGAGATAAGAAGGAAGAAGAAGATGAGGGTCGTGGATGACCGACCGAGGATTAGGTGGGGTCGTTTGACTCCGTCTAGTGCCCTAGAGATGGGGGAGAAGCTGATGGCTATGGGGGCGTGGGATAGTAGGGGGGAGGCGAGCAGTATGTGGGATAGGACGACCAGCTGCATTAGGGAAACAGCTAGAGAGGTGTTGGGGGTCTCACGAGGCCGCCATGGCGGGCACCGAGGGGATTGGTGGTGGAATGGAGAAGTCCAGGAAAAGGTAGAAGCAAAGAAGCAGGCATATGCAAAGTTGGTATATAGCAAGGATGATGAAGAGAAGCGAACGAACAGGAAAAAGTATAAGTTAGCGAATAAGGAGGCGAAGATGGCAGTTTCGACGGCCAAAACGGCAGCCTTTGAACGCCTTTATGCAGAACTAGAGGAAAAAGGCGGGGATAAGAAGCTATTTAAGCTTGCCAAGGCGAGAGAGAAGAAGTCACGCGACTTGGATCAAGTGAAGTACATCAAGGAAGAGAATGGTCAAGTACTGGTACAGGAATCCCGCATTAGACAGAGATGGCAGTCATACTTTCACGAACTCTTGAACGAAGGAGGGGACAGAGACTTTGTGTTGGGAGACTTGGAACACTTGGATAGGCGTCGTGACTTTGGGTATTGTAGGAGAATAAAGGTTGAGGAGGTTAAGGGAGCTGTTCGTAGGATAAGCAGGGGAAAAGCGACCGGACCTGACGAGATCCCTGGGGAATTTTGGAAGAATGCAGGTAGGGTAGGATTGGAGTGGCTGACTGCGCTGTTTAATGTCATTTTCAGGACATCGAAGATGCCGGAAGAATGGAGGTGGAGTACAATCATTCCCGTGTACAAGAACAAGGGAGACATTCAAAGCTGCAACAATTATAGAGGTATCAAGCTGCTAAGTCACACTATGAAAGTGTGGGAAAGGGTGATAGAAATGAGAGTGAGGAGTAGTGTGTCTATTTCAGAGAACCAGTTTGGATTTATGCCGGGGCGCTCGACTACAGAAGCCATTCATATCTTAAGGAGATTGGTAGAGCAGTATAGGGAGCGGAAAAGGGACTTACACATGATATTTATTGACCTAGAAAAGGCCTATGACAAAGTTCCAAGGGAGGTCCTATGGAGATGCTTGGAGGCGAAATGTTTACCTGTGGCATACATTAGAGCGATTAAAGAGATGTATGATGGAGCTAAGACCAGGGTAAGGACGGTAGGGGGGGGACTCGGAGCACTTTCCTGTTACGATGGGGTTGCACCAGGGATCGACTCTTAGCCCGTTTCTATTCGCCCTGGTGATGGATCAATTGACTAGACAAATACAAGGTGAGGTGCCTTGGTGTATGTTGTTCGCGGATGACATAGTCTTGATTGACGAGACTCACAACGGAGTTAACGACAAGTTGGAGGGCTGGAGACAGACGTTGGATTCTAAAGGATTTAAATTGAGTATGACCAAGACAGAATACTTGGAGTGCAGTTTCAGTGGACTGCCGCGTGAGGCTGACGGGGAAGTGAGGCTTGGTACCCAGGCCATTCAAAAGAAAAGAAGCTTCAAATACCTTGGGTCTATTATACAGGAAGATGGGGATATCGACGACGATGTTTCACACCGCATCAGTGCAGGGTGGATGAAATGGAGGCTCGCCTCCGGAGTGCTGTGTGACAAGAAAGTGCCACCAAAACTCAAAGGCAAGTTCTACAAAGTGGTGGTTAGACCGACCCTATTGTACGGGGTGGAGTGTTGGCCAATCAAGAAACTTCATGTCCAGAAGATGAGAGTCGCGGAAATGCGAATGCTGCGGTGGATGTGTGGGCACACTAGGATGGATAGAATTAGGAATGAAGATATCCGAGACAAGGTGGGAGTGGCATCGGTGGAGGACAAGATGCGGGAAGCGAGACTGAGATGGTTTGGGCATGTGAAGAGGAGAGACACAGATGCTCCAGTGCATAGGTGCGAGAGGTTGGCTATGGACGGTTTCAGGAGGGGCAAAGGGAGGCCGAAGAAATATTGGGAAGAGGTCATTAGACATGATATGGCACAGTTGCAGCTCTCCGAGGACATGACCTTAGATAGGAGGCTATGGAGGACTCGGACTAAGATAGTGGGCTAGGTGGCCGATCGGTTCTCCATAGTTGTCGTAGTCGCGCTCATCTGTCTTAACATATGATTTTGCATGGGATTACTGCTTATATTAGTTGGCCCAGTCTACTTTGGGTATCCTATTTTATCTATAGTAGTTAATGCTCCTTTATCCCCGATCTTTCCTACCCTGACTTTATCGCTTTATCGCTCTCATTATTCATATCTTTATATTATCTGTTATATGCCTGGCTTTACTGACCTATGTCTTGTTTTTCCTTGTTTCTCCTCCCTTGTTTCTTCTCTCTTAAGCCGAGGGTCTTTCGGAAACAGCCGCCCTACCTTTTAAGGTGGGGGTTAGGTCTGCGTACACTCTACCCTCCCCAGACCCCACATGGTGGGATCACACTGGGTTCGTTGTTGTTGTTGTTGTTGTATTATTATCATCATTATTATTATCATTATTATCATCATTATCATCATTATTATTATTATTATTATTATTATTATTATTATTATTATTATTATCATTATTATCATTATCATCATTATCATTATTATCATTATTATCATTATTATTATTATTATCATTATTATTATTATTATTATTATTATTATTATTATTATTATCATTATTATTATTATCATTATTATTATTATTATTAGTATTACTATTATTATTCTGGACCCCCTCTCCCCGTTGATATCAGAGCCATGATAGATGTTAAAGACGTGAAAGTAGATATTACACAAAACATGTCAACTTTAGATATAAAGATTAAACAAGAAAGTAGTGAAGATAAATTTGATAGAATAACTAACTCACTAAGGTGCGATGAAATTTTTTAATGATATAGATATAGAATGAAAAGACATCCTACTTTTGCAGATATAAAAATAGATAATAATTATTTATGGAAGTTTAGAAAACACTTAAAAGATACCCAAAAAGGTAAAGAAAAATCCAAAAGATTGTTACGTTTAATGTTAAAAGATAACAACGAAGAAACAAAAGATTCTATTATTAGGACAAAACAAATTTTAGAAGATTACGACGATGTCATAAAAGGATTAACGGATAATATAAAACTTATTAAAATTGAGATTGAAACTCATCCTTCAAGTATAGGATAATGAAACGACAGCCCTCCTTCGCAGAGATAAGGGTAGATAACCGATTATATTGGACATCTCAAAGAAATTTAAAAAATGCTAAGATAAAAGACGAGACTCTTAAAAGATATTCAGAAAGATTAGATCCTACCATGCCCGAACAGATAAAGAGAGTATAAGAAAAAATACTTGCTAATAATGAAGATATAATAAATGAAAAATATAATATAAATTTACTAAGAAACTATTATTTCAAAAGTCAGATAGCTAGTTTAGGATAAAATGGAAAATAAATTGTAACGACCCATTAGGTCGTTTTGAGAACTAGAGCTTTTTATTTCATAAAAGACTCATCCCGTAAATTTTTAATGGGTATTTTGGATTATTCAATAACTATGATTATTTAGTTGAGGGGTGAATTTAAATAACTAATTAAATTAATGATTTAAAGTGTTAATTTAATTAATACTATATACCAATTATTAAAGGAAAATGATAGGGTTTATAATTTTTTTATACATAATTAGTTTTAAAAAAAAAAAGAGAGAAGAGAACAGCGACGCAGAATGTAGAACGCAGAGTGCAGAAGCTGGAAAAAATATACGGAGGAAGAAAGAAAAGAAAGGAGAAAAGAAAAATAAAGGAGAAGAGAAAAATAAGGATTTTCATTCCAAAGCATCAAGGTAATTATTCTCATCCTTTCCATTAAATTTTAATGCGATTATGAACATATATTTAGGGTATATTGGTGGAGAAATAATGCTAAAATAAGGAAATATGACCCTAGGGTTCTTCACATAAAATCTTGATTTGGGGGTCGAATAACGATCCGTTTTAGCTGAAATTTGACATGTGAATTTATTTTATCATGAGTGAACATAATCGAAAAGAAAATTTCAGATTTAACTTCAATGACTCGGAATGACTTTTTGACCTAATTTTTTTATCCGAAAATAAATATAGCTATATGGGTGTCATTGGATTCGTATTCTTATGAAGATTATGTATTTGAACATATTTTGATAATTCGGAAGCGTTACGAGAGGCTCAAGTTTTAAAGTGATTATTTAATTTAATTAAGGTTTAACCCTAGTTTTGAAATTCATAAAATATGGGAGTTGGCATGTTAAGTGACATCAAGATTAGAAACATGTTTATAGAATTGAGTGAGTTAATGGGGCTAGGTTAAACATATATATAATATTGGTGTTTACGGATTAGTTTACTTATAAATATTATATATTTGATAGATTGAGATTGGTCTGAGGCATTGAAGAAGGGGAAAGACATTAGTGGATTAACTTGCTTTACTTTGGTTCTTCGATTGAGGTAGGTTATGGTTTTTTTACTCTATATCATAGATAGACTCTTAATAGTGATTGATAGTCATTGAGTAATGCGTGAAGTTTACTATGCATTTAATTATTGTGGTTTGGATGATTGATATGTTGTTGTGATTGGTCTGAAATCCCGAGGCCATGAAATCCATAATCTTGAACTTGCCCTATCAAAAATGGCGCCTTGAATAAAGAAGGTTTGATGAAATATTGTTAATGAAGTGGAATGTAATCATGAAGAATGATAAATTAATTATATTTGGATCGGGTGTCATGTTCCGACATGGTATATTTGGATCGGGTATCACATTCCGATATGGTATATTTGGATCGGGTGTCATGTTCCGACACGATATATTTGGATCGGGTGTCACGCTCCGATACGATATATTTGGATCAGGTGTCACATTCCGGCACGGTAATATTAAAGGAAAATAAATTAAAATGACTTAATACTAACCAATCTCTAATAACTCATTTTCCAAAAGGGTGTGATATGGAGGTTTGAGTCCTCATGTGTGATCTTAATATTGTTGATTGGTTATGAAATTTTTCATTGTGTTGTCACTTGATCTTGATCTTGTTGGTTGCCACCTGTTAAGTGTTACGGTTGATTTTCCGCTATTACTTATTGCATATTGATTCCTATTTTGAGTCGGCCGATGATATCTACTCAGTACGTATTGTCCTGTACTGACCCCTACTTGTATCTTTTCTTGTTTTATTTTGTGGGGTGCAGCGAGTGTTCCACCGACTTCGACTCGACCTCAGATCTAGTCAGTCTCCAGTTAATAAGATTTCAGGGTGAGCTATTCTTTTAGCTGGCGATAAAATCCACATTTAGAGAAGGATTAGATACCCCAATAGATTTAGCTATTATAGATAATAGGATAATAAACAGGAAAGAAGCTTGCTTAGGAATACTACGAGGAAATTTACAATATGGAAAGATTAAATTTAATGTTTATCCTAGAATTTCATACCATCTTCTAGATAAAAACTTTGATAAAACTTTAAGCTTAGTACAAGATTTTAAAAGAAAAGATTTCTTTCATAAATACAATAGACCCTATTCGATAACATATGTAATCTCATATGCTATTTCTAATACACATCATTCTGATTGTTTTGCCATAAAAGAAATAATAGATTATCCCCATCTATTTGAGGAAGTCAGTCAAATACAAATGCCTAGTATAACACAGATACAAGAAATAGAAGATACGCCGTTAGATTTAGATTTACAATCTAAACCTTTGTACAATCAACAAGATTCCACATCTCGACTATCCTTTGAGGAAACTCGAGTCATAAATCCTACAATGATGATAAGAAGAACACAATCGGAAAGAGTTAGACAACCTATCTTAGAAGCAAAAAATGACGAAATAAAAAATTATAAGATAAAAGGAGAATATTTTAATGGTATACAATTTATTCCCATCAACATCCTATTAGATACAGGAGCTAGTGGAAATTACATTAGCCTTAGGCTATGTAACCATCTCTAACAATATAAACTAAAAGATAATCATCTTTATAGTGATTTTAATGAAAAAAGACATGAAATAAAAAATATGATAGAAACCATTTTAAAATTCAAAGATAATACTTTACCTATAAGACTATTGGTTGAACCAGAAGAAAATAATGATATGTTAGAAATACTGCTAAAAACCACTTTTCTAGATAGTGTAAAACTATATGATATACTTGATCATGATATCAAGATTACTTACGGCGATAAGATAATTTTCATATCAAAATGACAAGCCCATATAGTATTTATATACCAATAGGAATAACTTATAAAGATTATAAAGAAGAATATTTTGCTGCCTATATAGATAACGGATCAAGAATATGTTGCTGTAGACTAGAAGTATTCCCCAAAGAATACCATCAACAATTACCCATTACTAAGAGAAAAGATATATCTAATAATATCATAACAATGTCTAAAGGCATTGCTCAACCGATCATACTACTAGGATATTTTCTAATAAAATGTCCTCCATTTTATTTCCATAATACCGGACAAGATATTCTATTAGGAAATAACTTTTTAGAAATATTTCATGCTGTTTTATATGATAGAGTTTTATTTCAAATAAAATTCAAAACTCCTTGCCAACATATTATTGTGGTAAAACGATTTAAAACTGCTTACTCCAAAAGATTACATATTCACTTTAAACCCCGCACAATCCAGCGTGGTGATATAGGATATCAAGATAAACCGATTTTTCCAAAAAGTACTCCTTTACTTCAATACGATACGGATTGGGACAACCCTCAAACAATAAATAAACAATCTAACAACTTGTCAGAATATCAAATAACTTTTAATAAATTAAAAGAAAGTTTAGACATGATTAAACAAAAGCTAGAATAATGTTTTTTCAGAAAATCCTTTAGAATTTTGGGATAAAAATAAGATAGAAGCCAAGTTAGAAATGAAAGATAAAGATAAAGTTATTAGAGTAAAACCAATGAGATACAACCCCAATGACCAAGAAGAATTTCAAAGACAGATTAAGAAATTATTAAGTCTTAGAATAATAAGACCTAGTAACTCTCCTCATAGCTCAGCAGCCTTTATGGTTAGAAACCATGAAGAGATAGTACGAAATAAATCAAGAATGGTTATTAATTATAAAAAATTAAATGATAATACTATATTTGATGGATATTTCCTACCACATAAAGAAAGCCTAATTAATAGAACTACTAACAAAAAGATATTTTCTAAGTTTGATTGTAAAAGCGGATTTTGACAAATAAAAATGAATAAAGATAGTATTCATTATACTGCATTCTCTACCCCGCAAGGGCAATATGAATGGTTAGTTATGCCATTTGGATTAAAAAATGCCCCACAGATATTTTAATGAAAGATGGATAATATCTTTAAAGATTATGATTATATATTTGTGTACGTTGATGATATTTTAGTTTTGTCTGATAGTCTTAAAGAACACCTGATACACCTAAATAAGTTTACTAACTTATGCTTAGAAAATGGATTAGCACTTTCTAAAAAGAAAACAAGCTTATTAAAATATGAGATAGAATTTTTAGGAATGATAATTGACGGACATGGTATAAAATTACAAAGCCATATTGTCGAAAAAATATCTGTTTTCCCAGATAAATTAGTCGATAAAAAGCAAGTACAAAGCTTTTTAGGAATACCCAACTATGCTTTGGATTATATTCAAAATTTGTCTGAACTAAGAAAGCCATTTCAAGAATTATTAAAACAGGATAAGAGCTTTGAATTTAATGAAGTCTTAATGAAAAAAGTAAAAGTTATTAAATTCCTTTGTAAAAACTTACCGAAATTACAATTACCAAAAGATAGTGATTATTTAATTTTTAGAAACAGATGCTTCGGAACAGTGCTGGAGCAGAGTATTAAAAAGGATAGATTATGATCTTAATAAAAATAATATAGGAGAAAGTTTATGTAGATATTGTTCTGGAACTTTTTCAGATACACAAGCGAGATATCATATTAATGAAAAAGAATTGTTAGTCGTAGTAAAAAGTTGCCAAAAATTATATTACTTTTTACTATCAAAATGATTTACTCTTAGAATTGATAATACTCAAGTGAAGGATTTTGTTCATAATAATCTTTCATCAAAACCGGAATATAAATGATTTATTAGATGACAAATGCTTTTGTCCGAATACTCTTTTGATATTGAAATTATTCGTACTGACAAAAATGTTGCAGTAAATTTTCTTACCAGAGATGAAAGAAATAAAAACCCACCTCCAAGAAATTGATAAAGGCTTCTCAGATATATAAACAACTATTTCTGATATAATCGAAATAGCCAACTTCGATTGCGACCAACTGGTTGTTGATAAATTACTCAGCATATGTGCTCGAATAACTTCCAAGATAGGTCACTGTAGTGAAGCACATGATACTATTACAAATTTGATAAAAATTCAAAAAGATGATACCTCTACGACAGAGACACAAATTGATATGTATAATAAAATGTCTTTCAGACCCCAGAGACCTCAAAAAGGAATTACATTGAGAACAATGAAAGAGAAGTTTGATAAATTACTCCCCTTTGATGGTGAAAACCAAGAAAAGATAATGAGAGATTTATTTTCTCTCAAGATGATACCAAATCGATACATTGATTGTACTGGAATATATCCCAGAATTAATTATCTACAAGATTCTTCTCCTCAGGAGATTAGATATTGGTATGATTTCGAAGCTGTTAATTTTATTTATTTAACAACACCCAACTTTCCCAAAATTAGCCGATTACCATCTTGGGTTCAAGATGGCATAAAAGATTGTTATTTGAATAATCCCATGATTACGATGAAAGATATACTGGTCCTTAAGTTTATTTCTTCTGGACCTGATTATTATAAAGAAGAAAGATACCCTTCATATCACTTTATGCAAATTGGCAAAACCGATGATTTTAATATTATTAATAATTATCAAGAAAGATGTTTTGTATGCTTCGCAGAAAAAGATGTTCATTACCGACGAGCAATCGGTTTAAGTATAGTTCTTCAAAACATGGAACATAGTTTCAAAAGAGGATTCAGGACCTATGGAGGAACGAAAATACACTCCTCCATTATTATTGCCCCTGCTAAAACTACACCACCATCGGCAAAAAGATATATGCAAACCAAGATAGACCTGATTAATAAGGGAATTATTAGATCAAGTCCGTAGGCACAACAACAATTATGTGATATGCGAAAGCACGCCAAAGGGACATGTGGATTCTGCTCTCCGAGAAAGGAAAAGATAATTGAAGATGCCATATCCACATCATCCGAATAAAGTTCTAACGTGTGGAAAAAGAGATAAGGATCAAGATGTAGAAGATAAGGATTCATTTTGGTAAGATAGAGACAAATTTGTCATTTTGTAATAATGTTTAAAAAGATAAGTATGCATAAAAGATAAAGAGAATATTTATTCATTTTTTGTTTAGGTATAATGTCATTGTCTAGTACTATTAGACATGTAAAATTAAAGTTTGAAGTCCGGATAGATTTCAAGTCCGTAGTTGAAGTCCGTCTCCTTCATCTATAAAAAGAGACAGTCTGTAAACGAAGAAGGCATCGAGAAAAACATCAACCTTCTTTTTCTTTTGTACAAACATCTTCTCTATGAATAATAACTAAAACGTTTGTGAGTATTTTCTGGAGAAAAATTTTATTATTTCTGTTATAATTACTTTTCTTTTATAAAAAGAATAGTCTCCCCTTCCATATCACCCTTACACCTTAGAGTAGAAAACGAACTAAGGCTGTGCTGAGTTATGCTGAAGGAACGTCAGAGAAGTTACCTATTTTCAGGTTGGAATTGCAATATCTGATAAAAGTCTCGACGAATTCCCGGTGTAATTTTTGTCAAAATGGGACAGGTATGGAAGCGTGTTGGACCCTTATCTTTTTATTCAAGTTAAGATATTATGCTGTTATAATATTTTATTGCTCTAAAAAATTATTCTAATTCAAAAAATTATGGTAATTTTAGACATAACATATTCCTCCTCAGGAGGCCTTATTTTACTTGTTAAACAAGATAATTATATTATTAGATATGAAAATATACCTACCCAAATACTTGACTTATCGAACCAATGATTTTCTAGACCCCCTCTCCCCATTGGTATCAGAGCCATGATAGATGTTAAAGACGTGAAAGTAGATATTACACAAAATATGTCAACTTTAGATATAAAGATTATACAAGAAAGTAGTGAAGATAAATTTGATAGAATAACTAACTCACTAAGGTGCGATGAAATTTTTTAATGATATAGATATAGAATGAAAAGACATCCTACTTTTGCAGATATAAAAATAGATAATAATTATTTATGGAAGTTTAGAAAACACTTAAAAGATACCCAAAAAGGTAAAGAAAAATCCAAAAGATTGTTACGTTTAATGTTAAAAGATAACAACGAAGAAACAAAAGATTCTATTATTAGGACAAAACAAATTTTAGAAGATTACGACGATGTCATAAAAGGATTAACGGATAATATAAAACTTATTAAAATTGAGATTGAAACTCATCCTTCAAGTATAGGATAATGAAACGACAGCCCTCCTTCGCAGAGATAAGGGTAGATAACCGATTATATTGGACATCTCAAAGAAATTTAAAAAATGCTAAGATAAAAGACGAGACTCTTAAAAGATATTCACAAAGATTAGATCCTACCATGCCCGAACAGATAAAGAGAGTATAAGAAAAAATACTTGCTAATAATGAAGATATAATAAATGAAAAATATAATATAAATTTACTAAGAAACTATTATTTCAAAAGTTAGATAGCTAGTTTAGGATAAAATGGAAAATAAATCCAATTATAAATTACTTAATGAAGATCTTCTAAAAATAGAACAAGATTTGTACGAAATACAAAAAATGATAATTTACTTTGGAAGTTTAATAGTTAAAGAAATTCAAACTTTGAAAGATATACTAAATCAAAAAGAAATAATTGTTGATAAAGAACCTATAAATAAAACCTTAGATATAATAGGATCCCATATTTCGAAAATAAAAATATCCGAAGGATATGGAGGAAATAATCTAAAATGGTAAGCTCCGATTTAGAAAATTCAGAAATAGATAGCCTTATAGTAAATATAAAATGGATACCGTCAAACCAGAATAAGTAGATTTTAATGCTAATATTATTGAGCTCCCTACGCAGGCTGGAACCAGTCGAACAAGTTTTAATAGACCCACTAGGGCTTATGCAGGTATAAATGCTGCATTAAGAACAAAAGATAGGCACACACCCATAGGATCAATGAAAAGTGAAGCGATTAATCCGTTTGGAATATATCTAGCTTTAGATTGTATTAATAATACTGAGGAAGCTATAGATAAATGGGAAACTTCTTTAAGGATATCAGTAACAGTAAACAAAATGGATTACGATACCACTAAACATTTTATAGAACGAAATCTATTAAATAGTGTGTTAAGATTTTGGCAAAACTTAAATGATGCCACTTGAAATGATATTTTTGGTGCCGATGATAATATTGCTAATTTAATTACAAGAGCTATTGAAGCTATAAGATTTGAATTTGCCAGAGAAGATAATATTTTAAAAGACCCTGCAACGATTAAAAAATACGAAATTGCTTTGTTACGATTACAATTATGTGATATGTGTGAAATAGATAAATATATTTGTGTCTTTCAAGATTATTATTACTATGTTTATAACAGAGTTAAAAATACAGAAATGTATTTACCTATGTTTTTTACTAAGATACCAAATCCTTGGGGTAAAAAGTTAATAAATACTTATAATCCCGGAACAGCCGATACTTTAGGAAAAAGAATAACTCATTTAAAAGATAAGCTTAGTACATGGTGTGCAGATGCCATATTAGCTAAAGCAACAAAAGGATTAAGACAGAAAGTAAGTCTATGTTGTGATAATCCTAAAATGCCTATAATGATTGGATGTGAAAGTCCCTATTATTACAAAAAGATTAAAAAAAATATAAGAAAAAGAAACTCTTTAAGAAAAAATATTTTAAAAAGAGAAAGGCTAGATATTACAAAAAAAAAGGATATACACGATATCAAAAACCTTTTTACTACAAATTTTTCCATCAGGATTTTGTGTGTTGGATAGTTTATATTTTATATTTAAGGCATGACCGGATGCAGATTTAACCGCATGTGTTATTTTTTCAAAATATCTGGAAGGAATTAATCCTTCTTGAATACAACTAACATCTGCTCCGCTGTCAATCATAGCTGTGTTAGTAATAGTAAACTCATTATTAATTAAAATGGTACATTTAATATACCATCTATGCGCAGTTACAATCTGTAGTATTTCTAAAAATGAATCTGGTCTAGGGGTTTTAATAATTTCTTCTATGTATTATACCACTGTAAGAGATACTTCTTTGGATGATTTAAAATTTGAAGTTGGAAAACTTAAACAAGAGATTAAATCTCTCAAACAAAGTCAGATTATTCATAATCATCGGATTTCTCAATTAGAAAACATTGATCATATAGTAGCAACACCTTCTACTGATAAAGAAAAAGATATTCTTAATGAAACATCGCAATCAGGATCTAAAAGACTGGCGGTAGTCCACGCGGTCATTCAGATCTTGCTTGAAACTATATCCTTAAGCTTATAGTTAGCAAGATTAAAATCAAAATAGCATAAAATTTTATTTAGTTCATGACTGTATGGAAGCTTTTACCTGAGCAAAGGGTCTGTCAGATATTCCGATACATACTATTATTAACTCGGCAACTAGCAGTTCTAACAGTTTGAAAATATGCCCTTTTTATCCTTTAACGGGGACTTACACCACTACTGCTTGCTAGGGTGAGGTAACATAGTAGTGTCGGAATCGACTGTACCACGATCTCAGAATCAAGTCATGGAACTATGATAAATTCTTCTTATAAGTTGATTGAGTCTAAGTCTTTCATATTACATATATCATATAACTTTATATATCTAGCATAGATATGAAGGTTCTTAGCCGGACATAGTCTCGGCTATGAATAAGAGAAGACAATAATTAAAGTAGAAAGTAAAGAATGTACCTTGCCTTAAAGGCTATTCCAAATTGCAAACCTTTATGAATATCTTACAATAGATTATGCTTACAAGAGACAAGGGAGAGAAGATAGTAGTAGTGAGAGAAGGGGAGTAAACAAACTCTGCCTAAGAAGTGAAATGAAATGCCCTTTATATAGGAGGGCTAAGGAGACACACAAAAAGAAAGGTAGTCTTCATATGGGTCCCTGAATAGTACAAGTGGGTCCCTTATATAGGTTTCTAAAATAGTATATTTACTGTATACATACAGTATTTCTACTAGGGTTACAAATATAATTTATATCCATTTGAAATTGGTGGGGATATATCCTCGCATGGCCTGCCATCTTTTCAATCTCTTGATAGTCTTTAGTGGCCGTCTCATTCTGCTTTTTCTTTTCCTTTTATATTTGTACGAAGGAATTCTTCCTTATCTTGTAGAGATTCAAGAAATTCTTCTACCTTCTCAAGTTCACTTTCTGACAATATAGGTCGAGGCCCATCAGACTGAGCATCAACGATATCATCACTTGTGTCAATTTTCATGGAAATGTCTGATTTATCATATTGTGTTAGGGTCTGAAGTAAATTTCTTTTGAATTCTTCTAAATAGTCATTAATTAGTTTAGTTTTATCACCTTGCTGAACTAAAATTCTTTGATCAATATGTTTGACTGAATTGTCAGCCACCAAGTTCTTTTGAGGATGCTCAGTATATTCTTGGAGCTTTACTTTAATAGTATCAATGAGTTCTTGACCATAAGGTTGTTTAGTTTTGGGATCATTTCTTGTTATTTTATCCCAAAAATTATTATAATACACACGATAAAGACATGGTATTTTTTCGTTTGGGGTATATCCCACT
The DNA here is from genome assembly GCF_947179165.1 of Solanum dulcamara. NCBI lineage: Eukaryota > Viridiplantae > Streptophyta > Magnoliopsida > Solanales > Solanaceae > Solanum > Solanum dulcamara. The sequence goes on along the minus strand of NC_077237.1, from coordinate 63,138,691 downwards.
TCTGGAAGCCATTTATGGATCCATGGTATAGAAAACTCAATAAAGAAATACATCTGATCGATTTTATCGAGATTGCTTACATGATAAGCTAAGTATAATTCTATTAAAAATGGAGAAATCTTTGTCCATTCTTTATAGAAGTTAATATAGATATGCGGTAAAATCTTTACCGTGGGACCGTGGAATGTCCACCATCTTATGAACCTGTTTGGAATTGGTCCTTCAAAAACCTTTGAACAAACCTTTATGAATCAGGTGTGTTTATCTTTATCATTGTTGTAATAGAAAACTTTATAAAAAGCTTGGATATAATCCCAATAAGTAAGATTGATGGTCATGTTATTAAACCAAACCTATCGTTCGTTCATTGTGGATATTCCCCATTCTTCAACAAATATAATCTGTCTGATAATGACTTTTAAGAAGTTATAAACGTTCTCTTCTGTGGTAAAATGTTGGAAGTCAGCGTTTTCTGTTTTAATCAAGATTGTTTCATAATATGTTCTAGTTTTGTATGACTCTCTTGGGAAATATAATCCCGTACCAAGTATCGCTGAAAAATCTTCTAGGGTTCATCTTGCCTCTGAATATCAGAATTTTCTAAAAGAAATATTATTTCTTTTGTGGGTACTTCTTCATAATTCTTGTTATCATCGATTTCTTTTGTTATTGTAGCAAAAGTATCTTTTTGCTTTTTTGACTCCAAGTATGCTTTCAGTTGTCCATATAATGGATTTTATTCTAGAATATCTTCCAGATCGATTGAAGAAATATCTTCTTTTGGGGTTGATGAAGAGGTTTCACCGACTTTAGAGTTTATCAAAATCTTGTTACCCATTCTTAGAACAGGAAAATTGCTAGATGATGATGATGATGAGCCATATGATGGCCTTTGTGTAGGGGCCGATCTTCCCCTACCTCTACCTCGAGTAGTATTTTTGCTTCTGATTATAGACCACGGTGGGTCTGCCATATCTGCAAATATAAATTATTAATGATATTCAAAGAAGTCATCTGTATCAAGATAGTAGGGACCTTCATCGTCCTCATAGGAATGAATAGAGAAATAAAATAATTCCATTTCTTCTTTGATAATATTTTCTATGATTTTATTCAGAATCTTGGTTTGAATATCTTCTCCTAAAGGTATAGCCTTTAAGATTGTTATAAGAGTTTTGTCTTCAAAGAAAGCTGCAAAATAATGCATGATTAATTTGTTAAGTATTTCCTAGATAAAAAATCTGGTAAAGAATTATCAATTCCCTTTTTATACTGAATATCAAAGTCGAATGGGGCTAATTGAGCCTGCCACCTAGCAAATATTAATTTTGAAGCATCATGCTTAAAATCTTTATCAAACATATATTTTATCGATTGGGCGTCTGTTTTAATCAAGAATCTTTGATTATTTAAATCATCCTGAAATTTTAAAATACATTTAACTATACATAACATTTCATGGGCCACTGTTGCATATTTGCGTTGGGCCTCGGTCCATTTACCTGAATGGAATCTTATAAGATATTCATGTTTATCGTTGGGATTTACTTGTTTAAGCATTCCTCCATAACCAATATTAGAAGCATCTATTTCGATAATCTTTGGCCAAGCTGGGTTAGCCAATGTTAAACAAGGTAAGGATTTTACCCTTAGTTTAACTGCTTTAACGAGTTCTGTTAGACTATCAGTCCAAGGGAGTTTATGATTCTTTTTTAACCTTTCATATAATGGTGATAAGTCTCTAGATAGATTTTTATAAAATGGAGAAATATAATTTAAACTTCCCAAAAATCTTTGAAGCATAGTTCTATCCGTAATTATATCAGGAAATTTTGAAGCAAAATCAATTGACCATTGAATAAGTGTGATTTTACCTTAACAAATATTATGTCCAAGAAACCTAACTTCTGTTTGAAATAGACTTATTTTGGGCCTGGATATAACCAAACCATTTTATATTACAATTCTTTTGAAGATATTAAGATGTTTAATATGAGTTTCAAACGTCTTTGCGTAGACTAAAATCATCAATATAAACAATGATAAAATCCAGATAGGGATTAAAAATAGCATTTATTATTTTCTGGAATTCAGATGGGGCATTTTTTAACCCAAAAGGCATTACGTTCCATTCATATTGCCCAAAAGGTACATTAAAAGCAGTTCTATAAATATGCTTTTTAAAAATCCGAATTTGCCAATATCTAGATTTTAAGTCAAATTTTGAGAAAATATTGGCTTCATATAATCTAGATAATAAATCTCTTTTATTTGGAATAGGATATCTAATACATTTTAAATATTTGTTTAATGGTTTGTAATTTATTACTAATCTAGGCATACCACATTTTTTTTCAATAGCATTATTAACATAAAAGGCAGTACAAGACCATGGTGACTGGAGGGTTTAATCAAACCCTTTTATAACAGATTATCAATTTCTTTTTTACAAAATTCCACTAACTCACTATTCATCTGACAGGGACGAGACTTAGTGGGAATATTATCTTCACTGAAATTATGTTCATATGGAAGAGTGACAATATGCTTTTTTCTATTCTAGAAAGCACTAGGATGATCAGTACAAACATCAATTGCTAATTGTTTAGAAATTAATTTAACTTTTTCTTGTACCTTAGTAGGTTTTAATGTATCCAGAATATTTAAACTGTAAATTTTCAGTTGTAAAGAATTCACATGCTTTTGTTTCATATCAATTAAAGCATTAATATCTCTAGTAACTGATTCAATTATAAATGAAAATGAGATATCCTTGTTTTTATAACTAGCTGTAAATCCTTTGGAATTTATTTTAGAAAAAGGATATATAGTATTAATAAAAGGAGTTCCAAGTATAATTGGAGGATGCATTTGATCTTTTACCAATAAGAAAAAAATGAGGAATACAGACTTTATTCTGACAAATATACGTGTTGGATAGTTTATATCTTATATTTAAGGCATGACCGGATGCAGATTTAACCGCATGTGTTGTTTTTTCAAAATATCTGGAATGGAATTAATCCTTCTTGAATACAACTAACATCTGCTCCGCTGTCAATCATAACTGTGTTAGTAATAGTAAACTTATTATTAATTAAAATAGTATATTTAATATACCATCTATGCGCAGTTACAATCTGTAGCATTCCTAAAAATGAATCTGGTCTAGGGGTTTCAATAATTTCTTCTATGTATTCTTTTTCATTAAGAATATCTTTTCCTTTATCAATAGAAGGTGCTGATACTATATGATCAATGTTTTCTAATTGTGAAATCCGATGATTATGAATAATCTGACTTTGTTTGAGAGATTTAATCTCTTGTTTAAGTTTTTCAACTTCAAATTTTAAATCATCCAAAGAAGTATCTCTTACAGTGGTATTAGTCTTTGTATCAAGACGAGCCAAAACTTCTGTTAGAGAGTATGGTTTTGAATCAATATCAATTTTTGTTTTTGTTTTATTAGACTGGAAGCTGGTTGCAGAGGCCATATTAATGATTTTGCTCCTAGTTTCTTCATCAGAAATTTCTTTTAGTAGTTCAATCACATTCTCAGAAGTGATAGTATGCATATTCAAATCTTGAAATTGACACTGTAGTTTATAAAACTCATAAGTTTTGCAAGAACAATTATTACCTATGCAATTAATACCACATTTAAGAGAAGCTTCATTCTCATTATCAGAGAAATCAATAAGAGTAATTTCACGTTCAGATTCTTCAATACTTGAATCGGTCTTAGAGGAATAATCTGATTCTGAACCCGAAGTATATAATAAACCATAAACTTTATCATAAATATCATCAGCAAGGTTTAAGCTTTTTAGTTTTTGTAATTTACAATTTGGAGCAATATGCCCATATTGACCACACTCATAGCATTTTATTTTGCTAAGATCTTTTTTAGAATAATTTTTTGTAAATCTAGTAGATTTACAGTGAGTTCTTTGTGCCTCACATTTTTCCTTACTTCGGCGATATTTATAGGGTCTATCTTCCCTAGAACGATGATGTTTTTTGAAATTTTTACCCGATTTATGAGAAGGGCCTGCAACAGCAAATTGAGTATAAAAATCTCCTAATTGAGATTTCTCTGTTTTGCTTTTTGCCTTTAATTGTTAAGCTAGTTTAAGCGCATTGCATAGATTTAATTCTTCTTGAGTGCAAGTGCCAATTAACTGTCCATAAGTGAAGATATCATAAGGGATAGCAGAGTGAGTTCCTCGTAGAGTTTTTCAAACTCTTTATGCAAATAGAGGAAGGCCATCTATAAACTTAGTCTTCCAATGAATATTATTACTTTCAGGCAAGTCCATTACTCGACTTAAAAAGGTTTTATACCACCTAAATTCACCTAAATGTCTGTAATGGAGTCCATTTAGAAGTGTTGTAAGAGTCTCATTTGGGTTGGTAAATCTACCATTAAAGTGTTCTAATATGGTTAAAACCAAAGAATAAACAACATCTTGTGGAACATTTTTGACTGATTTTTGAGATGTTCCTTCTTCAGAGATGACGGTCTCTATTGTTACTTCTCTTTTTACTAAAGAAGTGATAGCTGTATGAGCTTCGTTTGTTAAAAGATTATTCCACCAGCCTCGTAATTGGCTTGTAAATCCTGCTACTATCATTTTACAAGTGGTATGGTCATTATTGTAATTTGTGGATTTTCAAATGGTGGCGTACATTAACATTCTATGTAGAAGAATGGAGACCTTCTATCAGTTAAGCCGTCAACATTCCATTCATATATTTGATCACCATTATAAGATATGTTGGTTTGGATCCAATCTCTTTCCTCTATAAGAACATCTTAAGGAGTTGGGCGAGGATAATAATAGGTTAGCATAGAAGGTTTAGTAGCATATCTACTACCTGATTTGAAATTAGAATTCATTTTAGTGCCTTTGGATTTAAATGGCTTAAGTTTAGAAATATCGTATTCAATTGGAGGGTTGGCTATCATGCCAATAGGTTTAGCATTTAAGTTTGCCAATTTCTTTTCAAGAAGTGCTTCTAAATTGGTTAATGACTTAGATTTAAAATCTTTTACATCTATAGGACGCTGGATATGAGTAGGAGTCTGGAAAAGCTCAAGTTTAGCATCAAGAGAACTAATGTGTTCACCAATGACCTTAACATAAAGACTCAAATAATTATTTTGAGCAATCAAATTATTAATTTCCTTTATGCTAATTTTTGCGACATCATTTTCAATAAAATTTTAAAAAGTCGAAAAGGTGAGGCCTATATTATTAGGCAAGATAAAAGGGTTTTGAGGCGGATAAATAGCCTTAATAATATTACCAATGCTATCTTTAAAAGTTCATTGTTCTAGAACTTTGATATATAATGGTAAATAGGTGGTTATAAACCATGGAATAAAATATATAATTTTATTATGCAGTGCACAAAATTCATAGAATTCTTGGGAAATATTGTGTAAATCATCTTGACTATAAGTCTCAAAAAACCAAGTTTTAAACTTGTTCCATTTATTTTGATGAAATTATTTCTGAATATGTTATCGTGCCAGGGATCCTGGACTAAAATCTATTTGGTGTGTCATCATAATTCAGAGTTTATTTCTATCAATACCCTCAGTAGGGTCAAAATCCATTTCTGATGCAGTTGGATCTAAATCAGACAATTTTTCTGTAACTTGTACAATATTAGCGACAAGGTTAATTTTAACTCTTTCAACCTGTTTTTCACTCAAAGTATCACTTAAAGTGTGCAAAATAAAGCTCTATTATGGTCTGGACCATAAACAGGTATTTCTGAAGAAATAGGAGAAATATGCTGAATCTCAGGCAAAGATCTATATCCAGAAAATGACCTTCTGTTATATAGAGGAGTTTTATTATCAGAGAACTGGATACAAATTTTTCCATCAGGATTTTGAGTGATGTGAGAATATTCACTATTAGTCAAGTTATTGGTAACTTGATTGGATGCTATAACTGATTCTAGAGTCAATGTGGTTGGGAAATTAATTTCTTCCCACCTAATAGGTCTTCTAGTAGTGACTTTTGATTTTGTAAAATTAGTTTCGACTAATATAGTCTGATTAGATGTATTATATAATTTACATCGCGGATTTAAAGTGGATAATAGTTTGAAATAGATTCTATAAGATAAACATATTAACTCAAAACCTGGAACATAGTTATAACCATGTGTTTTAACATTTAATGTTAGAGCGTCAAGAATATTAACATCTGACAGTGATAATTGAAGATTAGGTTGTGTATTGAAATAAACTGGACTGTACGCTACAGTTGATTCAATAGAACCCATTAAAGATTGTCTAAAATTTAAATTTCTAGCATCTCTTAGTGCAGCTAGGAAAGTTTCTGGTAACCCTTTAAGAGTTAATGGTTTGAAAGCAACTTGAACCATTCCTATATGCATGAAATTGTATTTAGACCTATAATGTTCAATGTCTCTTTTATTTAATAAAAAAATAGTTTGTTCATTTGAATTAAGAGCTAAAGATTGTTCAGTTGTTTTTATTAACTGTTTAGTTCAAAATTTATCAAATCATCCATAGTCATATGTGGTTTTAGTATCAATTTTTGGAATAGTACATTTGTTTAATAAATCGAGGTTTTGAGGTACATCTACCTCTTCTAATCTAGTACTTTTAATACTAGTTTCTCCAATATCCATAGAAAATATAAATCATATCTATGCCAAATATTGCAGATACATAATTTATGTATTATGAAAGTTTCTACTCCTCAAGATGTTCTCATAGAGGAAAGAGATTGGATCCAAACCAACATATCTTATAGTGGTGATCAAATTTATGAATGGAATGTTGACGGCTTAACTGATAGACAGGTCTCCATTCTTTTACATCAAATGCTAATGTACGCCACCATTTGTAAATCTACAAATCACAATAATGACCATACCACTTGTAAAATGATAGTGGCAGAATTTACAGGCCAATTAAGAGACTGATGGGATAATGTTTTAACAAATGAAGCTCGTACAGCTATCACTTCTTCAATAAAAAGAGAAGTAACAACAGAGGCCGTCATCTCTGAAGAAGGAACATCTCAAAGACCAGTCGAAAATGTTCGACAAGATGCTATTTATACTTTAGTTCTAACCATATTAGAACACTTTAATGGTAGATTTACCTGAAACTCTTAGAACACTTCTAAATGGACTTCGTTATAGACATTTAGGTGAATTTCGGTGGTATAAAGACACCTTTTTAAGTCGAGTAATGGACTTACCCGAAAGTAATAATATTCATTGGAAGACTAAGTTCATAGATAGCCTTCCTCCCTTATTTGCAGAAAGAGTTCGAAAAACTCAACGAGGAACTCACTCTGCTATTTCTTATGATGTCTTCACTTATGGCCAGTTAATTGGCACTTGCACTTAAGAAGGATTAAATCTATGCAATGAGCTTAAACTAACTTAGCAATTAAAGACAAAAAGCAAAACAGAGAAGTCTCAATTAGGAAATTTTTGTACTCAATTTGCTGTTGTAGGCCCTTCTCATAAATCGGGTAAAAAATCGAGAAAACATCATCGTTCTAGGGAAGATAGACCCTATAAATATCGTCGGAGTAAGGAAAAATATGAGGCAGTAGTAGTAGTAGCAGTAGTAGTAGTAGTAGTAGTAGTAGCAGCAGTAGTAGTAGCAGTAGCAATAGCAGTAGCAGTAGCAATAGCAGCAACATCAGTAACAGTAGCAGTAGCAGGAGCAGTAGCAGTAGCAGTAGAATAGTAGTAGTAGTAGTAGTAGTGGTGGTGGTAGTAATAGTAGTAGTAGTACCTTAGAGTAGATTTTGAAAAAACCTTGATGTTAGGTCTTCAATGGAAAACTTGAATCCTTGATTGTTTTTGGCAAATCTTGTTGGAGATGATTTGGAAGAGAGGAGGATAAAGATTAAGGTTCTTTGGAGGTAAGAAGACTTCAAAAGTGATCCCAAAATGTTCCAAGTTCGTATATATAGGTGTTAGGAAATTTTCCCAAAATACCCCTAGAAAATCTGGAAATTGGCCAAAGTTCGCTGCAGGTCCTCTCTGTTCGACCAAGCATAACTTTTGACTTCGAACTCAGAAAAATACAATCTTGGTGGAGTTGGAAAGAAGACTCAAATACCTTTAATTTGAGTTATGGGCCACCCAATTTGTTATATTTTAGGAGATATGGTGGTTTGAAGTTGACCCTTATACGAACTCATTCGGAAACTTAGCCGAGAGGAATTCTTTGAACTTGGCTTGATTTTTGGGATCCCTTATGACCCTAAATCACATCTAATATACTTTAAATACTTATGAATCAATCATAGATCATATATACAATTTGAAGCCTTCGAGTTCAAGCCTATATGCATACGAAGAACGGTCCGAATCTTAGCGTAGAGATTTTGAGGTGTCACAACATATCTCATATTTCAAAGAGGGTCATTTGCAAAACAACGCCTAACTGATTAGGCCAGGATTGAAACTCAAGGATTGAAAGATGGGACTCTTCTTCGATTAATTCAAAAATTCAAATAAATTAGCAATTATAGTTCTCAAAACATTGTCTAACAAGTATTAAAAACAGGGATTTAACACAAATTTGTCTACCAAGATTAGAAATAACTAGGGGTGTGTGCATAGCGATATGAGTTTCAACTTGAAAGGATGATTAATCTTAGCAAAAGAGATTGATATATGGATAGCGTTTGGTCTAGGCTACGTTCAAATATTCTCAAACTATCAAACGTATGTCTCTTGGTTTCTTTCGAACACCAAGACATTTCAAACAAAACACCAAACATTGCTTGAGTAGATAGATTATTCCTAGATCATATCATTAAATGAGAAATTACTCAGATTATCCAATCCTTGGTTCAATCCCATAGAGTAATTTCAACAAGTCCTTATTATTGAGTCTTACCCAACTCCATTTTACTATTTCAAGGCAAAGTGGGTTAAAGAGCTCAATAAATGTTTGCAACCATTGATTTCTAGGTTAAAACTTCAAGACAACAATAGATTCATGCCATACAGTCAATTTTAGAGAAGATTAACCAAAACCTATTCAGGGGTTTTACACTCATCTAGCACACACACCCTTAGCTATGAATTTAGCTACTCATAAAATAATAAGTAAAGACAATACTCAAAAAAGGGATCTTCATTCCAAGCTAAAATGATGAACAAAATATGAATCCAAGATTTGGATGATACAAATTTAAAGTTTCTTAGTCACTAAGCTAAGAGTTCTTCACTATGGCTATGAGTATTCTCACTATCTAGAATATTCACTCTCTATCTCTAAAATTGGCAAACTTGGAATTGAGAGTTATGATACATAATTGCGCAAATCCCCATTTAGGTTTTTGAAACTTTTCAAATGAAGCATAAAATTCCATAATTGCATTTTTGTCCAATCAGCTTCTGCATCGAGACTTGCATTGTGTCACGATCCAAACTAGACCCTAGAAATGACACGACACTTAGAATCCCGAGAGACCCTAAACAAGCCTCTTAGAATACATAGCATGACATAAGTTAACATGAACTAAGAATAAACTTAAAAGTGGAAGATAAGTTTCAAAAGTAGAAATCTCGATAAAGGAGAATCCAAATATAACATCTGAAAACAGGGGAAATCATACTAGTCTAGTTTGACAAGCCTCTACTAATGATGGATAGGGGCATAGAACAAGCCCTAGCTCACCCAAACATAATAAAATAACATGAATTTGAAATGAAAGATGACATAAGTGGTTACGCCCCTCGAAACATGAGGACTCACCAAAGCAAGCAACTCTGAATGGAACCTGTACTAGCCACGAGAATGAGTAGGAGTGTGGTGAACTATATTATGAAATAATATAGGTAAAAATATACATTAGTACATGAAATATACTAAGCATGTTAGAAATATGCATAACATAAAACATGATATCATAGTGAGCATAAACATGAAATGCATAACCAAAAATCCTTTAAGAGCTTGAAAGTAACTCATAAATCATGAGATAAGGTCAATGCATCATTAAAAGACATAGTGAAAAGCTTTATGGAAAACATAGTTCATTTTTTGAAATATTAACCATAATCGATAGTAAGACCATGTGAGCTATAATATGAAATCCGGTGTAACTTCTACACTGAAAAAAGAGAGGCTACTTGCCAAGATAGACTCCGTATTATTTCATTAATGCTATTTGTGGATTCACTAGTTAAGTCATTTAAGACAGCCTATGGGGACACATAGTTTGGGACTAGATGTTGCTACTAGAGACTTCCTTATAAAGTCTCCACCTCAAGCCCTCATGGTGCTAAGTCAAATTCATATGGAATATATAAGTCAATTATCGAAACATAACATTAGGAAAGGCAATGAATATTTACCAATCCACATCATGAAATCATATAAGAATAGCTCCTTTCAAATCATGACTCATAAACATAATTAATATAGACACTTACCTTTTAAGCATCTAAATCATAATTTCTTTCATATTGTGTGAAAATCTTTCACAATTCATTGATACTTATTCAAAAGCATCCTTAAAACATACTTCATATTTTTTTTTATATAAAATATGCATAAATCCTTCATAAAATTCATGATCATAGTTCATAGTTCATAGGTGAAATTAAAAGCATAATGCATGGGTCCATATGAAATCAATTATAAATCATGTATTTTAGTCAATTAATGCATAATAAAGTATAATAACATTAATTAAATCATAATAAGAAAGACCCATGAATATTTGACATAAACCCTAATTGAATTGGGTGGAATGGAACTTGAAGAATTAAGATCTTTTCGGACCCAATGGATGAAAGAAATCCATTGTGAATCCCACATACCATGAAAGTCAAAGCCTAAAAACAATGGAGATTGAACCTGAAACCTTAGCTTGATGAAGAAGAAGACCCTTGAGAGAAAACCTTGAGTTGCTTGGGTGATTTTACGAGAATGAGAGAGAATGGGGAAGATTTGAAGTATTTGGGTATTTATAGGACGTTCAAATCACCCAAAAATGATGTAGTTTAGGAGTTAAAATAATGGAAATTATCTAAAATAACCCTGAATTAAATCTTTCGGAGTGACCCTATGGACGGGACCTACGATTTATAAGGTTTGCTATGGGTCGTCAAAGGCATCCATAGAACCTGTGTCCAAAATTGGAGGCTACTGGAATTGCACTTAAATCCTACAACCAAAGTCTATGGATCGTAGACTCCCTCACGGGTCGTAGGGACATTTCGTCCTGCACACTTTTGAAAACCCAAAAATCCAACTCTCTGAATCTTACTCTACTAGTCATCTTACCACCCGTAGAACTTTCTACAGTCCTTAGGACTCCTCATAGAACTTTACCTTAGCTATTGGAAATTTACATTTATTAGTACCTTTCCTACAGTCCCCTTCTACAGGATGTAGGACCTTTTATAGTCCGTAGAATCCACCCATAACTCGAACCCAACACTTAGCCAATTTTCCAACTTCCAGGGCTTACCTATGAGACTTTCCTAAGGTCCATAAGACTTCCTATGACCTATAGGTCAGCTCGTACAACTTGAACCTGATCACTTTTCTGCAACTTTTCTTTTTGTTTTGACTTTCTAGATTTTGGGGTCTTACACGTTGAACCGATGAACCGTCGATCCGCCATTATAAGATACCAGTTGCTGCCTCACTTTAACCTTTAGTGCTTCCATGATATTCTATGCTGGGACCGGGGAACCGTCATTCATCCATTGTACTACACCGATTATAGCTTAGGACTAATACAACTTGTGCTGGCGAGATGGCTATCAATTTCAATGAGGCGCCAATTCCTTCATTGGTCCGCTTTAGTGGTTTTTTGCTCCAAATACTTTGAAATTGCTTTTCTAAGGAATGCCTACACATAAGAGAACTAGGGCCTAACACCCCTTCAATTACCATTACAACATGATAATAATAAATGAATTTGAGTCTAATGAGTTGGTAAAGTACCAACTCATCAACAAGTCACAACAAAATATTTGAAGCTTAGAAATACTAACTAGTGACAAATAATTGAATGGAAAAATGTAATGTCCCAGTTCTTGAGAAATTACTTTTTAATGTGAAATGACCATTTTGGCTTTCCCCTTATCATTTTCATGCTGTTTTTGTGTTGGGCGATGGTCGATGCGGTTCCTGATGCGATCGAGTGTGATTTTGATGATGTGAGATCATGAGTGGAGTTTTTATTGAGATAGTTGACATTGGTCAACGTATTGAGATTCGAACATCGAATAGAAATTCTGTCAGTTATGTTGCATACAGAACGTCGATTTTGGTTTAGTTGAGTGTTTACTTAGAGCCTCAAGATCGGAATTTATTTTGAGAACTTAGGCTAGAAGTTGAGTTTTAGGCCTAAAAGGGGCCCGGGAGGGTATTTTCATCATAACAATCTTTTTTTCGATATTCGATGATTTCTTTAGTTCTAAAACATGTTTTATAATCGATTTGCACTATTGGTTTGTGTTTATAGGGTTCCGAATGAGTTTCGAAGGTCAAAAAGATATTTTGAAGGTTGTTGATGCAAATTTTAAACAACCAAAAATAGACTTTTAGAGACGGAAAATGGCTTTTAACGACGAAATCATTGTGTTAAAAATCTATCCGTACCCATTTCGTATTTTTGACATTTTGAAAGCTAGAAATATTTGTTTGAGGTGATTTTTGATGTGTTTTTCTCCTATAATTATTGGGTACATATTTCTAACCTTATTTTACTCATTTCCCAGAATATCTCTTTCATAATTCTTGTTTTTTATTCACAAAATAGAGATTTTAAGCCCCAAAGTAGAGAAATAAAAAATTATTGATTTGAATGTCGATTTGGAATGGGTTTTCATTGATTTTGGGATTTAAGGTCCTTGTATTGTGGGTAAACTGATTTTGACAAAGGTTTTTCAAAATTTCTCATTTTAAATCGCATTACAAATGTGGATTTTGGTGTTTCTTCTCCAAGTTGGAAAATTAGTAATTCTTTGATTTGGAGCTTTATTTCTATTCGATTTTGATGGGGTTATCAACCACAAAATTCTTTTTACTTGTAGAATATGATTTTCAAATAGAATTATAATTTTGATGCACTTGATTTCGTAGATATTTTTGGATGATTTTGACCCCGATTGTAAAACCTTGTAATATGGGTATCGTTGGACTCCTTCTAATGAACACTTTCCATTCTTGACAGTTGCTGATCATTTCGGAGTCGGTATTTATGAGTAGAGCTCTGGTTATAGTGGTCAGGCTAATTTTTGTCCTTCGAGGTAGGTTTGACTATCCTTTTTGAGACTGAGATTAGATAATTAGTCATTCATATGTTATAAACTTTGGAATAAGGTCTTAATGTGAATTGGGTCTGTTGATTATATTATGATGCCCGTGTGGGGGCTTGATTATTACTGTGTTGCCCGTGTAAGGGGCTTATTTATGTGGTTTAGCCTCTGTGGGGCCCTTATATGCTATTCTACTTCCTTTGGGCGCATGTGATTCATGTTTTGCCTATGAGAGAGGCTTGTAACATTATTTGACATGTAATTCCCATGTGAGAGGTTGATTTGGGGTTTTTGATCACAGTTGAGTAATGAAATGCTTTCAAAAAGGTTAAACACTTATTTCAATGTTTTTCCTTCCTATTACTATCTATTGAGGGTGTATATCATGTTTAGGTTGATTTTTGAGAACTTTGAACCTTATATTACATGTTGAGTTGAATGTTTCCTCCATTCCGTATGTGTTGTGATGCATTATCCTCATTCATCATATTATTGATCTTGGGAAGTTGAGTAATGTGGAAATTCTTTTTGAGAAAGAAATTGTGACACATTTTTATATCCTTGACCACGAGCTATGTGACAAGTTGATGAGATATTGAGATTATAATTTAGTATATGGGCTGCGAGTCCCCCATGAGTCCTTTTCTAGAAGCCTTAGCTCAATAAGTGTATACGAAAAGTTGTGCGACAATCTTGATTTTGTCGTACCACCACATCATTGCATCATCTCATTGCATTGCATTGCTGTTTGGATTATTTGACTTATCTGATTATATGTGATATTGAAATGTCCCTATGTGTTTACTTTACTCACGTCGTTCTATATTAATTAGCGGCACCGATGCTGGAATGTGACTTTTCTTTATGCAGGTGGAAGCATTCTTTAGTTTATTTTATAAGTTCGATTAATTCCTTATACTTAGTCAGTCAAACTTACTGAGTATATGTGGATTGTACTAACCCCTACTTCTGTGTCACTTTTGATGCAGATTCTAATCAAGATACTCCTTGTGGCGGTCGATCATCTCTAGTGGATGGATTATTTCAGACTAGTGGTGAGATCCTGTGTTCCAGATCACCATTAGCTCCATCTATCTATGTCGGTCTTTACTTTCGATTTCAAAGACTTGTGTTGTATTTCAGACTTGAATGTTTTAGTAGATGCTCTTTATGCTTATGATACCAGGTTTTGGAAAATTCTTTGTTGCATTTTGTATTTTTTTCATTATGGTCTGACTCTATTCTATGAGTCTCATATGTGAGTTGATCTTCTCTTTTTTCCACAATCTTTGAGTTATCTCTTCAGTTAGAGAGTCAGCCTTACAGACCAGGTTAGGGTTTAGGGTGTGTGCCATGATGTCCTCAATTTTTGAATCGTGACAAAAATGTTGAACTTTATTTGAACAACAGAATTACAGAAAGTAAAGCTGGTAGGTGATGAAACTAGGAGATAAAAATTATTCAAAATGAAGTTCTAGATTCTTGAATGGGGTTATCCAAGGCAATAGTGTCAAACTTGGCGAGGAACTGTTGTAGTGGAAACTTGAGCAATTGGCTTATTAACTATGAAATTAGGCCATTCATAGAGTCCGTTTCTATTCCGACCGGATACTACGAGAGCCTGCATTTTTCAAGTCCTTCACAAATAAAGAAAATGTGAAAAATTCAATGGAGGGCAGATTATCTTGACATAATTTAATACAAAAAGAATATTTTGTTTGATAGCAGGTGCACACAAAGTATCAGTTAGTCTAAAAGTATTATTTTATGCAACTAATTCAGTAGATCCAAGGTGAGTAATTGAGATTCTTTTACCATCGCCCATAGCTATGCCTTCTGAACCATTATATTCTTCAAGATAGGTCGGCTCTGTTGTGACATGATGAGTAGCAGCCGAGTTGATAATCCATTGGTTTGCTGAAGCTTGATTACATGAAAGAAAATTTGCCTTTGCCTCTAAATGATTGCGAGACTGTGACTTGCAAACATTGGCAGTATGATCCTATTTGTTGCGTAACTGACAACGAACAGGGTTATTGGTGTAATGCCCTTGCGTAGGAGCATTTGTACGATTGTTGGAATGCCATTGTGAATTTTTGTTGGGTCAATAAGCAGTGCAATTGTTATAATTGGTGTATCTATTGTGAGTTACCATAGCAATAATGATTTCACCAGTTTCTTTCTTCAATTCTTCATGTTTGAGGAAGAGTTCATAATCAATTAGTTTCACATACAAGTGATCATACGAGATGATGGGAGCTCCTGCTCGAATTACAGCGGATATCTCATGAAAATCCCAAGACCACTCAGAAATTTCACTACCAACTCATCGTTAATGATATAGTATTAGCAATGGTGAGTTCTTTGCAGATAGAGCACACTTGATGGAGATAATCCGCTACTGGGCGGGAGTCCCTTGATAGTCGTGTGAGTTGGCCATGAAGGCTGAAAATTCAATTTTGGGATTTGTTGGCAAAAGCTAGGTACCTGGAGTCCTAAGAAAGTTTAGTAGTGGAGGCAACAACCATGGTTGAAGCAATTGTCGGATTGACAGAAGCCATTATATCATTCTAGATCAATTGATTTTGGCGGAACCGAATGTTATATTGTGGGTTTGCCACTTCTCTTCTATTTTGTGTGACAATAGTAAAAGGAGCGGGAGAAGAGCCATCAATATGGCTGAAGAGATTGTGCCCAGGTATAGGCTTTCCATGTAGAAAAGTTATGGTTGCTAACAAACTTTATCAGCGGTTGTGACACGGGATTGAACTGGACAACTACTACGTTAGAGTTGCTGTCAGTGGAATCCCCAGTCCATACGTTCTCAGGCATGTTAAGAGTGAGCCTTCTCTGGTAGACAGCGGATCGGAAAGAAAAAAACTCGGGAGAGTTAAGAAGCTGGCTCTGATACTGTATAAGTACTTGAGCAAGATGAAGAAAAAGATTATTTTATTAATGGATTAAGAACTGATATATATACACAAATTAAATAACAAAGTCTCTGTGAGAGAGTTCCTCCTACGGTGGAAACTAAACCTGTACACTAGGAAAATAAGCTAACAAACTCCTAAAATGGTGGATACAAAGCTAACAACCTATGGAGTAAAACTAGTAAACCAGTAAACAATAACAACACTCTAATAAGTAGGTGCCATCATGACTTGAAATTTTGGATCGTGATGGATCATGACACTTTCATTATGACAAATGTGCATGTTTCTTATAATGTTCCAACTGCCGATGTAATTGCAGACCCACCGTCGGATAAGTTGATTCATTCATTAAAACATGCCCCTTTTAAGTTTCTATCTTGTGTATGTTTTGTTTACATACACCTAATTATTTTTGTATATTGCTGAAGGACAATAAAGAAAGAAAAGGGAATGATAACAGGGATTTCAATCCAAAAGAAACTGTAGGATAGTGACAATGGAAAGTTGAAGGTGATTATCCCATCAAACTATAGCAGTGTGTCCTGGAGCTAATAATTTTGTCACCGATCTCTGAAGGAAAGTTCTCCATAATGCTAGACATGATGTAAAGAATTGAAAGGGAGTTTATGATCTAACAGAAGACATGAGTGTTGCTCAT
The DNA here is from genome assembly GCF_947179165.1 of Solanum dulcamara. Taxonomy (NCBI): domain Eukaryota; kingdom Viridiplantae; phylum Streptophyta; class Magnoliopsida; order Solanales; family Solanaceae; genus Solanum; species Solanum dulcamara. Next base: position 63,121,795 of record NC_077237.1, on the reverse strand, counting down.
ATGCTGGTAATTCACTTTGTTTCTATTAAATTAATAATCTTTTTTGGTCCTTGAATCAATAAAAATATGAAACTCAACCAAAACACTTGGTAAACCAAACCAGAGAACAGTTCCGTTGATACAAGAGAAAGAAAATGAGACTAATGAACCGCAGGCTACTCAGATTAACAAAGCAATATACATTTCAGGATCTTGAATTCCCGGTGAAGTTCTTTTTTTCTTAATCTTACTATCTTGGAGGGGGGTTTGGCAGGACCCCTACTCGTGGAATATAACCAGTACAAAATTGGTACACGGGAGAAGGGGGCACAGACCTGACTTCTCCCAACTCAAAGAGGGATGAAAAACCAACCCCGTACAATTTTGAAACTTAGCGGTTCTAAATTTAGGAAGTCTAAGCTACACAAAAAGACTATACATAGTCTGAGAGAAGGGGTTCTTAAGTAACCCTTCTCAGTAAAAGTAGACCAGCAAGACCTGTTAGTAATTTCTATTTTATAAATTCACGTATTAATATATTTGTATATAAATATGCTATCAATAAAAGTAACTCATTATTTTGATCTTATAAAGAATTATATATATGAGATTAAAATATAAATATCTATTAGTATGAGTTTAATTATAGATGCGTTAAGCCTTTTCTTATAATTATGATGAAAACTTATAATAAAAAATACATTTTATGGAAAGGTATTATAAGAAAAAGTAACTTTCATTAAAAGACATTCTAAGTAAAGGTACAATTTCAACGTGAAAGACATCTCAAAATCTATAAATAAACATGGTCCCTAAATCAGAAAATATGTTCTTTTATTTTTTTCTCCATTTTAGATAAGGAATAATACAAAGAATTATCTTCAAAGTTTAGAAAATCAAGTTCTTCAATCAAGTTATTTACATGAATAAAGGTTAGTGTTCTTTTTTCATTCTTATTAATTTATAATCTCTGTCTAATGATTTACTTGTGATCCTGGATGGATTGTCTATAAAGTTTTCTATCAAGTGGTATCATCACACGAACTAGTTTGATCATTAGCTATGATATTTAATTTTTTTAGGGATCAAATTTAGTGATTTTTTGTTATTGTTTTGTTTGTTTCTTCATATTGCCGAAAGAGGCACTCAATCAAAGCGTGAAGAACCTTTTGAGGCACCTTTTCATATTTACTGTTAATGGATTTTTTTTTTAAAAAAACGTTTGTTTGTTTTTTTATTTTTTTAGATCAAATTATGTTGAAATAATTTATTTATTTATTTATTTTTGGAAGTGGGACTACTTTTCATGATATTTCATCATTCCTGTCAAGATTTTTAGGGCAATATATTATTTTCATTTTCTATATAGCATGAACCATTGAGATTCGATTTTTATTATTGAGTATTTAAATATTAAAACATATATTATCTTGTACATTATTTGTTTAAATAATGAATACTTTTGTGGGTTTGTCAACATTTAATTAAGTCAAACAAGAAAAGTTTTTAAGAAGTATTTTATTCTGCAAATCTTAGGACGCCATTAGTTTGCGAATTTTGGGAGAATTTTTTTCTTGACAGTATTTCCTTAAATTTTTGACGATAAAATCATGTTGTTTCTTCCTTTTTAAGATTTGTATTTTTTTGTGCCATTATTTTATTTATGTTTCTAGTTCATAAGTAAATAAATTGAAAACAATAAGTTGCCAAAGTAATCTCTATTGCGTAAATTCTATGTACTTTGAACATGTAAATATGTTTTATTTGTGCGAAATAATTATCCCAAAGGAAGATTATTTTGGCTAGATTATTGTCACGACCCAATTTCTCAGGTCATGATGGCGCCTACTATGACCCACCAGTAGGCAAGCCAACCCATATCCCGAAACTGCGAGTAATGGGATGTCAGGGTAGAAGACTAGCAATACAATCTAAAATAGTAAAGAAATAATATGAGCATACATGAACGGGCGAAAGCAAATAAATATATACAAATCAAAAGATCCCTCTCAAAACCTGGAAGTCACATGTACAGAGCTAGTAGTAAAAGAGTACAAGTTTCAAAAGTGGACCACGAAAATAGAGCTGTCTCAAAAGAAAAGGAAAGGCAAAATGTATATATAGAGGGAGACGGGTAAATCCAAGACGTAATGTGCTCACCATCGCCTCCGATCACGATCGCAGCTAGCTCGAATCAACGTCGGTAACCAGTACTCAGACATACATCACGAAAACAGATTTAGAGTATAGTATGAGTACAAAAACAACAGGTACCCAGTAGGCATCATAGGCCGACTGAGCAAGATAAGCAAAAGTAAACTGAAGAGCGAGTAAATGATCACAACCAAAGACAAGGCAGAAGTGAATGTAGGTATGTACACATGCGTACTTAACAAGCAAAAAGGCAAAGTCCAACTAAATCCGTCGAGCTCCCATAAACCCGACGGGTACGCTCATGCACAAGTATAAGATAGAACCTGCACGGACTCCCATAATCCCGATAGGTGCAAGAAAAGCTGAAGTAAAAAGAACGGAGCCAAAAGGATTTCAATAATATCACCATTTCCCGAACTTGAACCGAACCATCCCTAAACTCTCATATCGTAACCCAAAGCTAAGGGCAGATGAAGACTTAAATTGAAGATTCATCAGGAAATCATGAATTGAATCACGTGTAAGCTAGACCACGGACTTCAATTGGATAACTGTAGCTAATGAGTTGACACAAGTACGCTAGACCATAGACTTTAACTGGTAACTATAGCCAAATAGATGAACACGGGTAAGCTAGACCTCGAACTTCAATCGGGTAACTGTAGCTAAGGATCCTAAACACAAGTAAGCTAGACCACGGACTTCAACTGGGTAATTGTAGCCAAGGAATCGAACACAAGCAAGCTAGACCACGGGCTTAGATCGGGTATCTATAGCTAAGGGATCGAACCGGATTAGAATCAGTGACCAACCGAGCGTCATTGGGAGTACCTCCAAACCGAGTCCATCAATATATCATTCCCGCCCGAACCATATAAAATAAGAATCATCGCGAAGTCTCTAAGAATCAAGAGCAAAAAGATACCAGAACGATAGAAGAATAGGGAAATATGGAGGTAAGGTCACAAGCTGAGTTACTGCCTAGCTAAAGGTCAGACTATTAGACTCAAGTCTGCTATATCAGTCCACAAGGGGCTAACTGTCCAAAAAGATGTTGGAGAAGTTCTAAGGCCCAACGACACCAAAATTGCACAAGTCTAAGGCAATGACTAATCTAAGCCTAGACTAAGGCCCAACATGTTACCAAACATATAACTACAGGCAAGCATACAACACAAGGCGTGGATGAATGATACTAGTAGGAATCATGCTTAAACATTCCAACAATTTCCCAAATAGTGCCAGGACATGAATTCTAGGAATTTATCATGCTCTACACCTTAACCCCTCTAACTCATACAATTCAATGTACAATTTCCTAAACAAGCTCAATCTCACGAGGAGAAAATCGTAGCCTACATGTAGGCCGACCACGTGTGCTCTAACTCACGAAACTAGAGCCTTTCCCTTTCGAGCGGCCTCCGAATGCTGTCACACTATCAACAATAGAATCACAACATTAATACAGTTGTTATGACACTAAAATTATCAAATTTGGAGACGAGCCAATTTCGGAGTCAAAAATTGGGAATTGTGGGACCCACTCTATAACTCATGGAATTGACTCTAAGAATAGGCTCCAACTACTACCCCCAGGTCAAGTTCCAACAAGATACACAATTCACATAGCAAGTAGCTCCAAACCTCACATGCACAAGTGATCAACTACTAATCCTAAGAACACTAGAAATGCATGAAAAAGGGAAATTACCTCAAAGGAAGCCTCAACTCCTAATTCTAAACAACCCACTGGGTTCCCCTAAAAAATCTACACATGTTAGTTTTTTGAATCACCCAAGAGTTGAAGGAGAAAAAAAGGTTTGAAGTTTGATATAAAATCTAGAAAAGGGTCTTAAGAATGACCCTTTAATGTTGCTTTAGCGACGACTCGGCGATTGCTTAAGCGACAACCACCTAAAAGACGAGCATCACTTTAGCGACACCTGGTCGCTTTAGTCTCTTAAGCAACACCCGCCCAAGAGGGTTGGTCACTATGGCGAGCTCCTGGCCACTTTAGCGGCACTCGCTTTAGAATCCAAGGGTCGCTTAAGCGACAACACTAGACACAGTTGGTGCAAAAATGAGCTTAGCATGCTAAATTCACCGACGGGGTGCTAGATATTCGTTCGGAACCCCATGCTCGCAAATGAGATATACTACCCACAAAATTCAATATTCTAGACTCAATGGTGCATTCAAATTCCCATATGAGTTCATTCCAATAAAAAGTGGGTTCCACATCCAAGTATCATTTTGAGTCAATTTCCATAATGGACCTCGGAATTAGATCGGAAGCCTCAAAAAGTGAACGAAGGGTCATTCTAGACCAAACACAGGATTTTGGAGCTAACCGCGCTATCAAAACTTTAATTCGAGTGCATTTTCCAAGAATTTTGACCAAAGTCAACTATAGGTAAATTTAAAGGCAAAAACGCCAAATGGTCTTAAACTCATACCGATTGCCTCGATACTCATGTCGACCATGCTAATAGCCTAATTAGGCCATTCTAGAGTTGATGGAATAGTCAAAATTTCATTTTGAGATTATTTTCCTAAAGTTTTGACCAAAGTCAATTTTTCTAGTTATAAAATCTTCAAAATAGTAAAACGGGCCTAAAATCCAAATGAACGATTAGGAGACCGAACAGTCAATGCCAGCAAATTACAAATGACTTGGGATCAAACACGAATGATCTAAATGAAGAAATGAATGCTTAAATTCACAAATGAGCTAGATAGTCATTACAATTATGGATAGTCATAAATATGTGATATATTTAGTAATATATGCTAGTAATATGTCGGCCCAAAGAAATACATATTATTAGGCAATTTTAGTAATAAACATTCATGAACTATGTATAAGAGTACCATTTGCAAATTATTATTTCTGTTCAAAAACTAAATGATAATATTGTGCTATGTATCTTGAGATGGACCCACCTTTATATATCTATGCGTGTTTGATAAATGTATTTTAAATTATTTATTGTTGTTGCTTCAGCTTTATTTAATTTACTTATCTTCACATGTACATGGTTTATTTGATTGATTAATTGTGAGCATTACTTGTTTTATCTTATAGTGTCTTCTATATCTTCAAATATGAACAACTTCTGTTCTTAACGACACAAACTTTAAGAAATGAAAAGATCACATCATGATTATGCTTGGTTGCATGGATCTTGACTATGCATTAAGATTTTATCATCACGCAGATTTAAATGAAACTAGAACTAATGAGCAAAAATCTACATATACAAAGTGGGAGCGATCAAATCGTATGAGCTTGATGATGATGCAATATTCAATTTTGGAATCCTTAAGGGGCAGTATAACAGAGAATGAAGATGCCAAAGGTTTTTTAAAGGAAATCACAGACCAATTCGCTGCTAATGAAGTGGTTGAAACAGGTACTATTCTTAATAAGATTGTTTTGATGCGATATAAGGGAAAAGGAAACATAAGAGAGTACATTATGGAGATGTCTAATCTTGTGACAAAACTCATGGCCTTTAAGTTTGAATTTTCTGATGACATACTTGTGCACCTAGTTCCGATCTGTCTTACTGCATAATTTAGTCAATTCAAAGTTTCATATAATACTCAATTGGAAAAATGGACATTGAATGAGCTTATAGCTCAATGTGTGCAAAAAGTGGATAAACTTAAACAAGAGAGAATTGAAAGTGCTCATTTGACATTAATCTCTGGAATTAAAGCATCTTCACATAGGCGAAAAAGGATTAAGAATAAAGAAACTTCAGACAAAGGAACATCGGAGACTAAGGATCAAAAGATCTATTTTTTCTATAAGAAACTTGGTCACATGAAGAAAGAGTGTTCCAAATACGCTACTTGGCGTGAAAAGAAAGGTAAACTTCTCAATTTTTTTTGTTTAGAAGTTAATTTGGCTATGATACCTAGTGACATTTGGTGGATAGATTTGGGTGCAACTACTCACATAAGTGGCATTATGGAGGATTGCCTAAGGAGTTGAATGCCAATTGATGCTGAAAGATACATCTATGTGGGCAGTGAAAATAAAGCAGCTTATATTGGTGTATTTAGAATTTTATAAGATACTAATTTTTATTTGGAATTAGAGGAAACTTTTGTTATACAGTCATTTAGACGAAACTTAATTTCTATTTCTTATTTGGACAAATCTGGATATACTTGTTCTATTGGAAATAAAAATTGTGGTATTTCTCTAAATTCTAATATTATTGGAATTGGTACTCTGATTGATATATTATATAAATTAGACAGTCAAGCCTCATGCAACAACGAAAACTCGCATTCTAGTAATTTTTGTACTAAGCGTAGATTAATAAATGAGAATTCATCAATGTTATGACATAATCAATTAGGTCATATTTTTTTAAAAAAGAATACAAAGACTTCTATCAGAAGGAATTCTTTATTCCCTTGATTTATCAAATTATAAAATTTGTATAAAATTCATTAAGGTAAAACAACCAAATATAAGAAAAGTAGGTGCTTATAGGAGACAGGAGTAAAGAACCTTTAGAGTTGATACATACATATATTTGCGTCCTTTCCCTATGGCTTCATGGAATGATAAGCAATATTTTATTAACTTTATAGATAATTACTCTCTTTATGGATATCTCTATTTAATTCATGAGAAGTTGCAATCATTGGATATTTTTAAAATTTTTAAAGATGAAGTTGAAACTCAATTAGGAAAGAAAATTGAGGTTGTCAAATCTGATCGTGGAGGAGAATACTACGATAGATAGATGGATCAGGTGAGCAATGTCTAGGACCTTTTGCAAAATATTTAACAGATTATGGAATTGTACCTCAATACACCATGACAGGGACCCCGCGTCAAAATGGTGTATTTGAGAGACGAAATCGAACTCTAAAGAATGGGGTAAGAAGTATGATTAGTCATTCTTCTTTACCTGAATCACTTTGGGGAGAAGCACTGAAAATTGTAGTTTACATATTAAATAGAGTTCCAAGAATAGAAGTAACTAAGACCCCTTACAAATTATTGACTACTAAGAAGCCTAATATTAGGCACTTACATGTCTGGGGATGTCCAGCCAAAGCAAGGCCTTAAAGCCTTATGAAAGGAAAATGGATTCAAGAACTGTTAGTTTCTACTTTGTAGGTTACTCAAAAAGGTTGAGAAGTTTTAAGTTTTATGAACCCTCAAACAGATCCTTTTTAAAAATAGGGAATGACAAATTTATTGAGGATGTTGATTATGGAAGAAGCAATCCAAACAAATAAATTGTGTTTGAAGAGGAATTTGATAATACTCATTCAACTACTGAAAATGATCGGGTAGCTTTACCAAATGTTTTTTCAACATGTAAATAAGGATCATGTAGAAAACACAATGATATCACCTCATGTTCAACAACCTCAACTTGAAGTGCCTAAAAGAAGATCTAACAGATAAACGAGAAATGCAATTTTAGATGACTATGTTATTTATCTCCAAGAACATGATTTTGATATGGGATAAGAAGATGATTCTATAACATTTAGTCAAGTAAAATCATGTAGAAACTCTGCAAAATGGATCAAAGCCATGAAAGATGAGATAAAATCTATGAAAGACAATGACGTTTGAGATCTTGTCGAGTTACCACAAGGATCGAAACTGATTGGGTGTAAATAGATTTTCAAAATCAAACGTGATTAAAAAGGTAACATCAAAAGATATAAAGCACGTCTAGCTGCCAACGGATTCACTCAAAAGGAAAGCATATAGTTTAAAGAGACTTTTTCACCAGTTTCATCGAAAGACTCTTTTAGAATCATTTAGGCACTTGTAGCTTATTATGACTTAGAGCTGCATCAAATGGACATAAAAAATGCATTTCTGAATGGTGATATTGAAGAAACAATATACATGGTTCAATCAGAAACCTTTGAGTCCAAAAATTCAAAGCACATTGTATGTAAACTTAAAAAATCCATATATGATTTAAGCAGGCATCCCGTCAATGGTATCGGAAGTTTGATAAGGTGATAAATTCTTTTTGTTTTTAGAAAAAACATAGTTGATCAATGCATACATCTCAAGTTCAGTGGGAGCAAATTTATTATCTTTGTGCTATATGTAGCTGACATTCTACTAGCAAGCAGTGATGTAGGTTTATTGCATGAAACCAATAAATTTCTATCTAAAAAATTTGAAATGAAAGATCTTGGTGAGGCGTACTTTGTTCTGGGTATAGAGATCATACCAGAAACATACTTAGATTATCGCCAAAAACTTATATCAAAAAGGTGTTAAGTAGATTTGGCATGGAAAATTGTGCACTAGGAGATAGAGTGGCAAAATGTAATACATTTAGTTTGCATCAATGTCCAATTTGTACATAGACAAAAAAGAGATGACAAAATCTTATATTCTTCAGCAGTGGGAAGTCTCATGTATGCACAAGTCTGTACGCATCAAGATAAAACATACATAGTGGGAATTTGGGCAAATATTTATTTAATCCAGGAATGGATCATTGGAAAGCAGCAAAACAGGTTATGAGGTATCTTCAATGAACCAAAGATTACATGCTCACCTATCGTAGGTCAGATCACTAGAGATAGTAGGATATTCCGATTCAGATTTTGCTTGTGTAATGACCAATTAGGTCATTTTTAGTACTAGAACTTTTTATTTAATAAAACACTAATTCCATAAATTTTTAATGGGTATTTTGAACTATTTGATAACTACAATCATTTAGTTGACGGGTAACTTTAGATAACTAATTTAATTGGTCGGCTAAATTGATAATTTATTTAATACCCTATGCCACTTTGTGGTTTTGAGTTTGGTAACTAGTACAGTTGTAATCAGAATTCAAGTTTTTCATTGCAATTCTACATTTGTAGTAGTATGTTTTGTCAAGGTATGGATTGATACGATAAGAAATAATCGATCGTGTTGGGTATTGAGCATTTAGAAGGACTTGTGTATGGATTGGATCATAATTTTGATTACTTTAGATTGTTAAAGGACCTAAGGGAGAGTTTCACTTAGAGTTTTGGTTTACAGGATGAGGTAAAATATCATGGGTTGTTGGTCAAAGGATAAGATTGGTAAACGAGTTGGAGAAAGGAAGAAGAGTCTAGTATATTAAAGAGTTTAGGTTATTTGAATTTTGCGTCATGGAAAGAATCTAAAAAGTGAAGGAATAAGATATCTCATATAGACCCTAGTTGAGGGTTGTATGGATTTTTTCCTTTGAGTTTAGATATAACCATGCAATGTGAACTAGTTCGGCATAGACCTACTAGGGGTTTATCAATGACTTTTACGAAGTTTGGATTTTGATTTGAGTGAAAAGTAGTGATGTGTGGAAGATGCTGCATTTTTATGTTGGTTTGGATTGTTTGAATTATGGTAGATGACTTATGGGGGTGCTATGGTATGGACCTACAGTTCTACATGGTTATTGATAATTTTGAGGGGATTGAAACTGCTCTGTTGATGGGACTACATAGGTTGTTGTAATGCGTTATGTAGACACTTGATGGTAAGTAGAGATTCTGTGCTCATAGTATACAAAAATTTTAGGGTGATCAAGAATCTCTCTAATTTTTGGCAAGAGGTATATGATGATTTTATTTGAATTATTCTTATAGAGGGTCACAGTTCAAGATACTATATACATCCTAGTGCAATAAAGATATATCTTGATTTGAGACAATATTATTGGTGAAGTAGAATGAAGCATGACATTGTTGATTTTATTGTGCATTATCTGAATTATTAGCAGGTAAAATATGAGCACCAGAGGCCTACAGGGACACTTCTGAGAATGCCCATTCCTGAATGGAAGTGAGAAAGGATTGCAATGGATTTTGTGGTTGGTCTTCCAAAGACATTGTGTAAGTTTGATTCGATATGGGTGACTGTTTACAGGTTAACTATGTCTACACACTTCATTCATGTTAAAGTGACTTATAATGTAGAAAAGTTAGCCAAAGTCTATATTCGTGATATTGTTCGATTGCATGGAGTTCCTATCTCCATCATATCAGATGGAGGTACACAATTTACTTTTAACTTTTGGAGGACCTTACAGGCCGAGTTAGGTACTAAATTGGATCTTAGTACCACATTTCATCCTCAGACTGATGGGTAGTCTGAGCGAACAATTCAAGTACTAAAGGATATGATTCGTGCATGCGTGATAGATTTTGATGGTCATTGGAATTAGTTCTTACCCTTGGCAGAGTTTTCATAAATAATAGCTATCACTTGAGTATCAATACGGCTCCATTTAAGGTATTGTATGAAAGGAGATGTAGGTATTTTATTGGTTGGTTTGATGAATTTGAGGTGAGACCTTGGGGAACTGATCTTTTGAGGGAAACGTAGAGAAGATGCAATTTATTGAGGAGAAGCTTCTAGCAGCTCAAAGCATGCTGAAGGAATATGCAGGCCAAAAGATCAGGGACATGGAGTTTATAGAGGGAGAGAAAGTGTTGTTGAACGTTTCACTCATAAAGGGTGTGGTGAGATTTGGTAAGCGAGGTAAGCTCAGTCTGAGGTATATTGAGATGTTTGAAATTCTTAAGCTTGTGGGAGAGATGACCTATAGATTGGCTTTACCTCCAGGTTTGTCTGCAATGAACCTAGTGTGTCATGTGTCTATCTTGAGGAAATATCATGATAATGAAAACTACATTAGTTTTTGGGATTTAGTCTTACATAAAGAGAATTTTTCCTAAAAGGAGGAGCCTATAGCTATTCTAGATAGGGAGGTTTGCAATTGAGGTCAAGGGAAATTGCATTTGTTAAGGTCTAGTGGAGGTATCGTCCTGTTGAGGAGTACACTTGGGAGATTGAGGCTGATATGCGTGGAAGATATCCACATTTGTTCGTCGAGTCACGTATCCTTTTCTACCCTCACTCTCATTTTGACCGTTTGAAGATGAATGGTGGGTAAATTGGTATCTATTGTATTGACCAATTAGGTCATTTTGAGTGCTAGAGCTTTTTATTTCACAAAAGACTCATTCCATAAATTTTTAATGGGTATTTTGGACTATTCAATAATTACAATTATTTAGTTGATGGGTAACTTTAGATAACTAATTTAATTAGTGGGCTAAATTGATAATTTATTTAACACCATATACAACTTTATTTTAAAAATAATTAATAGGGTTTATTATAATTTTTGTCATCACAAACCATTGCGGCTTCTACCGAAGAAACCATTGCATCAGAAGAAGCAAAAAGCCGCAGGTCATTCAGGTAAGATTAACCAAACTTCAATCTTGTAATTGTATATAGGTACATAGGGTCATATACTAACTGATTCGGGTTGTATTTACTGCAAAAACATCAGTAAATAAAATCAGTAGTTACTGTATTATTAAAGTTGTTGGCCCAAAACTAGTAGACAACCAATGGTAGTTAATGATAAGTTAATTATGAAAATCTTGAGTAAGGAATTAATGATGAGAATGGCATTTGAGGATTAATTATTAGAAGTTATATATAATTATCATTTATGAAATGTGATTGTAGATAGTTAAGGGTCCAGAATATTGCTTCATAGTTAATGTATTGGACATTTAGTTCGGTTAAGAGAAATATACGCCATTTATCACATTATATGCCAAATTTTAATATATTGAGATAGGTAATTAAATATTAGGTGTATTGTATTATATGAAAATCATTCAAATTATGTTATATAATGAAATTAAGACTTAACCGTAGGCTAGATATTTAGGAAATTGATGAAAGAGTTGTGAGAGTTTTTGGTTATAGGCTAGACATATAGTAATATGGGTGACTACGGACTCATTTATTTATGAATATTATATATTTGATTGATTAAAATTGGTCTAAGGCATCGAAGAAAGGAAATACAATGGTGGATTAGCTTGGTTGACTTCGGTTCTTCGGTTGAGGTAGGTTATGGTTTATTTTATATCATAAATAGACTTTTGTAATGACCTCCAAGGTCATTTTTATGCTTTTGCATGTTTTTACTATTTTACCCCTTTTCGTAGCTTCTTCATAGCTCTTATTTATGTTGGTATGAGTGGCACGCTCCCCAAGGTGTCCAATTGAGTTTTGAGTTAGTTTGGCCATTTTTGAGGCTTAAGACTTGAAAGAGTTGACATTAATCAACATCCGGAGATTCGAGTGTCATATGAGAATTTCGATGGTTTTATCAGTTCCAAAAGGTCCATTTTGGTCTACAAGGAAGGTTGGTTTGGGTTTTGAAGTCTTCGTTTTGAGCTTGTGCGATTTTTCGTTTTAACTTTAGAGTTTTGGCCAAGTTTGACTTCGTCAACATTTTGAGTAAATGTACTCGGATGAAAATTTCATTAGTGAGATTAGCTCCGGAATGCCAAGTTTGGTCTAGAATGACCTTTGGTTCGATTTCGGAGGTGATCGAATGAGTTGTAGGTTGTTTGTGCTTTTTGAATGCTTTCTTTGGAAAGTGTTGACTTTGGTCAACATTTTAATGAAATGAACTCCGTTGAAAAATCCATCATTTCTGTTGAGTTTGGAATGCCGTTCTCAGTTGGATAGCATAGTCCTTTCATGTTCACGAGGTTCTGAATAAATTTCAGACCCCCCTTGGAGGAAATTCCATTTCCCCAAAGTTCAGCACCAGCTGAACTGCTAGTGCAGTTAATATTGTTCTTCGCGTTCGTGAGCCAGGTGGCGATCACGAAGGATCGACTCTTTTTTCATCACAATCGCGGGGATGAGTACTGTGATTGCGAGGGTTATTTTTATTGGGGCTCACGATATCGGACTTGGGACTCACGATCGCAAAGAGTAAAATCACTGGCTTCAGTGAATTAAAATGCTCGTTTCCAGCAGCTAAGTCTTATTTCACGACTTTAATTTTGGGTTTTTGAGAGCTTCTCTTAGTATTTTTCGACGATTCTTGTTTCGATGAGTTGGGCTCGAGACCATGCTTTCGGTACACTGGAGTCTCAAGTTAGTGATATGGTGTCTTTGAAGGGATTTTTCTCGGCTTGAGTGATATATTATTTTTGACATTCTACTTGCCTTATTTACCTCGTCGGTGTTAAAAATTCTTTTTCAAAGAAAGAATAAAAGATGAGAATAGGACTTTTGGCTGAAGAATAAATATGAGGAATTTAAGGAAATATAGTGATATCTTATTTATTGCAATTCATGGTTGATAAACGCGAGGTATGATTTCAGGCGGTCCTTTTATTTATATTGGGCTACACTTTTATACTCACCGTTGATAAGCTCGAGGTGTGAATTTTGGGCCACCCATTGATACATATTTGAGTTATTATTTTGATATTGATGTGCTCGAGGGTTGTTCCGGGGGCTCTATGCTAATTTTGAGGGATATTAATCTATATATACTACTTTATATTCATGCATTCCTCCGATGTTTTGTGGATTGAGATTATTAATATGATTACCTTCTTGGTTGGACTTACTTGACAACTATATGATTCTTCCCATCCCCTCTATCCCCATAATTGTAGTTTTATGCTTCTCTCTTATTATTATTAGTATCATCGTTCTACTTATTATATATTTATTCTTTCTGAGCTTGGTCGGCCTATGATGCCTAGGAGTACCCTGTGTTTTTGTACTCATACCGCACTTTTGTATCTTTTTGATGCAGCTCCCAGTTTGAGCCACCTCAGTGCTCGCCTAATCATCCGTAGTTGTGATAGATCCAGATTTTTGTGATCTTCCGACGTTCAGAGATTTGCTGCTTTCCTTTTTTTGTACGGACTACTATTTTGTATTTTGGGATAGTCTATTTTGTATTGTATATACATATTGTTAGCTTTTGTACTTAGTAGCTCTTGTATAAGTGACACTAGGTCCGGAGTTGGTCTAGTGTCAGTTTTTCATTTTTGATCACTATCAGGACTTTTGTATATATTTTGTATCGTAGTTACATATCTACCCTGGCCCGACTTATATTTTGTTATATTCTTCTTGCTCTCTCCTTCTTATGTTATTAATTATTTAATTAGATTGAGGTTTGACTTTCGCTTGTTTGAATTTAGCTTGCCTACTCGGGGTTATAGCAGGCACCATCATGGCCCGAATTCGGGTCATGACAAATTAGTATTAGAGATTAGGTTCACCGGTCTCACCATTACAGGAGCAAGTGTCTTATAGATTCTTATGGATTCGTATAATGACGTCCATATCCGATCTTCGGGGTCTATAGGACATTGTTAGAATTAAGTCAATATTCTTATTTCTGATCATGCGCTAATGATGATGAACACCTCTAAACCCTATTTGTTTTACTCTTTCTCACATGCCAAGGACGAGATCTACCTGGAGTGGATGAAGACCTCCTGCGCCTTCAGATAGAGCCCCAGCTCGGTGTAAAGGTCGAGGTCTACACAGAGGTCAGGGTAGAGCCCAGGACGTAGCACCAATGCCAGAGCTAGATATTGAGATAGAGTAGTTCGAGCATCAACCTGCGGAGGAGGATCCAGCCCAGCCCCTACCTGGATTCATGGCCATACTAGTGTTATAAGAAACTCTAGACCAGATAGTTAGCTTAATTGAGGGTATGTCCCGATCAGAGACCCTTCCTAGCACATCAGTTGGACCTCAGGTCCAAAAGTAGGCACAAACTTCAGGCCAAGCTGGGGCACTGTATGATCAAAACCCAGTCCTATATCCTAATACTACAACACCTCGTTTGGTGATTCAGCGTATCCTTATGATTGCTCAACACATGGTAGCTAGGACGATTATGACCAAAGAGGAGTAGAAGATATCTGAGAGGTTTATCAGATTGGCCCCTTCTAGATTCTCAGGTGCTGCGAGCGAGGATGCCCATGAGTTTCTGGTTAGTTTCCAAGAGAGGTTGCATAACCTCTAATTAGTGGAGTCCCACGGGGTTGATTACACTGCTTTCCAACTGGATAGACCACCAAAGCAGTGGTGGAGATCTTATCTTAGCTACAGACCCACGTGATCGCCACCAATGTTGCGGACTCAGTTTCCTGAGGCTTTCTTGGAGAAGTATGTACCTCGCAGTTTAAGGGAGACGCTGAGGGATGATTTCACAACATTAGTACAGGGACTGATAATGGTCATAGAGTATAAGTCGCGGTTTCATGAGCTATCTAGGCATGCTAACATAATTATATGAATAGAGAAAGAGTGGGTGAGCCGGTTTGTTAGAGGGTTATATGTTTCTTTAAGGTAGGGTACAAAAAAGATGGTTTCATTGGGCTGTTTGCTCTTGCATATAGTTGATCATGCTCGTATTATTAAGGCTATACGTCATGAGGCCTACGGAGGCAGCAACAAGAAGCCTCGCTGCCATGGCAGTTTTAGTGGACGCCAGTCACATGGTAGGGGTTCTTTTGGCAGAGGCCATCAACAATAATATCCACCTAGTAGACCAATTTAGGCAGCCTTACATCTTATTAACGGTGGATAAGCAGGTGCTGGTGATCAGAGCGGCCAGACTTCGGGTCAGTCTTCTTGGGGTTAGACTTTTAGGTATTCAGACCATGATGGCCATTCAGTTTCAGCTGGGACATCACAGAGAGCTTTGTTTAGGGTCCGTGCTCTGAGTGTGTTGTGATAGATTACATTGCCAGGGAGTGTCATACTATTATCCATCAGACGCTAGAGTCAGCAGGGTCCATAAGGTCAGCAGGTTCAGGTCCCCTAAGCCCTAGTTCAGCTGCCTAAAGAGAGTGTGCAGGGTGGCAGAGATGATTCTCAGGGTACTAGGAGTGGTCTCCAAGCAGGTCGGACAAGTGGTAGAGGTGGACGCAGTCATATGTAGGATTTTTCGAGTAGGCTGGAGATGGAGACATCGGATGTCGTCATCATAGGTATGATCTCTGTCTCCCATCACACTGCCTATGCTTTATTTGATCGGGGGTCTACTTACTCATGTTTGCTCATTATGCTCTTCGATGGAATATTTTATAAGAGCCATTGCTTGTGCCTATATGTGTAGCTACCCCCATAGGTGATTCTTAGTAGCGAATCTAGTGTATCGATCCTGTGTGGAGACCATCTTGGGGTATGATACTAGAGCGGACTTGATTATGCTAGATATGGTAGACTTTAACTTGATTTTAGGCATGGATTGGTTTTCTACCCATTATGCTATTTTAGATTCTTCTCCAAGACCGTTACCTTGTGTATGCCCGGTATTCCTCTAGTCGTGTGGGCAGGTGCAAGTAGTTATATACCGTGTGGTATGATATCCTTCCTCAGGGCTTAGCGGTTAGTGGGAAAGGGGTGTTAGCGTATCCTGCTTATGTCCGTGACACTAGTGCCGACACTCCTTCTATTGATTCGGTTCCAGATACTGAGAGTTCCCTAATGTATTTCCCACTGATCTACCTACTCTTCCTCCTGAGCGCAATATTGATTTTTCCATTGTTATTGAGCTGGGTACACAATCAGTCTCTATTTCACCGTATCAAATGTCTCTAGTTGAGTTGAGGGAGCTTAAGGTATAGCTTCAGTACCTCTTGAGTAAGGGGTTTATCAGGCCTAGTGTGTCTCCCTAGGGTGCTCCAGTAACAAACAGCTGAATAAGGTAACCATCAAGAATAGGAACCCAATGCCGCATATTGATGACTTATTTTAGCAGCTTCATGGTGCAACAGTGTTCTCTATGATAGACTTGAGGTCAAGGTATCACTAGTTGAATATTAGGGATTCAGATATCCCTAAGACTGCTTTAGGACTCCATATGGCCATTATGAGTTCTTAGTCATGTCTTTCGGGTTGAATAATGCCCCCACCACATTCATGGACTTGATGAGCCATGTATTCAGAACCTACATAGACTCTTTTGTCATTGTTTTATTAATGACATCCTAGTCTACTCCAGGAGCATAGAGCAACATGAGTAGCATCTGAGGATAGTACTCTAGACCTTGTGGGATCAGCAGTTGTATGCCAAATTTAGTAAGTGTGAATTATGGCTTAAGTCTGTGGCATTCCTAGGGCACATGGTGTCCAAGGCTGGGATTATGGTAGATCCCGATGAAGATAACAACAGTTCGTGATTAGGCTAGACCTATTTCTCCTACCAATGTTTACAGTTTCATCGGGTTGATAGGATACTACAGACTGTTTATGGAGGGGTTCTCTTTTATTACAGTGCCTTTGACTAGACTGACTTAGAAGAATGTTCCATTCCAGTGGTCTAACGAGTGTGAGGCAAGATTCCTGAAGCTCATAACCTTGTTGACATTATCTCCAATTCTTACTCTTCTTGTCGAGGACCAGCGATTTATAGTTTATTATGATACTTTAGGTGTTTCCTTGGGTTGCGTTCTAATATATCAGGGTAGAGTTATTGCATATGCCTCCAGGAAGCTGAAAGTGCATAAGCGGAACTACCCCACACACGATTTAGATTTGGCGGCGGTAGTCTTCGCATTGAAGATTTGGAGACATTACTTGTATGGAGCCCATTGTGAGATCTACAATGACCATCATATTCTTCAATATATATTCACACAGAAAGAACTTAATTTGAGACAACATAGGTGGTTGGAGTTGCTGGAGGACTACGATGTCACTATTCTCTATCACTCGAAAAATGCAAATGTAGTAGCAGATGCTTTAAGCCAGAAGGCTGTGAGTATGGGGAGTTTGGCATTCTTATCAACTGAGGAGCGACCTTTAGCTTTGGACATTCAATCCTTAGTTAACTAGATGGTTCCTCTTGATATTTTTGAGCTGGGCAGGTGTCATGACTGAATTCCACAAGTCATGATGGCACCTACTATAACCCACCAGTAGGTAAGCCAACCCGTCCATCCGAAATTTCAAGTAATGGGTTTGAGGGCAGAAACTAAACAAGAGCAGTGAATTATAAAGATAGGCAGAAAGAATAAGCGAAAGTAAACCAAAAAATGATATAAACAACTAAAGATCCCTCCCAAAACCTGGAAGTCACAAGTACAGAGCTGCTATAAAATAAAAGATGAGTACAAGTCCCGAAAATGGACCAAAAATATGTACAACAACTGGCTAGTCTCAAAAGGCAAAAGACGGGCCATCCATACTGAAGGAGATAAGAATGATCCAAAAACGCCAAGTGCTCACCCTAGTCTCCGAAGCTGACTGCAACAGGCTCAATCTATCCACGATGGTAGCCGGTGCTCGCTCCTGCATCATGAAAGTAGATGCAGAGTGTAATATGAGTACCAAGACAATAGGTACCCAGTAGGCATCATAGGCCGAATGAGCAGAAAAGGTAAAAATAATATGAAAAAGAGGAATAGCCTAAATAGGAGTCAACATAAGCATCAAAAGGGAAAAGAGAACTACCTATGAGAACTACAACTAACTATATTCAACTGAACCCCCATAAGCCCAGCTGGGACACTTGTGCGCAAGTTAAATAAAAACCCGAGCGAACCCCCATAAGCCCGCTGAGTACACAAAATAGCTACAACTACCAAGGCTAGGAACCAAGAATCCGCGATGTTAGGATCCAAAATACTGTATCATTTCCAAACACAGAATCTCCAAGAGTAAATCGATATAAGGGTGACTTAGGGGTCGAGGCCGGGATTGGGACCCAGATGCTCGCCCGAATATTTAAAGTGGCCAAGGCTGGGACTGGGTACCTGGATGCTTTTCATAATATATAAGTGTGATCGAGGCTAGGACTGGGTATCCGTATTCTCACCGTAATACATTGGTGTGATCTATGCCAAGACTGGGTACCCGAATGCTCATCATACTAGCAAGCCGGTAAAGGCAGAGGCTGAGTACCTGGATACTCCCCAATAATTCAGAACGTAGGCCGAGACTTGGTACCCGAATGCTCACAGATAATTTATCCCATGATGCCAAACATTCTACCTCCAACTAGAATATAACAGTACCAAAAATCTTTTCCCAAATGAGTTAACCGATATGCCGCCAAAACTGGAACTGGAGCCAAAGTCAAAGATCACGAAATCTAGTATTGTTGAGCATCACGAAAGTCATGATTATAGCAATTTATGGATGAGTTTATTTTTTAGAGCAAGGGTAACACCTAGCTAAGGCCAAATTACTAGGCACTAGCCTGCTACATCATTCTACAAGGATCTAAGTCCACTAGAGTGACGCTGGGGCATTTAAAGCAAGTTTACATCATATACTAAGGCCAACATACTCCACAATATCAACAACATGCTCATTCAACTCTCATTATAATAGTAACAAATAATGATAAGATACACGTACTTCTAAATACCTGGAAAGCCTGATAATAAGCCTAAAGCATGATTTATAACACCTGAGATATACAATTAAACTACCCAACCAAAATTCCAACTATTTCAACATGCTTTCACACATTTCATCTCAATCTAAAGAAAGATAAATTATAGCCTACTTATAGGCTAAACACGCGAGCTCTAAATTACTGTACCGAAGCTTCTCCCTTCCGAACTACCCCGGAATGCTTTCATGCTGTAAAAAACAAAACCATGATGTTGATACGGTCGTTTTGACACTAATTTCATAACCTTTTAGAGACGAACCAATTTCAGGGTCTAAAATGGAAAATGTGGGACCCGCATACAAAATTCTGGATTTGACCACCAAAATAGGTTATAAACGTCACCTCAAGCTCACAAATAAGATTTATAACACAATTTGGGGTGAGAAACTACGCGGGACAAGCATGCAATCAAAACTCATAAATTCTAACTAAATGACCAGAAATGACAGCATTAGAATCAGCTAATATAGAAGAAACGAGACCCTTTCAATCCAAACAAATTACACTATGACAATCCTTGTGAAAAACTCCACAATCTAGCCTCAAGAATCACTCAAAAAAAGCTATATTGACCAAGATACACTCTTCCAAAATTCAACAAATTTCATTCCGAAAAAGAATAAATGAGTAACTAAAAATGAATTTTTACTTAAACGAAGCTTCCCCTCATATTTATGAGATCACCATGAGATTTCTCATAAAATTCTCTTGAATTTAGACCCTTGAATCATCAAAATCGGATTTATATAGGTCAAGAAATAACTTTTCAAAGTTCTTAAAAAACTCATTTCAAAAATGGACATTGCTACAAATAAAATTAAGATTTTTACCTGAATCGAATGCTCCAAATCAGTTTTCAAGCTCTCCAATGCGTTCTCCACGAAAAATGTCACAAATTTGGAGCTATATAACTCAAGTTATAGGGTTTTAAAGTTGAGACAAAACCCCCCCAAAAAGGGTTGTTGCAGCTGCGCTGCTGCTGCAGATTTTGGAAAAATCCAAAATCTCCGATGGGGTACTCAAGATTCATTCGGAATCCGATAAAAATAAACCAGATATGCTACCTCACTAAATTTGAAGTTCCGGACTCAATGGCTCATTCATAATTCTCATACGAGATCATTTTAATAGAAAGTGGGTCCCACATTCAAGTGCTATTTTAAGCCACATTCCACAAGGACCTCGAGATTAGACCAGAAGCTTCGAAAAGCAAACAAAGGGTTGTGCTAGACCAAAATCGACATTCTAAAACTAACCTCGCTGTCATAATTTTCACTCGAGCTCATTTTTCAAGAATGTTGACTAAAGTCAACCATAGGCTAACTTTCAAAGTTAAAAGCGCTAAATGGCCACAAACTCGTATCGATTGCCTCTATAGTAATGCGAATAATGCTACTAGCCTAATTTGTCCATTTTGGAGCTGATGAAACTATCAAAATTCAAATTCGAGGTTTCCTTGACCTAAAATTTGAAAAGTCGCAACTAAACCAACTTTGGCCTACAAAATAAAAAGTAGGCTTGGGACCTCTAAAAATTTAACCAATATTTCTTCTAGATCAAAAAATCATCTCCCGAACCCAACAAAGTTATCAGAATTCCATTCTGAGCAATAGAACTTTAAAAGTTGACCAAAGTCAAACCTTGGCTTAAAATTCCTCAAATTCTTAACTCAAGGCCTCAAATCTTCGTTACAACTCCAAAATTGATTCTTTAAAGTCTTCTAAGCCAATCTCGACATTTTGGAGCTGCTGGAATGACATAATTCCATCCCGAGACCTGTAGCTCTAATTGACCCCAAATACCACTTTTTAATACTTAAAACTTATGAAAACTCAAAATTTCCAAACGATTTAACTTTTCATAGGATTTTCTAAAAATCAACACCCAGTACTAATCAGAAACGAATCAAGGTAAATAAAGGGATGGCTAAAATGGTCATTTTACAAAAATTCCAAAACTGACCTTGAGGGTCATTACAACATCCATTATTAAAAGAATTTTCGTCCACAAAAGTAAAGACAAGGGTATACCTGGAGGGACAAATAAGTTGGGCAATTGCTCCTGCATCTCCTGCTCGGTCTCCTATGTATCCTCCTCGATCAGACAATTGCGCCACTGGACCTTAATCACAGGGATGGACTTAGAACAAAGCTGGCAAACATCTCTGGCTAGAATAGCAAATGGCTCCTCAACAAAGTCAGGTGATCATCCAACTCAACAGAGTCATACTAAGCACGTGAGACTTATCTGGAATGTACCGGCACAGCATAGAAACATAAAAAAATAGGGTGTATAGCTGAAAATGCTGGTGGCAAAGCCAACTCATAAGCAACCTCTCCAACTCTCCTCAGAATATCAAAGGGCCCGATATACCTGGGGCTAAGCTTACCCCACCTGCTGAATCTCATCACGCCCTTCAAGGGCGACACCCGTAAGAACACCTAATCTCCTACCTCGAAGCACAAGGGCCGACACCTGTGATTAGCATAACTATGGTGCCTACTCTGAGCTGTCCTCAGTCTATCCTAAATAACTTGAACTTTGGCTATAGCATCTTGAAGTAAATCAGTACTTTGCGGCCTAGGCTTTAAAGACTCAAACCAACCAACCATAGTGCGACAACGCCTACCATATAAGGCCTCAAATCAGGCCATCTGAATACTAGAGTGGTATCTGTTGTTGTATGCAAACTCTGCCAAAGCTAAGTAATGCTCTCAATGACCTTTAAACTCTAATACACAAGCTCGCAGCATATCCTCCAAAACCTAAATAGTACGCTCTCAGTGACCGTCAGTCTGTGGATGAAATATCATACTAAGATCAACCCAGGTGCCCAACTCTCTCTGAAAGGCCCTCCAGAAACTGGAAGTCAATTAAGATCCCCTATCTAATATAATGGATATCGGTACCCCATGCAGACGGACCACCTCCTGAATATAGATTCAAGCTAGACGATCTGTAGTAAAAGTGGACCGTACTAGAAAGAAATATGCTGACTTGGTCAATCGATCAATGATGACCCAAATACCATCATTACCTCTAGATGTTCGAGGCAATCCCATCATGAAGTCCATGGTAATCCGTTTCCATTTCCACTCAGAAATGGGTAATCTCTAAAAGACTCAACCAGGCTGCTGATGCTTGGCCTTAACCTACTGGCAACTTAAACAATGGGATACATACTCAGCTATATCTTTCTTCATACCACACCACCAGTAATGCTATCTCAAATCCCGATACATCTTCATGGTGCCTGGATGGATAGAATATATGGAATCGTGGGCCTCGTAAAGGATCAACTGAATAAAGTCTCCAACTATAGGAACACAAAGGCGACCATCAAACCATAGTATGCCATCCGAATCTATAGAAGCTTAGCCACCCTCGCCTCATAATACTAAGTCTCAAAGCTCTTCCAATTCTCCATCCTCAAACTATCGGCCATGATTCTGGTCTAGTAGAGATGATCGAGCTCCCATAAAAGCCAAAATCAGTCCGAAATTTGAGATTTCCAATCTAACCATCTGATTAGCCAAATACTGGATGTCCAATGCTAGGGGTTGCTCTGCAGCAGACAATTAAGCTAAACTACCCATACTCCCTGTCTTCCGGCTCAAGGCGTCTGCTACTACATTCGCCTTACTAGGGTAGTAGAGGATAGAGATGTTATAATCGACCAGTAGCTCAATCCAACACCGCTGTCTAGAATTAATATCCTTCTGACTTATAATGTGCTATAACTTGCGGTGATTTGTATATATCTCGCAATGAACTCTATATAAATAGTGCCTCTATATCTTGAGCTCAAAAACTACCGCCGCTAATTCCAAGTCATAAGTGGGGTAGTTGCGCTCGTGCACTCTCAACTGTCTGGAAGCATAAGCAATAACTCTTCCTTACTGCATCAGTACACACCCAAGATCTACACCATAAGCATCACAATATACCGAAAAGATCTCTCCCTGAACTGGCAGAGTCAGAATAGGAGCGCTGGTAAGCAACTCTTTAAGCTTCCAAAATCTCGACTCATACTCCTCAGACCACACAAAAGGAATATCCTGGTGGGTCAAATGGGTTAATAGGGCTGAAATGGTAGAGAAACCCTCAATGAATCATGTATAATACCCAGTCAATCCAACGAAACTCTGAATCTCCATAACAGATGTGGGCCTAACCCAACCACGAATAGCCTCAATCTTTGCCGAATCCACCCTGATACCCTCTCTGGACACCACATGTCCCAAAATGCCATAGACTCCAACCAAAACTCGCACTTTGAGAATTTAGCATAAAGTTGTTGATCTCTCAAAGTTTGGAGCACAACCCTCAAGTGCTGTGTGTGCTCCTCCCAACTCTATGAATATACTAGTATGTCATTGATGAATAAAATTACGAAGGAGTCAAGATAATTCCTGAATACTCGAGTCATGAGGTCCATAAAAGCTGCAGGGGTATTGGTAAGTCTAAAAGACATCACAAGGAACTCATAGTGGCCATAGCGAGTCCAAAAAGAAGTCTTAGGAATGTCGGCCGCTCTAATCTGCAACTGGTGGTAGCTAGACCTCAAGTCAATCTTAGAAAACACGATCTCCCTCTTGAAGTTGATCGAATAGATCATCAATACAAGGCATGAGGTAACAATTTTTCACCATCACCTTATTCAGCTACCTGTAATCAATACACATCTGCATAGTCTCATCCTTTTTCTTAATAAACAAGATAAGTGCACCCTACGACAATACAATCGGGTCAATAATCCCTTACCTAGAAGATCCTCAAGTTGCATGCTAAGCTCCTTGAGCTCTGCAGGGGCCATACGATAAAGTAGTATAGAAATAGGCTTAGTTCCCGACTCCAAATCTATGGCAAAGTCAATATCTCTCTCTTGGGGGTAGACTAGATAGGTCAGTAGGGAAGACATCAGTATACTCCCTAACCACAGGGACTGAATCAATAGTAGGAGCCTCGCTGGACACATCACAGAAATATGCTAAGTATATCAAGCATTCGGACGCAACTAGCCATTGGTCCAGCATAAATGATATGATCCCAGTAGGTGAACGACTATAAATGCCCTATCACAAGACTGAGGGAATACCAGGCATGGCTAATATAACAGTTTTGGTATATAAGTCCAAAACTGCATGATGAGGGGATAGACAATCCATGCCCAGAATAACATCGAAGTCCAGCACATCAAGTAAAATAAGATCTGCTCGAGTCTCATGACCCTAAATAGTCACTACACAAGATTTACAAACCTGATCCACTACTAAAGAATCCCCTATCGGGGTTAAAACATGTAACGGGACCTCAAGTGACATATAAGGAATACCCAGACGTAGAGCAAAATATATAGACATATAGGAATATGTGGAACCTGGATTAAAAAAATTAGAAGTAGTCTGCTGACAAATAAGGATAGTACTTGTGATAACATCATCTGATGCCTCAGCCTCTGCCCTTGTCGGAGTATCATAGAAGTGGCCTTGTCAGACTCCCCCACGAATATTCGCCCTACCACCTGACCTGCCTCCCTGAGAACCTCCCTAAATACCCTACTGACCATCGCCGCAGCCGTAACCCTGATCTATACCACCTAGTGTAGGTAGTGCTACTTCCAATAGTCTAGCCCAAGCGGAACACTCCCTATCCCAGTGTTCTAGTGAGCAACAATCGAAGCATCCTGAAGCTGAGCGACCCATGATAACTCGTCCATAGTAGGAATGAAGAGGACCAGATCCCTTCGAGATCTGCCCTTCAGTGGAACCCCTTGAACGGGGCTGACTACCCTCAACTGCTAGAAGGATGGCCTGAACCGGCCGGCTGGACTGACCCTGCTGGTACCTATCCTGCTGGAACCGCTGGCGGGGCCTGTCATAACTATCATGGACTCTAGGCTGGGACCCACTGTAGCTACCCTGATGCTTGGGTCTCTTATCGCTGCCCCCTTGGGCCTGGCAATGAATAATCTCGATCGCGCAGGCATGATTGTAATGACCCACTAGGTCATTTTGAGAACTAGAACTTTTTATTTCATAAAAGACTCATTCCGTAAATTTTTTAATAGTTATTTTGGACTATTCGATAACTATGATTATTTAGTTGAGGGGTAACTTTAGATAAATAATGTAGTTAATGGGCTAAAGTGGTAATTTATTTAATGCCCCATACCACTTATTTAATACATATAAAAATATATTAGTGGGATTTAGCTTTTATTTATTTGTTAATCATGATTAGTTGCCCTAATTAATTAGAAAAGAAAAGAAAAGAGAAGAGGGAGCGCCGATACCTTTAGGTAAACATACTCAATTTGGGTTTCAAATTTTACACATGTATCCTCGAATTCTGATTGCTGCAAAGGTAGGAAAATTCATTTTTTATTTTATTTTATTCAAGTGGTCATATAAGGAAATTGATAATTGTAAGTCCACGTGTTGTAGTTTCTTGGGAATTGGGGAAAATAGGTTTATGAATAGCTATGGCCAATTATTGAACAATAATTTTAGTTGAATTTGGGTTAAATATTATATTAGTGTACTAGAAATAGTTAAGACTTCAATTGTTGTAAGGTTGGATTTGCAAAGTGAAATATTGTTTCTATTGGTTACTGCAACAAGGGCTAGTGGTCATTATGAGGTAATTATGGCCAGTAATTGGTCTATGATGACCAATGGATGTTATATTGTAGAATAGACATGCAACATATTGGATAAAATAATTCTTAAGTAATACTGATTTTCGTGTTTTGGTACGGATTTGCAAAACTTGGTTTTGATTTATGATTTTCTTATAGTTATCAAATCAATTCAACTTTTGATATATTGATATATGCAATTAAATATTAGGTACATTAGATGATATGAATACCATTAGAGTTATATTAATGGGAGAAATTAGGACTTAATCCTAGGTTTGGAATTAAGAAAATAATTATAGAATTAGGTGAATGTTGGGTCTAGGTTAAACATACACATAATATTGGTGTCTACAGATTTGTTTACTTATGAATATTATACACTTGATAGATTGGAAATGTTTTGAAGCATCGAAGAAAGGAAAATCACCGGTGAATTAGCTTGCTTGACTTGGGTTCTTCGGTTGAGGTAGGTTATAGTTTTATTCTATATCATAGATTGACTCTTAATAGTGATTGATATTCATAGAGTAACATGTGTGAAGTTTACTACGCATTTAATTATTGTGGTTTGGATGGTTGATATGTTGTTGTGATTAGTCTGAAATTCTGAGGCCATGAAATCCATAATCTTGAACTTGCCCTATCAAAAATGGTGCCTTGAATATAGAAGTGTTGATGAAATATTATTAATGAAGTGGAATATAATAATAAAGAATGATAAAGTTATTATATCTGGATCGGGTGTCACGAGTTGACATGATATATTTGGATCGGGTGTTACATTCCGACACAATATTATTGGATCGAGTGTCACATTCTGACACGGTATATTTGGATCGGGTGTCACGTTCCGACACGGTATATTTGGATCGGGTGTCATGTTCCGATACAGTAATATTAAAGGAAAACAAATTAAAACGACTTAATACTAACCAATCTCCAATAACTCATTATCCAAAAGAGTGTGATATGGAGGCTTGAGCCCTCAGGTGTGATCTTGATGTTGTTGATTGGTTATGAAATTGTTTATTATGTTGTCACTTGATCTTGTTGGTTGCCACCTGTTAAGTTCTATGGTTTATTTCTCGCTGCTATTTATTGCATATTGATTCCTATTTTGAGTTGGCCATTGATACCTGCTCAGTACATATTGTCCTGTACTGACCCCTACTTGTATCTTTTCTTGTTTTATTTTTTGGAGTGCAACGAGTGTTCCATAGACTTCGAGTCGACCTCAGCTCTAGTCATTCTCAAGATCATCGGATTTTAGGGTGAGCTATCCTTCTAGCTCGTGATGGAATCTCTCAGTTATGGCATGATGTCTTTAGTTTTCGGACATATTTTGTTATTTGTTTATTCTGGTGTTTGATATTTCCAGAATTAGTTTTAGAATTTAAATATCTTTCATGTGATGACTTTCAGATTTTGGGGAACGTTATGTAGTAAACTCTTGTGGATTGTTATTTCTTACTTTATAAGTTTGAGCTTCCGCGCTATTGTTATACTTTATAAGTTGGGGTTCACAGCGTTGGTTCTCCCACCTAGAAGGTTAAGGGTGGGTGCCACTCATGGCCCATTTTAGGTCGTGACAAACTTAGTATCATAGCTTTAGGTTCAGTGATCTCATCACATAAGGACAGGTCTAGTAGAGTCTTGCGGAACGGTACAGGGACGCCTTTACTTTTCTTCGAGAGGCTACGGGACTTTAGGAAAATTCCATTCCTTCATTCTTTCGTGTTATTACTTTAATCTTATTGGTAACTAGGTGATACAAATTAGTATCTGACCTTCTTTATTCTATTTTTTTTCAAATGTTCAGAACTAGAGCAACACCAACGTTTGAGCCATTTGTTAGAGTTGGTACTAAAGTAGAGTACTGTAAGGAGTATATGGGATTTGATAAATCGAGTAAGTGTATAATTGTAATGGAGACCATACTGGTTGATTGTGGGTAGTTAAAACTCAAAGAGATGGAGTAATATGAGTGCAAATGTTTGATATGGGCACTATGAAAGGAGTATCTTGTGTTATTCAACCTTGGTTTCGTACATTCTTATGTGACCACCTACTTTATTTTAGATATGACTTGGAGTATGGCTTTCTACATATGCTCACACGTGTTTCCATATCTATAGGTGATTCCTTAGTAATGGACCGGGTGTACCAATCCTATGATTGTCTTCTTGGCAGGGTGACATCTTTGGACAGACTTGGGCATTTGAGTTATGGCACATTTGGTGTTTTTTTGGGATAGTTGAAGTATACCAATGGTTCTATAAGCACCACTTTGTTTATGAGAATATATAGAAGATTTATCATGAATATTTACAGTTGTCCGACAGTCTTAATATTTATCTAGTCGTCGGGGTCATATCTCAGATATGTGTGAGTGAATATAGGGACCATTGAGTCTAGTTTTATTGCTCTTAAGGGTTGTTTACATTCATAGCTACTGATCTAACATTTTTGATAGTGTTGTTAGAGGTTCTATGTGACTTGGGTAACATCTTCTGACTTCTTCATACAGAAGTATATCCCCCGGACCTTGAGGGACAAGAAGGGAGATGAGTTCCTGAATATAGAGCTGGCGAAGATGTCTGCTGCAACCTATGACGCCAGGTTTCGTGCCTTATCCAAATATGCTACTCATCTTTGCTTCAGGCCAAAAGAGGGATTTCGCCGCTTTGTGAAAGGATTCAGGTCAGATTCTCTACTACAGTTTCATAGATTGAGTGTATATCAAAATGGGTCATGATATGACTATTATAATGATATCTATGCTTACTTGGTTAGAGTTTTGAATTATGTTACTTCTGCTAACAACCTAATCTATGCAATAATACATATCATTTGGGCTAGAGATGAAACAGATTGGATTTGGTAATGTTTTACAGTAATTCAATCGGTAGAAATGTGTAGGCCATTTGGGTATAATCTTCTCAATAGGTATAATGTGTTTTAGTGCTGGATCTTTGATACGATTAATGCGTTTAGGTTGTCGAGTGTATCCTAGGAATTCTAAATGAAATCTATGATTTCATCGTAAGATCCAGGTGAGTGGATCAATATAGAAATGCCAAGATTATGGGTAAAGGAAGTCCCAACGAGTAAACTTAGGTAAAGGCAACTGAAAATTTTAGTAAGAAAGTGCGTATAAAACTAGGTTAGTCCTTTGAATTTTATTGGTGTAGCTGGGTTTGAGGTGTCATGTCGATGACAAAGGTGACTTATGGTGATGGAAACATGTATTGAGCATGATGGAAAGATTTGTGGTAGATTGTGATATAACTATATGATAAGAATTTTTGGTTAAATAAATTCGGTATGGTAATAATGACTTACGGGAGTATCTAATGTTGTGGTTTTCTACTATTTGGTGAATAGTGATTGTATGGAAAGTCATAGGATGTATTGAAACACCGCTCGAATAGAATTGAAAAGATCTAGAGTCATAAATGGAAGAAATTAATGGGATATAGTTTAACCTTCGGAAGGAGGCGAGAACAACGATCGTTACTCTGATTGCAAGGCCAAAGATGTATCTTTAAAAAAGAGTGGAGAATTGGATTCAGAGACACATGATTTTATTTGTTTTGCTCTGGTTATGGTGATAGTGTTACGTGTCATTTATATATGTTAAAAAAATATGTTGGATAAAATTTGAGAAAGAAGTCTACAAGCGTTCGGCTAGAGTGTGGTGATACGTTTTCTTTTGTAGTTTCGAGTTTGGTAACTGGTACAATTGGTTTTTTTTAATAAAGGATATAGTAAGGTCAATAGAGATGCGATCAATAATAAGATAAGATACGTGAATTCATAAAGACCTATAAGGTATGAGTTAATGTTGAAAGATTAGGAAATTAGATGACACAGTTGGAATACAAATTCAAGTTTATTTTTTTTCTCATTGTGAGTCTACATTCATGGTACTATGTTTTGTCAAGATATGGATTGAGGAGGTAAGAAATGATCGATTCCATTGGGTATTAAGCATTTAGAAGGACTGTGTGCATGGCTTGGATTGTAAATTTGATTACTTTTGATTGTTAAAGGACCTAAAGGAGGATTTCACGCAAAGTTTTGGCTTACAAGTTGAGATAAATATCATGGGTTGTTGGTCAAAGGATAAGATTAGTAAACGAGTTAGTAAAAGGAATAGAAGTCTGGTGTATTAGAGAGTTCAAGGTATTTGAAATTTGCATCTTGGGAAGAATCTAAGAAAGTGAAGAAATAAGACCTCTCGAATAGACCCTTGGTTCGAAATTAAAGGTTGTAGGATTATCACCTTTGAGTTCAAATATAACCATGTAATGTGAACTAGTTCAACATAGATTTACTAGGGGTTTGTCAGTGACTTTTACGAAGTATGGATTTTTATTCGAG
The DNA here is from genome assembly GCF_947179165.1 of Solanum dulcamara. NCBI lineage: Eukaryota > Viridiplantae > Streptophyta > Magnoliopsida > Solanales > Solanaceae > Solanum > Solanum dulcamara. The sequence goes on along the minus strand of NC_077237.1, from coordinate 63,091,378 downwards.
TGACAAACAGTGATGTTTGGAAGATGCTACATTTTTATGTTGGCTTGGATTATTTGAATTATGGTAGAAGACTTATGGGGACGCTGTGGTATGGACTTAAAGTTCTATTTGGTTATTGAGAAATTTGAGGGGATTGAAACTACTCTGTTGATGGGACTACACAGACTATTATGGTGTGTTACAAAGACACTTGATGGTAAAATAAAGGTTTTGTGCTTATAGTAGACAAAATTATTAGGGTGACCAAGAATTTCTCTAAACTTTGGTAGGAGGTATATGTAACGCCTTGAAAACTTCCAAGTCAAGACCCGAACCATCCTTCATAGGCATATAGGCTTGAGCCCGACGACTTCTAATTTCATATATGAGTTAGGATCAATTTCTAAGTAATTGAAGTGTGTTGGATGTGTTTAGGGGTCATAAGGGACCTCTAACACCAAGCCAAGTCCAAAGAATTCCCATCAACTAAGTTTCCGGAATGAGTTCGTGTAAGAGTCAACTTCAAATGACCATATCTCCCGGAATATAATGATCTGGGTGGACCACGACCTACCAAATTAAAGTTCTTCGAGTCTTCTTTCCAACGCCACCAAGATCGCAATTTTTGGAGTTTGGAGTCAAAGGTTATGACCCTTTTACTACATATTAGTACTGCAGGGATTTTAGGCCTGGGCGACCATTGCAGGATTTTTAGGCCTGGCGCTCCAGTGGCGCGACGCGCTACTATAGCGCCAGAAAACAGTCTCAGCAGTTTGGTCTATGGTGCGATGCGCCACTATTAGGTTGTAGGGTTTTTAAGCCCATTTTTGCTTGGCGCTGCAGTGGCGCGACGCGCCACTATAGCGCCAGCAGGGTCTTAGCCCATTTTCTAGATTTTTAAGGGGCATTTCGGCCTTTCCTTGTGTTTTACCCAAAGTGAGGTTGTTTTGAGAGGAAAATTCACCTAGTAAGAGACTCCTAAGCCTCCTTTACTCATTTACTCTCACTCACACTCTAAGAACAAAAAGCCCTAACCTCCCAAGTGCTCTCAAGCCTTCTTCCTCCATCTCCAAGAAGATCAAGCCTCCATTCCTTTTCAAGTTTTTCATTCAAGAGTTGACTCCTCAAGGTATGTGAGCTTCCATCCATGGATCCTTCCACCCATGGAGTCCAAAAGTTCTTTCCAAAATTTATATTGAAATTTTAAGGGTGAATCTTTATGGGCTTTTATATAATGACTTTAAATGCATAGATTATGGTGTATTTTGAGTTTATTTACTTATATTGATGTATTTTGATTCTCAATTGCATGAATTGAATGATTTGCTAATGTGTCTCTATGAAGGCTTGAAGGAGGGTTTTAAATATGAATGGTGGATTATTTTGAGATGTTTTAAATTGATGCATTTCATCATTCTCTCACTTGCAATAATTCTTCAAACTACATTTAAAGGTTTTATGAAGAAATTCCACCTAGTTTTCCTCATGATTAAAGTAAGGTGAAATGGAGTTGAATTGGAAGTTTATGAAGCAAATGCCCATGATTAAGGGAGTCTTGAGAAATGATTGAATGATGATTAAAGGGCTTTTAGCCCATGAAGGGATTCAACGTGAAGGGATAATTCTCACATAGTTGAATCAAATGAAATGTTTAATGAGCTATTCCACCGAAAATAATTTGATGTCTAAAGTTATATAATGCTTATGTTATTATGATATATAAATGGTATTCCATGGGATTTGACCTAGCACCGAATATAGCATGTAGATGGGGACTCGACCTAAGGGGTCCTTAAGTAAAGTCTCATGTTGCATTAACTATGTGCCACCATAGGAGCCCTTGTCGGCTAGGCCCTTGTAGCCACCAAATGTTAAATAAATGAATGTAAATTGAATGGAGTTCTACCCGGCAAGTAGACTCCCCATTCCAACGTAGGGGGTTATGTTGGATTTCATGTAATAGCTCGCATGGTCTTAAATGTCGGTTTTGGTCACTTCCCCATAAAAATGAATATTTTAAGGTTTCCTATGATGATGTTCAATGCATGTATTCACTCATGCATATTGATTTCTCATGTCCCTCTTATGTTCTTCATTTCATAGCATACTCACATATTTAGTACATTCAAAGTACTAACACATACTTTTGCCTACATGATGTCACCATGTAGGAACCGACGCTGCTCCTCGATCTCTTCCATGTGGCTAACTCGTATTAGTTGAAGATTTGCTAGTGGTGAGTTCCCATGTTTCGGGAACAACATCCCTTTTATTCTAAGCTTTGGTTATGTAGAATAGTAAGACTTTATTTAAAATATTTTATGACACTTATATTGAGGGTGAGCTAGGGACATGTCTTAGCCCCCGCCAAGTCTATTAGTAGAGGTATGTTTGAAAATAAATGGATAAATGTTGTTACTTCCGCTTATTATTATTATTATTTATCATTACTAATGAAATGCTTAATGAATGCTAAGAGGCTCGAGTGAGGTACCTTCGGGTGTCTCATTCGCTGTGTCGTGTCTAGGACCTAGGCTTGGGTCATGACAAACTTGGTATCAGAGCACGAGGTTTGGAAATGGTCCTCGGAGTCCAACATACTGTATCAAATAGGGTCTTGTTCATGGTTGTAAAGCACGCCACAATTATGAATGGGAGGCTATGAGACGTTTAGGAAAGTTTTTCACTTCTTTCAAATTCATGTCGTGCCTTAGAGTGTCCTAAGCTTTCCTATAACCAACAACCTATTTCGTGTTTCTTTAGATGATGCCTCGTGGAAGACCACCTCGAAGGGCAAGGGTACCACCCCGAAGGGCAAGGGTTGATGATGAGGACCAACCTCCTCCGGTTCCGGATGTCCCACATTACGAGGAAGGGGTGTCCCATGCTGAGTTCCGAAATGTCATCACATTATTGGCTCAAGCTGTGGCCAACCAAGGGCGTCAACGTGTTCCCCTCCCCAAGTACAAAATATGGCCACTAGGATTTGGGAGTTTCAGAGGATGAATCCACCGGATTTTGATGGTTCTAAAATAGATGAGGACCCTATGGAGTTCATTGAGGAGGTGTATCAGATTGTGGCAATCTTGGGTGCCCCATCAAATGAAAAGGCCGAACTAGCAGCCTATCAACTCAAGGGTGTGGCTCGAGTGTGGCATGAGCAATGGGTTATGGAGAGGGGTGAGGAAGTTGGGCCTATTGAATGGGAAGAGTTCAAAGGTGCTTTCTTAGACCGTTTCTTTCCATTGGTATTGAGGGAGGCCAAGGTCCAAGAGTTCATCAACCTCCGACAAGAAAGCATGAGTGTGAGGGAATATGCCCTCAAATTTACAAGGTTGTCAAAATATGCTTCCTTCATGGTCTCCAACTCCCACGCAAGGATGAGTAAGTTTGTTTTCGGTGTTTCAAGCTTGGTGTCCAAAGAGTGCAAAATGGCCATGTTGGTCAAGGAGATGGACATCTCCCGGTTAATGACTTATGCCGAACAAATCGAAGAAGAAAAGTTGAGGGAAAGGTCTAGAGGGTTCAAAAGGGTTAGAGTGGATGGTGGAGGGTTCAACCCTCAAAGGTCCGGTCATGGTGGCATTAGCAAGGGCCAAGGCAGTCAACGATTCTTGGGGAAAGGTTCTACAAATACCCCACTCCCAAATTCAACAAAGACAAGGGTCCTAAGTTAATGACCCCAAGAGACAACATTGGTACCCAAGCTTTTCCCTCATGTGGGAAGTGTGGGAAGGACCACAAAGGGGAGTGCTTGGCGGGCTCAAACGCGTGCTTCAAATGCGGCAAGCCGGGTCATCATGCTCTAGATTATAAAAGTGGTGGTGGTGGTAGGCCTCAAGGCCAAGTTGCTCATGGCCAACAAGCCCAAGGAAGTGGCCAACGCACCAACCATTTCTATCCATTGCAAGGGAGGTAAGGAGTTGAGATGGCCCCAAATGTTGTTACCGGTATGTTAAAGGTCTTTACTTTTGATGTCTATGCATTGTTGGATCCCGGTGCAAGCTTGTCATATGTTACCCCATTCTTAGCAAATAGGTTTGATGTGTCACCCGAAATGTTATTAGAGCTTTATTTGGTGTCTACCCCCATAGGTGAATCGGTCATTGCTAGGAAGGTCTATAGGGGTTATCCTGTGTCTATTTTTCATAAAGTTATTCCTTGTGATCTCATTGAGCTTGATATGATAGATTTCGATATCATCCTTGGGATGGATTAGTTATATGCATCTTATGCTTCTATAGATTGTAGGACTAGTCGAGTCAAGTTCCAATTTCCCAAGGAGTCTGTTATTGAATGGGAGGGCCATGATTTGGTGGTGAAGGGTAGGTTCATTTCTTATCTTAAGGCTCGAAAAATGATTTCTAAGGGTTGTATTTATCACATTGTGAGGGTGAGGGATGTAGACTCTGAAAGTCCTCCTCTTGAGTCGGTTCCCATAGTCAATGAGTTCCCCGATGTCTTTCCTGATGACCTTCCCGGTGTCCCTACCGAAAGGGAAGTTGATTTTGGTATCGATCTCCTCCCCGACACCCAACCTATCTCTATTCCTCCTTATCGGATGGCCCCGGCAAAACTGAAAGAGTTGAAGGAACAATTAAAGGACTTGTTAGAAAAGGGGTTCATAAGGCCCAGTATTTCACCGTGGGGTGCTCATGTGCTATTTGTAAGGAAGAAGGATGGGTCGCTTCGCATGTGCATAGACTACCGGTAATTGAACAAGGTAACTATTAAGAACAAGTACCCAATTCCTAGAATAGATGACTTGTTCGATCAATTGCAAGGGGCAAGTCACTTCTCCAAGATTGACCTTCGGTCCGGCTATCACCAACTAAAGGTGAGAGAGTGTGACATTCCCAAAACGGCCTTTTGAATAAGGTATGGTCACTTCGAGTTTGTGGTGATGAGTTTTGGGTTGATGAATGTGCCAGCGGTTTTTATGGAGCTAATGAATAGAGTGTTCAAGCCCTACCTTGATACTTTTGTTGTAGTCTTCATCGACGATATTTTGATTTACTCTCGAGGTGAGGAAGGACATAAAAATCACTTGAGGGTTGTACTTCAAACGTTGAGGGATAGACAATTGTTTGCAAAATTTAGTAAATGTGAATTTTGATTGAAGGAGGTGGCATTTCTTGGTCACGTAGTATCCGGTGACGGAATCCAGGTTGATGCTAAGAAAATGAAGGTTGTGAAGAATTGGCCTAGACCATTGTCTCCTTCGGACATTATGAGCTTCTTGGGTCTAGCCGGGTACTATAGAAGGTTCGTCGAAGGGTTTTCTTCCATCTCATCTCCTATGACGAAACTGACCCAAAAGAAAGCGAAATTCATATGGACGAATGAGTGTGAAAAGAGTTTCCAAACCTTGAAAGATCGACTTACCTCCGCTCCTATTTTGACTCTACCGAAAGGATTAGAAGGGTTTGTGGTTTATTGTGATGCTTCAAAAATTAGTTTGGGTTGTGTCTTAATGCAAAATAGCAAGGTCATAGCCTATGCTTCTAGGCAATTGAAGGTGCATGAGCGTAACTACCCTACCCATGACCTTGAATTGGTGGCCGTTGTTTTTGCTTTGAAGATTTGGCGGCATTACCTCTATGGGGTGCATGTGGATATGTATACCGATCAAAAAAGTCTTCAATACGTGTTCACCCAAAAGGACCTTAATCTAAGACAAAGAAGGTGGCTAGAACTCCTCAAGGACTATGACATGAGTGTGCATTACCATCCGAGTAAAGCTAATATAGTTGCCGATGCACTTAGTAGAGTGTCTATGGGGAGTGTGGCCCATGTTGATGAAGGGAAGAGGGAGTTGGTGAAAGATGTTTACCGGTTGGCTAGATTAGGGGTGAAGTTGTGTGGTACCAATAATGGTGGCATGGTTGTTCAAAACGGGTCCGAATCCTCCTTGGTGGTGGATGTTAAGTCAACTCAAGATCTTCACCCGACGTTTGTTGAATTAAAGAAGTTGGTGAAGGAAAAGAAGGTAGGGGTCTTTTCCCAAGGGGGGGGATGGGGTGCTATACTACCAAGGTCGATTATGTGTTCCGGATGTGGATGGCATAAGGAGCTTGATTTTGAAGGAGGCCCACAATTCTTCATACTCAATTCATCCCGGTTCGACGAAAATGTACCAAGACTTAAAAGAATTTTATTGGTGGGGTGGGATGAAGAAATACATAGCGAGGTTCGTGTCTGAATGTCCGAATTGCCAACAAGTGAAGGCCGAACATCAAAGGCCGGGTGGCCTAGCCCAAGACATTGAAATTCCTACTTAGAAGTGGGAAGATGTGAATATGGATTTTGTAGTGGGTTTGACTCATACCCGGAAGCATCATGATTCGATTTGGGTAATTGTTGATAGGATGACTAAGTCGACTCACTTTCTACCGGTTAAAACTTCTTATAGTGCCGAAGACTATGCCAAGTTGTATATTCGGGAGTTGGTAAGGTTGCATGGTGTGCCGTTGTCCATTATTTCGGATCGTGGTACCCAATTTACTTCTCACTTTTGGATATCATTTCAAAAGGGCCTCGGTACTAAGGTAAAGTTGAGCATCGCATTCCATTCTCAAACAGATGGACAAGCCGAAAGGACAATTCAAACACTAGAGGATATGTTAAGGGCTTGCGTGTTGGAGTTCAAAGGGAATTGGGATGATCATCTACCGCTCATCGAGTTTTCCTACAATAATAGTTACCACTCAAGTATTGAAATGGCGCCATTTGAGGCTTTGTATGGGAGACGGTGTAGATCTCCGGTTGGTTGGTTCGAAGTAGATAAGATGACCTTGTTGGGCCCCAATTTGGTACTTGATGCTTTAAATAAGGTGAAGCTCATTAGAGAAAGGTTGAAAACAGCGCAAAGTCATCAAAAATCATATTCCGACACTAGAAGAAGGGATCTTGAGTTTAATGTAGATGACTGGGTGTATTTGAAGGTTTCACCCATGAAGGGTGTGGTTCAATTTGGTAAGAAAGGAAAATTGAGCCCTAGGTATGTAGGGCCGTATAAAATCTTATGGCGCGTTGGCAAAGTTGCTTATGAGTTGGAGTTACCATTGGAAATGGCCATGGTTCACCCAGTGTTCCATGTGTCTATGTTGAGAAAATGTGTGGGTGATCCAAATTCTATTATTCCTTTGGAAGTAATGAATGTTGAAGAAAACTTGACCTATGAAGAGGTCCCGGTTGAAATTTTGGACCGGCAAATTAAGAGGTTGAGGAACAAGGAGGTTGCATCTGTTAAAGTCCTTTGGAGGAATCAACAAGTTGAAAGCGCTACATGGGAAGCGGAAACGGATATGATGAAACGTTATCCTCACCTTTTCCATTCTACTCAAGTCTAAGGTACTAAGTTACTCACACTCAATGTTTAAGACTTCTATAATACGGTTCTTTTGAGTCCTTATATTGCATGTTCATGAAGTTGAATTTTAAAGTTATGTTTTCTGCTTAAATTTAATGATTTCATGGTTGATGCATTTCAAATGTCATTGTATATATGTTGGGCTGCTAGTCCTCGTGCCAAGTCCCCCTCTATGCTAATGAATCTTATTCGAGGACGAATGTTTCCAAGGGGGAGATATTGTAACGCCTTGAAAACTTCCAAGTCAAGACCCGAACCATCCTTCATAGGCATATAGGCTTGAGCCCGACGACTTCTAATTTCATATATGAGTTAGGATCAATTTCTAAGTAATTGAAGTGTGTTGGATGTGTTTAGGGGTCATAAGGGACCTCTAACACCAAGCCAAGTCCAAAGAATTCCCATCGACTAAGTTTCCGGAATGAGTTCGTGTAAGGGTCAACTTCAAATGCCCATATCTCCCGGAATATAATGATCTGGGTGGACCACGACCTACCAAATTAAAGTTCTTCGAGTCTTCTTTCCAACGCCACCAAGATCGCATTTTTTGGAGTTTGGAGTCAAAGGTTATGACCATTTTACTACATATTAGTACTGCAGGGATTTCAGGCCTGGGCGACCATTGCAGGATTTTTAGGCCTGGCACTCCAGTGGCGCGATGCGCCACTATAGCGCCAGAAAACAGCCTCAGTAGTTTGATCTATGGCGCGATGCGCCACTATTAGGTTGCAGGGTTTTTAAGCCTATTTTTGCTTGGCGCTGCAGTGGCGCGACGCGCCACTATAGCGCCAGCAGGGTCTTAGCCCATTTTCCAGATTTTTAAGGGGCATTTCGGCCTTTCCTTGTGTGTTACCCAAAGTGAGGTCGTTTTGAGAGGAAAATTCACCTAGTAATAGACTCCTAAGCCTCCTTTCCTCATTTACTCTCACTCACACTCTAAGAACAAAAAGCCCTAACCTCCCAAGTGCTCTCAAGCCTTCTTCCTCCATCTCCAAGAAGATCAAACCTCCATTCCTTTTCAAGTTTTTCATTCAAGAGTTGACTCCTCAAGGTATGTGAGCTTCCATCCATGGGTCCTTCCACCCATGGAGTCCAAAAGTTCTTTCCAAAATTTATATTGAAATTTTAAGGGTGAATCTTTATGGGCTTTTATATGATGACTTTAAATGCATAGATTATGGTGTATTTTGAGTTTATTTACTTGTATTGATGTATTTTGATTCTCAATTGCATGAATTGAATGATTTGCTAATGTGTCTCTATGAAGGCTTGAAGGAGGGTTTTAAATATGAATGGTGGATTATTTTGAGATGTTTAAAATTGATGCATTTCATCATTCTCTCACTTGCAATAATTCTTCAAAATACATTTAAAGGTTTTATGAAGAAATTCCACCTAGTTTTCCTCATGATTAAAGTAAGGTGAAATGGAGTTGAATTGGAAGTTTATGAAGCAAATGCCCATGATTAATGGAGTCTTGAGAAATGATTGAATGATGATGAAAGGGCTTTTAGCCCATGAAGGGATTCAACGTGAAGGGATAATTCTCACATAGTTGAATCAAATGAAATGTTTAATGAGCTATTCCACCGAAAATGATTTGATGTCTAAAGTTATACAATGCTTATGTTATTATGATATATAAATAGTATTCCATGGGATTTGACCTAGCACCGAATATAGCATGTAGATGGGGACTCGACCTAAGGGGTCCTTAAGTAAAGTCTCATGTTGCATTAACTATGTGCCACCATAGGAGCCCTTGTCGGCTAGGCCCTTGTAGCCACCAAATGTTAAATAAATGAATGTAAATTGAATGGAGTTCTACCCGGCAAGTAGACTCCCCGTTCTAACGTAGGGGGTTATGTTGGATTTCATGTAATAGCTTGCATGGTCTTAAATGTCGGTTTTGGTCACTTTCCCATAAAAATGAATATTTTAAGGTTTCCTATGATGATGTTCAATGCATGTATTCACTCATGCATATTGATTTCTCATGTCCCTCTTATGTTCTTCATTTCATAGCATACTCACATATTTAGTACATTCAAAGTACTAACACATACTTTTGCCTACATGATGTCACCATGTAGGAACCGACGCTGCTCCTCGATCTCCTCCACGTGGCTAACTCATATTAGTTGAAGATTTGCTAGTGGTGAGTTCCCATGTTTCGGGAACAACATCCCTTTTATTCTAAGCTTTGGTTATGTAGAATAGTAAGACTTTATTTAGAATATTTCGTGACACTTATATTGAGGGTGAGCTAGGGACATGTCTTAGCCCCCGCCAAGTCTATTAGTAGAGGTATATTTGGACATAAATGGATAAATGTTGTTACTTCCGCTTATTATTATTATTATTATTTATCATTACTAATGAAATGCTTAATGAATGCTAAGAGGCTCGAGTGAGGTACCTTCGGGTGTCTCATTCGCCGTGTCGCGTCTTGGCCCTAGGCTTAGGTCATGACAGTATATGATGATTTGATTCTGGTTATTCTTAAAGAGGCTCATAATTCGAGGTAAGCTTAATCCGAGGTATATTGGGCCATTTGAAGTTCTTAAGCGTGTTCGATAGATGGCCTATGAATTGGCTTTACCTTCAGGTTTCTCTGGAGTGCACCCAGTGTTTCATGTATCTATGCTAAAGAAATATCATTGTGATGGGAACTATATTATTCGCTGGGATTCGATCTGGCTTGATAAGAATTTGTCTTATAGGGAGGAGCCTATAGCTATTCTTGATAGGGAGGTCTGCAAGTTGAGGTCAAGGGAGATTGCGTCTTTGAAGGTTCAATGGAAGAATCGTCCGGTTGAGGAGTCCATTTGAGAGACTGAGGCGGATATGCGTAGAAGATACTCACAAATGTTCGTCGAGTCAGGTACCCTTTTTAACACTCGCTCTTCTTTTGATCGTTCGGGGACGAACGATGGGTAAATTGGTATCTATTATAACGACCCACTAGGTCGTTTTGAGAACTAGAACTTTTTATTTCATAAAAGACTCACCCCGTAAATTTTTAATGGGTATTTTGGACTATTCGATAACTATGATTATTTAGTTGAGGGGTAACTTTAGATAAATAATGTAGTTAATGGGCTAAAATGGTAATTTATTTAATGCCCCATACCACTTGTTCAATACATATAAAAATATATTAGTGGGATTTAGCTTTTATTTATTTGTTAATTCATGATTAGGTTCCCTAATTAATTAGAAAAGAAAAGAAAAGAGAAGAGGGAGCGCCGATACCTTCAGGTAAACATACTCAATTTGGGTTTCAAATTTTACACATGTATCCTCGAATTCTGATTGCTGCAAAGGTAGGAAAATTCATTTTTTTATTTTATTTTATTCAAGTGGTCATATAAGGAAATTGATAATTGTAAGTCCACGTGTTGTAGTTTCTTGGGAATTGGGGAAAATAGGTTTATGAATAGCTATGGCCAATTATTGAACAATAATTTTAGTTGATTTTGGGTTAAATATTATATTAGTGTACTAGAAATAGTTAAGACTTCAATTGTTGTAAGGTTGGATTTGCAAAGTGAAATATTGTTTCTATTGGTTACTGCAGCAAGGGCTAGTGGTCATTTTGAGGTAATTATGGCCAGTAATTGGTCTATGATGACCAATGGATGTTATATTATAGAATAGACATGCAACATATTGGATAAAATAATTCTTAAGTAATACTGATTTTCGTGTTTTGGTACGGATTTGCAAAACTTGGTTTTGATTTATGATTTTCTTATAGTTATCAAATCATGATTCAACTTTTGATATATTGATATAGGCAATTAAATATTAGGTACATTATATGATATGAATACCATTAGAGTTATATTAATAGGAGAAATTAGGAGTTAATCCTAGGTTTGGAATTAAGAAAATAATTATAGAATTAGGTGAATGTTGGGTCTAGGTTAAACATACACATAATATTGGTGTCTACAGATTCGTTTACTTATGAATATTATACACTTGATAGATTGGAAACGTTTTGAAGCATCGAAGAAAGGAAAATCACCGGTGAATTAGCTTGCTTGACTTGGGTTCTTTGGTTGAGGTAGGTTATGGTTTTATTCTATATAATAGATAGACTCTTAATAGTGATTGATATTCATGGAGTAATATGTGTGAAGTTTACTACGTATTTAATTATTGTGGTTTGGATGGTTGATATGTTGTTGTGATTGGTCTGAAATCCCAAGGCCATAAAATTCATAATCTTGAACTTGCCCTATCAAAAATGGTGCCTTGAATATAGAAGGCTTGATGAAATATTATTAATGAAGTGGAATGTAATAATAAAAAATGATAAAGTTATTATATCTGGATCGGGTGTCACGAGCCGACACGGTATATTTGGATTGGGTGTCACGTTTTGACAAAATATTATTGGATTATGTGTCACGTTCCAACATGGTATATTTGGATTGGGTGTCACGTTCCGACACGGTATATTTGGATCGGGTGTCATGTTCCGATACAGTAATATTAAAGGAAAACAAATTAAAACGACTTAATACTAACCAATCTCCAATAACTCATTATCCAAAAGAGTGTGATATGGAGGCTTGAGCCCTCAGGTGTGATCTTGATGTTGTTGATTGGTTATGAAATTGTTTATTATGTTGTCACTTGATCTTGTTGGTTGCCACCTGTTAAGTTCTATGGTTTATTTCTCGCTGCTATTTATTGCATATTGATTCCTATTTTGAGTTGGCCATTGATACCTGCTCAGTACATATTGTCCTGTACTGACCCCTACTTGTATCTTTTCTTGTTTTATTTTTTGGAGTGCAACGAGTGTTCCATAGACTTCGAGTCGACCTCAGCTCTAGTCATTCTCAAGATCATCGGATTTTAGGGTGAGCTATCCTTCTAGCTCGTGATGGAATCTCTCAGTTATGGCATGATGTCTTTAGTTTTCGGACATATTTTGTTATTTGTTTATTCTGGTGTTTGATATTTCCAGAATTAGTTTTAGAATTTAAATATCTTTCATGTGATGACTTTCAGATTTTGGGGAACGTTATGTAGTAAACTCTTGTGGATTGTTATTTCTTACTTTATAAGTTTGAGCTTCCGTATTATTGTTATACTTTATAAGTTGGGGTTCACATCGTTGGTTCTCCCACCTAGGAGGTTAAGGGTGGGTCCATTTTGGGTCATGACAATGATCTACCACATCCAGAAATGAGCGGCCCATAAAAACCAAGTGCTCGGTCCCCAACCTCAGGTAAGGCCTCAATCCACACATAAAACATCGTACCCGCTCCTCCTTAATGGGTAGAATCATAATGGCATATCGGGAAAGATGATGAAATCTAGAATCGTACTCCACAATCATCATGTGGCCCTGCTGCAATCGAGTAAACTGATCCTGGAGTCATTCTCTAACACTCCTAGGGATGTATAGAGTCAAGTAAGCCTCTGAGAACTAGGCCCATATCAATGGTGATGACCCTGCTGGCCTGAATTGCAAATAAGAGCGCCAACACTATCTGGCTGCCCCTCTGAACTGGCGCCTCTAAACTCCATAAGACCCAATGAATGGAGCTGCTCTTGTCAGGTAGTCAAGAATTCAATGGCATCCTCGCCAATGGCTCTAGAAAATATTGGGGGTAATAGCCTCTGAAATACCCCTAACATTTTCTGATCCTATAATGACATCACACCCTTCAGAACTGTTGGCAGGGGTACAACAACTGGTGGAGGCAGCTGAACCTCAGTTGCTGGGTGGATGGGCGGATCCCGCGGTGCTGGTATGCCCGCCATTGGGGTCGAGGCCTGTGGTACAACCCCAATATTAGTGAGGAGCTGCACAATCGCTGCCTGTAGTATTGGGGTCATAAGTGGTGAAGTTGGGGGTTGTGCTGGTGGTGGTGGTCCCTCTAGCTCAGTAGGAATAGGAGTATCCTAATGCTCCTCTACCAGATCCGTCTCTATCTCCAAGTCTAGAGCTGGTGCTTCTCCCCTACCTGTCCCACAAGGACGACCTCTAGGCATACTAGGCCTTGGTACATTATCACTACCGGTGGTATCGTGCGTAGGAACCATCCACGTGAAAGAGTGGAACAAATGAGATTTTAAGAAATCAATAAGACACAACACTTTACGAAATAATACAAAATAGAGAATGTTCCTAATGACATCATGTAGCCTTCTGAAGATAAGTTATAGACGTCTCCGCACCCATCCGCGAGACTCTACTAGACATTAGCTCTGTACAAGTGAGACCAATGAACCTGGGGCTCTGATACCAACTTTTCATGACCTAATTCAATAGGTCATGATGGCACCTACTATAACCCACCAGTAGGTAAGCCAACTCGTCAACCCGGAACTTCAAGTAATGGGTTTGAGGGCAGAAACTAAACAAGAGTGGTGAATTATAAAGATAGGCAGAAAGAATAAGCGAAAGTAAACCAATACATGATATAAACAACTAAAGATCCCTCCCAAAACTTGGAAGTCACAAGTACAGAGCTGCTACAAAATAAAAGAAGAGTACAAGTCCCGAAAGTGGACCAAATATATATACAATAACAGGCTAGTCTGAAAAGGCAAATGAAGGGCCATCCATACTGAAGAAGATAGGAATGATCCAAAAATGTCAAGTGCTCACTCTAGTCTCTGAAGCTGACTGCAATATGCTCGATCTATCAACGACGGTAGCTGGTGCTTGCTCCTGCATCACGAAAGTAGATGTAGAGTGTAGTATGAGTACCAAAACAATAGGTACCCAGTAGGCATCATAGGCCAAATGAGCAGAAAATGTCAAAACAATATGAAAAATAGGAATAGCCTAAATAGGAGTCAACATAAGCATCAAAAGGGAAAAGAGTACTACCTATGAGAACTACAACTAACTATACCCAACTGTCCCCTATAATCCCAGTCGAGACACTCGTGCATAAGTTAAATAAAAACTTGAGCGAACCCCCATAAGCCCGTCGAATACATAGAATAGCTATTACTACCAAGGCTAGGAACCAAAAATCTACGATGTCAGGAGCCGAAGTACTGTATCATTTCCAAACCCAGAATCTCCAAGAGTCAATCGATATAGGGGTGACTTAGGGGTCGAGGTTGGGACTGGGACCAGATGCTCGCCCGAATTTTTAAAGTGGCCAAGGCTGGGACTAGGTACCCGGATGCTTGCCATAATACATAAGTTCGGTCAAGGATGGGACTGGGTACCCGGATGCTCGTCGTAATACATCGGTATAATCGAGGCCTAGATTGGGTACCCATATGCTCACCATACTAGCAAGTCGGTAGAGGCCAGGGCTGAGTACTCGAATGCTCCTCGATAATTCAAAATAGAGGTCAGGACTTGGTACCTGGATGCTCACAAATAATTTATCCCATGATGCCAAACATCTACTTCCCAACTAGAATATAACAGTACCAAAAATCTTTTCCCAAATGAGCTAATCGATATGCCGCTAAAACTGGAACTGGAGCCAAAGTCAACGATCATAAAATCTAGTATTTACGACGTACCATAAAAGTCACAATTATAGAGATTTATGGATAAGTGTATTTTTTAAAGCAAGGGTAACACCTAGCTAAGGCCAAATTACTAGGCACTAGCCTGCTACATCATTCTACAAGGATCTAAGTCCACCGGAGTGACGCCAGAGCATCTAAAGCAAGTTTACATCCTATACTAAGGCCAACATACTCCATAGTATCAACAACATTCTCAGTCAACTCTCATTATAATAGTAACAAATAATGATAAGATACACATAGTTCTAAATACCCAAAATGCCCGATAACAAGCCTAAAACATGATTTGTAACACCTGATATATACAATTAAACTACCCAACTAAAATTCTAACTATTTCAACATGCTTTCACACATTTCATCTCAATCTAAAGAAAGGTAAATCATAACCTACCTGTAGACTAAACACGCGAGCTCCAAATCACTGTACCAGAGCTTCTCCCTTGCGAAGTGCCTTGGAATACTGCCATACTGTCAAAAACAAAATCAAGATGTCGATATGGTCGTTTATACACTAATTTCATAGTTTTTTGGAGACGTACCAATTTCGGAGTCTAAAATGGAAAATATGAGACCCGCATATGGAATTTTAGATTTGACCCCCAAAACAGATTCTAAACGTCATCTCAAACTCACAAATAAGATTTATAACACAATTTGGGGTGGGAAACTGTGTGGGACGAGCATGCAGCCAAAACTCATAAATTCCAACTAAAAAACTAAAAATAACAGCATCAATATCAGCTAATACTGAAGAAACAATACCCTTTCAACCCAAACAAATTAACTATGATTATCCTTATGAAAACCCCATAATATAGCCTAAAAAATCACTCAAAATGGATTTTGTAAAGTCTCTTAAGATAATCTCGACATTTCGAAGCTGCTAGAATTAACGGAATTCCGTTCTAAGACCCGTAGCCCCGATTGACCCCAAATATCATATTTTAATACTTAAAGCTTATGAAAACTCAAAATTTCCAAAGACTTAACTTTTTATAGGATTTTTTAAAAATCAGCATCCGGTACCAATCAGAAATGACTCATGGCAACTAAAGGGATGGGTAAAATGGTCAATTTATAAAAATTCCAAAAATGACGTTGAGGGTTATTACAGTAGGGTACTTGCTTGTGTAGAGGCTAGGTGTTCCTTGATGGAGCAAATTGGAGCATAGCAATTTGAGGATCTATAGCTGAGTTTGATTCGTGATAAGGTATTCACTGGAGAGGCTAGATCTGGAGGGTATTTTAAGGATTGAGGGTCGTATTTGTGTTCTTAGAGTTGGAGATATAGTCAGGCTCATCCTTGAGGAGGCTCATTATTCCAGATATACCATTCATCCTAGTGTGGTGAAGACGTATCGCGACCTACAACAACATTATTAGTGGTGTCGGATGAAGCGGGATATTGCAACTTTTGTAGCTAGGTGCTTGAACTGTCAGCAGGTTAAGTCGAGCATTAGAGGTAGGTGGTTTGACCCAGCGACCAACCATTTTAGAGTGGAAGTGGGAGCAGATTTACATCTGAGATGTGGTCTAATTACATGGGGTGCTAATGTCTATCATTTCAGAACATGGTACTCAGTTCACTTTCCATTTCTGGAGGTCTATACAGAGATAGTTTGGTACCCAAGATGAGCTCAGCACAACTTTCTACTTCTAGACCGATGGTCAGTTAGAAAAGACTATTCAGGTCTTGGAGAAAATTCTACGAGCATATGTTATTGATTTTGGGGTTAGTGGGATCAGTCTTTGGCATTGAAAGAGTTAGCATATAATAATAGCTACCACTCGATCATTGAGATGGCTTCCTTTGAGGCATTGTATAGTAGGATATATCATTCCCCAGTAGGTTGGTTTGATGCTTTTGAGATTAGACTTTGGGGAATTAATTTTCTACGTGCTTTGATGAATAGAGTCCATATAATCTAGGAGAGACTCCATACTGCCTAGAGTAGGCAGAAAATTTATGCTGATCGAAGGGTGCGACCTTTAGAGTTTATGGTTGCAGACCAGGTATTCCCGCGAATGTCATCCATGAAGGGCGTGATGAGATTCGGGAGAAGGGGTAAGCTTAGACCTAGATTTATCGGCTTTTTGAGATCCTTATGAGTTTTCCTTACCCCTAGAACTTTCAGATGTTCACCCTGTGTTCCATGTTTATTGCTGTGGCGGTATGTTCCAAATGAGTCTCACGTGCTTCAGTGGGATTCGGTTCAGTTTGATGAGTCCTTAGCCTTTGAGGAGAAGCCTGTGGATATTTTGGACAAACATGTTAGGAAGTTGAGGTCTAAGGAGATTCCATCTGTGAAAGAATAGTGGACGCATCATCTGGTAGAGGAGGCTACTTCGGAGACCGAGCAGGACATGCGAATATCATATGCTCATCTTTTTAAGCCAATAGGTACATTTTTCCTTTATGTTCAAGGACGAAAGTCCTTTTAGTAGTGAATGTTGTAATTACCTCTAAGGTCATGTTCATTCTTTTGTAAATTTTAACCATTTTACCCCTTTTCGTAGCTTTTTTATAGCTCTTGTATGATGTTAGGATGTCTGGCACACTCCCCAAGGTTTCTAGTTGAGTTTTGTGCTAGTTTGGCCATTTTTGAGGTTGAAGGCTTGAAAGAGTTGACTTTAGTCAACATCTAGAGATTCGAGCATTGTATGAGAATTCTGGCGGTTCCATCAGCTCTAGAAGGTCTATTTTGGTCTAGAAGGAAGGTTGGTTTGGGTTTTGGAGTCTTCATTTTGAGTTTGTGCGATTTTTTATTTTAGCTTTAAAGTTTTAGCCAATTTGTGCGGTTAGCTCAAGAACGCCGAGTTTGTTCTAGAACCACCTTTGGTTTGGTTCCCGAGGTGATCAGAATGAGTTTTAGGATGTTTGTGCATTTTGAATGCTTTCTTTGGAAAGTGTTGACTTTGGTCAACATTTCAACAAAATGAGCTTTGTTGAAAAATTTATCGATTCCATTAAGTCAGGAATAATATTTTCAGTTGGGTAGCATAGTCCATTCACGTTTATAGGGTTCCGAATGAATTTTGGACCCCCGTTGGAGGAAATTCCATTTCCCCAAAGTTCAGCTGGTGCAAGGTCATTTTTATTGGGGATCGCAATCGTGGACCTGGGTCCTGCGATCGAGAAGAGTAAAATCATTGGCTTCAGTGAATTAAAATGTCTGTTTCCAGCAGCTAAGCCTCATTTTGGGACTTAGTAATTATGGGTTTTTGAGAGCTTCTCTTGGTCTTTTTTGACGATTCTTGTTCCGATGTGTTCGAGATTCTTGTGGGTACATTTTGAGAACTTTTCCTCATCCTAAAAACCACATAAGTTTCGCATAATTTCGTCGTTTCTTTTATTTTTGACTATTCTAGGGCTGACCTTGGTGGGGTTGTTTTGAGATCTTCCGGTGCTCAGAATGTGCTCATTTTTAGGGCACAAGTTTCTTGAGGTATTTGGGACCTTGTGGCGGAGTCAGTGTTTTGAATTCGTGCATGGGTCCCAATGTTAAATTTTGGTCAGATTTTTAATTATAGTAATATGGGTATCGTTGGCTTTGTTTTGATGTGTTCTTCGATAATTTGATAAAGTCACATTGTTTAGAGGGCCCAAAAAGGAAAAGCTTAGGTTTAGCGGTTCAAATGCGGTTTTTTCATCTAGGTAGGTTATGGCTTCCTCTTATTAGACATGGCTTGGTTGGAATTAATATATTTTGGGTCATAATGTGTGATTAGATTGGTAATTTAGGTGTTAATATCCTATTGAGCATTTTGAAGTCGATGATCATCGTTAGTATTTAATTTTGGGATTTTATTCATTGTAGCCTTAGTCTAGGTGCTAGCTTGGCTTGTTTACATCACTTAGATCCTTAGAACTTTCTCCTAGGGGATTTGAACTTAGGATGCCACTTATGAATTGTTTGGTTTCGATTGGCCACTCATTGTGATTTTTGGCTTATGCTTATGTCTAGTTTGCTGAGTATATTGAAATGTTGGGCTCGAGGTCATGCTTTCGGTACATCGGAGTCTGATGTTAGTGATATGGTGTCTTTGATGGGATTTTCAGAGTAGCAGGACGAATGGATCTTACAACTCATAGACACTTTGATGAATCAGAAAGTGGACTAGTAAGAAAAGTCCTAAGGCCGGATTCTTGAGCCAAGTTTCAAGGATAGTTGACGCGTCTTTTGTATGACTCATAGAAAGGTTGACGATTCATAAGGACTAGTCGTAGAGTCCTCCAGCTATGATTAATGAAGGGTATTATTGTCTTTTTTCATATTTGATTTAATGAATCTAGACACTTTTGGGGTAAAGTTCAAAACCTCTAAAAACCCCAACCCTTCAAATTTCTCACTCTTCCAATTAATTCTCCAAATTTTCTAAGCCATTCAAGGGTCTTCTTTCAAGGTCTTCTCCTATAAGTTAAAGCTAGGGTTTCCAGAACACGTCTCCTTTTCAATTTTAGATTTAGATAGATTCATCAAGGTATGTGCTATTTCATTCATGGGTTGCATTCACCTATGAAGTTCCAAGGTTTTCCTAAAAAAGCTCCTCAATTTTAATTGTTTTCTAAACCTAAATTGATGATATTTCATTGAGCTATTTCAATTATGTTTTTACTTGACTTCAATGATTATTATAAGCATGATTCTATATTAATTGCATGATTTTAAGTTATTTTAATAGTGCCCATGCATAAAGCTAGTTTCAATGATGATTTCCATTAATTATGATTATGAATTTCAATGGTTTACAAAGAATGTTTTTATGAAAGATGTTTGCAACTTATCAATGAATGATAAAACTTATAAATGATGATTTAATGATGTTTACGAATTTCTTATGGTTTGATAAGGAAAATTTTCGCATAATCATGACTAAAGGATGATAAGAACAATTCTCACCAACTTTATGGATTCTTATGAATCAACTAAGTTAACGAGATACTCTTATGACTATTTTCATGATGATGCTATTGATAAAGTATTAATGTTTTAATGAATTCTATTGGAATATTGACTAAGCACTGAGAGGACTTTTATGTGGGATTTTTTGTAGTAACCAAATGTTTGTTACCTAAGGGAAGCCTAGTAGAAACTTAAAGTACCAAACTACTTTGCCCCAATAGGTTGCCCTTAAGTCCTATCTATTGGATCTATGTATAGCTTATGATGTTCAAGATGTTCTCACGGAGTCTACCTTGGCAAGTAAACTCTCTCTTCTTTATGTGGAAGTTACATCGTATTTATTTTATAGATCGCATGGTCTTAGATGTCGGTTAAAGGTCATATCCCACACAAGTTAAATAAAATTATGTAAGTTTTACTATGTTGTTTATGATGCATTGAGAACGAGCTTTCAATATGATTTCAAATGTTTTAAGTCTTATCTATATTTTTATTACATTGGTCATGCATCCTATGTCCATATTGCTTTCTCTTTACTTCATTGTTCATACATATCTGACATACTTAGTACCTTCTATGTACTAATGCATACTTTTACCTACATTGTCTCATAATGTAGGGATGGATGATCATACTACACAACCTATTCGTGGATAGAGCTTTCTATTTCTAGAGTTGTTTGGATGATTCTCCATTCATCAAGGATGATACCTTCTTTCCATGATTTTCACTTTGAATCATTTATGTTAGGGTGAGCTAGGAGCTTGTCCTAAGCCCCCATCTAGTTATGTACAGACATGTTTAGACATAGAGTGATGCAGTCTATTCTTGGACATATGACTTGAGTTTTCTTTATTTCCTAGACTTCTATGATTGAGATTGACATTTCGTTTCATTTTATTATGCTTTACTTTACCTTATGAATGTAATGTATTCTAAGAAACTTGATTGGAAGCCTTCGGGTTTTTGATCACCATGTCACTCTTAGGGTCTATCTTGGGGTGTGATAAAATTGGTATTAGAGGACAAGGTTTAGGAGTCTTATTCACAGTGTGAAGTGCCTTAAATTTATGAGTTGGAGGCTATGAGGAGTTTTAGGAAAAATCTCACTTCTTTCATGATCTATGTCATGCGATAGAGTTGTACTTTATGTCTTTCCCTTCAAATAATTATTCTTTGCTATTTTCATAAAATGACTCCACGAAGATACCCCACCTGAAGGAATATTGTTGAAGAGGAGCAATAAGCCCTAAATGATCCCTTGAATGAGCAAGTCATACATGTCGAGTTCCGAGTGGCTTTCAAAGTGCTTTCTCAAGCTATGAAGATGCAAGCTAATTGCGATGTTGTTTCTCCTATGAACCCAAATATGGGTACAATGGCAAAAAGGGTTTGTGACTTTATGAGGATGAATCCTCTGGAGTTTTGGGGGTTCTAAGGTAGATGAGTATCAACAAGAATTTGTTTAGAGTATTTGTAAGATTGTGGAGATAATGAGGGTTAGCTAGTTAAGAGGATGAAGTTGGCTACTTACCAATCGAAGGGCATTGCTAGTATATGGTTTGATCAATGAAAGAGTGAGAGGCCTACAGAGGTAGGTCCCGTGAATTGGGAAGAATTCAAAGGAGTGTTTCTTGATCTCTTTTTTCCATTGGAGTTGAGGGAGGCCAAAATACAAGAGTTCATTAACCTCAAGAAAGGAAATATGAGTATGAGGGAGTATTCCCTCAAGTTCACCTAATTGTCAAAGTATGCCCCATTTATGGTTGCCGACTTGAGATATAGTATAAGCAAGTTCATTATGGCCGTGTCAGATTTGGTGTCTAAGGAGTGAAAGATAGCTTTGTTGATTAGGGAAATGGATATCACTAGACTCATGACCCATGCAGAGAAAATAAAGGATGAGAAACTAAGGGAAAGTGCTGGAGAGTCCAAGAGGGCAAGGACTGATGGTGGTGATTTATCTTATGCTAGATCTGGCAATGGCGGGCGTCCTCAATTTAACCAAAGGTATTCTGGTCAAGGTTCTTCAAATGCTCTAACTATAAGGTTTGATAAGGATGGGGTCCCTAACCATAAGTGTTAAGAAGGAGTTCCTAATGGCCAAGTTATCCCCGCATGCAAAAAGCATGAAAAGCACCACAAGGGAAAGTTTTTAGCGAGATTGAATGTGTGCTATAGATGTGGCAAACTAGGCCATTATTCTAAGGAGTGTAGAGGTAAAAAAGGTTATACTCAAGGACAAGTTGCTCATGGAAGGAAAGTGCAATAAGGTGCCCAAGCTTAACCAAAAGGTGGTCAACATAATAATCGGTTTTATGATCTTAATGCTAGGCAAGAGGTAGAGGAGACTCCCGATGTTATTACTAGTATGTTATGGGTCTTTCAGTATGACATTTATGCCTTACTTGATCCGAGTTCCAATTTATCTTTTGTTACTCCTTATGTGGATATGATATTTAATGTTAGCCCCAGAATATTGTTAGAGCATTTTTTCAGTTATACTCCCATAGGTGAGTCGATTGTGGCTAAAAAAAGTTCATAAACATTGTTCGATTTCAGTTTTTCAAAAGTTACTTCATGTGATCTAGTTGAACTTGATATGATCCACTTCGATGTTATCCTTGGTATGGATTGGCTATATGCATTATATGCTTCTACTAATTTTAGAACCCGTGTTGTTGAGTTTCAATTACCTAATAAGCCGATCCTAGAGTGGAAGGGTAATAATTATATGTTTAAAGGCCAATTCATCCCATGCTTCAAATCTCGGTAAATGATTTCCAAAGGTTGCATCTACCATCTTGTACGAGTTAGGGATACCAATTTTGACACCCCTACCCTAGAGTCAGTCCCTATTATTAATGAGTTTCAGGATATGTTTCTCGATGATCTACCTGGTGTTCCTATAGAAAGGAAATTAACTTTGGCATAAAACTTCTTCCCGATACCCAACCTATTTTTATTCTACCTTATAGTATGGCTCTGGTGGAACTAAAAGGGTTAAAGGACCAATTGAAAGATTTGTTAGATAAGGGTTTTATTAGGTCAAGTATATCTCCATGGGGTGCTCCCATTTTGTTTCTTAGAAAGAAGGATGGTCACTTTGCATGTGAATCAACTACCGACAATTGAATAAAGTGAACATAAATAATAAATATCTAGTTTTGAGGATAGACGATTTATTTGACCAATTGCAAGGGAAAAGCTACTTCTCAAAAATTGATCTTCATTTTGGTTATGACCAATTAAGGGATGATATTCCCAAGACGGCATTTCAGAAAAGGTATGGTCATTCTGAATTCTAGTTATTTCCTTTGGACTAATCAATTCCCCCACAACTTTTATGGACTTGATAAATATGGTGTTCAAGAAATACTATGACATTTTCCTGATTTTGTTTATTCATGATATTTTGGTTTACTCTCGGAATGAGGAGGATCATGTGAGTCACTTGAGAATTGTATTACAAACTTTGAAGGACAAGCAATTATTTTCCAAGTTTATTAAGTGCAAATTTTTTCTAAGGGAAGTTGCATTTCTCGGCTATGTGGTGTCCGATGATGGAATTAAGGTTCATCCAAAGAAAATGGAGGCGGTGAAAAATTAGCCTAAACCATTGTCACCTATGGATATTAGAAGTTTCTTGGGCCTATCCGCATATTATAGAAGGTTTGTGGAAGGTTTTTTTTATCAGTCTCTTCTCCCTTGATCAACTTGACCCAAAAGAAAGTGAAGTTCCAATGGTCAGAAGTTTGTGAGAAGAGTTTCTAAGAGTTGAAAAATAGTCTTACTACCACTCCTATTTTGATTTTACTGGAAGGGTTTGACGATTTTGTTGTGTATTGCGACGCCTCAAGTATTGGAATTGGCTGTGGGTTGATGCAATATGGTAAGGTGATAGCCTATGTCTCTAGGTAACAGAAGGTACATGAAAGAAACTATCTGACTCATGACTTGGAACTAGCGGCGATTGTGTTTACTTTGAAGATTTGGAGACACTATCTTTATGTTGTCCATGTGGCTGTGTTCACAGATCATAAGAACTTGGAATACATGTTTAAGCAAAAGGACTTGAACCTTCGACAAATGAGATGGCTTGAATTATTGAAGAACTATGATATGAGTGGGTAATACCATCCAGATAAAGCTAATGTGATTGCCGATGCACTTAGTTTGTTGTCTATAAATAGTGTTTCCCATGTTGAAGAAAGTAAGAAAGAGTTGGTTAAGAATGTGCATAGATTGGCCTATTTAGGTGTCTGTTTGGTTGATTCTAATGATGGGGATGTTCTTGTTCAAAATGTTTCAAAATCGTCTCTTTTGATGGATGTTAAGGCTAAATAAGATAATGATTTGGTGTTGGTTGAATTGACGAAATGGGTTGCTGAAAAAGCCATTGAGGCTTTTTCCCTAGAGGAGATGGTGTGCAGTTGTATGTTCGTGAGTTAGTACGACTTCATGGTGTTCTATTGTCCATCATATCAGGTAGAGGTACACAATTCACTTCACATTTTTGGAAGTTATTTCAAAAGGGTCTTGGTACAAAGGTTAAGTACAGTACTATTTATTATCCTCAAACCGATGGTCAAGCCAAAAGAATGATTCAAACTTTAGAGGGTATGTTAAGGGCGTGTGTTATTGATTTTAAAGGAAGTTGGGATGAAAATTTTCCATTGATTGAGTTTGCATATAATAATAGTTATTACTCTAGCATCCAAATGGCTCCTTTCGAAGCATTGTAGGGGAGGAGATGTAGATTCTCGGTGAGATGGTTTGAATTTGGTGAGGTGGCCTTCATTGGTCCAGATTTGGTGATTGATGATATGGAAAAGGTAAGACTCATAAGGGAGAGGTTGAAGACGGCTTAAAGTCATCAAAAGTCTTATTCCGATGTTAGCAAAAAAGAGATTGTTTTTGAAGTGGATGATTAGGTCTATTTGAAGGTTTCACCGTGAAGTGTGTAATGCATTTTGGAAAGAAAGGTAAATTGAGTCCTAGGTACATTAGACCTTACGAGGTATTAAGACGTGTTGGCAAAGTGTCTTATGAGTTAGATTTGCCATTTGAGTTAGCTATGGTTCACCCAATGTTTCATGTGTCTATGTTGAGGAAGTTCGTGGGTGATCCAAATTCTATTGTCCCTTTGAAAGATGTACGTGTTGAGTAGAATTTGACTTATGACGAAGTTCTGGTGGAAATCTTGGACCAGCAAGTTATGAAGTTAAGAAACAAAGAAGTGTGTCTGTCAAAGTGTTATAAAGGAATCAAAAAGTAGAAAGTGCTATTTGGGAGGCGGAGGCGGATATGATGAAACGATACCCGTACTTCTTTCCCTCTACTCAAGACTAAAGTAGTAAGCTATTCCTATTCCAGGAAATTGAACATTTACGTATTCAGTTCCTCCTATTCCATTCACATGCATGCATGCTCACGAAAAGTTGAATTTTTAAGTCATGATTTTATGTTAAGTTAAAGTTTTCATGTTCCATGCATTATAAGATATCATCATGATTATGTTGGGTTGATAGTCCCCTTTCTGTGTCCTTCCTCCTATGATAAGTTAATCTCATTCGATGATGATTGTTTCTAAGGGGGAGATATTGTAAGACCTGCAATTCGGAAAGTTGGAATCAAGGAGAAAATTCTCAAATCTTGAATTAAAACCAAATTTACGACTGTATCTATAAGCCGTAGAAATTTACATGACCCATAGAAATAGGTAATGGAGGGAGTCATTATTGATAATCAAGACCAACCTTAAAGGAAGGTCTTACTACTCACTGTTATGACCCGTTCTCACCCAGATGACCCCATAGTCACAACTCATAGGAAGACTTCGGAGCCAAGTTTCAAGGGTCCCTCGAGGTCAACTCTAGACTTGATAGGATGATCCGTAGGAACTATGACTCATAAACAAAGTCCTGAGACTCTCAAATTTGCAGGTTTTTGGGATCTGTAGGACGAGCCAACAAGATGAACTATAGACAAGATGATGGGCTATAAACCTTACCCGTTCTACAACTTCAGAGACTTGAATTTCAGACCTTTTCTTAGACCTGTAGGATGAGTTGTTTAAATGACTCATCATTACTAAGACAACCCGTAGAAAGGGATCCGTAGGGTCAAATTTTTAGATTTTAATAAACGGAAATTATGTCTTTTTTCAAGTTCTATTCAATGAACCTAGATACTTTTATGCACAAGTTCAAAGTCTATAAATATTCAATTCTAGAAATTCTCCTCCTATTCAATTCATTCTCCTAAAATTTTCTAAGGCAAGAACAAAGTCTCTCAAGGTTTTCTCTTTAAGCTAAAGCTAGGATTTCCAGATTTCTACAAGGTTTCTTCTTCAATTATTAGTGAATTCTAGCAAGGTATGTGGGGATTGATTCATGGACTGTTTTCACCCTTGAAGTCCAAAAGATTCCTTAAGTTTTCATTAAATTTTCAATTGATTATGAATCCTAGTTTTGATGAATTGTATTGGGCTGGTTTGATTTCGTTTTTAAATGTTATCAATGATTTTTATATGCATGATCTCATATGAATTGCATGATTTTAAGTTGAACTATAGATGCCCATGCATAAACTTGTATTTTTAAGCTATGATTATGAAGTTAAGATGATTTTTGAGTTGGTCATTAGTTAAATAATTTTCAATGAAAGTTTTATATGATTCTAAAGTTAAAGTTATGATGATGATCAGGATTAAGATCAAAAGATGCTTTAAAGATGGTGATAAGGACAATTCACACCAAAGTTATAGATTCTTATGAATCATCAAGTAGATGAGCTATTCCTAATATATTTTAAAGATGAACTGATAGGCAGTTACTATCTTTCCCTACTACGTTATGATCATGTTTATGAATTTCTATTGGAATATTGACTAAGCATCGAGAGGAATTCTAGGTGGGGTTCATTCCTGTAACATAGTTAGTTTTCTAGGGGAATCCTAGTAGCAACATAAAGTCCCAAACTACTTTTCCCATGTAGGTTGCCTTTATGGCCTAATAGTGGATCCACATAGCCTAGTTGAATAGTTACTTTTGGAGTATACCTAGCAAGGTAGCCTCCCTTGTTTTGATGCAGGAGTTATCGGCCTGTCTCGATGCATGAGTTATCGAATTCCATGTAATAGCTTGCATGGGCTTAATTTTCATTTAAAGTTCCTATCCCATATAAGTTGGAGTTAAGTATGAGATGCCAAGTTATGAGTATATGATGAAGTTCTTATGATATGCATTGACCAGGAGTTTCTTATGTTTTAAATTATTTTTAAGCTGTACTCAAGTTCATTATGATTGGTCATGCATCTTATGGAATATTTATTACGTTCTTTTACTTGGTCATGCATACCTCACATACTTAGTATATTCAAATGTACTAATACATATTTTTCCTACATTGTGTCATAATGTAGGGATGAATGACACTAACGATCATTCTGATCATGGCTAGAGATTTCTTTAGATTTCAAAGACATTGGTGAGTCCTCATTCTATTGAGGACAGGACTTTTATTCATATTACTATTGTTCTTTTCACTTTCTCATATTGTTAGGGTGATCTAGGAGCTTTTCCTGAGCCCCGTCAAAGAATAGACTAGAAGCATGTTTAGACAATACTCATTGGTGTAGTCCGAATTGGATGTTTATAGAGTTTATTTTCCTTAGTCCCATTCCTCACTTAATGATTATTTTTGCTCATATTTATATTAATGTTTACCTTATGTATGCAATGTATGCTAAGATGACTTATAGTTGGTATCCCTCGCATCCCAATCGCCATGTTATGATTAGGACCTAGGTTGGATCGTGATAAGTAGAGTTGCACTTGCTTGATTTTGATGTCATTCTTGGCATGTATTGGCTACATGCTTGCTATGCTTCTATCAACTGTAGAACTCGAGTCATAAAATTTCATTTTTCTGATGAGCCAATCATCAAGTGGAAGGATGGTACCTTAGCACTTATAGGTCGACTGGTTTCTTAACTTAAGGCCAGGAAGATGATTTCCAAATGTTGTATATATCATCTAGTTTGGGTTAAAGATACCTCTTCCAAAACCCCAACTCTTCAGTCTGTTACTATTTTGAATGAATTTCTACAAGTATTTCTCAAATATCTTCTTAAAGTCCCTACCAAAAAGGAGATCAACTTTAGAATAGACCTTTTTCTAGATACCCAACCTATTTTTATCCCTTTTTATAAAATAGATCTAGCTAATCTTAAGGAGTTGAAAGAGCAGTTAAAGGACCTTCTAGATAAAGGTTTCATCAGGCCTTACTTTTCTCTGTGGAGTGCTCTAGTTCTCTTTGTACAAAAGAAAAACATTTCTCTCAAGATATACATTGATTATCCTCAGTTAAATAAGGACTCAATCAAGAATAAATATCTTATCCCCAAGATAGACAATTTGTTTGATCAACTAAAAGTGTCAGTTTCTTCTCAAAGATTGACCTCAGATTAGGCTATCACCAGCTGTGAGTTAGAGAATGTGACATTCTAAAGACAGCCTTCAGGATTTGGTATGGTCACTATGAATTTATGGTTATATCTTTTGGACTAACTAATGCTCCTACAACTTTTATGGATTTGATGACAGGGTGTTCAATAAGTATTTGGATATGTTCGTCATTATCATAGATGACATTTTGATTTATTCTTGGAGTGAGGATGAGCATGCAAACATTTGAGGATTGTCTTGCAAATTATTAAGGACAGTAAGTTATTTGCTAAGTTTAGAAGTGTGAAATTTGGTTGAGGTTAGTAGCTTTGGAGAGGGCATACAGGTTGATCCTCAAAAGACCGAAGAGGTTAAGAACTGGCCTAGACTTCTTTCTGCCTTAGATATCACGATTTTCTTGGGTTTAATAGGTTATTCCAGCCAATTTCTTGAAGGATTTTCCTCTATTGCTTCTCATTTTTCAAAATTGACTTAGAAAAAATCAAGTTCCAGTGGTCCGATAATTGTGAGAAGAATTTTCATTTGTTGAAGACTCAAACATACTACATGCACGATTTTGACTTTACCAAATGGTTCAGATGGTTTTATTGTGTAATGTGATATTCTAGAATTGATCTTCTCTATGTATTGATGCAATATGGTAAGATCATAGCTTATGATTCTAGGCAGCTTAAAGTTCATGAGAAGAACTACCTGACTCATGAACTTGGCAATGGTAGTTTTTGCCTTGAAGATTTGGAGGTGTTATCTTTATGGTGTTCATATGGATGTATTCACTGATCATAAGAATATGCAATATGTGTTTAATTAGAAGGATTTGAATCTTCGCCAAAGGAGGTGGCTTGAATTGTTGAAGGTTTATGATATGAGTGTTTTGTACCATCTGGATAAAGTTAATGTTGTGGAAAATGATCTTAGTAGATTGTCCATGGGCAGTGTTGCTCAGAGGATGAGAAGAAGGAATTAGTTCGACATATTCATAGACTTGCCCATTTGGGAGTTCAATTAGTTGATTCAGAAGATGGTGGAGTTGTTGTTTAGATTGGCTCAGAATCATCTCTTGTGATGGATGTGAAGGCAAAAAAAAATAAGGATCCAATCTTGGTTGAGCTAAATAAAGCGATTCTTAAAAAGGACGTTGAGGCTTTTTCCCAAGGAGGAGATAGTTTACTTTGTTATCGCAATCAATTGTGTATTCCAGATGTTGATGGCTTGAGGCAACATATTTTAGCAAAATCTCTCAATTATTGATAGGAAAATTCTAGTCATCCAAGAGCCATCAATATGTACCATGATTTGCAAGAGGTTTATTGGTGGAATAAAATGAAGAAGTATATTACAAAATTTGTGGCTAAGTATTCAAATTGCTAACAAGTTAAGGTTGAGCATCAGAAATCAGGCAGTATGGCTCATAGCATTGATATTCCTACTTGGAAGTGGAAAGATTTTAACATGGACTTCATCACAAGTTTCTTGTATGCATTGAAAATATGATTCTATATGGGTGATTGTAGAACTAATGAATAAATTGGCATATTTCCTTCTGATTAAGACTTCTTGTTCAGCTGAGGATTATGCTAGACTTAACATTCAAGAGATGGTAAAGTTGCATGGTGTTCCACTATCCATCATTTTTAGTAGAGTTACTCAGTTCACATCACACTTTTGGAGATCATTTTAGAAAGGCCTCGTTACTCAGGTTAAGCTCAGTAGAGCTTTTCATCCATAGATTGATGGCCAGGCCGAAAGGACTATTCAGACTTTAAAGGATATGTTGAGAGCTTGTGTGATCAACTTCAAAGGTAATTGGAATTATCATTTGCCTTTGATTGAGTTTGCTTTTAATAATAGTTACCACTCTAGTATTTAGGTGGATTCATTTGAGGCACTCTATAGTAGGAGGTGTAGGTTCCCTATAGGGTAGTTTGAGGTTGGTTAAGTGGCTTTTATAAGGCTTGAGTCAGTTCAGCTGTGGAGAAAGTTGACTCATTAGAGAGAGGTTGAGGTCATCCTAGGATAGGCAGAAACCTTAGACCAATCTGAGAAGAAGAGAGTTTGAATTTCAAGTTGATGATTGGGTTTTTTTGAAAATCTCACCCATGAAAGGTGTGATGAGGTTTGATAAGAAAGGGAAGCTCAATCCTAGATATGTTGGCCCTTATCAGATTTTGAGAAATTTTGATAAGGTAGCCTATGAGTTGGATTTAGCCTCAGAATATTAATTAATGTATCTCATAATTCATGTGTCCTTGTTGAAGAAATGCATTGGTCACCCAATAACATTTTTTCCTTTAGAGAGTGTCGGTGTGAAAGATGATCTCTCTTACGAGGACGTTCCAGTTGAGATTCTAGATTGTAAGGTTAGTAAGTTGAGGAATTAAAAAGTTGCTTTAGTGGGAATCTTTTGGAGGAATCAATTAGTTTAGGGAGCCACTTGAGAAGCCGAATCATATATGATGGCTAAGTACCCCCATATCATTCCTTCTAGTTCATTTCCAACGTGAGGTAGTAGTTCCTCCATGATACTCTCTTTCAGATTCACCCCTCCCAATCATGTTCATGTCTCTCAGTTTTCTCCTTTTTAGTATGCATGCATGTTCATGTAATCAGTTCAGTATACATATTTTAGCTTGGAGTCAATTACTTCATCAGTTTCAAGCTCAGTTTTTCATTTTTGGGTTGCAAAATCTTATTCCCTATCCTTTTCAACCTATCAACTCTATTAAAGGATCAATTTTACCAAGAGATAGATATTGTAATACCCTGAAAGTTCCTAAAATTGGATCAAACCTTGGAAATCAGAAAGAACTAAAGTCAGCAAACCATAGTACGGTCTACGTGGAATATTTCATGGATCGTGGTGGGATCATAGATCAGAGTTTATAATTTGGGAAATTGTTTATGTGTTTCATGGATCAATGTTCATAATCTTTTAGTCCTTCTACGGACAGATTTATGGTCCGTAGTAAGTTGTAAGAACCTTATAAGGATCCATCTCCTTTATTGAATATTCAAGTCCTTTTGCTTGAACACATATTGTCAACTCTTATGGTCAGTGATTACATCAACATGAAAACTTGTCATGACCCAAGCCTAGGGCCTAGACGTGACATGGTGAATGAGGAACCTGAAAGTACCTCAAACAAGCCTCTTACCATTCTTTTGACCTTTCATAGCTAATGACAATAAATAAACAAGTAGAAATCATAATAGTAAATCTTCAACTTAGATATGTCCAACAATACCTCTAACTTTTAGATTTAATGGGGATAAGACAAGTCCCTAGCTCACCCTCAATCATAATCGAAAGAAATGCCATAGTAAGTATTTAAAGATCTCAATATATCATAAGCTATAAATATAAAGTAGTATTGCTCCTAGAACATGAGAACTCACCAAAAGTAGTCTTCAAAAGAAATCTCAACTAGCTACATGGAGGAGAACGAGGAGGAGAACCGGTCCCTACATAGTGATATCATGTAGGCAAAAGAGTATGTGTTAGTACTTTGAATGTACTAAGTATGTATGTGTAGCATCCCCTTTAAGAGGATGCCACTTATGAAGCAAAAGACATTTTTTTATAATCTCAAATAGTCAACATATGTAGAAAACTTATTTTGAAATTCTATTTCCAATTCAACACCATTACGGGTCCATAAAGTACACAAAACTCAAATTAGTAATTATCACAAAACTATTATCTTCCTTTGTGCATAATGACAAGTCAAAGTATAAACCCAGCACATGGCATGACTTGAGTTAAAAGCACACTCCAAAAATAGCAAACCTAGTCACCCTGTTCAAGTTACAAGCATCTGGTTTTATTTTCACATGCCTTCAAAATTTCATATATAAGTGTCACATGTATCATGTACAAGTCCCCAAAAAAATTACAAAACTAATTACATATGCAGATGTGATCTTCACAAGCGCTCCAAAAGTCTACTGCAAATAGCCATCTTCACATCTTGTCCCGCACATTACCTACGATAGAAAACAACTATCGCTAAGTATAAAGCTTAGTGGTGTATAAACTTTAGGATTGGAGTCATTAAAATCTTCAATTCCCTTGTTCGTCGCAGGTAGCTCAATAAGGTAAAAGTAAGCCTAAGTGAACAAGTATATCAAAGTATCGAATACAAACTGTCACAGCCCAAATACAGGTGTGATGGCACTCATCGCTACCCACCGAGACAAGTCAACCTAATACCCAATGGAAAGTAGATGCAGAAGAAAAAGATATAAATCAAAATTTAACTTAACTGAAAACACCTAAAACAACCTCAAAATCCCCCAAGATTGGTTATCACGTGTACAAGCCACTAATACATTACCGAAATACAAAAACAAATATAGTCCAGAATAGGACTAAAACATAATAAAAGATTAAGAGGTATCCGCTACATGGATGTAACACCTACCTCAACACTCGAAATGATAGCCTCGAATGTAGTGGAAAACAGTAGGAGATCAAGCAGTTCCGGGCTCACAACCTACACAAGTGTAGAAGCAAGGGGTGAGTACTAAACAATGCGGTACTCAACAAGTAAACAACCAAAACTAAGCAAAGCTCAATAGATACAAGTACTTTTGTCCTCCCGACCGAACCTCCTTAACTACAACCTACATAAAACCAGCCCAATTCTACAATTATACAATAACAACAGTATTACAGTCCACGAATACTCATCAATAGTCTTATAAATAAATCATATCAAATCAAGTTTAGAATATACAAATCAATATGTGGTAAACACGAATTTCACAAATATCAAAACAAATGCGATGCAATGCAATGAGATGATGCATGTTTGTCCTATCGGTACACATCCGCTGAATTATAGTCTGGAGCACATGGGGGACATTTATGTCCATGTAACCTTCCACGGAGAATGTGACCCGACCCCTCAATATATATTTCCTGCCATAGAGCTGTGGCCCGACCCCTTTATTTCCATAATACCTGCCACAGAGCGTGTGGCCCGACCCTTTTATTTTATAATACTTGCCACGGAGTGTGTGACCCGACCTTTTTTTTCATATCATTTCTAGTCTCAACATAATATGTCAGAACCAATGCAATCAATTTATGTTCATATAATTCACGATAATAACATGACAACAACAATAATTTTTCCTATCTCACATCAACATAGTCATTTCACCTGTCCAAAATAAATCCATAATCACAACATATCAATTCCGCCAATACATGTCATTAGATCACCATTTTATACCCCTCATCTCCATTTTTAAGGTCAATTATACAGTCAATAACGCAGTCTAATTCACATTACTCTCCAGTACACATAACACAGAAATACAAGCATCTACAAGCTTAAACTGAGGTTTAGAAATTCACTTGCCTTAATTAATCAAGAAATTACTCCGGTACTTGAGACTTCCCTTTTCGTTGGGTCTCCAAATAAGTATAATCTAATCAAATAAATATCCACAATAATATTTCAAAACTAACAACACCTATATTATTAAATGTCTAGCCTAGATCCAAAACCTACCCAAATCTATAATCAAGTTCCTAATGGTGATGTCAAATAACATGTCAACTCTCATATTTCAAAATTTTAAGCCTAGGGTTAGGTTGTAATTTCCCCAATATCATAAATTTAATAGAATTCATAAAATATAATATATCTAAAATTTAATTATCTATTTTAATATATCAAAATTCGGGATCTAACTCATTCTATGTTATTAAAGTCAAATCTAATTTTTTTTTCCGATTATATTCACTCATGATAAAATAAACTCACATGTCAAAATTCAGCTAAAACGAATCGTTATTCGACCCCCAGATCAACATTTTATATGAAGAACCCTAGGATCATATTTTCATATTTCAACATTGTTTCTCCACCAATATACCCTAAAAATATGTTCATAATCACATGAAAATTTAATGGAAAGGATGAGAATAATTACCTTAACACTTTGGATTGAAAATCCCTATTTTTCTCTTCTCCTTTATTTTTCTTTTCCCCTTTCTTTTCTTTCTTCCTCCGTATTTTCTCTCTTCAGTGTTCGTCGTCGCGTCGTCGCTATTCTTTCTTTCTTGTTACATCTGATGGAATTAAGAAATCAGATTATATAT
This sequence comes from Solanum dulcamara, assembly GCF_947179165.1. Classification (NCBI taxonomy): domain Eukaryota; kingdom Viridiplantae; phylum Streptophyta; class Magnoliopsida; order Solanales; family Solanaceae; genus Solanum; species Solanum dulcamara. The sequence goes on along the minus strand of NC_077237.1, from coordinate 63,057,010 downwards.
ATATATATATATATAAATTTTATTTTTTCTCTTTTCTTCAATTATTATTATTTTTTTTCCTTTTCCAAACTAATTATGTATTAAAATTTACAAACCCTACTAACCTATTTTAATAAATATAAGAAAAGTGATATAAGGTATTAAATAAATTAACACTTTAGCCCATCAATTAGATTAATTCTCTAACATTATCCCTCAACTAATTAACCAAAGTTACCGAAAGGTCCAAATTTCTAATTTAAATTTACGAAGAGAGTATTTTATGGAGAGAGATGACTCATTCTCAAAATGACCAAACGGGTCATTATATTATCCACCACAAAATATCATCTTCGTCCCTGAACATAAAGTAAAGGAAAGTACCTGAAGCTTCGAAAAGCTGGAGATATCTAGCGCACATATCAGCCTCTGTTTCCCAAGTCGCCTCTCTAACTGAACGGTGCTTCCATTGTACCTTCACTGAAGCTATCTCCTTGTTTCTAAGCTTACGAACCTATCTATCTAGAATAGCTATAGGTTCCTCCTCAAATGTTAGGTCTGGACCCAACTCTACTGAATCAAATGATAACACATGAGATTCATCTGGAACATACTTTCATAGCATATATACATGTAACACATTATGCACAGCCGATAAGCTAGGTGGCAAGGCAAATCTATAAGCCACCTCTCCAACTCGCGCAAAAATCTAAAATGGGCCAATGAATCGAGGGATGAGCTTTCCCTTCCTCCCGAACTGCTTCACACCTTTCATGGGCGACACTCGAAGCCAAATATGATCGGCCACCATGAACTCCAATGCTCGAACTCTCCGGTCTGCATAACTCTTCTGCCTACTCTAGGCTATTAAGAGTCTATGCTGAATCCTATGAACCAACTCCATAGCATCTCTAAGCAAGTCTGTGTCTAAGGATTCCATCTTAGCTAAGTCAAACCATCCAATAGGGGATCGACACCACCTACAATACAAAGCCTCAAATGGAGCCATCTGGATACTGGAGTGATAACCGTTGTTGTAGGCAAACTCTGCTAGGGGCAAGTGTTGATCCCATCTAGCACCAAAATCAATAACACAAGCTCGGAGCATGTCCTCTAAGACCTGGATCGTCCGCTCGGACTGACCATCAGTCTTTAGGTGAAAAGCAGTACTCATATCAAGTCTAGTGACCAAACCATGCTGTAATGCCTGCCAAAAGTGCGAAGTGAATACTGAACCTTGATCCAAAACAATGGATACCGGGAAAACATGAAGCTGAATTATATGGCTAATATAGAACTGGGCTAGCTTATCTATTGTGTACCTCACCTTAATCGGAATAAAATGGGCAGACTTTGTCAGTCTGTCAACAACCACCCATATAGAATCATAACCACCCACGGTGGGAGGTAAACCCACAATCAAGTCGATGGTGATCATTTTCCACTTTCATGTGGGAATAGGCATCCTCTAACTCACACCCCTAGGCCGCTAGTGCTCACACTTTACCTGCTGGCAAGTCAAACACTTGGACACAAACTCTACAATATCCTTCTTCATCCCACACCACCAATAGTGTTGGCCCAGATCATTATACATCTTGGCTGCTCCCGGATGGATGGAATACCTTGAACAATAAGCCTCTTCCAAAATAAGTCTAGTCAGGTTACCCACCTTAGGCACTCAGATTCTACTTCCAATCCTCAATACTCCTTCTGAATCAAGTACCGCCTCTTTAGCTTCACCTCTTAACACCTTGTCTCAAATGATACATACTTCTCATCCTCAAACTGTCTCTCCCAAATCTGTTCAACCAAGGAAAAACGTGCCTCCACAAAGGCAAGAACACCACCATCCTCTGAAATCTGCAATCGGATAAGGCTATTAGCCAACCTATGAACATCTCTAGCCAATGGTCGCTCCTCAACTCAGATCGCGAAAAGACTCCCCATACTAGAGGACTTCCTACTCAAGGCATCCGCCACCACATTGGCTTTTCTTGGGTGATACAAAATAGTCATGTCGTAGTCCTTCAGCAATTCAACTAATTTATGTTGCCTCAAGTTCAGATCCCTCTGACTGAATATTTACTGAAGACTCCTATGATCGGTAAAGACCTTGCAATGCACACCATATAGGTAATGACACCATAACTTAAGCATAAAAACCATAGCCACTAACTCCAAATCATGAGTAGGATGGTTTTTCTTATGGGCCTTCAACTGTCTCGAGGCATAAGCAACCACTTTCCTCTTTTGCATCAACACACTGCCTAAACCTACACTGAAAGTATCACAGTATACAATAAACCCACACCTTCCTCGGGTAGCATCAAAACAGGAGCTAAAGTCAATAAATTCTTGAGCTTTTGGAAGCTTGTTTCATACTCGTTGGACCAATGAAAATCCATGGCCTTATAAATCAATCTAGTCAATGGAGCTGCAATAGTGGAAAAGCCCTACACAAATCATCTGTAATAACCGGCTAACCCCACAAAACTATGAATCTCAATAGGAGAAGTAGGCCTTGTCCAACCTCTAGCTGCCTCAATCTTAGCTGGATCCACTCTAATCCCCTCTTTGGACACTACATGTCCTAAGAATGTAACAGAATCAAGCCAAAATTCACATTTGGAGAACTTTGCATACAACTTTTCTTCCCTCAACTTCTGAAGTACCAACCTCAAATGGAGGACATGATATGCCTCAGTCTTGGAATATACCAAGATGTTATCAATGAATTATGTCATAAAAGAATCTAAGTACGGGCGAAACACTCCACTCCTCAACTCCATGAATGATGCGGGGGCATTGGTCAACCCAAATCACAATTCCAAAAACTCGTAGTGACGCCCGAATCTTCAACTAATGATAACCGGACCTTAAGTCTATTTTGGAAATCAATGACGCTCTCTGTAGCTGATCAAATAAATTATTAATACGGGGAAGAGGATACTTATTTTTAATAGTTACCTTGTTCAACTGCCTGTAATCAATACATATCCTCATAGTCCCATCTTTCTTCTTTACAAATAGAACTGGTGCACCCCAATGCGACACACTAAGGAGAATAAACCCCTTACTCAACAAGTATTGCAATTGATCCTTCAACTACTTTAACTTAACTGGAGCCATGCGATATGGGGGAATAGAAATGGGTTTAGTGTCAGGCTCTAAGTCAATAGCAAAATCAATGTCCCTATCCGGAGGAACACCAAGAAGAATAGTAGGAAATACATCAAAAAACTCCTTAACCATTGGAACAGTCTCTATAGGAGGTGACTCAATACTGGTATCCCGAATAAAGGCCAAATATGACATACACCATCTATCAATCAACCTCTGAGCACGAATATATGAGATAACCTTACTGGAATAGGAGCCACTAGTACCTTTCCACTCAATCCTCGGGGAACCAGGTATCGCTAAGGTAACAGTTTTATCATAACAATCGAGAATAGCATGATGGGGAGAAACCCTGCATAAATCGTCTGTAATAACCAGCTAACCCCATAAAACTATGAATCTCAATAGGAGAAGTAGGCCTTATCCAACCTCTAACTACCTTAATCTTAGCTAGATCCACTCTAATCCCCTCTTTGGACACTACATGTCCTAAGAATGTAACAGAATCAAGCCAAAATTCACACATGGAGAACTTTGCATACAAATTTTCTTTCCTCAACTTCTGAAGTACCAACCTCAAATGGCGGACATGATCTGTCTCAGTCTTGGAATATACCAAGATGTAATCAATGAATATTGTCATATAAAAATCCAAGTACGGGCAAAACACTCTATTCCACAACTTCATGAAAGATGCGGGGGCATTGGTCAACCCAAATGACATCACCAAAAACTCGTAGTGACACCCTAATCTTCAACTGATGATAACCGGACCTTAAGTCTATTTTGGAAAACAATGATGCTCCCTATAGCTGATCAAATAAATCATTAATATAGGGAACAGGATACTTATTTTTAATAGTTACCTTGTTCAACTCCCTGTAATCAATACATATCCTCATAATCCCATCTTTCTTCTTTACAAATAGAAGTGGTGCACCCTAATGCGACACACTAAGGTGAATAAACCCCTTACTCAACAAGTCTTGCAACTGATCCTTCAACTCCTTTAACTCAACTGGAGCCATGCGATATGGAGGAATAGAAATGGGTTTAGTGTCAGGCTCTAAGTCAATAGCAAAATCAATGTCCCTATCTAGAGGAACACTAGGAAGATCAGTAGTAAATACATCAGAAAACTCCTTAACCATTGGAACAGTCTCTATAGGAGGTGACTTAATACTGGTATCCTAAATAAAGTCCAAATATGACATACACCCTCTATCAATCAACCTACGAGCAAGAATATATGAGATAACCTTACTAGAATAGGAGCCACTATTATCCTTCCACTCAATCCTAAGGGAACCAGGTATCGCTAAGGTAACAGTTTTATCATAACAATCGAGAATAGCATGATGAGGAGAAATCCAATCCATACCTAATATCACATAAAAATCTACCATCCCTAGAATAATCATATCTACCCAAGTATCATACCCGGCCAAGGAAAAAGATAGGATCGATATACTCGATCCACCACTAAGGGTTCACCCACAGGTGTAGAAACATAAATGGGCACGGACATATGATCGCATGTCAAATCAAAGTCAGATGCAAAATAGTCAGACACATAGGAAAATGTAGACCCTAGATCAAATAATATAGATGTAGGTCGATGGCAGACTGGTACAATACTTCTGATAACTGCATTGGAAGCCTCAGCCTTGGGTCTCTCTAGAAAAGTATAATAGTGAGCTCCCTTACCACCTCTGACCTGCCTAACACCTCTACCTCCTCCCTGAGGGACTATAGCACCACCAATACCTCTACCTCTAGCCACAGTTCTGGTCCTCGCCATCTATTAGAAGGGACACACTAAAATTCAGTACCAACACAACACGCACGATACAAAGTGAAAGAACAGAGGAAAAATTTCCTAAAAGTCCTCATAGCCTCTCAAAGATAAGTACAGACGTCTCTGTACCGATCCTCAAGACTCTATTTAGACTCGGCTTGTATACACGTGAGACCTATGAACCTGGGGTTCTGATACTATTTTTTTAACGACCCAAATAGGGGTGTGATGGCAATCATCTCTACCCATTGAGACAAGTCAGCCTAATACCCAATGGAAAGTACATGCAGAATAAAAAAACATAAATCGAAATTTAACTTAGCCGAAAACACCTAAAACAACCTCAAAATCCCTCAAGATTGGTTATTATGTGTACAAGCCACTAATACATTACCGAAAAACAAAAGAAAATATAGTCACAATGTCTTTGTCTCTAGAATAGGACTAAAATATAATAAAAGAGTAAGAGGTATCCGCTAGATAGATGTAATAGCTACCTCAACACTCAGAATAATACCCTCGGATGTAGTGGAAAATAGTAGAAGATCAAGCAGATCCAGGCTCACAACCTATACAAGTGTAGAAGCAAGGGGTAAGTACCAAACAATACGGTACTCAGCAAGTGAACAACCAAAACTAAGCAAAGCTCAATAGATACAAGTACTTCTGTCCTCCCGACCAAACCTCCTTAACTACAACCTGCATAAAACCAGCCCAATTCTACAATTGTACAATAACAATAGTATTACATTCCATGAATACTCATCAATAGTCTTATCAATGAATAATATCAAATCAAGTTCATCATATACAGATCAATAAGTGGTAAACACGAATTTCATAAATATTTAAAAAAATGTGATGCAATGCAATAAGATGATGCATGTTTTTCCTATCGGTACACATCCGCTGAATTACAGTCCAGAACATATGGGGGACATTTCTGTCCATGTAACCTACCACAGAGCGTGTGGCTTGACCCCTCAATATATATTTCCTACCACGGAGCGTGTATCCCGACCCCTTTATTTTTATAATACCTACCACGGTGTGTGTGGCTCGACCCCTTTGTTTCATAATATCTACCACGGAGCGTGTGGCCCGATCCTTTTTATTTCATATTATTTTTATTTTGAACATAATATATCAGAACCAATGCAAACAATTTATGTTCATATAATTCATGATAATAACATTACAACAACAATAATTTTTCCTATCTCACATCAACATAGTCATTTCACCTGTCCAAAATAAATCCATAATCACAATATATCAATTCCACCAATACATGTCATTTGATCACTATTTTATACCCCTCAGCTCTATTTTTAAGGTCAATCATACAGTCAATAATGCAGTCTAATTCACATTACTCCCCAGTACACATAACATAGAAATACAAGCATCTACAAGCTTAAACTGAGGTTTAGAAATTCACTTGCCTTAATTAATCACGAAATTACTCCGGTACTTAAGCCTTTCCTTTTCGTTGGGCCTCCAAATAAGTATAATCTAATCAAATAAATATCCACAATAAGATTTTAAAACTAACAACACCCATATTATTATATGTCTAGCCTAGACCCAAAACCTACCCAAATCTATAATCAAGTTCCTAATGTTGATGTCAAATAACATGTCAACTCTCATATTTCCAAATTTTAAACCTAGAGTTACGTTCTAATTTCCCCAATATCATAAATTTAATGGAATTCATAAAATATAATATACCTAATATTTAATTATCTATTTTAATATATCAAATTTGGGATCTAACTCATTCTATGTCATTGAAGTCAAATCTGAAATTTTCTTTCTGATTATATTCACTCATGATAAAATAAACTCACATGTCAAAATTCAGCTAAAACGGATCGTTATTCAACCCCCAAATCAAGATTTTATATGAAGAACCCTATGGTCATATTTTCATATTTCAATATTGTTTTTCCACCAATATACCCTAAAAATATGTTCATAATCACATGAAAATATAATGAAAAGGATGACAATAATTACCTTGACGCTTTGGATTGAAAATCCCTATTTTTCTCTTCTCCTTTATTTTTCTTTTCCCCTTTCTTTTCTTTCTTTCTCCGTATTTTTTCTCTCCAGTGTTCGTCGTCGCGTCGTCGCTATTCTTTCTTTCTTGTTACATCTAATGGAATTAAGCAATTAGATTATATATATATAAATTAATTATTTTTTTCTCTTTTCTTTAATTATTATTATTTTTTTTCCTTTTCCAAACTAATTATGTATTAAAATTTACAAACCCTACTAACCTATTTTAATAAATATAAGAAAAGTGGTATAAGGTATTAAATAAATTAACACTTTAGCCCATCAATTAGATTAATTCTCTAACATTATCCCTCAACTAATTAACCAAAGTTACCGAAAGGTCCAAATTTCTAATTTAAATTTACGAAGAGAGTATTTTATGGAGAGAGATGACTCATTCTCAAAATGATCAAACGGGTCATTATATTATCCACCACAAAATATCATCTTCGTCCCTGAACATAAAGTAAAGGAAAGTACCTGAAGCTTCGAAAAGCTGGAGATATCTAGCGCACATATCAGCCTCTATTTCCCAAGTCTCCTCTCTAACTGAACGGTGCTTCCATTGTACCTTCACTGAAGCTATCTCCTTGTTTCTAAGCTTACGAACCTATCTATCTAGAATAGCTATAGGCTCCTCCTCAAATGTTAGGTCTGGACCCAACTCTACTGAATCAAATGATAACACATGAGATTCATCTGGAACATACTTTCATAGCATATATACATGTAACACATTATGCACAGCCGATAAGCTAGGTGGCAAGGAAAATCTATAAGCCACCTCTCCAACTCGCGCAAAAATCTAAAATGGGCCAATGAATCGAGGGATGAGCTTTCCCTTCCTCCCGAACTGCTTCACACCTTTCATGGGTGACACTCGAAGCCAAATATGATCGGCCACCATGAACTCCAATGCTCGAACTCTCCGGTCTGCATAACTCTTCTGCCTACTCTAGGCTATTAAGAGTCTATGCTGAATCCTATGAACCAACTCCATAGCATCTCTAAGCAAGTCTGTGTCTAAGGATTCCATCTTAGCTAAGTCAAACCATCCAATAGGGGATCGACACCACCTACAATACAAAGCCTCAAATGGAGCCATCTGGATACTGGAGTGATAACCGTTGTTGTAGGCAAACTCTGCTAGGGGCAAGTGTTGATCCCATCTAGCACCAAAATCAATAACACAAGCTCGGAGCATGTCCTCTAAGACCTGGATCGTCCGCTCGGACTGACCATCAGTCTTTAGGTGAAAAGCAGTACTCATATCAAGTCTAGTGACCAAACCATGCTGTAATGCCTGCCAAAAGTGCGAAGTGAATACTGAACCTTGATCCAAAACAATGGATACCGGGAAAACATGAAGCTGAATTATATGGCTAATATAGAACTGGGCTAGCTTATCTATTGTGTACCTCACCTTAATCGGAATAAAATGGGCAGACTTTGTCAGTCTGTCAACAACCACCCATATAGAATCATAACCACCCACGGTGGGAGGTAAACCCACAATCAAGTCTATGGTGATCATTTTCCACTTTCATGTGGGAATAGGCATCCTCTAACTCACACCCCTAGGTTGCTAGTGCTCACAATTTACCTGCTAGCAAGTCAAACACCTTAACACAAACTCTATGATATCCTTCTTCATCCCACACCACCAATATTGCTGGCCCAGATCCTGATACATATTGGCTTCTCCCGGATGGATGGAATACCTTGAACAATGAGCCTCTTCCAAAATAAGTCTAGTCAGGTCACCCACCTTAGACACACAGATTCTACCGCCAATCCTTAATACTCCTTCCGAATCAAGTACCACCTCTTTAGCTTCACCTCTTAACACCTTGTCTCGAATGATACATACTTCTCATCCTCAAACTGTCTCTCCCAAATCTGCTCAACCAAGGAAGAACGTGCCTCTACAAAGGCAAAAACACCACCATCCTCTGAAATCTGCAATTGGACAAGGCTATTAGCCAGCCTCTGAACATCTCTAGCCAATGGTCGCTCCTCAACTCAGATCGCGGAAAGACTCTCCATACTAGAGAACTTCCTACTCAAGGCATCCACCATCACATTGGCTTTTCCTGGGTGATACAAAATAGTCATGTCGTAGTCTTTTAGCAACTCAAGCCATCTATGTTGCCTCAAGTTGAGATCCCTCTGACTGAATATATATTGAAGACTCCTATGATAGGTGAAGACCTTACAATGCACACTATATAGGTAATGATGCCATAACTTAAGAACAAAAACCACAGTCGTTAACTCCAAATCATGAGTAGGATAGTTTTTCTCAAAGGCCTTTAACTGTCTCGAGGTATAGGCAACCACCTTCCCCTTCTGCATCAACACACCGCCTAAACCAACACTGGAAGCATCACAGTATACAATAAACCCACACCTTCCTTGGGTAGCATCAAAATAGGAGCCAAAGTCAATAAAGTCTTGAGCTTTTAGAAGCTCATTTCACATTAGTTGGACCAATGAAAATCCATGGCATTCTAAATCAATCTAGTCAATGGAGCTGCAATAGTGGAAAAACCCTACACAAATCGTCTGTAATAACCAACTAACCCCATAAAACTATGAATCTCAATAGGAGAAGTAGGCCTTATCCAACCTATAACTACCTTAATCTTAGATAGATCCACTCTAATCCCCTCTTTGGACACTACATGTCCTAAGAATGTAACAGAATCAAGCCAAAATTCACACTTGGAGAACTTTGCATACAACTTTTCTTTCCTCAACTTCTGAAGTACCAACCTCAAATGCCAGACATGATCTGTCTCAGTCTTGGAATATACCAAGATGTAATCAATGAATATTGTCATATAAAAATCCAAGTATGGGCAAAACACTCTAGTCCTCAACTTCATGAATGATGCGGGGGCATTGGTCAACCCAAATGACATCACCAAAAACTCGTAGTGACGCCCTAATCTTCAACTAATGATAACCGGACCTTAAGTCTATTTTGGAAAACAATAATGCTCCCTATAGCTGATCAAATAAATCATTAATACGGGGAACAGGATACTTATTTTTAATAGTTACCTTGTTCAACTCCCTGTAATCAATACATATCCTCATAATCCCATCTTTCTTCTTTACAAATAGAAGTGGTGCACCCTAATGCGACACACTAAGGTGAATAAACCCCTTACTCAACAAGTCTTGCAACTGATCCTTCAACTCCTTTAACTCAACTGGAGCCATGCGATATGGAGGAATAGAAATGGGTTTAGTGTCAGGCTCTAAGTCAATAGCAAAATCAATGTCCCTATCTAGAGGAACACTAGGAAGATCAGTAGTAAATACATCAGAAAACTCCTTAACCATTGGAACAGTCTCTATAGGAGGTGACTTAATACTGGTATCCTAAATAAAGTCCAAATATGACATACACCCTCTATCAATCAACCTACGAGCAAGAATATATGAGATAACCTTACTAGAATAGGAGCCACTAGTATCCTTCCACTCAATCCTAAGGGAACGAGGTATCGCTAAGGTAACAGTTTTATCATAACAATCGAGAATAGCATGATGAGGAGAAATCCAATCCATACCTAATATCACATAAAAATCTATCATCCCTAGAATAATCATATCTACCCAAGTATCATACCCGGCCAAGGAAAAAAGATAGGATCGATATACTCGATCTACCACTAAGGGTTCACCCACAGGTATAGAAACATGAACAGGCACGGACATACGATCACATGTCAAATCAAAGTCAGACGCAAAGTAGGCAGACACATAGGAAAATATAGACCCTAGATCAAATAATATAGATGTATGTCGATGGCAGACTGGTATAATACTTGTGATAACTGCATTGGAAGCCTCAGCCTCAGGTCTCCCTGGAAAAGCATAACACTGAGCTCTCCTACCACCTCCGACCTGCCTAACATCTCTACCTCCTCCCTGAGGGACTATAGCACCACCAACACCTCTACCTCTAGCCGTAGTTCTGGTCCTCGCCATCTATTAGAAGGGACACGCTAAAACTCAGTACCAACACAACATGCATGATATGAAGTGAAAGAACAAACGGAAAATTTCCTAAAAGTCCTCATAGCCTCTCGAAGATAAGTACAGACATCTTTGTACCGATTCTCAAGACTCTACTTAGACTCGGCTTGTATACACGTAAGACCTATGAACCTAGGGCTCTGATACCATTTTTTTCATGACCCAAATATGGGTGTGATGAAAATCATCTCTACCCATCAAGCCAAGTCAGCCTAATACCCAACGGAAAGTAGATGCAGAAGAAAAAAACATAAATTGAAATTTAAATTAACCGAAAACACCTAAAACAACCTCAAAATCCCCCAAGATTGTTTATCACGTGTACAAGACACTAATACATTACCGAAGTACAAAAGAAATGTTATACCCCACACTTTTAAACTCGGAATGTCTCATAAGTTCCTTAGACATTATCATGTGAGACGGATATGCTACAACACTATCAAACGACTCTAAGGAAGGGAGAATGTGATACCTCATAGTAGAGAAGGTTGGAAATGGAGTCATAAGAATCCGGAAGAAATTGGAGGCTAAGTAATGAGTCGTTGGACTCGATTTACCTACATAAGCTACTAACTTGTAAGTCCTATATACTTAAGCTATTGGAGTACGTACCAAGCTTGCGTAGCATGGATTACATAGGCTCTTAATACAAGACAAGATTACGAACCCACGGGGGAGAGGAGAATATGACACGTGGCAGCAAAAGGAGTTGCGAGATGGCAGCCTAGGGAAGTGCCATGTGGAAGCAGGTGACCCACCTGCTTGGGGTCAAGTAGGTGACCCACCTACTTGGGGGTGGGCCCTACCAAGGGCACGTGGCAGCCTTGGAGGCTAGGTGTGGATCTGTGGCCCAATAAGGGCTTGACACATGTCACCCTTAGGGGCTGCATGTGTAACTTCCTAAGGAACCATATATATGTATTTTAATGACTCTCAAGTCATTATTTATCCAAAAATAATCCCAAAACATAGAGAGAAAAACGTGGAGAAGAAGAAGGGAAGGAGGCATCCATGATTTAGAAGAATTAAAGGTGAGTTCTTCACTTTTTCTCTGTGAATTAATTATCTATGATGTTCCTCAACCCCGTGGAGGTGTATATATGTATCTTACGATGTCTACGGAATTAATTCTTCAGCTTGGAACTTGAGAGAAAGTTGAAAGAACAAAGAGAGAAAACGTTAAAAACTAGTTAACAAACCCGTTTTTGGAAGGGACAGTTGTTAGTAATATTGGTATAACTTCTTGTATACAACTTATTTTTGGGTGATTAAATATGTTTTAGAAATATATTTCATAGGTCTATAACTTGCATTGAGCCTTTAACATCCATTTATGCTTTTATCTTCTATAAAAAGGGTGATAAAGTATAGAGGAGGTACTGCCCAGAGTTTTGTTTTGGAAATCTTACACGGACTGCTGTTGGTGTTTTGGGAATATATTTGTGTACAGAATTGATTTAGGAGTGATTCTAAATTGTATACGACCCTAATACACATGTATATAACGTAAATCTTTTTTCCCTCAATTACCCCTTTGAAACGAAGCAACAAGGTAAAAGAGTAAGCTGTCCAGAATTCACATTTTGATAGTTTTGAGTGAGTTGTTTGGGGTTTGTATTGTGTAATGTTGGTGTGAATTTATTATATATATGTTGCTGGTTGTTGTTGTTGATTGACTGTAGTTATTAAGGGTGTGATTGGAAATTCATATAGGGCACATTATAGGAGAGGTGCTGCCCAATTTTCGTTAACGCCTTACCTAATTAAAGAACTAGTCGAAGAGGCGGGCAAGGAAATAGATTCCAAGAATGCTAAGGTGCAACCTAAGATGCTGGAAAGCTAAGAGTGGTTGATATTCGTATTAATTTCACGTTGAATAGGTTCAAAGGACGATGAGGAGAATGGGATAAAGTGTAACTCACAAGAGGTATGTAAAGCTTTCTCTTGGAATGTTTTAGTATAAGTACGTACAGCTATCTCTCATTTCCTTTGATATGTATTTGATACGAAAATGAGATTATGATGCCATAGTGGTTCACCGAGCCCCATAATAGGCCGGGTACGAAATATATATATGAAGATCACCTGAAGGAAAGTACAGACTACATAAAGCTTATTCTCTTTCTTCTTTTGGGCATGTCTCTGTCTTAGTTGCAAGTTGAATATGATCTGAGCTCCGGGGTAACTCCATTCTTTAAAATCTCTTATTTACTTCTGAATATTGAACTCCTATAGTAGTCGAACTATTTCCCTGGAAACTTTTATATGTTAAAGAGGTATCAAATGTACAGGCTCCAAGTCTTAAAGACTATACGAGAATAAGTGTTTTTGATTCAATAAATGATATGGCCCTATGTTAATACATGTCTAGGGTCCCCGAGATTACTTTTGAGACAGCCCATAATGGCATTTACAGGACACTCGAGATGACTACACCATTACTCGGGTCCTCAAACAAAATCTTAACTTTCTTATTTTTTCTAGTCTCTGATAATGATTTAAATTGCATATCGTTACTCACTACTCTACTCGTGTATACTGTAACCCTTATTTCACCGAGTCCCGGGTCGGGTATGTTATCATGCACAATTCACTATATTGTTCACCGAGCCCCTCACTAGAGGGTCGGGTACGTATGTATATATATGATGATGTGTTGTAATAAGATGGTGATGGCGTCGGGCCTACGATGGTCCTACATATGTGATTCACCGGACCCCTGAAATGGCTGGCTATATTGTATAAATTGAGCATGCATGCTTTTGTGATTCATAGAGTACAGGTACATGTCTTTGATTTAATAATTTGTTCCCCTACTTCTCTATTTTGAACATACCTCTAGTGTATTATGTTACGTTTTACATACTTAGTACATATGTCGTACTGACCCTCTTTCTCGGGGGGCTACATTAATGCCCGCAGGTACAGATATAGGTTTTGGGAGTCCGTCAGCTTAGGATTCCATGCAGATCAACTGGAAGAGGCTCCATTGTATTGGGGCCTAGTTTTTGATACTATTCACTGATGTATAAGATTATTTTATCCATTCGGGGGTACAGCGGGGGCTCTATCCCGCTATATGTTGTCATTTATATTTTTAGAGGTTGCAGACATGTATATGTGGGTTGTGTATGTCAATTTGATTCAGCTGGGTCTACATGATATATGATATATGTTATTATGTTATGACAGCCTTGTCGGCTTGCATGCCATGTCATGTTGTGGTATAAACGAAAAGGGCTACAAGTTTATAAAAATGTTATCGCCTAGTGGAGCTCTGTTACATGATATTGTTTTATTTACAATTCAATGTGACCACAACTAATAGATATGTATATGGGGGGTCCAGGTCGGACCCCAGTCGCGGCCTACGGGGTTAGGTCGTGACAGAAGTGGTATCAGAGCAGTTCGTCCTTGGATTGTCTGCAGACTGTGTCTAGTAAAGTCTTGGTTATCGATGTGTTGTGCGCCACATCTATAAATAGGAAGCTACAAGGCATTTAGGATGTTTCCTTTCCTTCACATCTGAGATCGTGATATAGATCCGAGTAATAGGAAAATTTCTTATACTAACCTTGGATTTTAACAGAAGGGCGACATCAACCGAAGGAAGTGATTGACGACATGGACATTACGAAGCACACAGGTAAGTAAAGGCACGAAAGATATCTGTTAGGGTAAGTTATGGAAGAAAAAATAAAATATAAAGTCGAAACCTGAAAGGAAAGTAGACTAGAAAATGCAACAAATGCAGTTTGAAGTTAGACGTATAAGGTAAGTCCAGTATTTTTATATTATTATTGATATTAAAAGCCCTGTGTGGCTGTGATATGAGATGTTATTGAAAGCCCTATGCGGCTGTGATATGACATGAATATATATATGTGTGTGTGTGTTGGCCTTGTGAGGCATTGTTGGTATTTTCTACGTGCGGGTTGTAGGATAGTAAGAAGTGCAGAGGAAACTCTGCCGAAATTTTCCCAGGACAAGAAAAGGAAATGGAACATAGACTTTTAGTATGCCTTAAAAATTGATACCAAGTACCCCTACTATGTTTAACTAAAGCTATAAAAGGTACCCTTCAGGTCGTCAATAAGGTACACCCTTTTTACTCGGGGAAGTTTATTTCAGAAAAACAAAAGTTTGTCCGAGCAGTACAGTTCAGACCACAATATCTCCAGCCATAATTGTGCTGTAAGAACAAAAAAGAGAGAAGCTCAGGTTGAAGGGTAAGATGTTCGGTAATTGAGCTTCACTCTTTTTGAAAGTACCAATCCCCAACTCCTATTGTAAATTAGATAAGTTGTTCGTACCTCGAGATAAACTCAGAAAGAGACCAGGTAGGTCGAGTATAAAAAGAGAAGTACTATAATGTTTAAGAGGTTCTGGTTTCTTCCAACAGTGGTTGGGAAATGGTTTACGATAACAGTATATAGTTCTCCACCAACTAATTGGGGAAAGAACTTCTAAACAGAAGCACCTTAAAGAGATGTTAGGAACTTAATATGAGTACAAACAAAAAGAGGGATATGTAAGTATGAATTGAACGGGGTGATATAATTATACAGGGATAAAGTAGGACCACTAGCAAGGCACACTTAATATACTTTGATTAAGCTAAAAGCCTACGTTGAGTACACAGTAAAAGCATGGAGCTTAAGATACAAAGAAATGATGCATGTATGCAATGTCACCCTAAAAATAGTGGAACCCTTAAGGGACGAGGATGGCAAACTTAAGGAATAATTGGTGTAACCTACATTACCCCAAGGAATAAAAAGCACAGCTTCCATTTATCTTAAGAAACAAAGGATATAGGTTGGGAAAGCCACTACTCCAAGAGAACATGGGACAATGAATGCCGGAATACAAATGTTACCTAGTTAAAAGAAAATTTAGAACGGCTACAAGTGTATATTAACTTTTTATAAAGATAAGTAGAAGGTGGCCTTGGACAAGTTATTCCATGGGTCTCATTACTAAAGTACAGATTAATAGAGAATATGTTGCACTATGTATGGAAAATCTCTCGTCGCTTCGTGATTTAGCCAAGGTTCCATATGTGGATAATCAGTTTATAAAATATACGGAAAAATGGGGACATGATGCAGTACTAAGTAGATTGGTGGAGGAGACCAGATGAATTTGAAACTGGACATAAAGACATAGAGAAAGGTATAAGAAAATGAAAGTACGAGTACCCTCTAATGGGGGGAAGTTAATGAGAAAATGGCAAAAGTAGGAGGAGGCAATTTGTATGGCAATATATTTGAGATAGCTGTCTAAACTTCAATAAAATATCTTGCTGAACCAAGTTTGAAAGGTTCGGAAGCCACCAATAATTGGATGGAAGCCAGAATGCTAAGTAAGACAGCGTTAAGAAGTTTTTACGAGACCCTGAACAATATAACACTAGAAGGTGGGTACGTATAAAAGCAATAGAATATATCAATAAAAGGATATCGAATAACTCAAGGGACACTACGAAGGATAATGACAGCATGCGAGATCAAAAGCCACATGTTGGCTGTAGAGTTGGTCACAAATGATATTGCGATAGATAAATAACCAAGGAAAAGAAATAGTAAGACTCCTATGGTAGGAGATAAGATAAGCAAGAAGTAAATAAGGAAATACAAAGAAGTGCGACAAGGTATTTCTTGCACTCTCTCATATTCTCGTAAAGATAAAGAATGACATGAGAATGTGTCAGGAAGGTTATAAGCGGGGGTAAGGAAAAATTGTGAAATGGTTTAAATAAGAAGAACAGGACTAGCTGGTTACTATAGGATTGGCAAGCTTATATGTCAAATTCCTTTAAAACTATGCCAGCTAATGATAGACAGAACTCAAAGTGGCTCAAAGGGCACTATATGAACGAACTTTAGTGCTACTCAGTAGACAACCCTAATGAATGGATGCGTACAAAAAGGGGTGAATACAATAGAAGGATTTAAACCAAAATGACCAAAAAGGGACATGGTCATAGTGGAACTAAAGACCTACCCCTATACCAGTTGTAAGATAACATAGGAAAGGGCAAGGCAACACATAAAGACTAGTGAGACGATGCTAAGATAAATTTTGGGCTAAGTTGTGTGCCCCGCACATTATTGCAAAGATTGCCATGAAACAAGACATGAGGACTTTCCAAGGAGGTCACCCATCTCAGTATTTCTCTCGCCTAAGCATGCTTAAATTTTAAATTCTGGTGGAATTTAGTGCGATAGTACGGATGTGGTCGCGCGAGATGGAAGAATCTGAACTAGCAGTAGAGAAACGACATGAGATTATGTTCCTGGAGTACTATACATTACGTTGAGGGTATTGTAAAAAGGATTTAAGCAAGACAAAAAGGATTAGCTAACTGCTAACTGACGACGCACTCGAATGCCACAGCTCTCCAACATAGTACCAGTTAATGAGAGGAAAACCACAGAATGACTATATAGGCCAGTGGGCGAGAGAATTTCGACACCACCTGGCAGCCAACTCTAAGGATTGAAAAGCAAAACCCAAAAAATAAAGTGTCAGTTAAAGTTCTGAAGAAAGTTGAGAAGAACTATACGAAGCTAAGGATTCCCGAATTATCAACGTCATCACGCACCTATTCTATACTCTTCAAAAGTAGGGTGCTATACGGGTTATTGCGAGAAGGCTAATGAATCAGCCCATTTGATTTCAAGCAAGACCACCTATGCAGCTAGAGCTAGGTGAAGTTATAGGACAAGGAGGTAGTAAGGTTCCGTGAGGTTTCCTCAGCTAATATCTTAGATAGAGGGACTTCAATTACGATTAACGTTTGGAGATCAGTCCAAGAAGAGATCAGGAGCACAGACAAGTCTTCATACCACATTTTTCCTTGAGCTGCTGAACAGACTAAGCATATTATCAAATGCTAGAAGACATATTGCAACCTTATATGGTTGGCTTTAAGAGTAACTGGGACGATCGTCCACCACTTATTGAGTTTACCTACTATAATGGCTACCACTCTGGTATCCAGATGACCCCCTATAAGATGTTGTAAGGCAGAGTGTATAAGTCCCCCTGTTGGGGAAAAGACTAAACTGGTAGGCCAAACAGGATTAAGCAAACTATTGACTAACAACCTAGAGTCGGCAGAAATGATATACAGATAATCGACATCGACATTCAAAGTTCAAATGGATGATTGGATATTCATAACAGAGTCATCCAGAAAAGAGAACTTAACCCAAAATATATTAGACTGTATCAAGTTGCTCATAAGGTGGGCAACATGGCTGGTAAGTTGAGCTTACCACCTTATTTGGAAACTATGCGCTCAGTCCATCAGATAGAAATGCTTTGCAAGGGTACTGACGAGTCACCCAGGGTATATTCTATAGATGATGTCTAGGAAATAGAATCCTATCAGGAAAAAAAACCTATCACCATCTTAGACCAGCAAACTGGAAGATTGTAGACTAAAGATGTGCCTTCTGTCAAGATACAGTGGAAAAACCAAAACCAGAAAGAGAATGACTGGGGAAACTGAAGAGAACATGAAACACAGGTATTCACACCTATTCCCTACGTCAGCAGGTAACCCCAACTCCGAAAATTCATATATTAAGTACTTGGATAGAAGTAGGTGTTATGGAAACAATAAAGAATCTCCCTACAATTTGTATAAGGTGCTAAGAGAAGTTTTGTCTAACATTCAGGGACAAATGTTCTAAAGGGGGAAAGGATGTTACACCCCAAACTTTTAAACTCAGAATGTCTCATAAGTTCCTTAGTCATTATCATGTGATCCGGATACACAACGACACTATCAAACAACTCTAAGGAAGGGAGAATGTGATACCCCATAGTAGAGAAGGTTGGAAATGGAGTCATAAGAATCCGGAAGGAATTGGAGGCTAAGTAATGAGTCATTGGACTCGATTTACCTACATGAGCTACTAACTTGGAAGTCCTACATACTTAAGCTATTGGAGTACGTACCAAGATTGTATAGAATGGATCACTTACGCTCTTAAGACAAGACGAGATTACGAACCCACAGGGGAGAGGAGAAGAAGATACATGGCAGTAAAAAGAGGTGCCACGTGGTAGCCTAGGGAAGTGCCACGTGGAAGAAGGTTACCCACCTGCTTGGGGTCAAGTAGGTGACCCACCTACTTGAGGGTGGGCCCCACCAAGGGCACGTGGTAGCCTTGGAGGCTAGGTGTGGATTCGTGGTCCAATAAGGGCTTGACACGTGTCACCCTTAGGGGATGACATGTGTCACTTCCTAAGGAACCATATATATGTATGTTAATGACTCTCAAGTAATTATTTATCCAAAAATCATCCCAAAACATAGAGAGAAAAACGTGGAGAAGAAGAAGGGAAGGAGGCAGCCATGATTTAGAAGAATTAAAGGTGAGTTCTTCACTTTTCCTCTGTGAATTAATTATCTATGATGTTCCTCAACCCTGTGGAGGTGTATATATGTATCTTACGATGTCTACGGAATTAATTCTTCAGCTTGGAATTTGAGAGAAAGTTGAAAGAACAAAGAGAGAAAACGTTAAAAACTAGTTAACAAACCCATTTTTGGAAGGGACAGTTGTTAGTAATATTGGTATAACCTCTTGTGTACAGCTTAGTTTCGGGTGATTCAATATGTTTTAGAAATATATTTCATATGTATATAACTTTCATTGAGCCTTTAAAATCAATTTTTGCTTTTATCTTCTAGAAAAAGGGTTATAAAGTGTAGAAGAGATACTGCCGAGATTTTGGTTTAGGAAATCTTACATGGACTACTGTTGGTGTTTTGGGCATATATATTTGTACAGAATTGATTTAGGGGTGATTCTAAATTGTATGAGACCCTAAGACACAAGTCTATAACTTTCATGGAGGACGTAAATCCTGTTTCCCTCAATTACCCCTTCGAAATGAAGCGACAAGGTAAAACAATAAGCTGTCCAGAATTCACGTTTTGATAGTTTTGAGTGGGTTGTTTGGGGTTTGTATTGCGTAATGTTGGTGTGAATTTCTTGTATATATATTGCAGGTTGTTGTTCTTGGTTGGCTGTATTTATTAAGGATGTTATTGGAAATTCAGATAGGGCACATTATAGGGGAGGTGCTGTCCAATTTTCGTTAACGCCTTACCTAATTAAAGAACTAGTCGAAGAGACGGGCAAGGAAATAGATTCCAGGAATGCTAAGGTGCAACCTAAGATGCTGGAAAGCTAAGAGTGGTTGAATTTGTATTACTTTCATGTTGAATAGGTTCAAAGGACGACGAGGCGAATGAGATAAAGAGTAACTCATAAGAGGTATGTAAAGCATTCTCTTGGAATGTTTTGGTATAAGTACGTACAGCTATCTCTCATTTTCCTTGATATGTATTTGGTACGAAAATGAGATTATGATGCCATAGTGGTTCATCGAGCCCCATAATGGGCCGGGTACGAAATATATATATGAAGATCACCTGAAGGAAAGTACAGACTACATAAAGCTTATTCTCTTTCTTCTTTTGGGCATGTCTCTGTCTTAGTTGTAAGTTGAATATGATCTGAGCTCTGGGGTAACTCCATTCTTAAACATCTCTTATTTACTTCTGAATATTGAACTCCTACAGTAGTCGAACTATTTCCCTGGAAACTTTTATATGTTAAAGAGGTACCAAATGTACAGGCTCCAAGTCTTAAAGACTATACGAGATTAAGTGTTTTTGATTCCGTAAATGATTTGGCCCTATATTAATATATGTCTAGGGTCCCCGAGATTACTTTTGAGACAGCCCATAATGGCATTTACAGGACACTCAAGATGACTACACCATTACTCGGGTCCTCAAACAAAAGCTTAACTTTCTTATTTTGTCTAGTCTCTGATAATGATTTAAATTGCATATCGTTACTCACTACTCTACTCGTGTATACTGTAACCCTTCTTTCACCGAGTCCCGGGCCGGGTATGTTATCATGCACAATTCACTGTATTGTTCACCGAGCCCCTCACTAGAGGGTCGGGTACGTATGTATATATATGATGGTGTGTTGTAATAAGGTGGTGATGGCGTCGGGCTTACGATGGTCCTACAGATGTGATTCACCGGACCCTTGAAAGGGCCAGCTATATTGTATAAATTGAGCATGCATGCTTTTGTGATTTCGAATATACCTCTAGTGTATTATGTTACGTTTTACATACTCAGTACATGCCCACAGGTACAAATATAGGTTTTTGGGGTCCGTCAGCTTAGGATTTCATGCAGCTCAGCTAGAAGAGGCTCCATTATATCGTGGCCTAGTTTTTGATATTGTCCACTAATGTATAAAATTGTTTTGTCCATTCGGGGGTACGGTGGGGGTTCTGTCCTGCCATATGTCGTCATTTATATTTTTAGAGGTCTGCAGACATGTATATGTGGGTTGTGCATGTCAATTTGATTCAGCTGGGTCTACATGTTATATGATATATGTTAATATATTATGGCAGCCTTGTCAGCTTGCGTGCCCTGTCATGTTGTGGTATAAATGAAAAGGGCTACAGGTTTATGAAAATATTATCTTCCAGTGGGGATCTATTATATGATATTATTTTATTTATAGTTAAATGTGACCACAGCTGATAGGTATGTATACGGGGGGTCTAGGTCGGACCCCAGTTGCGGCCTATGGGGTTGGGTCATGACAAGAAAATATAGTCACAATGTCTTTATCTTTACAATATGATTAAAATATAATAAAAGAGTAACAGGTATCCGCTAGATGGATGTAACAGCTACCTCAACACTGGAATAATAGCCTCAAATGTAGTGGAAAAAAGTTGGAGATCAAGCAGATCCGGGCTCACAACCTACACAAGTGTAGAAGCAAGGGGTAAGTACCAAACAACACGGTACTCAGCAAGTGGAAAACTAAAACTAAGCAAAACTCAATAAATACAAGTACTCCTGTCCTCCCGACCAAACCTCCTTAACTGCAACCTGCATAAAACCAGCCCAATTCTATAATTATACAATAACAACAGTATTACAGTCCACGAATACTCATCAATAGTCTTATCAATGAATCATATCAAATCAAGTTCATCATATACAGATCAATAAGTGGTAAACACAAATTTCACAAATATTAAAAAAATGTGATGCAATGCAATGAGATGATGCATGTTTGTCCTATCGGTACACATCCGCTGAATTACAATTTGGAACCCTTGGGGGATATTTCTGTCCATGTAACCTGCCATAGAGCATGTGTCCCGACCCCTCAATATATATTTCTTGCCACGGAGTGTATGGACCGACCCCTTTGTTTCATAATACCTACCACGGAGCCTGTGGCCCGACCCCTTTGTTTCATATCATTTTCAGTCTCAACACAATATATCAGAACCAATGCAATTAATTTATGTTCATATAATTCATGATAATAACATTACAACAACAATATTTTTTCCTATCTCACATCAACATAGTCATTTCACATGTCCAAAATAAATCCATAATCACAATATATCAATTCCACCAATACATGTCATTTGATCACCATTTTATACCCCTCATCTCTATTTTTAAGGTCAATCATACAGTCAATAACGCAGTCTAATTCACATTACTCCCCAGTACACATAACACAGAAATACAAGCATCTACAAGCTTAAACTGAGGTTTAGAAATTTACTTGCCTTAATTAATCACGAAATTACTCTGGTACTTGAGCCTTCCTTTTTCGTTGGGCCTCCAAATAAGTATAATCTAATCAAATAAATAACCACAATAAGATTTCGAAACTAACAACACCCATATTAGCCTAGACCCAAAATCTATCCAAATCTATAATCAAGTTCCTAATGCTGATGTCAAATAATATGTCAACTCTCATATTTATAAATTTTAAGCCTAGGGTTAGATTCTAATTTCCCAACATCATAAATTTAATGGAATTCATAAAATATAATATACCTAATATTTAATTATCTATCTCAATATATCAAAATTTGGGAACTAACTCATTCTATGCCATTGAAGTCAAATCTGAAATTTTCTTTCCGATTATATTCACTCATGATAAAATAAACTCACATGTCAAATTTCAGCTAAAACGGATTGGTATTCGACCCTAAAATCAAGATTTTATATGAAGAACCCTAGGGTCATATTTTCTTATTTCAGCATTGTTTCTCCACCAATATACCCTAAAAATATGTTCATAATCACATGAAAATTAAATGAAAAGAATGAGAATAATTACTTTGATGCTTTGGATTGAAAATCCCTATTTTTCTCTTCTCCTTTATTTTTCTTTTCCCCTTTCTTTTCTTTCTTCCTCCGTATTTTTTCTCTTCAGTGTTCATCGTCGCGTCGTCTCTATTCTTTATTTCTTGTTACATCTGATGGCATTAAGCCATCAGATTATATATATAAAATTTATTATTTTTTTCTCTTTTCTTTTATTATTATTTTTTTTCCTTTTCAAACTAATTATGTATTAAAATTTACAAACTCTACTAACCTATTTTAATAAATATAAGAAAAGTGGTATAGGGTATTAAATAAATTAACACTTTAGCCCATCAATTAGATTAATTCTCTACCATTATCCCTCAACTAATTAACCAAAGTTACCAAAAGATCTAAATTTCTAATTTAAATTTACGGAGAGAGTATTTTATGGAGAGAGATGACTCATTCTCAAAATGACCAAACGGGTCATTACACAAACCTTGAAGAGTTTCAAAATATCAATATTAATATTCGAAGATTCAAGTATCAAGAAAGCTTATAATTTAATTCAAAAGAGTAGTTAAATAATTAATTTCGCCCAATATATACGTCATGCCTTCACACTAAGCACAATCTGTACCAAGACAAACTGAATCCCCGAAATCAAGAAGGACCGAAGCCCATATCAAAAAGGATCGTCACCCAATATTAAGAGAATCAAGAACCATGTTGAAAGTGGCCACTCGTACTCGAAAATGGATGAAAATCCATCATCAAGACGAAATATAAATTCAAAGTCAAGATGGGAAAGATACGAATCGAGAGGCATGCCAATATCGAGGATAAGTCACCATAACAAGAAGGACAAAGTCCCAATAACAATTCAAAATGATCAAGCAATTAGTACAAGTGGGTGGTTTAGCAAAAGTTTTGCAATACTTAAGATAATGGTCATACCATAATATAAGACAAGGAGTAAGGAAACAACCCATCAAAATACTTCAAATTTTAGAAAAATAAAATATTCCAAGTTCAAGTTTATACACAAACCTTGGCGTTTTAGTACATAACAAGTTCTACCACAACTCAGGGAGTTCAACTCATCTACGCCATAGACCAACCAAAGTCCACTTCGTCAAACAATTACCCTTAGGTTGTATAAGAGCATAATATAAGACAAGGAGTAAGGAAACAACTCATCAAAATACTTCAAATTTTAGAAAAATAAAATATTCCAAGTTCAAGTTTATACACAAACCTTGGCGTTTTAGCACATAACAGTTCTACCACAACTCGGGGAGTTCAACTCATCTACGCCATAGACCAACCAAAGTCTACTTTGTCAAACAATTACCCTTAGGTTGTATAAGAGCATATACACCTTAAATAAACAATAAAATAACTACTTAAGTTTAACAGTCTCATTATATCGAAACTAAACATGAAATCAATGAAAATCAGCCCAAACTATCAAAACAAGAATTCTGGACAGCCTACTGTCTTGTATTTTGTTGCTCAGTTTCAAAGGGGTAAATGGGGGAATTAGGCTTTTTTGGCCTCAATGAAAGTTATATACATATGTCTTAGAGTCTCATACAATTTCGAATCACCCCTATAATAATTTTGTATAAAAAGATATGCCCAAAATACCAACAGCAGTCCATGTAGGATTTCCAAAACAACATCCGGGCAGTACCTCCCCTATACTTTATCACCCATTTTCGAGCAGATAAAAGAAAAATTGGGTTTTAGAGCCTAAATGAAAGTTATATCCCTATGAAATATCTTTCCAAAACATCTTGAATCACTCAAAATGAAGTTTTACACAAGGAATTATACTAATATTACTAACGGCAGTCCCATCCAAAAATGGGTTTGCTAACAAGAAAAAGAACCTCAATCTTACCTTAACAAGTGGGTCTCTCAAGTTGGCTAAAATATGTGGTGTGCACGTTAATCTCTTCTTGTTCTTGATTTATCTTAAATTTTCTCTAAGTTTCTAAGTGTAAAAGATTAACAAATGAGAACCCTTAGTCATTAGTTGCCTTATATACTTCTCCCTTGAGAATGACATGTGTCAGCCCCTAAGGGTGACACATGTATGGTTCTTAGGCCGCCACCTCATTCCATGCATCCACCCCATGGCTTCCATATGGCGGGGTGGGTTCCACCCAAGTAGGTATGTCACCTACTTGGTCCAAGTAGGTGCATCACCAACTTAGTCCAAGTAGGTGCATCACCTACTCGTTCCAAGTAGGTGCGTTGTCTCCTTATTACTCTTTCGTGGGTTCGAAATCTCATCTCACTTTAAGAACCTATAAAATCCTTGCTACTTAAGCTCGACATATACTCAAGTAGCTTTGTTATGTAAGATATCCAAGTGGTAGCTTACGCAAGTAAGTTGATTACCACAACCCATTATTTGGACTCCAACTCCTTCCAAATCCCTTTAGACCTGTTTCCAACCATCGCTACTCATATAGAACTTCATAGATAACATGAATCACATGGCAATCCTTTAGAAAAAAACATAAAAAGAAAATTGGGGTGTTACAGTAAGCATGCATGAATATTTAAAAATATTAAAATATTTATGTAATATGAAATATAATGAAATGCATGCATAATCAATCATATAGATATCTTTTAAAACATTCCTTTTGTGGAAAAATGACCATAACCAACATTTAAGACCATGCGAGCTATTACATAAAATCCAACATGTTACCCTACGTTGGTCGGGGAGACTATTTTCCGAGTAGAACTCCGTCAACTCCATTCATTTTTTTAACTTTAACTTTAAAGGATTTCATGGATCCATTAGCCTAAGTCTACAAGGGCTTCTATGTTGACACATTGTTAATGATACAAGGGGTTGCTACTAGGATATCCTTATTGAATCACACCTCAATGACCCATTCGGTGCTAAGTCAATCCCACGGAATAGTTTAATACTTCAAAATAGTCATAGCATATAGCTTGAGAATTCAAAATATCATATTCAGTAAAATAGCTCATTAAAACATTTTGTTATTCAAATATGCAAGAATTGTCCTTATTGCATAAAGAATTCATCATTCATATCATTTCATCATTCTTTTATTTCATAAGACTTCCTTTGATTATAGGCATTGCTTTCATAAATATTCATTTGGAGTCAAAGCTTTCAAGTCAAACTTCATTTAAAATATAGTAAAACTAGGTAGGTTGAAATCACTTCAACTTTCAAACATGTATGTAACTGAAATTATGCATAAATACTTTGAAATTCATTAATTAAAAATTATACTTTAAACAACTCACCATAAATTTCAAGAATCTTTAAAGAGATAAATAGAGAAATTACTTGCAAACCATCAATTTATACATATAAAATTATTTTGCATCAAAATAGATCAATAATCATTAGTTTAACCATGATTCCTACTATTAAGCAGAAATAAGAATTACCATTAAGAAAATTTTATTTGAAATCAAGAGATTTAGTTGAAAGATTTTTGGACTACATAGGTGGAAGAACCCATAGATAAACATCCACATAATTTACACTAAAGCTTAAAGAAAATAAACATAATTTATCATATAATCAAAATACTTTAGGCATGAGAGTGGAAGGAATACTCTCATTTAAGTCTTACATACCTGGAATCCAAAACGTTACTCAGAATCAAAAGACTTAATAAACACTCTTGAATCCTAGCATTTTCTCCTCATCGAAGCATTTTGTGTACTACCCGGAGTATATAAATCACCGGAATAGTATTTCTACACTACTAAAAACTAAAACTATATTTTTAGAATGAGTAAAGGAGTATATAGAGAGAAGAATTGTTTGAGAAAGCTTAATAAATAAAATAATGAAATAAGGTGGGTATTTATAGGTGTGAAGGAGGGACCTAACAATAATTAAAATAATTACAAAGCAAAATCTAAAAATTTAATAAAAGATTGTGATGTCATGGGTGATGTCAAATGGAGGACTATTGATGTCATGGGTGATATCAAATGGATCTAGATATTTTTGGTTGGTGAGATGAATCTTCTTTTAATGGAATACCCTTTTTCGGAGCTGCGTTTGAAAAAGATAACTTCCTCATTAGGATCTAGTGTCTTCATATGAATTGTTGATCTAGAAGTCTACTTTCATGTTGTTCATGAATCAACTGATTTGGAGCATCCTACTGTGAGATATGACTTTTTTTCTACAAATACTCTATTTCTTCACAACACTATGTCTTGCAACAATTAATTTATTTGACCTACTTAACCTCCGAAACTTAAAATATGGTATCACAAAAGTTGTAGGTAATGATGTTTGGGTTATTCAAAAATTTGAATCACCTAATTTGGACCTTCCTATTAAAGGTTATGCCCAAAATACAGAAGCGATATCATTTTCATCGAGAGTTGGAACATCATATACAATGTTTTTAGGGGGTGTTACAAA
Source organism: Solanum dulcamara (assembly GCF_947179165.1). Classification (NCBI taxonomy): domain Eukaryota; kingdom Viridiplantae; phylum Streptophyta; class Magnoliopsida; order Solanales; family Solanaceae; genus Solanum; species Solanum dulcamara. The sequence continues at coordinate 63,029,344 of NC_077237.1, read as the reverse complement.
ACTATAGAGATAGTGTCTCCAAATCTTCAAAGCAAACATAACCATCATTAACTCTGAATCATGAGTCATATAGTTATTTTCACGCACTATAAATTTCTTAGAAGCATAGGCTATCACTTTACCATTTTTCATTAACAAACAACCAAGACCAATCCTTGAAGCATCACAGCACACAACAAAGCCATCAGATCCTTCCAGTAGAATCAAAACTGGAGAGAAATTCAGTCGATCCTTCAACTCTTGGAAACTCTTTTCACATGCTTCAGACCATGGAATTTGACCTTCTTTTGAGTTAATGTAAAAAAAGGTGAAACAATAGATGAAAAATCTTCCACAAACCATCTATAATAAACGGCTAAATCCAAGATACTCCAAATATATGAAGGAGAAAAAGGTCTAGGATAATTCTTTTTTGCCTCAATTTCTTAAGATTAGCTTGAATACCATCATTGGAAATAATATGGCCAAGGAACGCCACTGATCTCAATCAAAAATCACACTTGCTAAAATTAGCAAATAATTGATGATCCTTGAGAAATTGCAGGACAATCCTCAATTTATTGGCATGCACATCCTCACTCCGAGAATAGATCAATATATCATCAATAAACACAATGACGAACATGTTCAAGTATTGCTTGAACACCATGTTCATCAAATCTATAAAAGCTGCAGAAGCATTTATTAGTCAAAATAACATAATCAAAAATTCAAAGTGACCATACCGATTTCTAAAAGCCGTCTTTAGAATGTCACATTCCCTCACACGAAGCTGATGATAGCCCGATCAAAGATCTATCTTTGAGAAATAACTTGCTCCTTGAAGCTGATCGAACAAGTAATTAATCCTTAGAATGTGATACTTATTCTTAATTGTGACGTTGTTCAACTGTCGATAGTCAATACACATACAAAGAGAACAATCTTTCTTTTAAACGAAGAGAACTAGATCCCCCATGGAGAGATACTTGGTCTAATGAAGCCCTTATCCAACAAGTCTATTAATTGATCCTTTAACTCTTTAAGTTTTGCCAGAGCCTTTCTATAAGAAGGGATAGAGATAGGCTGGGTATCGCGAAGAATATCAATACCAAAGTCTATATCCCTTTCGGGAGGGATACCTGAAAGATCATCGGAAAATACTTACGAAAACTCATTCACCATCGATCTTGACTTAAGATAGGGGCGTCGGAATTCGTATCCTTAACCCATACATGATGATATATGCAACCTTTAAAAATCATTTTCCAAACTTTAAAGCACGAGATGAATTGACCCTTAAATATAAAATTACTACCCTTCCATTCTAGGACTGGCTTATTAGGAAATTGAAACTTAACCACTTAGGTTCTACAATCAATAGAAGCATAGCATGCATGATGTCAATCCGTACCAAGAATAATATCAAAATCTGTCATATCGACCCTACAAGATCAATTGAGGTAATTTTTTGGAACACTATGAATGGTCAATTTCTATAAATTAGTTTAGCCACATCTAAATCACCGACATAAGTATAGACTGAAAAATATTCTAACAAGATTTCTGGACAAACATCAAATTTTGCAGCAAGATATGGAGTACCAAAATACAGATTTGCTCCCAAATATAACAATGCATAAATATCAAATTAAAAAAATTGTAACATATCAGTGACCACGCTGGGAGAATCCTTTACATCCTATCAAGTATGGAGAGCATAGAATCTATTCTGGCGCTAACCACCGAAATCAGTAGCAGCACTAGGCTAAGTTTGATGAGCATCTCTACCCTTGCCAAAAATCGAAGGGCAATCCATCACTCTGTGTTCCATCTTTCCACAACCAAAACAAGCATCGGTACCGACTAAACACTTTCCCATATGACACGCTTTTGACAAGCGGGAATAGAAGATCCACTAGAACCACCTTCTTGAGGTTTTGGGTTAGACATCCTATCCTTGTTGAACCTTTGACCCGAAGCACTGGATGGATTTAGACCAGAGAATGTTTTTTGAAACTGAGATCTTCTATTTCCACAAGACCTAGAATAAGAAGAATTACCACCTGACATCTGATAATAGTAGCCACCACTATCAGTTCGAGTCCTCTTGGACTCTCTAGCCTTCTCCTTGAGCTTTTTCTACTCAATCTATTTGACATGTGTCGTCAACCTCGAAATGTCCATCTTTTTGATCAATATGGCAGTTCTACACTCTTTTACCACCATTTCTAAAAAACCTAAAATAAACTTGCTCATATGAGCTCTAGAGTCAGCAACCACGAACAGAGCATATTTTGGCAATTGTGTGAACTTCAAAAAATATTCTCTCACATTCATATTACCTTAGTTTAAGTTGATGGGCTCTTGATTTTTTGCATCCCTCAACTCAAGGGGAAAGAAATGGTCAAGAATGCATCCTTAAATTCTTTCCAATCTAAGGGATCCACGTCTCTAGTTCTTTTACCCTTTCATTTATCAAACCAAATTTAGGCCACACCATTTAATTAATATGAGACAAAGTCCACCTTCTCATTGAACTAACTCCCACGATGTCAACGATCGTATGAACACTCTCTATGAACTATTATGGATCCTCGTCCACCTTTGAACCATGAAACCCTGAAGGGTTCATCCTCGCCGCCATACCTATATTTGGGGTCAAGGGGCCACAACTTCTAGATTGGATCATGCCTCTAAAGTTTAGGCAAGCACTTGGAAAGTTGCGTGGAATTTGGCATGAGAGACTTGATTGGCCAAGGGATTATTAGGAACTTGTGGAGATTTTTTCTCTTAATTCACATTCCTGTGCGGTGGATCTCTTCATGGAGGCATGATTTTGTAATCGCAAAGAACAAGAATTAGAAGGAAAACTTGAAAGTTCAACTCTGTTGCACAATGTAAGAATGATGAAATAAGTGATATTTCCTAAATGCCGCATAGCCTTCTATTCATAGATATGGCGCACTTCACACCCATGAACAAGACTCTACTCGATGCAATATGTAACATACCCTAGGACACTTGAACCTTATTCTCTAAAACTAAGTTTGCCATGACCCAAGCTAGACCCTAGTTATGACACGACGATTAGAATCTCAAGGGACTCCAACCAAGCCTCTTAGCATATATAGCATGACATGCATAGCGTGAAATCAAAAGAAAACTTTTAAAGGTGGAAGATAGTCTTCAACACAGAAATCTTGATATAAGAATATTCAAACATAATAGTCAAAATGAATTAAACATACTCTTTTGTTTTGAAAATGCCTCTACTAGACTTAGACGAAGGTGTAGCACAAGCCCTAGCTCATCGAAAACATAAGAAATATGTCATAACCCAGTTTCTTGAGTCATAACAACACCTAATATAATCCACCAATAAGTAAGCCAACCCGTAACCCGAAATAACAAGTAATATTTTTAAGGGTAGAAACTAAACAAGAATAAGCAATTCTAAGACATACATGAGATCGCCGTGGCATGAACGAATTTCTTTGCTTCGATTCCTCCCTTAAAGCTAGCTCCTACTCCTCCTCCTTCTCCTTTAAAAAAGGATCCTCCTTGATCGTTTTTACATAACACTCTCAGCCGCCCAAGAGGACTGTCTATTTTTCTCTTTATACGCAATATCTTGAAAGGAAAAGAAAAAGATCTACCTTGCAAACAAAAATAAGTAGAAAAAAGAAAAAATATATATACAAAATGATCCCTCCTAGAACCTGAAAGTCACAAGTATATAGCTGACTAAATAAAAGAGTACAAGTCTCAAAAGTAGACCATAGAAACAAGAATTGTCTTAAAAAAGACTAGTCAGATTTATATACAAATGTAGACTGAAATAGTACAAAACACCTAGTGCTCAACCCTATCTCCGAATTAGAATACTGCAAGCTCAAATCAATATTGGATGATGGTGCTCGAACCTGCATCACAAAAACAGATACAGAGTGTACTATGCCATATTATGAGGTTAGCTTAGGGGAACTTGTCTCTCTATGTACCGTATCTCAACTAGGGGATAGTCTCAGATCGTGATAAGAACCATCTTTTGGAACATCTCTTCCTTCTATTCCATCTAGAACTTCTCATACTAGAAATCACAAATGCCAAAGGGATTTCACTCTTTAGGATGGTCTTAGAACTAGCACGAAGGAAAGGGACACAATCTCCCTTATGATATTGAGGGATACTCAATCCCAGTTCAATTTTGAAATTTTTAAGCAATAAAAAAAATATTTGTGGATAGATGAATTATGGTGCTCTACATGTTTCAATGAGAAGAGATGATATTTCACTATAAAGTAGAAGTAATGCCTTGGCTGATAAGACTACTGAACTAGAGGATGGTCAATCAGCTCTTGAGAAGGAAACTATGTCCTTTAGATAAGGATTGAAGCTTTGTAGACTGATCTTGATAGAGTGGACTAAAAATGGTGGAATTATTCATCGGCTGACACAGTTGTTGCCACCTATTCTACCCTCCTCTTAACTTTTCAATCTTAGTGCCCCTAACTTTGTTCTACTCACATTCAATGTTTGCTTTTTGATTAGTGCATTTTTTCTTTATTTCTTAGATCTTATAGAGAACATTCTTTGGCAGTTTAATGGAATAATTATCTTTTACTCTAATGACTCATGTTCTTGCTCTCTTTAATATATCATTATATTGCATGAAGACTTTATCTGATTATCTTGGATAGCCTAGTTCCCATGAATAGTTTAACTAATCACTTTGGCTAGAATGATATAGAATTAAAATAACTTTTTGATGATGCCAAAAGGGGGATGATAAGGATTATGAAGTGTTTATAATCCATTGACTAAATTGTTTCATTCTAGTATTTCATAATTTTATGGCTACAGGTAAAGGTGTTTGAATTAACAAAGACAAGAGGTTTGTCATTATCAAAAAGGGGAAATTTCTTGAGTTCTATGTAGTTTTAGGATTGACAAAGTGACATGAAATATATAAGTCAAGTTGATTTAATAATACACTGTCTCAAAGAGCTGAATTTATAGCAAGATCAAAAAATAAATAAAGATAAGTGTGCAAAAATCAAGGAATGAATAATCTTAAGTTTTGATAAACTCAAGAAATAAATGTGTTCAATTGAAGAGTTGAAGTTTGACTACAACACAAAAGAAACACTGAGTTTGATTTTGAACAAGGGGCCTAAAGAGGTAAGGAATTTGAATTGAAAAAGAAGTTTCACTTGAAGTAGAACTCTAAGTCAAGAGAGTTCGAGTCAATATAGTGTTTTAAGTGAAGAACATCTCTCTGAATAGTTGTGCTTAAATAGAGGCGAATTCATTTAGAATACTTATCCACTTACAAAGGGAAATTGAAAAATTGACTTGCAAATGGTAACAAAAGATTATAGGAACAAGTTGAAGAATCAGGTGCTAGCACACACTTAGGCTAAGAGTTTTAGAATTCATGTATTAGGAGTGTTCATTGAGTTGTAATGATGATGTCATCTTAGTTCAATGTGTCATAAACTGAACTAGGAGTGTTGCCTTTAAGTAGGAATAGCTTAAAGACTTGGGAACACATACCATGGCAGGTTTGTGTTGGAGTTTGAGAATTAGAGTTAGTTACTAGGTCTGCAAGAGGTATAATTTGAATTCATAACTTGAAGTGGATTCAACGATCTGCTTGATTGATGACGTTTAGGAATTAGAGTTAGTTCTTATGATTGCAATAGTTGTAATTAGAATTCATAACTTGAAGTAGATTCAACGATCTGGTTGATTGTTAACGTTTAGAAATTAGAGTTAGTTTTTAGGATTGCAAGAGTAGTAATCTAAATTCTGTTAAGGCTTATGTATTTAATGAAGTTGGGGTTAAATGTTGTAGAGTCATGTTTTCTTAAACCTTTTGTGAGCCGGGTATTTTCCGCATAAAACATCTATATTTATTATTGTTTCGTTGTTTTACTTTCTGGTTAGGGTATCAGTGAAACATATAACCTGTTTCATAGAAAAAATAGGTGTTTGGAAAATATTATTAAGTATTTTCCCTATTTTCATAATTAGATCATGTTGGCGGATTTCAATTTTATTTATTATAGCCTTAGTAACTTTTATGAGTTTAAAAACTCACTTTTTATTGAGTCAACTCATTTTAATCGAACCAAGTACAATCCCATTTAGCACACCTAGTTGTGAACAATTCAGCAAGTCTAGGAGGACAACTCTCCTTCTCTCAATACCCTTATGTGTTTCACTTTTGTTTTTTGCTCATAGTTTGGAAAAAAGGAACTAGACTATTTCTAAATCTCTTTCAAAGAAGGATCTAATAAATCTTCTGTGCACCAATTAGATATCCTGTCGTGCAAAGCATAATGAATGATTCTGATTTTATTTTCTGTTAAATACTTAAGTATAATATAAACAAGTCACTTTGAACTAATTGTTGATTAAATCAATGGAACATATCTACAACCTAAAATATTTCACCTAACAATTAGGAACTGACTGTTCAAGGGCGAACCATTTGTACTTTTTGTTTGCAGGCAAATAAACATAGGACCATCACCTTACTAGAACTATTGGGAGGGGTTGTTGAAGTCAAACTTCCAATTAATACTCTGATGGTTAAGGTGCCTCGTTAGCCAAAGTGCCGCCTCCTGTTGGTTATGGTGGTCAAGGTCTCTTTTTTAAAAAAAGATCTGCCAATAGAGTATCTAATCATAATATTACCCGTTTGGACAATATTCTATGGAAGTTAGAAAACCACCGTATTTGAATTGAAGTTAACAATTTACTTGTTCAGTTTTAATTTTGCACGTTCATTAAAAAATAATAATTAATATAATTATTTTATTACAATATTAACTAATATTTAGTGTTATGTCTTGAAAAATAATTTGAAAAATAAGTAGCAGATGAAACTAGCAACATCACATCATATAGAATACCAATTGACAGGCATGAAGGTAAGGGAGAGGGTTTTCATACTATAAAAAACTTTTGAGAAAGAAGGGCTTCTATTTAGATTAGTTTCTTAGTAAAAGATAAGGCAAGAAGCAAGAGCGTAGCAACAATTAATTATGATTATAAAATAAGAAAAACAAATATATTTTTTTTAATATGCTAAAATTAACAAAAAGTAAAAAAATATATTTTTAATATAGTGAACAAGTAAAAGTGAACTGAAGAAGTCCTTACTATGTTTCATTTTGCTTTAACTCATGTTGACTTAGAACAACTCTTAAAAAAGCTTTATTAAGGGTACATTTTATTAAACTAACTTTATCAATGGTGTTTTGGAACACTAAGCTTGTATTTGGACATGAGATATGAAGTCATGATTTCAAATTAGTATTTGGACATGTGGTTTTGAATATGATTTGAAATTATGATTTCAAATTCTCCAAAAAGCACGATTTAGGACTCCAAACATAATTTCAACTTTTTTAAATATAAATTTTGACCCATAAGTTAATATTTTGTAAAAAAAAAGACTAATTTTTTAAAATTTTTGTAAAAAATATAAGACTCATGCTCGATATAAAAGGATTGTGAGTACCATGTGAAATGATTATATTAAAGAATAATAGTTACTACTATTGTTGACTAGTGAATCTTTATAAAATTATATGTATTTGAATATTTATAATTACACACATTTATATATAAAAGGAACATGGAGATATGTGACTTATCAATGTAGTGTCTTATTATATTTTTATATCTTGTTTATGAACTATGGTTTCTTCATTTGGTAAGATTGTGTAGGAATTTGAAAATTTTAATTTTGATAGTTTTCACAACTTGTGGATTTTTATGTTTATGAAAAAAATACAACTTAAAAATTTTAAATTACATATCCAAACAAAACTTCAACTTCATATCAATTTGATTTCATATGGCATGGCCAAATGGACTCTAAAATTTGACTACTACTACTTTAAATAAATATTTGATACGAAGGATAATATGAGAAAAAAATAAATAAAACTCTCTTAATTTGCTATGAATATAAAAAAAATAAAAGAAAAATATACTTTTAATAGAGGGGCACAGAAAATGAAACGAAGTACTTAGTTTAATTTGAAAATTAAATTATGTTTTAAACGATTTTACTTGAAGAAAAAACCGTTGGTGAAAATTATTACTCATTTGATTTGAAATGATCCTCAATATGTCTTAGTATTTCATGAAAAATATAAACCCATATTTTACATATTTTGTCCATTAGAATTTATTTTGATTTTGGAAAGATGCTATTGTCTCAATCTCACGAAAAAAAAACAAAAGCAACAAATACCATAAACCGCTCCTCAAAAGTTGAACCTAATCAAATATATCATACCTTATGAAAAGACAGGAAAAAAAAGAGTAATCTTGATAATAGAAACCCTTCAAATCTAAAAATTTCGAATAAAGAAACAAAAGAGACACCCACGAAAGAAGTCCTCTTGTCTCTGTGTCGCCTAAGCCTATTTTACAGTATAGATATTTTATGGACATTCCTAAATCCTCTAATTCAATCCACCAAATCCTCTTATCCCTGTCTCTGTTCATCGCCTCTTTAGTATTTAATTAACACATTAGTATAGAACATATTTTATTAGATCTTTAAAAAAATGTGACTTTAATTAATTGTTTATTTAGATGGGCACAAGAAACAAAAAGTATCCCACTCATACATCAATTTTAACTTAGTCACATTTAATATTCATGTCCTTCAGTTCTGAATATATATAAATAAATCATTAAACTTATATAAATTTGAAAAAGTAGATATATGTATTCTACGTGATGTCATATATATTAATTCGCATCTTACGTAATGTCCTACATGTATTATGCACATAAGATGCATATATCTCATTTTTCAACTTTATACAAATTTAAATGTTACTTATATATACATTAAAAATTAAAAAATATAAATCAAAGCTGAAGTTAAATTAATGTACATATTGATTTATTATGCCGAAAACTAATGCTGAGTACAGATATTCATATCATCAGTCCAGAAGAATAGGGTGTCATGAAAGAACACTAAAAAAATTATCAACAGAACATATATGATGCAATTCAATAATAATTTATAAAGAAGAGAGAGGCAAGTACACAGTACAACCAAATCATTTCTTACTCTTGTTTTGTTTTCCATTGGAAAAGAATGATCCAAAACCCAAAAGATTAGCAGTAGCCTTTGGAATAAAAGTAGGTGGCACATTCAGAATAGGATTAATGTGAACCCCATTATTATAATTCTTTCTCAGTGGAGGCTTTTGTGATGTGTAAAAACTAGCTGCAGAAGAATTGGTCATATACTTCATTTGCTTGAATTGTGCATTCTGTTTGTGACTTTCTTTTATTGAACAACTCTTTGAGCCAGTAGAATTGCTTCGTGGTAACGACCAAAATGAGCTTTTCTTATTGCCATGGAGACTAGTGCTTCTTCCAATACGCCAAAACGACTTGTTTTGATCCTTTTGCACACCAACACTAATGGTAGTAGTAATTGTAACATCTTGTTTCGAGATTGCATTTTGATTTGGAGTTGAAGGAGAAGCTAAAGTTTTAGATAATGTGACAAATTTTTCTTGTAGTTGAAGAGGGCGAATTAAGCCATCCAAGAAGAGTTCATCTGCTGAACAAGTTTCTGTATTAGCGCTGTTGCTAATACAGAAATCAAAATCAGAATTTGAATCTGATTGATGATGCAAATCCAAGACTTGTTTGCTGCAAACATCATCTGATGAGAAAGAGATTCTTGGACTTGTAACTAGGCTTGGAGCCTCTGAGATCATATCAATTGCCATAATTTTATTTTATTTTTACTTTAGAGTAAATTGGAAGGATAGAAAAGCCTAAATCTTTGGGATTAATTGTTGTAGTGAGAAGACAATAATATTCAAATGTGAAGTGAGATTAAAAGAAAAAAATCAGAGGATGGTCAAAAGTCAAAAGAAGAAATGCGAAGTATGGCCTGGTTTCTACTTTCTTGGAGGCTATAGTAATTTTTTTTTTTTTTAAAAAAAGAACTGTGAATTTAAAGATGAAAGACAAGTCTGGTCCTGCAGAATGAGTGCACATGCAGGGGAAGTTAAGAAGTACAATAGCTTTATAAGAGTTACCTTCGTACAACGACAAGAAAACTTTTACTTTTGAGCAAGTAGTAACTGAATTAACTTTATACCATGAATATCATTCTTTACTGTTATCCTTTCGTGTCCAAATTTTGTACGATTATTTATTTTTATTTGCAAGAGTACTCAAGATATGACAATTTTACAACCTCGAATTATAATGGACTATACAATCATGCATCTTTTTGTTACATTTTATTTTGCTTTGTCACATTTTGTTCTGCGAATTTTAAAAATTATCATCAGTAACTTGGTCTACGTCCAAGCCAATTCGAAATGGGTAAAGATTTGTATTTGCTTACTATGCCGAATTTTAATGGAGGGATTGTATCATTTAAGCCGTTTATTGCCCATGTTTTAATCAAATAAATTAAATAACAACAACAACAACCCAGTGAAATCCCACATCGTGGAGTTTGGGTAAGATAAAGTGTACGCAGACCTGACTCCTATCAAAGTAGGACGACTGTTTCCGAAAGACCCTCGGCTCAATAGAAGCATAGAAAAATGTCAGACAAGAATATTAAAAGTAGATAAGTAGATAATGAAATAATCAAAGCACAAAAAACAGTAGGTATTATTAGATAATAACATAAATACCATAAATCAGAGTACAAGAAATCATAGTGCATTAATATGCCTACGGATAAGAGGGAATAATACCACTATGTACTAGTCTTCTACCCTAATGTGTGTCCTCCACACCCTCTTATCTAAGGTCATGTCCTCGGTAAGTCGTAAATGCGTCATGTCCTGTCTGATCACCTCTCCCCAATATTTCTTCGGCCTACCCCTACCTCTTCTGAAACCATCCATGGCCAACCTCTCACATCTCCGCACTGGTGCATCTGGGACTCTCCTCTTCACATGCCCAAACCATCTCAGTCACGTCTCCCGCAACTTGTCTTCCACCGAGGCCACTCCTACCTTATCTCGAATAGCCTCATTTCTAATCATGTCGCTCCTGGTGTAATGACCTTGAGGGTGATTTTCGTAAATTTGTACAAAACACGCGTGAACAGTAACACGCGTGAACAGTAACACGCGTGAACAGTAACTTTTTGGGCAGAAAATGCCCCTTTCTTCCCATTTCAATATTTTTCATCATTTGTTTGAGTTCTTGAACTCCTTGAGGTGATTTGAGAAGAGATTTTTGAGGCAAAGTGTTGGGTAAGTGATTTTTGACCTAAAACCTTCTTTTTTCATTAAATTTTTGACGATTTTAACTCTTAAATTTTAGTTTCAAACCCCAAAAATCTTTGTTTCTTCCCTAATCCGAATTTAAGGAAAATTGTGATTTCCAACTCGTTTTGAGCTCTATTTTTATGGGTTTTTCAACCATGAGTTCCTTATTACCAATAGAATGGGATTGTTCAATAAATTTCCAGATTTGACCCTTTTCGAAAATAGTTAATTTTTGGACCATTTTACCCCCGGTTCCGAAACCTATCAATATGAGTGTCATTGGACTCCTTGTGACGTGTATGTTTCATTGTTGATAGTGGGTTGTCATTCCGGGCGCTGAATTCGAGAGTTGCTTGTCCGGTGGAGGTATTCGAGTGCGGCTTCGGCAATTGAGGTAGGTTTGGCTATCTTTCTTTGAGATTGAGATGGGGTAATTAGTCATTCATATGTTATAGACTTTGGGATGGGGTTGTAGTATGAGTTGAGAATGTTATATATATTGTGATGTCCGTGTGGAGGCTTATTTATTAATGTGTTGCCGTGACGGGGTTTATTTGTATTACATAGCCCGTGTGGGGGCCTTATTTGTTATCTTATTTGCTTTGAGAGCATGTGAATTATGATTTGCCTAAGAGAGAGGCTTGAGTATATTATTTGACTTGTGATGCCGCCTGAGAGATTGAGTTGGGGGTTTTGAGCATACTTGAGTATTGAAATATTGTTGAGAAAGGGGTGAATATTTAAATGAAAGTGTGTTCTTCCCGTTACTATTTATTGAGGGTGAATATCATGTGTAGGTTAAGTTTTGAGAACTTTGAACATTATACCACATGTGAGTTGATTATTACTTCCATGCATATGTGTTTTGATGCATTCATCCTCATTCATCACATCATGAAATATGGGAAGTTGAGAAATATGGAAATTCTTTTTGAGAAAGAAAATGAAACACCTTTAAACCTTTGTATCTTGAGTCCCTGACCGAGGCAGTTTTCCGGCAGGGTAGTGGATGCATTGTGATCCCAACCTTTGTATCTTGAGTCCCTGACCGAGGCAGTTTTCCGGCAGGGTAGTGGATGTATTGTGATCCTAACCTTTGTATCTTGAGTCCCTGACCGAGGCAGTTTTCCGGCAGGGTAGTGGATGCATTGTGATCCCTTGACCACGAGGAGGTGGCAAGGATAATGAGATTGAGGTATATGGTCTGCGAGACCCCCATGGGTCCTGCTTGGTAGCACAGCTCGGCAGGTGTATACGACAGGCTGTGCGACAGTCTTGATTCCACCGTACCACCACATCATTGCATCATCATATTGCATTGCATTGCATTGACATTTGTGCTGCTTGAATTATTTGATTAATTGTGATTATGAGTTGTTATTATACTTTATTCGTGCCACTATATATATAAACTGGCGGCACTGATGCCGAAGTGGGATTTTTCTATATGCAGGTGGAAGCGTTCCTTAGTTTATTTCATAGGTTTGATTAATTACTTATACTCAGTCAGCTAAAACCTACTGAGTACATGTGAATTGTACTCACCCCTACTTCTGTGTCCCTTTTTGATGCAGATACTAGTCGGGGTACCCCACGTGGCAGTTAATATTCTAGCGGATTGTGTAATTCTCAGATTAGTGGTGAGGTCCCAGAATTCGGATCGTCACTAGTCTATCTTTATTTTTCAGTCTTTTGTATCATTCAGAGACTTATGTTGTATCTTCAGATTCGAACCTTGTATTAGATGCTCTTTATACTTATGACACCAGGTTTTGGGATAATTTCTTCATTGTTTTTTTTTCTTTTTATTTAAATCGTGGAATCACTTTCCCCTTTGGGAGTCTTGTGTGAATTTTATTTTTAGGGTTACACATCAGATTGGGTTTTGAGATGTGTGCCATCATGACCTCAGTTTTTGGGTCGTGACAAATTGGTATCAGAGCACTAGGTTCACCGGTCTTATAAGTTAAAGAGCAGGGTGTCTAGTAGAGTCTTGCGGATCGGTACGTAGACGTCCGTACTTATCTTCGAGAGGCTACAAGATACTTAATAGGAGAATTTCTTTCTTTTTACTCCCTTCGTGCGATTTATTCATATCAAGTGTTATTTACCTCTGATCTATTTCTTCCGCATTAAAAGTAACTGTCGGGTTCGAAATATCGGCTCTTGCTTAAGGATGATTTAGTGATGCCTATTCGAGCCTGATTATGAGTATGAAGATGTGGAGCAACAAAAAAAAAGTATGGAAGATGGTCGGTTAGACTTTGATAGTTAGATTTCAAATTTTAGATATCTAATTAGCCCACTTTGGATTCCTTTGAGATCTGTGGTTCCACCTATGTCTTCTAGCGTTGCTATGTTTACTTAGGAGCAAAAGAGATTTGGAGAGATTCGTCAGGGTATTGTCTCCCAAGTTTGAGGTTATCACTGTTGAGAAGGCTTATATCTTTTTGACCAAGTGTCAGGACAGGTTGTTCAAAATTGGGTATCTTGAAGGCACATGGAATGTCTTATTTCTTTTTATAATTGCGGGAATGGCTAAGAAGTGATAGAGGTCTGTTCTTGCTCATAGACCTGTTGGTCCTCCTATGATGAGTTGGGAGTAGTTTACTTAGGTTGTTTTGTGATGGTGAGTTTGAATAAGGGGCAAATATGTGATTCTTCTTCTATTTAGCCAGGGTCACAAGTTGTCTGCAATACACCAGTTTTAGTTGTTTGAGGTGCTTTATGGAGTACTCGAGGTGGTGGTTGTAGTAGTTCACAAGCTAAGGGTGACCATTAATTATGCTATGCTATACTAGGTAAATTTGAGGCAGAGGCCTCTGATGTGGTTATTACATGTATTGTTCTGGTTTGCCATCATTTTACGTCAGTATTATTTGACCCAGGGTCTACCTATTCTTATGTGTCGATTTATTTCGATGTGGGTATTGATTATGTGAGTGAGTCCCTTATTGTGCCTATTACTATTTCTACCCCAATAGGTGAATCTTTAGTAGTGGATCGGGTATACAAGGGATGTTTGGTGATATTTTCGGGTAGAGAGACCCGTGCAGACTTGATTTTACTAGACATGCTTGATTTTGATGTGATATTGGGTATGGACTGGTTATCTCCTTATCATGCTATATTAGATTGTTATGCAAAGACCGTGACCTTAGCTTATCCCGATTTACCTAGCTTAGTATGGAAGGGTAATCCGAGTTCGTATCCTAAGGGGGTGATATCTTATATTCGTACTCGTCGCTTGATGGATAAGGGTTGTTTGTCTTATTTGGCTCATGTACGTGATCTCACCACGGAGTCATCTCATATAGAGACTACGAGGGTGGTGAGAGAGTTTATGGATGTATTTCCTACAGACTTGCCGGGAGTTCCTCCTGACCGTGATATCGATTTTGTGATTGATTTGGAGCATGACACTAAACCCATCTCTATTTCTTCTTATCGGATGGCTCCGACAGAATTGAAAGAGTTGAAAGAACAATTGGAAGATTTGTTGAAGAAAGGGTTTATTAGACCTAGTGTATCACCGTGGGGTGCACCGGTTTTATTTGTGAAGAAGAAAGATGGTACTATGAGGATGTGTATTGACTATCGACAGTTGAACAAAGTCACTATCAAGAACAAGTATCCTCTCCCTCACATTGATGATTTATTTGACCAGCTTCAAGGTGCATCGGTGTTATCAAAGATTGATTTGAGGTCGGGTTACCATCAGTTGAGAGTTCGGGAATCTGATATCCCGAAGACTGCATTCAGGACTCGTTATGGGCATTATGAGTTTGTGGTTATGTCCTTCGGGTTGACTAATGCTCCGGCTGCTTTTATGGAGTTGATGAACCGGGTATTTCGACCTTATTTGGACTCGTTTGTGATCGTGTTTATTGATGACATCTTGGTTTATTCCAAGAATGAGGCGGATCATGTTAGGCACCTGAGGACAGTCCTTCAGAGATTGAGAGAGGAGAAGTTGTATGCAAAATTCTCCAAATGTGAGTTTTGGCTTGAATCCGTGACATTCTTGGGTCATATAGTGACCAAGGATGGTATTATGGTTGATCCAGCCAAAGTTGCAGCGGTTCGTGATTGGGTTAGGCCTACTTCGGTTACCGAGATTCGGAGTTTTATTGGGTTGGCAGGCTACTATCGTCGGTTTATTCAAGGATTCTCTTCTATTGCAGCCCCCATTGACTAGGCTAACTCAAAAGACTGTGGCATTTCAGTGGACTGATGAGTGTGAGGCGAGCTTTCAAAAGCTCAAGGAATTATTGACTTCAGCACCTATTCTAGCCTTACCCGAGGAGGGCGTGGCATTTATTGTGTTTTGTGATGCTTCGGGAGTCGGTTTGGGTGGTGTATTGATGCAAAAAGGTAGAGTTATAGCTTATGCTTCTCGACAGTTGAAGGTACATGAGAAGAACTATCCTACCCACGACTTAGAGTTAGCAGCGGTGGTGTTTGTTCTGAAGTTGTGGAGGCATTATCTCTATGGAGTGCATTGCGAGGTCTATACTGACCACCGTAGCCTTAAGTATATCTTTTCTCAGCCGAATCTGAACATGCGGCAGCGTAGGTGGTTAGAGTTATTGAAAGACTATGACATTACCATACTTTATCATCCGGGAAAAGCTAATGTGGTAGCGGATGCCCTGAGTCGCAAAGCATCTAGCATGGGTAGTTTGGCCTTTCTTAAGGCTGTGGAGAGGCCTTTGGCATTGGAGGTTCAGTCATTGGCTAGACAGTTGGTCCGACTTGATATTTCTACACATCATGGTATTTTGGCCTTGGTGGAGGCTAGGTCTACTTTGATGGACCAGATTCGTACACACCAGTTTGAAGATGAAAAGTTGAGGGCCATTCGAGACAAAGTGTTAAGTGGTGAAGCAAAATCAGCCTCTCTTGATTCGGAAGGAGTTTTGAGGATTAATGGTCGCATTTGTGTGCCCAAGGTTAGTGAATGGGTACGTATGATATTGGAGGAGGCTCATTGTTCCAAGTATTCGATTCACCCGGGAGTGGCAAAGATGTTTCATGACTTGAAACAACACTATTAATGGTGTGGCATGAAGAGAGACATTATTGATTTTGTGGCTAAGTGTTTAAATTGCCAACAAGTGAAGTATGAGCATCAGAAATCGGGTGGTCCTATGCAAAGGATGCCCATTCCTGAGTGGAAATGGGAGCGTATCACTATGGACTTCGTGTCTGGATTACCCATGGCATTGGGTAAGTATGACTCTGTCTGGGTGATTGTGGATCGATTGACCAAATCAGCCCATTTCCTTCCGGTAAAGACTAGCTATAATGCAGATCAGTTAGCTAGGATCTATCTTCGTGAGATTGTTAGGCTGCATGGGGTGCCTATCTCTATTGTATCAGATCGGGTTTCAGTGTTCACCTCCCACTTTTGGAAGGCATTACAGCGTGGTTTGGGTACGCGGCTAGAGATGAGTTCAGCATTTCATCCCCAAACCGATGGTCAGTCTGAACAGACTATTCAGGTGTTGGAGGATATGCTTAGGGCCTGTGTGATTGATTTTGGTGCCCGATGGGACCAACACTTGCCCTTAGCAGAGTTTGCCTATAATAACAGTTATCACTCCAGCATTCAAATGGCACCATTTGAGGCATTGTATGGTCGTAGGTGTCGATCACCCATTGGATGGTTTGATTCTGTTGCGGTTGATGCATTGGATACTGACTTACTTAGGGATGCTGTGGAGCGAGTACGTTTGATTCAGGGTCGACTATTGACAGCTCAGAGTCGTCAGAAGAGTTATGCTGATAGGAGGGTTCGTCCCTTAGAGTTCATGGTGGGTGATTGCGTGTGGCTTAAAATATCGCCCATGAAGGGTGTGATGAGGTTCGGAAAGAAGGGCAAGCTTAGCCCAAGGTTTGTTGGCCCGTTTGAAATCCTGAGGAGAGTAGGTGGAGTGGCGTATAAGTTGGCCTTACCCCCTAAATTGTCAGCTGTCCATCCGGTGTTTCATGTTTCCATGCTTCGCAAGTACATACCGGATGAGTCTCATGTGATTTCTTATGATGCGGTAGAGTTGAGTCCGGATTTGACTTATGAGGAGGAGCCGACAATTATTCTAGATAGGCGGCTTCGTAGACTCAGGACCAAGGAGGTCGCTTCGGTCAAGGTGCAGTGGCAGCATCGGCCTACTGAGGAGGCGACTTGGGAGTTAGAGTCTGATATGCAGGCTCGATACCCTCAGCTTTTTGAGACCCCAGGTACTTTATTTTATCTTATGTTCGAGGACGAACATCCTTTTTAGTGGTGGATATTGTAATGACCTTGAGGGTGATTTTCGTAAATTTGTACAAAACACGCGTGAACAGTAACACGCGTGAACAGTAACACGCGTGAACAGTAACTTTTTGGGCAGAAAATGCCCCTTTCTTCCCATTTCAATATTTTTCATCATTTGTTTGAGTTCTTGAACTCCTTGAGGTGATTTGAGAAGAGATTTTTGAGGCAAAGTGTTGGGTAAGTGATTTTTGACCTAAAACCTTCTTTTTTCATTAAATTTTTGACGATTTTAACTCTTAAATTTTAGTTTCAAACCCCAAAAATCTTTGTTTCTTCCCTAATCCGAATTTAAGGAAAATTGTGATTTCCAACTCGTTTTGAGCTCTATTTTTATGGGTTTTTCAACCATGAGTTCCTTATTACCAATAGAATGGGATTGTTCAATAAATTTCCAGATTTGACCCTTTTCGAAAATAGTTAATTTTTGGACCATTTTACCCCCGGTTCCGAAACCTATCAATATGAGTGTCATTGGACTCCTTGTGACGTGTATGTTTCATTGTTGATAGTGGGTTGTCATTCCGGGCGCTGAATTCGAGAGTTGCTTGTCCGGTGGAGGTATTCGAGTGCGGCTTCGGCAATTGAGGTAGGTTTGGCTATCTTTCTTTGAGATTGAGATGGGGTAATTAGTCATTCATATGTTATAGACTTTGGGATGGGGTTGTAGTATGAGTTGAGAATGTTATATATATTGTGATGTCCGTGTGGAGGCTTATTTATTAATGTGTTGCCGTGACGGGGTTTATTTGTATTACATAGCCCGTGTGGGGGCCTTATTTGTTATCTTATTTGCTTTGAGAGCATGTGAATTATGATTTGCCTAAGAGAGAGGCTTGAGTATATTATTTGACTTGTGATGCCGCCTGAGAGATTGAGTTGGGGGTTTTGAGCATACTTGAGTATTGAAATATTGTTGAGAAAGGGGTGAATATTTAAATGAAAGTGTGTTCTTCCCGTTACTATTTATTGAGGGTGAATATCATGTGTAGGTTAAGTTTTGAGAACTTTGAACATTATACCACATGTGAGTTGATTATTACTTCCATGCATATGTGTTTTGATGCATTCATCCTCATTCATCACATCATGAAATATGGGAAGTTGAGAAATATGGAAATTCTTTTTGAGAAAGAAAATGAAACACCTTTAAACCTTTGTATCTTGAGTCCCTGACCGAGGCAGTTTTCCGGCAGGGTAGTGGATGCATTGTGATCCCAACCTTTGTATCTTGAGTCCCTGACCGAGGCAGTTTTCCGGCAGGGTAGTGGATGTATTGTGATCCTAACCTTTGTATCTTGAGTCCCTGACCGAGGCAGTTTTCCGGCAGGGTAGTGGATGCATTGTGATCCCTTGACCACGAGGAGGTGGCAAGGATAATGAGATTGAGGTATATGGTCTGCGAGACCCCCATGGGTCCTGCTTGGTAGCACAGCTCGGCAGGTGTATACGACAGGCTGTGCGACAGTCTTGATTCCACCGTACCACCACATCATTGCATCATCATATTGCATTGCATTGCATTGACATTTGTGCTGCTTGAATTATTTGATTAATTGTGATTATGAGTTGTTATTATACTTTATTCGTGCCACTATATATATAAACTGGCGGCACTGATGCCGAAGTGGGATTTTTCTATATGCAGGTGGAAGCGTTCCTTAGTTTATTTCATAGGTTTGATTAATTACTTATACTCAGTCAGCTAAAACCTACTGAGTACATGTGAATTGTACTCACCCCTACTTCTGTGTCCCTTTTTGATGCAGATACTAGTCGGGGTACCCCACGTGGCAGTTAATATTCTAGCGGATTGTGTAATTCTCAGATTAGTGGTGAGGTCCCAGAATTCGGATCGTCACTAGTCTATCTTTATTTTTCAGTCTTTTGTATCATTCAGAGACTTATGTTGTATCTTCAGATTCGAACCTTGTATTAGATGCTCTTTATACTTATGACACCAGGTTTTGGGATAATTTCTTCATTGTTTTTTTTTCTTTTTATTTAAATCGTGGAATCACTTTCCCCTTTGGGAGTCTTGTGTGAATTTTATTTTTAGGGTTACACATCAGATTGGGTTTTGAGATGTGTGCCATCATGACCTCAGTTTTTGGGTCGTGACACCTGGTATGCCCACACATCCATCTCAACATTCTCATCTCGGCAACTTTTATCTTTTGGACGTGGGAGACCTTAATTGGCCAACACTCTGCCCCGTATAACATAGCTGGTCTAACCACGACTTTGTAGAACTTGCCCTTAAGTTGTGATGGCATCTTCTTGTCACACAACACATCGGAGGCGAGCCTCCATTTCATCCATCCTGCCCCAATACGATGTGTGACATCCTCGTCGATCTCCCCGCTTCCTTGCATTATAAAACCAAGGTACTTAAAACTACTTTTCTTTTGGATGGCTTGGTCCCCGAGCCTAACTTCCGCGCCAACCACCTGAGGTGTCTCACTGAACTAGCACTCTAGGTACTCTTTCTTGGTCCTACTCAGCTTAAACCCTTTAGACTCTAAGGTGCGTCTCCAATCCTCCAGCTTAGCGTTAACTCCGCTACGAGTCTCATCGATGAGGACTATATCGTCCACAAAAAGCATACACCATGACACCTCACCTTGAATTTTTTGCGTCAATACATCCATCACCAAGGCAAATAAAAACGGACTAAGAGCTTATCCTTGATGCAACCCCATCACAACTGGGAAGTGTTCTGAGTCCCCTCTTACTGTCCTTACCCTGGTTTTGGCACCCTCGTACATGTCCTTGATCACCCTTATGTATGCTACCGGTACACCTTTAGCCTCCAAACATCTCCATAGTATCTCTCGTGGGACTTTATTGTAAGCCTTTTCTAAGTCGATGAATACCATATGTAAGTCTCTCTTCCTCTCCCTATATTGCTCCATTAGTCTCCTTATAAGATGGATGGCTTCCGTAGTTGAGCGCCCCGGCATAAATCCAAACTGGTTCTCTAAAATAAACTCGCCCCTCCTCATCCTCATCTCCACCACTCTTTCCCACACTTTCATAGTATGGCTTAGAAGCTTGATACCTCTATAGTTGTCGCAACTCTGGCTATCCCCCTTGTTTTTGTATAGAGGGATCATGATGCTCGCCCTCCATTCTACAGGCATCGTTGCAGTCGTAAAGATGATATTAAATAACCTAGTCAGCCATTTCAAACCTACCGAGCCCGCACTCTTCCAAAATTCTCCAGGGATCTCGTCAGGTCCGGTCGCTCTTCCCCAGCGCATCCTATGAACAACACCTTTAACCTCATCGACCGTAATACTTCTACAACCCCTAATATCGTGACTCCTTCCTGTATGTTCCAAATCTCCCAATATAATTTCTCTGTCCCCCCTGTCATTCAAAAGTTTATGGAAGTATGACTGTCATCTTTGTTTGATAAGGGTCTCCTCTACCAATACTTTTCCGTGCTCTTCTTTAATGCACTTCACTTGATCCACATCGCATTCCCTTCTCTCCCGGGCCCTGGCTAGCCTGAATAATTTCCTGTCCCCGCCTTTCTCTTCTAGTTCAGCATAAAGGCGTTCAAAAGCTGCCGTTTTTGCCGTTGCAACCTCCGTCTTCCCCTCCTTCCTCACTATCTTATACAGTTCCCCATTCATCCACTTCTCCACCTCATTCTTGCTCTTCATCAACTTAGCATACGCCACCTTCTTTGCTTCCACTTTCCCTTGCACTTCTCTATTCCACCACCAGTCCCCTCGATGCCGTCTACGACTACCTGTCGAGACTCCTAACACTTTCCTTTCTATATCCCTAATACAACTAGCTGTCTTATCCCACATACCGTTCGCATCCCCACTACTATCCCACGCCCCCATATCCTTCAATTTCTCTCCCACTTCTAGGGCACTAACCGTTGTCAATCTCCCCCATCTAATCCTAGGTCGTTCTTCCCCGACCCTCCTCGTCCTTGTCATCTTAATCCCTAAATCCATCACTAAGAGCTTATGTCGGGTTGTAAGGTTGTCGGTCGGGATGACCTTACAGTCTTTGCACAAACCTTTATCATCCTTCCTAAGGAGTAAAAAATCTATCTGAGTTTTAGCCGCTGAGCTACGGAAAGTTACCAAGTGGTCCTCCTTCTTTGGGAAACTCGAGTTGGCTATCACTAACCCGAAAGCTCTTGCGAAATCCAAAAGTGAGATTCCTCCTCTATTTCTATCCCCGAAGCCAAAGCCCCCATGCACATCATCATACCCTCCTGAAATGGACCCGATGTGCCCATAGAAATCCCTACCCACAAAAAGTTTCTCAATAGGTGGTATGCCTCCCACTAACTCGTCCAAATCCTCCCAAAAGCGCCTCTTATCCTCCTCGCGTAAGCCCGCTTGCGGCGCAAAAGCACTAATAACATTCAATGTGATCCCTTCAATGACCATTTTAATCGACATCATCCTATCATTGACTCTCCTAACCTCCACCACCTGATCCCTTAAATCACTGTCTATTAAAATGCCTACCCCATTTCTATACTTCGATTTACCAGAAAACCAAAGCTTATACCCGTCTACCTCCTTAGCTTTAGAGCCTACCCATTTTGTCTCCTGGACACAGGCTATATTAATCTTCCTCTTCTTTAGAATCTTAACCAGTTCTATGGATTTACCCCTTAACGTCCCAATGTTCCAAGAACCTATTCTCAGTCTAGACGCTCCTTTAACCCACTTTCTCCTCCTTACCCTCGTCCCCGTCTATGAGCGAGAACATGACCCTAGTCTACCATCACTATCCAAAGCCACGAAAATGCATATGAACTAATAAATTATTTGGGGGTCTAAAGTCGGCAAAATGTAACAACAAGTATATGGACAAAGAATAGATATATAAAGATATAAAAATCGGAGGTACTAACTCCGGTAGAAATAAACCTGAATGCCGCCGAAAAATACTGCTCACATCGGAGTACTGTTCACGTCGGCGTACGGAGTTGAGTTGCAGCAGTTGTATCGGTTGTTCTTCACCGGGAATCCACACCTGAAAAAAAAATACTTCGCTAGAAAAATTTGAGTGGAAAGACAGATCGGAGCTCCGATGAAGCAGATCGAGTAGCTATACAACGGATTTATCCAAAGATTATTAAGATCCAACAAAGTTTTGCGATTTCACCGGAAAAACCAAGCTTCAACACTTGAAGAGATGAAAACTTCAAGAATGCGTCTGAATATTATCAATCGCAGCAAGCTGAACGAGCTGAGTTTCTGCAGAAGAGTAAAATGCAGGTGGAAATAGAGCACAACCTTCAAAGTTGGAGAAAAAGAAATTCCGCCAAATTAAAAAATTATATTTATGGATTATAAGCAACCAGTCCAAAGCAGTCCAAAAAAGATAAAAATAACAAACACAAAAACAAGAGGATGATAAAAGAAGGAACTTTAAAATATAACCAAGTTTCAATTCACTTCTGAGAGTTCAAGCTAAACAAAATAAAAATACTATCTTTACACTAAAATTTTAGTGCACAAAAATGGGAATTACCCAAAAATAGCTAAAGCAGAGTAATGAGTATGAAAATGAGAAGAGCAGCAACAAAAGAGAACAACAATATACATCAGCTCAGCAAGTAGCACAACGTAATCAGGGGTGGAGCTAGAGGTCCGAATACAGTGTAATATTTGTTTAAATAGTGTATTTATATTAAGAAATTTATTGAATATATACAAATATTAAGTTTAAACTCAATTATTAAGACTTGAAACCATCTTTATAAAATTTAGAACCCATAAGAGAATTTTAATTCAAGTTTTAGTATACAATGAATGGGCTATATTATTTCTTGCATTTGTCTTTTGTATTCTTAGAAAGTTGAGGAATACTTTTACCACATGCCATCTACTGGTTTATTGCTACTCAATTACGATAGAGATAGGAGTTGAACTTCTATCTTAAAGCATAATCAATCCTTTCTAGTAAATGTTAAGATTGATGCTGCATCTACAAGCATGAGTCGTGACATTAATTGCTAACCATATAAACATAGGGAAAATGCATAAACCCCCCCCCCCCCTCCTCCAAAGTTGTACTGAAAAGTCAGTTACACACTTTAATTACTGGGGCGACCTATATACAACTCAAAAGTGTATTTATTTAACTCTTCCTACACCAACCCCAGATATTATGTAGAGAGTGAGAACCACTCGCCCCCAATTAATGCCATGTATTAAATCATGAACCCCCAATGTCACGTGTTATCATTAATAAAAGCACCAACTCTCTCATCTTTCCCAAATTCGATCACATTGCTTCTTCTTTCTGTAATTCAAAATTCCAAATATTTCCACTTCCTCTTGCATACATAAGAGAGAAAAGAATAAAAAGTTACATTTGATTCTCCTTAAAAAGAACTGAGCTTGAATTTCAATTTGGAGCTTCAAATTTAAGCTTTGATGAACAATTAGATTCTTCAATTTTTTTCGAGTGAAAATTTAGGTAAGGTGTGTGGGCTATAACATTAATTTCCAAGAAATTACCATTGAAGGACCATTTTAATAAAGAGTTCATCTCTGCACAAAAAGTCAAGAAACTAGGTGAATATTTCTTCCAAGATTATGCTGAAACCTAAAGGGAAGAATACCATAAAGGCTGTTGCGGTGGATGAGGACGATAGAGTAGTGGAGGTTGTGGGAAAGTTCGTGAGGGAGTGAGAGACATGGACAACAAATCTTGAAATTTAGAGGTTGGATTTTTCTTGAATTATCAAATTTGGAAATTTAGAGGTTGGAATTTTTCTTGGGTTGTCAGAATTGAGAATTTAGAGATTGGGTTTAGATGTAAAAAAAAGGACCATTTTAATTAAAAAAATAAAATATCGAGTTTGTAAAGGTACTGACGCGCTGAAAAATTATGACTGAAACGGGCTTGAGATTGGGTTTAGGAAGAGGTAAATAAATACACTTTTGAGTAGTATAGGTGTGTAATAGATCGCCCATGTAGTTGAACTGTGTAACTGATTTTTCAGTACAACTTCAAGGGGAATTTATGTCTTTTCCCTATAAACATATTGCGCTTCGATAGAATCAATTTTACATTTTCTTCCTGGTCATTCTATTCCTAACTTTTAACCTTCTCTATGACCACCACTATGTCATGCCTCCATAAAATTAATTATAATTACTATCCACCCCAACTCAATTATATTATACACCCTCCCACCTCCGTCCATTTTACTTGTCCCTTATTCACTTGGACATATTTTATTAAATTATCCGTATTGATTATGTTTTGAAAATCTAAGTTTGAGTATTATTATTTTATAAGGGTAAATATATGAAGGAACAAATCTTTTTGAAGAAAGTTGATACCTTCACTGTTCTGGGAATCATGTTCTTAGTTTAGAAGTTAGTCGAATTCACAGATAAATAACACACAACTTTAATGTGGAAAAACCCCTTATTAAAGGGGTAAAAACCACAACTTCAAATCCACTAAAATTTCAAAGTTGTATGATTACAACTCAATAATAAAAGGAACTACCTCTAGTACCTACCCTCAAACAATTCCCCAGAATTGTTTCTAAGTGTAAAATTCTCTTAAGAAGCCAGACCTACTCCTTGTTACAAGTCTCACAACTCACCTCTTGACTCAAACACAAAATAGAAAAAAATATCAAAAACAACCTAACTCTAAACCTTCACGAACAACTTTGCTTCGGCTCTCTTATTGCTTGAGAATCACTATTTCTTATGCATGCAACAGGTGGTTAAAAATTTTTATGCCTTTGTGCCTTTTATAGTTGTAGCAACCTTAACCTTCTCTAAATAGGAAAGCAACAAACCTTTCCTCTTTGGACACTGATTTCTTATTTTCCTTGAACACCTGCCTTTTATACAATGCTACTCATGTATTTTTTTAAAAATAGGTTTTGTCTAATCATCAAAACTTGCTCGATAGGTACTCTTCAATTTTGCCTAATCAACAAAACTTTCTAGACAAGTACTCTTCAATTTCCTCTTTTTGGATGATGGCAAACATATCCAATTGTTTTGTAAAAAAACAAGTTGCATCATACTAAGTTCAATCACAAATACAAGAATGCTCCTTAGCAACCACAACATGAACATGAGCAATCACAATACCATCAAATGGAAGTCAGATATCATTTAAACAACATGAATATGAGCAATCATATGACCATCAAATGGAAGTCAGATATCAATTAAACATTAGAGATCATGGAGAAATCTTTTCCCTTTTGACATTATTAAAAATAAGAGTAAGAAGATAAAATGCCAAGAATAAACATTCAATAAACAGAGCCACAACCCAAAGAACAAAACTTAAGAGCCAAGGTCATGCATCCATTTAAGCAAAAAAACTGTAAGGTCAAGAATCCATCCTACCCATAGCAGGCACAAATTAAGCCACATTGTGGCTCTAAACAAAACATAGTAAAATATTTTCAGAAAAAATCAAAATATTGTCCGTTAAAGAGAATCAGGGAATAAACGAATTATCACAAGAGAAAAAGAAATAAGGAAACAACATTAGGAAGGATTGACAGGAGGGCTTGTTTTGAGAAACAGGCCCATCAGGGACGATATATTTTGGAGATGCTTGGTCTGATGTTCAATGATCTCAGTTTTTAGAGAGTTCACCTGAGCCTGAGGAGTTGCTAAGCACTCCCTTTAACCAACATTCTCCTTGTTCAACTGAGCAATCTCCTTCATGGCAACCTCCAAGTCCAACAAAGATTGAGTCATTGTGCTGCAACTATTCTTCTTAGGAGTAGATGCAGAAGCACAATCACACTCTTCTAATTTGGAAAGTATGATTTTTTCATTTCTAGTTCCTTCTACACATTTTCTAAAAGACACCCAAAACTCCTAAACACCTCAGTTAATAAGAACCCATACGCCAATCCATAAGGACCAATTTTAGGTGTTGTCACCTTTTCCATATGTTTGATCATGAGTGCAGGAAAGTTTATTCTTTTATTTAGGTCCAGAGCATTCATAATGCCCATATCCCTAAAGATGGCCTCATGTCTCCTCCCACCCCTAGTCAATCTTTGTATTCACAATCACAAAGAGGAGTTTGTTATCAGGAGACATTTCTCCCTTAAGCACCTTCCTAGCTACCCTCTTTTCTTTTCTCTGTTATAACTTTCTAGTCAACAAGCAATCCTTATCATATTTCCAGACATATTCCTTCAACCTCTCCAAAGGAACAAACAACACTTCACCCAACTTAACATTGTCAAACACTATTTCTACCCCTTTCACCGTACTGATAACCACCAAGGCGTCAAAATTTTTCAAATTTGTATAGAATTCAATAACTTCTTCCCTATGCATCATAAGCTTTAAGATTTTAAACAAATAATTCCACCCCTGAAAGCTAAGTCTATATAATAATCTTTGAACAAATGGATTAGACAGTACCTCTTCATCAAGAACTCTGCCTTTGAGGAGAGCTTGAATAGCATAATAACCTTGTGGTCCCAGACATAAAAATTTCTCATAATTCTTTTTCTTTTCGGTCTGGGAGTATAAACTTCTTCCTCAACTTCCTCCCCATCAACATCGATTGGTTCATCATCATCCCAAATCTTTTTCTTCCACCTAGTTATGTGAACTCTCTGTATTTTAGCCTCTTTCAAAGCATAATCAACCTTTTTTCTGTTAAAAGGTGTTCTTGGTGGGAAAGAGGGTGCAGAGGACACTAAGGGTTTTGATCTTGGTTTTCTTGGGGTTTAATGGGCCCTTTCTTCTTCATCCCCCAAATAGGGATAGATGCAGTCCTAGTGTACCTATTAGAATAATATCTCCATCACTATCTACTTCAACATCTTCTAAAGATGAGGGTTTGGAGGTAGTAGGAGGAGTAATGATGGACTCTAGTTCATCTAACGTCCAAGAATAATTCAAAGATTTGGATTTTGAGGGTGTTAGGGATGGTGGTCGTGATGCATGATCAGAAATGGGCAATTTTGAAGGAGAATATATGGAAGAGTTGGTGATAGAGAGAGAGAGGCTTTCCCCCCTTCCTAAGTTGATATCGAGTCATACGTACTCATCATTGTTAGAGTAGTCGATGAGTGGGGCATAGGATTTGGAAGATGAAGATGCCATTGATGAAGTTATTTTGTGCGAGAGAAGGACTGTAGTTTAATTTGGTTTGGATGCAGAATGAGTTGGTATATGATAGGGTTTCTTGAGAAGTAGAGGAAGTGGAAGGCTTTGTGTGGGAAAGAGTGCTAGGACGGTTTCAAAATAACAGTTGTCAATTTTGAAGGAAGGGGCAATCATTAAAAATGCAGTCTTTGATTTTCCCACTTTTAATTAATTGGATCAATGAAGGACTTTAGGGATCAGGCTCTCATTTCTAAAATAATAAAAGAATTTTATGCATATTTCATACTGTTTTGAGAAGGATGTACGTACCTTGGGGATCGGATCCTTAAGCACTTTCCAATAGTTATTTTAAAAAAAATGAGTTTCTTGGATCCTAACCATGCCTTCTCCTTTTAGTGAAGATTTTTCCTAAGAAACAAGACAAAAACTCAGTGAATTGCATTATTCATAATTGAGCACTTATCAACTTACTCTCTTCTTCAAGTTAGTCATTAAGAGGAGATTCTATTTCCTTCCTTTGTTATAGCTGATTCATCATCCCAAGGGCCATCCTGTTTTTCTCAAATGCCTCCCTTCCAAGAGCTTTGGTGAAGATGTCAACAATCTGGTCATCATTCCCATAGTGCATCATTTTAATCAACCCCTTTTCAACACAATCTCTAAGAAAATGGTGTCTTATATCAATATGCTTGGTCTTTTTATGTTGGAAAGGGTTTTTGACCATGTTGACTACATTTATGTTATCACAGAAAGTAGGTATACACCCTAAATTGATGCCAAAGTCACTAAGTTATTGTTTGATCCATAGAAATTGGCAACACCATGAGGCAACAACTACATACTCTGCTTCAGCAATGTACAAAGCTACAGAGTTTTATTTATTTATTGCCCAAGATAAAAGAAATGGGCCTAGAAAGTGTCATTCCTATGGTAATTTTTATATCTACCAAGTATCCAACATAGTTTGCATCAGCATAACCCACATAATCAAATAAATATCCTACACAACACCATAAAACCAACCCTTGAGTCCCTTTTAGATATCTTAAGATTCTTTTTACAGCCTTCAAGTGGGATTCCTAGGAGAATATTGAAACCTTACACACAATCCAACACTGAATACAATATCTGGTCTCTTGTATTAAGATACAACAGTGATCCTATCATTCATCTATACTTGGTTTCATCTACAGCTACCCCTGTTTCATCCTTATCTAATTTGGTTATAGTTTTAATAGGAGTGTCATTTGTCTTAGCTCCATCCATTTCAAACCTTTTCAAAAGTTTCTTGATGTATTTGTTCTAATGTATTGATCTACATGCCTTGATATGGTGTATTTTAAGTCCAAACAAAAAATTTAGCTCACCCATCATACTCATCTCTAACTCAATATTCATCACGGGTGCAAACTCCTAGCTCTTCTCATTATCAGTAGCACCAAAGATTATGTCATCAATATATATTTGTACAATGAGAAGCCTACTACCTTATTTTCTAATGAGCAAAGTGTTATCTATCTTACCTATGACATACCCCTACTCTATGAGAAAGGATGATAATCCATCATACCATGCTCATTGGGATTGCTTTAGTCTATATAAGGCTTTATCCAGTTTGTACAAATAATTTAGATGTTCAAAACTCTCAAAACCAAGTGGTTATTTTACATTGACTTTCTGAAGCAGATAGCCATTTAAAAAGGTACTTTTGACATCCATCTAAACTAGTTTGAATTCCATGTAGACTGCAAAGGCAATCAACATCTTTATTACTTTCATTCTGGCTAGAGGTGCAAATTATTCATCATAATCAGTCCCCTCTTCTTGATTATACCCTTGAACCACTAATCTAGCTTTATTTTCAGTCACTACTCCTTGATCATCCAGTTTGTTATACCCATCTTATTCCAATAATAGATCTGTCAACATGCTTGGGAACTAGGTTCCATACTTTGCTTCTTTCAAACTAGTATAGTTCCTATTGCATAGTTATAATCTAGTCAACATCTTGTAAGAAATTCTTGATGTTCTATGGTTCTATCAGTGACAGGTAAGATGAATAAACACACATGTTTCTCACCTTGTTCCTAGTTTGTATTCCTGAGTCTAGGGGTGAGATGATGTTTTCTAGAGGATGAGAGCTTTTGTTTTCAGTTTCTTCGTATCATAACTTGAGAAGGAGAAGTCACATTTAGATGGTAGGATGATTATTCCTTATGATTGATTCCCCCTGAAGTCTATAATTCTTCTCCATAATTGTATGAGTTGATGCTTCCCCCTGTCTCTTGTGCTTCCTCTATGACTCAGCTGAAGTGTTATCCTTGAGAACTTCTTGGCCTTGTTCATCTAAGTCATGGACCAACCCGATTCTAGGATCATCATTAGTGGAAAGAATTTCACAATTCTCTTCATCAAAGATAACATGTATGCTTTCTTTCACACAACTAGTTCTCTTGTTGAATCCCTTGTAGGCCTTGCTCTGAGAGGAGTATCCTAAGAATATGCCTTCATTACTTCTGGCCTCAAATTTTCCTAGTGCATCCTATCCATTGTTGTTAAAATAGCATCTATATCCAAATGGTCTCAGATAAGTCAGGTTTGGTTTTCTTCCTTTCAACAACTCCTAGGGAGTTTTGTTTAGGATTGGCCTGAGCATACATCTATTTAGAAAGTAGCATGTTGTATTCACTGCCTCTACCCAAAAAAAATTTAGGAAGTCCACTGGCAATTAGCATAGTTCTTTACATATCTTCTAGTGATCTATTTCTCTCAACCACACCATTTTATTGAGGAGTTCTAGGTTCAAATAAGTTATGATCAATGCTATTCTCACAGAAAAAGTTGAGGAAGTTGGAGGTCTCAAATTCAGCACCATGATCTGATCTTAATCCAGCTACTTCAGTACTTAACTTCTTCTATACCATCTTGACAAATTCCTAAAATACTTCAAAGGTCTCATCTTTGGGGCTTAAGAAGAGTGTCAAAGTGAATCTTGAGTATTCATTTACAATTACAAACACATATCTCTTTTCTCCTCTTCTAAGAACTATCATGGGTCTATACAGGTCCATGTACAACAGTTGTAGTAGTTTAGCAGTCAACATCTGTTTGGGTTTTAAGAAGGATCTTACTTGTTTTCCTCTTGCACAGTCACCACACACAATAGTTTCATCAAATTTGTTCTTATGAAGTCCTAACATCAGTTCTTTTGTCAACAACTTGTTAATAGTTGAGAAGTTTATATTTCCCATCTTTTTATACCATAGTAGTGAGCTACTTGATAAGTTACTGAGGCGTGTCAGTTATGATTCTAACGGATCCATAATATCAACTTTGTAAACATTTTTGTGTCTTCTTCCTTCAACACCAAGTTGCCACTTTTCTCATTTGTTATAGTACAGACAACGAACACGTCATTGACTGATAGTTTCTCTTCCAAACTGGAACAATACCTATAACAAAAAAAGGCCAAAGCCCGCTGAAGCACTGGAAAAATAACTACTTTTTTTGAATAGAAGAAGCAGAAGGGGTGCACGAGTGCTGCGGTAACGAGCCGTAAGAAGTAAATAACATTTTTTCCCTTGTCACACATTTGAGAGATACTCAGTAGATTGTGTTTTAAAGCATTCACATAATACACATTTTCTATAGTTGTAACAATCCTCAAAATACTCACAAGTGCCTTAAAATGCCTTGGAAATAGATCACTTACATAACACATTATCCTTATCTTTTTTGGTAAATTAGAGTCCAAAATATCGATCATGAAGTCAAAACCCACAGAAAAATAATCTCGATAGATTTTTAGGACCCCGTATATCGAAAGATAAATTTTTTAAGAAATTACACAAAATAAGAAGGTGCATGGAAAGTCCATGTGATCCACTTGTTCCCACTAAATGTAATTTTTCCCCGAGTCAAAATCTGGCCAAAATCTTATTCGCTCAAAATTGCTTATTTGGGAATAGGTCCATGTCGCGGACTTTGGTGTGACTTTTTTTCCAAATTCAACTTTTAAGTGAGGACACTTTAGACATTTCCCTAATTGTTAGGTAATGAATCCAGACATTTTTATGGGCCTAATTCTACTCTTTAAACCATCCTAAACCTCTAATTTCATTCATTCAATCACAATTAACCTATTCAAATATTTCTCTCTCTACAAAAGCTCTAAAGGAATACATTGAAGACCTCTAAGAAATTGACTCAATCTCTCCATCAAAACTCTCAAATTCTTTAAAATTCTTTGGTCTTCTCACTCAAGGTATGTCGGTAATTGATCCTAGGGTACTTTCACATAAGGATCCCAACAAATTCCCTACTTTTTCAATCAATTAAAGTATATCTTTTATGGGCTTTATGATCTTCATTCTAATTGTAGGAATTGTGATTCTAATTATGATTATGAATCTATTTTAATATAAATTGATGGTTATTGCATTGAATTGAAGATTTTTTCCATGAATTTTCATACAATAATCTTTAGGGTTCATGATATGAATTATGGGTATTTTCAATTATTCTTTCAAAGGATATTATCTTTATGAATTATGCATGGGTTTATATAAAGTATATGGTCGTGCATATTTTCATATCAATTTCATGAATTCCAAGTCGGTCATGTAGTCATGTTTTACCCTAATTTTAAGTATAAACTATGATTATGAATTTCAAGTTTGTAAGCAAGCTTTATGAATGAAGGTGACTTAAGACCCTAATGATGTTTTATGAAAGGGATTCATAATGATGGAAGGCCTACACCCATATTATAGGAATCACATGATAGTGAGCTATTCCTATGAACATGTTTATGAAGTATAATTATGAAAGACTTACGATTTATGACAGATATGATTTGTGATTATGATATGATATCTATTCTATGGGATGTTGACTTAGCACCAAGAGGACTTTGAGGTAGGGGCTCGACCTAAGACTTAGTAGCAACCTCTAGACTCTTAAACTACGTTTCCACCATAGGTTTTCCAATATGGCCTAGCTAGTGGATCCACATATACCACATGATTATGATAATGTTGGACGGAGTCTACCTTGGCAAGTAGCCTCCCCCTTCTTGATGTGGGGATCATCAAATTTTATGTAATAGCTCGCATGGTCTTACTGTCTGTTATGGTTATCTCCCACATATGTATGGTTCTTATGATGCTTTACAAGGTTACTCCTATCCTTTACTTTTATATTATGCTCTTATGATTTAAAGTGTTTTAACCGTTCTCATGTTTTCTTATGATTTTACCAACTCTCTCATCATGCCATTTAAAAGGGTTATTGCACAATATGGTTTTAATTATGCATTGCATCGCCTACATACTTAATACATTTAAACTTACTAATGCATACTTTATTGCCTACATTATATCATAGATATTGCTTTCATAAACATTTATTTGGAGTCAAAGCTTTCAAGTCAAACTTTATTAAAAACATAGTAAAACTAGGTGGGTTCAAATCACTTCAACTTGCAAATATGTATGTAAATAAATATACATAAATACTTTGAAATTCATTAATTAAAAATCATGCTTTAAACAACTCACCATGAATTTCAAGAACCTTTAAATAGATAAATAAAAGAATTACTTGTAAACCATCAATTCATACATATGAAATTATGTTGCATCAAAATAGAGCAATAATCATTAGTTTAACCATGATTCATACTATTAAGTAAAATTCAGAATTAACATAAGAAAATATTACTTGAAATCAAGATATTTAATTGAAAGAGTTTTTGGACTACATGGGTGGAAGAACCCATGGATAAACACCCACATAACTTAGAGTAAAGCTTAAAGAAAATAAACATAATTTATCATATAATCAAAATAATTTAGACATGAGAGTGGAATGAATACTCTCATTGAAACCTTACATACCTGGAAACCGAAGCTTTAGTTGGTACCAGAAGACTTAATGAACACTCTTGAGTCCCAGCTTCTCTCCTTGCCGGAACGTTTTGTGTACTACCCGGAATATATGAATCACCGGAATAGTATTTCTTCACTACTAAGAACTAAAACTATATTTGAGAATGTGTAAAGAAGTGTATAGAGAGAAGATTTGCTTGAGAAAGCTTGATGAATAAAATGAGGAAATAAGGTGGGTATTTATAGGTGGGAAAGAGAGACTTAATAATAAATAAAATAATTATAAAGAAAAACCTGAAAATTTAGTGGAATATATTGATTTCATGGATGATGTTAAATGGAGGACAATTTATGTCATGAGTGATGTCAAATGTATCTAGATCTTTCTATGGTAGGTGAAATGAGTTATCTTTGACAGAATACTCTTTTTGGAAGCTGCGTTTGAATAAGATAAATTCCTTATTAGGATTTGGTGTCTTCATAAGAATTGTAGATATGGAAGTCTAGTTTCATATAGTTCAGGAATCAACCAATTTGGATAAACCTACAGTGAGATATGATTTTTCTTCTATAAACACTCATTTCTGTCACAGCATCCTACCTTACAAAAATTAATTTATTTGACCTACTTAACCTCCGAATCTTAAAATATGGTCTTCATAAACGTTGTAGGTAATGATCTTGTGGTTACCCAGAAATTTGAATCACTCAAGTTGGATATTCCTATGAAAAGTTATGCCCACAATACAGAGGCTATATCATATTTAGGCGAAAATTTAAACATCGTATACAACGTTTTTAGGGGATGTTACACATAGGTTGGGAGAATTCTAAGTTGATTTTCTTGGTTGTTTCTTTCCACTTGAGTTGAGAGAGGCAAAGATTTGGGAGTTTATCAACCTCAAAGAAGGTAATATGAGTGTGAGGAAGTATGCCCTCATGTTTACAAAGTTGTCCAAGTATGCTCCTTCTTTGGTAGTTGATTCTCATGCTCAGATGAGTAAAGTTATTTCAGGTGTGTCCAACTTTGTGATGAAAGAGTGCTGAACCTCTATGCTCATCAAGGATATGGATATTTCTAGTCTCATGACATATGCTGAACAAATTGAAGAAGAAAATCTTAAGAAGAGAAAGGTAAGAAAGTTCTAGAGAGCTTGATTTGAAGGTGGAACCGATGGTGGTAATGGTTGTGTTCGTCAAGGCCAAGGTTATTCACAAGGTTCAGGCCAAATATTTAATAAAGATAAGGTGCCCAACCCTAAGGACCAAGATGGTGGTGTTAGTGGGTCTACTCTTCCCAAGTGTCCCAAGTGTGGGAGAAACCATGGAAGTAAGTGTTTCTTTGGTATGGGTGCTTATTTTAGATATGGTAAAATAGGGCACAAGGTATCTGAATGCACAAATAAGGGGAGATAAGGATGTCCTCAAGGGCAAGCTACTCAATGAGGTCAAGCTTAACAAAATATTTGAGGAGTCTCCCGATGTGGTTGCAAGTATGTTGCAGATCTTTGACTTTGATGTGTATGTTTTACTTGATACAGGTGACATATTATCTTTTGTTACACCTTACCTTGCGATAAGATTTGATATATGTACCCAAATATTTCTAGAGCCTTTTCAGTTTATACTTTCTATGGTGATTCGGTTCTAGCTAAGAATGTCTATAGAGATTGCCCCGTGTCGGTCTTGCGTAGAATAATCCCTTTTGATCTTGTTGAACTTGACATGACCAATTTTGATGTTATTCTTGGAATGAATTGGCTACATTCTTCCTATGCATCCATTGATTGTAGAACCCGTATGGTCAAATTCTAATTTCCTAATGAGTCGGTACTTGAGTTGTAGGGCAATGATTCAGTATTTAGGGGTCAATTCATATCATACCTAAAATCCTAGAGAATTATTTCTAAAGGATTTATCTATCATCTCGTGTGGGTTAAGGATACAAATTCTGAAGCTCCTTCTATTTAGTTGGTTCCCATTTAAATAAATTTCCCGATGTGTTTTCGGATGACTTGCCTAGTATTCCTCCTGAAAGGGAAATTGATTTTGACATAGATCTCGTTCCTAACACTCAATGCATTCTATTTCTTCTTATCGTATGGCCCCGATGGAACTTAAGGAGTTGAAGGAACAATTGAAGGATTTGTTAGACAAGGGTTTCATAAGGCCATGTATTTCACCATGGGGTAGTCCTATGTTTTCTGTTAGAAAGAAGGATGGGTAACTTCACATGTGTATAGAATACCGAAAATTGAATAAGGTCACCATAAAGAACAAGTATCCCATTCCAAGAATAGATAATTTATTTGATCAACTCCAAGGTGCAAGTCACTTCTCCAAAATTGATCGCCGATCCAGTTATCACTAATTAAGGGTGAGGGAGTGTGTCATTCCCAAGACGGCTTTTAGAATGAGGTATGGACATTTTGAGTTTTCGGTTATGTCATTTGGGTTGACTAATACTCTCGCTATTTTCATAGACTTGATGAATCGAAGTTTCAAACCGTACCTAGATATGTTTGTAGTGGTTTTTATAGATGATATATTGATTTATTCCCAAAATGAGGAAGAGCATATAGGTCATTTGAGAATTGTGTTGCAAACCTTGAGGGACAAGCAACTATTTCTCAAGTTTAGTAAATGTGAATTTTGGTTTAAGTCGATGGCATTTCTTGGTCACATTATTTCCACTGATGGTATCATGGTTGATCCAAAGAAAATGGAGGTGATAAACTATTGTCCTAGACCATTGTCTCCTTTAGAAATTTGTAGTTTTTTGGGCTTGGCCAGATATTATAGAAGGTTTGTAGAAGGGTTTTCATCAATTTCATTGCCTTTAACTAAGTTGACCCAAAAAAAGGTGAAGTTTCAATGGTCGGATGAATGTGAAATAAGTTTTTAAATATTGAAGAATCATCTTACGTCGACTCCTATTTTGATATTAATGGAAGGTCTGGATGGGTTTGTTGTATATTGTGATGCCTCACGGGTTAGATTGGGTTGTGTTTTGATGCAACATGCCAAGGTTATAACATATGCCTTTAGACAACTAAAGGTGCATGAACGAAACTATCCAACTTATGATCTTGAATTAGCGGCGGTTGTCTTTGCTTTGAAAATTTGGTGTCACTATATTTATGAGGTGTATTATGATGTATTTACTGACCATAAAATTTTGCAATATGTGTTTAGCTAAAGAGACTTAAACCTTAGGCAAAAAAGGTGGCTTGAACTCTTAAAGGACTATGATATGAGTGTGTTGTACCATCCGAGTAAAGCAAATGGATACTCTTAGTCGGTTATCCATGAATAGTGTTACTTGTATGGAAGATGACAAGAAGGAGTTAGTTGAAGATGTGCACCGATTTGCCCGTTGGGGGGTAAGATTGAGTGACTCTAATGAGGGTGGTATCCTTGTTCAAAATGATTCAGAATCATCATTGATAGCGGATGTGAAGGCAAATCATGACATGGATCCAAGTTTAGTTGAGTTGAAGAAATTGGTGGTTGATAATAAGATTGAGTTTTCTCCCAAGGGGGATATGGAGTACTTTGTTACCAAGGTCGGTTATGTATTTCAAATGTTGATGGCATAAGATAAATGATATTAAGTGAAGCCCATAGTTCTTTATATTCAATACATCTGGGATCTACCAAAATATATAGAGATTTGAGGGAAGTGTATTAGTGGGACGTCATGAAAAAGGACAATGCAAAGTTTGTGGCGGAATGTCCAAATTCTCAACAAGTGAAGAACATCAAAGGCCTAGAGGTCTAGCCCGATATATTGAAATTACTACTTGAAAGTGGAAAGATGTGAACATGGACTTCATAATGGGTTTTCCTCGTACCAAAAAGCAACATGATTCAATTTGGGTGGTAGTGGATAAAATGACTAAGTCGGCCCCTTTCCTACCGGTTAAGACTTCTTATAGTGCCGAGGAATATGCCAAGATATATATTCAATAATTGGTAAGGTTACATGGTGTTTTTTTTCCATCATTTCAGATCGTGG
The DNA here is from genome assembly GCF_947179165.1 of Solanum dulcamara. NCBI lineage: Eukaryota > Viridiplantae > Streptophyta > Magnoliopsida > Solanales > Solanaceae > Solanum > Solanum dulcamara. The sequence continues at coordinate 62,991,734 of NC_077237.1, read as the reverse complement.
TACTCAATTTACTGCTCACTTTTGAAACTCCTTTGGGTCTTGGCACAAAAGTTAAGCTAAGCACCGTGTTTTACTCTCAAACTGATGGGCAAGAAGAAAGGACAATCCAAACTCTAGAATATATGTTAAGGGCATGTGTGTTTTATTTAAAGGAAGTTGGAATGATCACCTACCATTAGTTGAGTTTGTATACAATAATAGTTACCATTCATGTATTAGAATAGCACTATTTAAAGCCTTGTATGGAAGAAGATATCGGTCACCCATTGGATGGTTTGAAGTGGGAGAGGGTTCCTTGTTAGGACTCGAGTTATTATTGGAGGCCTTGAAGAAGGTCAAGCTTCTTATAGAAAGGCTAAGAGCTGCCCAAAGTCGTCAAAAGTCCTATTCAGATGTTAGAAGAAGAGATCTTGAATTCAATGAGGAAGATTGGGTTTACTTGAAGATCTGTCCTATGAAAGGAGTAATGCATTTTGGAAAGAAAGTGAAGCTTAGTCCCCGGTAAGTAGGCCCATATAGAATTCTATGCAAAATTGGTAAGGTGGCCTAGAAACTTGATTTTCCATTCGAATTAGCCTAGGTTCATCCGGTGTTCCATGTATCAATATTGAGGAAGTGTATTAGTTATCCCAATACCATTGTGCCTTTGGGTAATGTGAGTGTTGAAGAGAACTTGACTTATAAGTAGGTTCTGGTTGAGATTTTGGACCGTTAAGTTAAATAGTTGAGGAACAAGGAAGTTACATCCATCAAGGTATTATGGAGAAACCAAGAGGTTGAAAGTGCTACATGGGAAGTGGAAGCAGACATGATGAAACGAAATCCCTATATCTTTCCTTCCCTTACGACCTAAGGTATTTTAGCTCTTCATGCTCGAATCCTCCAAGTTCCTACGTTCTAATCTCCCTATGTCTCATTACATGCATGCATACTCATGAGCTTATTTTTAAATAATGATTAAATTGCATTATCACATTCATGCTAGGTTGTTAAGCTATACAATCTACTCTACTAAAGCTAGTTTTACCTTATCCGTGGACGAATGTTCCTAAGGTGGAGATATTATAACATTCCTCAAAATACTCATAAGTGCATTAAAAATACCTTGGGAATATGTCTCTTTCGTAACACATTTCCCTTATCCTTTTTGGCAAATTTGAGTTTGGAATATCGATCAGGGGGTCAAAATCTAGTGGAAAACGGTCTCGGTGGAGTAGACCCATATATCGAAAAACAATTTTTTCAAGAAATTGCACCAAAAAGGAAGTTGTTCGGCAAGTCCTCGTCGCCCACTTGCTCCCAGTTTGTGTAATTTTTTCCCGAGTCAAAATATGGCCAAAATCTTATCTCTCAAAATTGGCCTATCTGGGAATAGGTCCATGTCTGGACTTTGGTGTGACTATTCATCCGAATTCAGTTTTTAAGTGAGGATACTTTACAATTTTCCTAATTATTATTTAATGAATCTGGACATTTTTATGGACCTAATTCTACTCTATAAACCATCCTAAACCTCTAATTTCATTCATTCAATCACAATTAACCTATTCAAATATTTTTGTCTCTACAAAAGCTCTAAAGGAATCCATTGAATACCTCCAAGAAATTGACTCAAGCTCTCCATCAAAACTCTCAAATTCTTCAAAATTCTTTGGTCTTCTTATTTAAGGTATGCGGATAATTGATCCTAGGGTACTTTCACCCACGGATCCCAACAAATTCCCTACTTTTTCAATCAATTAAAGTATAAATTTTATGGGTTTTATGATCTTCATTCCAATCGCAGGAATTATGATTCTAATTATTATTTTGAGTCTACTTGAATATAAATTGATGGTTACTGCATCGAATTGAAGAGTTTTTCCATGAATTTTCCTATATTGATATTTAGGGTTCATGATATGAATTATGAGTATTTTTAATTATACTTGCAAGGATATTATCTTTATGAATTATGTACGGGTTGATATAAAGTATATGATCATGCATATTTTCAAATCAATTGCATGATTTCCAAGTCAATTGATATGTAGTCATATTTTACCCTAATTTTAAGTATAAGCTATGATCATGAATTTCAAGTATGTAAGCAGGCTTTAAGAATGAGGGTGACTTAAGACCCTAATGATGATTTATGAAAAATATTTGTAATGATGGAAGGCCTATACCCATATTATAGGAATCACATGATAATGAGCTATTCCTATGAACATGTTTATGAAGTATAATTATGAAAGACTTACGATTTATGATAGATATGATTTGTGATTATGATATGATATCTATTCTATGGGATGTTGACTTAGCACCAAGAGGACTTTGAGGTAGGGGCTCGACCTAAGACTTAGTAGCAACATCTAGACTCTTAAACTACATTGCCACCGTAGGTTTGCCAATATGGCCTAGCTAGTGGATCCACATATAGCACATGATTATGATAATGTTGGACGGAGTCTACCTTGGCAAGTAGCCTCCCCCTTCTTGATGTGGGGATCATCAAATTTTATGTAATAGCTCGCATGGTCTTACTGTCTGTTATGGTTATCTCCCACATATGTATGGTTCTTATGATGCTTTACAAGGTTACTCCTATCCTTTACTTTTATATGATGCTCTTATGATTTAAAGTGTTTTAACCGTTCTCATGTTTTCTTATGATTTTACCAACTCTCTCATCATGCCATTTGAAAGGGTTATTGCACAATATGGTTTTAATTATGCATTGCATCGCCTACATACTTAATACATTTAAACTTACTAATGCATACTTTATTGCCTACATTATATCACAATATAGGGACGCATGCTCCATCTTATTCGTGTGGCTAGTTGGTGATCCATTTTGAAGATTTGTGTGGTGAGTCCTCATGCTTCGAGGGCAGGCCGAGTTGTTTTCTCTTTATTTGTCATTTGTAGACTATGTTGAAGTTTTAAGACTATCCTATATCATGTCATTACTTTCTTGAGGGTGAGCTAGGAACATGTCCTAGTCCCCGCCAAAGAGGTATATTGGGCATGTTGTGTAAAGGAGTCTATGATGTCATGATCTTCTCTAGATACACTATATTCTTGGAATTTTATTAGTTTTCCTCTTATTGTTTACCTTGTGTATGCTTATGATATGTTAAGAGGCTTGGCTGGGGTTTCTTCGAGAATCTTTATCATCATGTCATAGCCAGGTCCTAGTTCGGGTCTAACAATTATATAAGCACTAGATCTTCCCACCTTTCCTATGCCAATAATTTCACTAGTTTTTCCATTCTCAAAAGCTATATTTCCACCCTAAAAGTGTATGAGAGAGGGGAAATTCTCTTTATTTCCAGTCTTGTGTTTGGAGCAAGCACTATCAAGGTACCAAGTCTTGTCCTTCCCTCTCTTCTTCTCCTGCAAAATAAACACTATTGGTTAGTCTTGGGTACCCAGATTAACTTGGATCCCTTTTTATGATAGATATGATGAATTAAGTATATTTTGGCCCAGTGAGGTAACTCCCTTTTAATGGAAAAAATTCTTCTTAGCTCTTCAGTTTTTTGTCTCTTGACAAAGTTTATGTATCTTTGAACAACCATATAATGATTCGGGCAATTATTTCTGAGATACCCTTCCTTTCCATAGGTGGTATATACCAAATTCATGGAGTATTTTTCTTTGCAAGTTTTAGGTCTGAATCCTTATCTATGTTTGGAGGAGGATTGACTATTATGTATAAGAGAAAGAAGGCTTGAGGATTTAGTCCATTTTTTATTATGTTGTAATTCCAATTTGGATTTGCTTAATTCCTTGGTTATGACATTGTTCTTTCCAGTTAGCTCAGAAAGTCTCAAGTTTAGATTTTCAATGTCTTCCTTCAAGGATTTTTGAAGAGTAGTAGCCTAATTTTTTCCTTTATCTAAAAATTCTTTTAGAGTGTTTTTCAAGGTGGCATGGATGGTTTCAGAAGAGGTAGGGGTAGGCCGAAGAAATATTGGGGAGAGGTGATCAGACAGGACATGGCGCATTTACGACTTACCGAGGACATGACCCTAGATAGGAGGGTGTGGAGGACACACATTAGGGTAGAAGGCTAGTACATAATGGTTTTATTCACCCTTATTCGTAAGCGTATTAATGCACTATGATTCCTTGTACTCTGATGTATGTTATTTATGGTATTTATGTTATTATCTAATAATAATATCTACTTTTTTTTTTTTTTTTTTTTTTTTGTGCTTTGATTATACTATTGTTTGGACCATTTTCGTCATCTACTTATTTACTTATTTACTTATTTACTCTAATAATCATGTCTGACCTTTTTCTATGTTTTTATGTTTTTATATGTTTTTATGTTTTTATTGAGCCGAGGGTCTTTCGGAAACAGCCGTCCTACATTGGTAGGAGTCAGGTCTGCGTACACTCTACCCTCCCCAGACCCCACAATGTGGGATTTCACTGGGTTGTTGTTGTTGTTAGTGTTTTTCAAGGTGGCATGGATTTCCTCAAGACCTTCACATTCCATTCTTAAGGATGCATAGTCATTCAATAAGTTATCTTTTTTAGAACATACCAAATAATAAGCATTTATGAGAATAGCTGACAAAATGTTTCAAGTTTTCCTTTTGAGTAAGTATTTAGTTTAGGCCTAAGATCAGAAAAAACATACCTTGGGTTTATCATGTTATGAGTCTGAGCCTGCCATGAGGGAAAAAGTGGTTTCTGCAAATGCTTGAGCAATGTCATTGTTAGACTTTGTTCCTTCCATGAAAACAAGTGCTTCTTCAACTGGTTTTTCTTCTTTAGATTCACGTTCAATGTCACTCATGGATAGGAAAGCTAAAGTGTCTCCCTTCTTTGCTTCAATCACAGCAAGGAGTGACTGATTTTGGGGGGTCTTTATCTTTTGACTCATAATTGTACTCTCCTATAGAAGCTAGATCCTTTTGAATAGCTAAATCAGCTTCTTGTGATATCATCTTCCTATGTGGTGGAAGAGTAAGATCCTTACTTTGATGTCCTATCTTTTCTGCAGTAGCCTTCTTGTGTTCTATAGCCCATAGTGGACAGAATTTTATGAAGTGATCAGGGCTTCCACATTTGTGATATTCTTGAACTTCCTTTTCTTGAGTCTTGGAAGGCTTCCTCTGATAGTTTTACCTCTTTTGAACATCTTGAGAACTCTCTAGTAACCAAGGCTAGATTTTCTTCCTTGTAGTCAACAGTCTCAATAGCCTTAAGAGACATGGTCTTTTTTTTGTCTTAGTTCCAGTATCCTTTGATTGATTCTTCTTTAGTTCATAGTTGGTCAAATTTCCAATAAGTTCATCCATAGACAGTGAATCGAGATCTCTTGCTTCAGTGATTGCTTCTAACTTGCTCTCCCATGATTAAGGTGGCATACTTAGGAGTTTTCTAACAGCTTTACTAGTAGGAATATCCTCTCTAAGGGAGTGGATTTCATTAAGTATTGTTGTAAACCTAGTGTGCATGTCCTGAATGGTCTCTCCGTCATTCATTCTAAAGAGTTCACACTACCTATTGAAATTGTCAATCTTAGCCTTTTTGACAACAGTTCTTCCCTTATTTATAGTTTGAAGAGTGTCCTAAATTTTCTTAGCATCTTGACAAGAAGATATCCTATTGCACTCATCAGGTCCAATACCACATTTCAGAATTTTCCTGGTCTTAACATTTTTTTTGTATGGCTATATTGTCAGCAACATCCTATTCATTCTTTTCCTTGGGTACTTGATCCTTCCATCTACAGATGGCTTCATAGGGATTCCAGGGCCATCAAGAATTAAATTCCACAGATCATAACTCTCATCAATGAGATAATCCATCATTCTATTTTTCCACCAACCATAGTACTTACAATTGAACAAGGGTGGTCGTGTCTGAGAGGAGACTTTCTGCGCAGTTGGAGGTGCATCCATAGATTTTTTTGAGATGTTAACCTCTAATGAAAAGACCCGCTCAGAGACAAATTGAAGAAAGTTGATACCTTCAACTATTTTAAGAACCAGGTTCTTAGTTTGGAAGTTAGTCGAATTCACACATAAATAACACACTGATTTAACGTGGAAAGCCTCTTTACTAAAGGAGTAAAAACCATAACTTTAAATCTACTAAAACTTCAAAGTTTTATGATTATAGCTGTCACGCCCCGAATTCAGGCCATAATGGCGCCTAATATAACCCCCGAGTAAGCAAGTCAAACTCAATCTCAAAAGTGGAAGTCAAACATCAATGTAATGAAAATAAGTAATAACATTAGAAGATGGAAATAAAAATAATATAACAAAAGAGATAGGGCAAAGGTATAGATATGTAAATATAATATATAATATACAAAGAGGCCCGAAGGTGACCAAAAATGACAGACTAGCGCTAGAACAATCTCCGGACCTAGTGTCACCTGTACAAGTGCTACTAATGACAAAAACAGATAATATATAAATACAAAGCTGACTGTCCAAACATAAAAGTATAAGTCAGTACAAAAGAGGGAATGTGGTAGGTCTCTAAATGCTGGGAGCTTACCACTATCCAGATTTTCCATAGCTACGGATGATCAAGTGTACGCTGGGGTGACTTGATCTGAGAGTGAGATCAAAAAGATGCAGAAGTGCAGTATGAGTTCCAAAACACGAGGTACCCAGTATACATTAAGGTTGACAGAGCTCAGAAAGATTTTATATATATATATATATATATATATATATATATATATATGTGAGATCAAAAAGATGCAGAAGTGCAGTATGAGTTCTAAAACACGAGGTACCCAGTATACATTAAGGTTGACAGAGCTCAGAAAGATTTTATATATATATATATATATATATATATATATATATATATATATATATATATATATATTGAGGAGTTTGGGTTGAGATTTGTCTGTAAAACACATAAATTTCTTAGGAGTAACTTTAGAAGATAGAAAAATAAAGCTACAACTGCATATAGCAAAATAAGTATTAGCTATGCTAAATAGGTTAGATAATACAAAGGATCTATAAAATTTTTAGGACTAGTAAATTATGTTAGAACTTTCATCCAAGACCTAGAAAAATAGCTTGACTATTATATGAAAAAACAGGAAGCAAAGGACAGAAACACTTTAATGTATAAGACATCAAGTTAGTTCAACAAATTAAAGAAAAGGTCAAAAATATACCAGATGTACAAATACCCTTAGAATTAGATTATCTAATAGTTCAAACATATGGAAGTAAATTAGGATGGGGATCTATCCTAAAATCCCGACCTAACAAATATAGCTCTAAAAATGAAGAAAAAATTTGTGCATACCAGAGCGGAAAATACAAAGAAAAAGGAAACATGAGTAGTATAGACCCTAAAGTATAAACAATAATATACAGTTTGAATAGTTTCAAATTATATATTTTGAATAAAAATGAAGTCTTAGTAAGAACAGACTGTGAAGCTGTAGTAAATTCCACCAAATGATAAATAGCAAAGCTAGTAGTAAGAGAAGATGGCTAAATTTTGTGGATATCATATCTATATATAATAATATTATTTTTGAATATGTTAAAGGAAAAGATAACGATCTAGCAGATAAATTACGTAGAGTACAACTTAAAACTAATTGATGTAATATTTCTTTTCAGCATGAGACCAACTGGCCAACAGCCGGCAAACAAAGGCAAGGGCATAGCCCAACCAAAATCTTATGCTCAGACTCTATTAGGTACAATAAATTTTAGACCACAAAGTACTATAGACATGATGGAGAGAATTTACTTTGGCAAGTTTAATTTAATTTCCTATCCTCAGTGTAATTTATCTTTTAGAGTAATGCCAGACTATACCTCACAAAATTCCAAAAATGTCTAGTCGATAATTTATGGATAGCATATAATAAGAAAGACACTAAATATTTTATTTCTTCTACTAATTCTTTATGTCAATACTTTTTAGATAAAAGTAGAGAGCATAAATTTAAATATTATGTAGTTATACACGACCAGGCAAATGGTGTTTTTCAAACCTGGATTGAAGTAGTAGACTCAATAAATGGGGTTAAAACCTCATTTTTCAAAGGTTTTAATAATTTTACAGAAGCTTCAGACTATGTCATAGGAATGCTTGGGCCAAACTACTATATCTCACCAGTTTTCAGACAAAGCCCTACCCAAACTCCTCAATATAATATCTAGAAAGACTCAGATAAATTTATTTTTTGTGATCATTGTTCTTAAATGATTGAGGCCTTCAAAAAACTCAATGAAAAAAATGAAGCCCTCATTCAGAAAAATATGAGACTAATGAATCAACTTGTGACAGTCCAAAGAAAGTTTGTTCCAAAGACCGATACAGACAGTCAAAACTTCAGAAATGAGTTCTCCATCTCACCTAAAAATGGATGAGACGGGTGGTAATTCCCCTCTGAATGCTAAGAAATCCACTGTATCAGATAAAAATACAACTAGTACAGTTCAAACGGTAGCAGATAAAGACTCATCAAACCTGTTAATGGCTGTCACTTTGCCAAAAAGTGAAAATGAGGGGTCCTCTTCCTTACAAAGAAGACTACCTAAATCTTTCTAGAAAGACAATTCCAAAAAAAAAATCTAAAAAGAAAAAAATGATCAAATAGAATCTATAATTAAATAGAACCTATAGCAAATTTTTAACAATCAAGGACAATATAAACATATTATCATCAAAGACAGTCCAAGTCCCAGTAATGATAGATTAGTCCCTAATTCGGATGAAGATGTTAACAGTCAAGTAAGAACTCCAAGTTTATACAAAGGTGAATATGGAAACAACAACTATCAAGATGCTCAAGACCCATATGAAGATGATGACTCAGGAATGAGTTTTGATTCAATCACCTTGCACAACTTAGACACTTAATTCAAAAGACAAGAAGACGATGACAACAACAAGATGATAAGATAAAGGGATGAGAAGATAAGGTAAGAGACGTGGCAAGAGTAATATCATATATTATGTACATAATAGTAGTGTGCCATATAGGTATGCCCACAACTGTTCTATAATAATGAGTGTTATCACTTTATCACTACCCTCCAAATAAGGGAAAAATTGTTGAAGCACGCGTTTGTCAATCCGTGTCAGTCAAAAAGATAATTAATAATGCAATGACGATAGGGCCTATAGCGCACGCGACTTGCACTATTGAGAATCTTATCTCAAAGTGTCGGCCCCTCATCTAAAGGCCACATAGCTTATTAAGAACAGTTAGATTTATACCCTTATGCCTATAAAAGGAGGCATTGTGTATACTAGAAAGACAGAACGAAAAATTAAGAATTTGAAGCAACCTCTCTCAACATATTCCCCTTCCTGTATGTATAATCCTCCTATCACCCTAAAACTAACTACCTCTGGTATGTACTAAAGCTTGTATAATAATAAGAGTGTTTATTTGAATAAATTTCTCAGGTTTTTGCAAAGGCCTTCGGGGGTTCCCAAAAGGGAAACCCCTCTCACTTAAATCATGTATGTTTTATAATATTTTATATCCAAGTTTCCCCCCAAAAAATATGTTCTTACTTTTATTTTACAACTTTCATATGTAAACTGCTGTACAATTTAATTACTTTACCCTTCGTATAGGGTTAGCTTCTTAAACTCTTAATAACGACCATGTATTGACTTATAAATTCCTAAGATTCTTGGCCTTAAAAGTCCGCTTTGAACTAAGGACAAATTTATTGCCAGATATATGTTTAGGGTATGGTTAAAGAAGAAGTTATTAAGAACATAGATTAAGAGGAAGAGATGAACAGGGTGAGATAACATAAAAAAAAAGTAAAAAATAGGGAAATCCGGGTGTAAACCACAAGACAAGTATGAAAAGACTAAATGAGAGAGGGAGTACTGAGTAGGATTTACAACATATTTGATATTCTCATAAAAATTAGATCTTTTTATCAAGAAATTACCCTTTTTATCTAAATCATTTTATATTGAATAGTAGTTTGGCCCAAGCATTCCTCTGGCATACTCTAAAGCTTCTGTAAAATTATTAAAACCTTTGAAAAGCAGGTTTTTAACCCCATTTATTGAGTCTACTACTTCCATCCATGTTTGAAAAACACTAGTTGTCCTGCCGTTTATAACTACTGAATATTTAAATTTATGCTCTCTACTATTATCTGAAAAGTATTGACATAAATAATTAGTAGCAACAATAAAATATTTAGTGTCTTTCATATTATATGCTATCCATAAATTATCGACTAGACATTTTTGGGATTTGTCTAAGGTACAATCTGGCATTACTCGAAAACATAAATTACACTAAGGATAGGAGATTAAATTAAACTTACCAAAGTAAATTCTCTCCATCATGTCTATAGTACTTTATGTTCTAAAATTTATCGTACCTAATAGAGTCTGAGCATAAGAGTCTGGCTGGGCTATGCCCTTGTCTTTGTCTGCTGGTTGTTAGTCAGTTGGTCTCATGCTAAAAAGAAATATTACATAAGTTATTTTAAGTTGTAATCTACTTAATTTATCTGCTGAATCGTTATCTTTTCCTTTAACATATTCAAAAACAATATTATTATGCTAATGCATATGGGATTAATAGTCATAAGGATAAAATGATTAACTAGAAAGAATTTAGGGTCTAAAGTATTAATAGTATTATATGATGATAGATGGTCAGACTTAAAAAAATCCATAATAGGACTAGCATAAGTGGATATGACTAATAATGGAGGAATATTTTATGTTAGCCCAGACTTCCTAATTAATTTAAAAGAATTTAGAAAACATATTAAAATAGAAATTCAGACTAAAGGTTAAGAAGAAATGAATAATGGAAATAAAGCCACGTTCACCGCACGATACTTAGAAGATATCGAAAAAGATTATACATTAATAAACATTGAGATAGAATTCTATAATTTCCAAAAAGGAATAAACAAGATAGGAACGATAAAGAATCCCAAAGACTTAGATAATATTGTAGCAATATTAAATGAAATGGAAATAATTGGACAAAAACCATTAGTACATTAGGGATGTAACAAAATTATGTGTAATTAGATATCATAAATCCTGAATACACAATAAAGACTGCAGCTATAGAAGCAAATAATGAAGACACAGAAGAATTTAGTAAACAAATTAAAGAACTATTAAAATTAGAGGTAATACAAAGATCTTCCTCTAAACACAGGTCTGCAACATTTATGGTAAGAAACCATAGCGAAAAAGTAAGTGGTAAAGCTAGAATGGTAATAAACTATAAGAGATTAAATTATAATACTAGAACTTATGCCTATAAATTACCCGATAAGTATGAGTTAATAAATAGGATAAAAGGTAAAAAGATATTTAGTAAATTTGACTGTAAATCCGTATATTGGCAAGTTAAAATGAATCTAGAAAGCATAGAACAGACTCAAATCAAAGACCAGTCTACTAACCTAAGAATAATAACCTTAGAAACTCGAATAAATGACCTAGAACAAAGGTTGGTTTCATTAGAAAAAGGAGAAGAGAAAATAGAAATAGATATCAACTTTACGTAGAGAACAATACATCTAGACCAAACAGAAACTGAACTAATGAACCTTGAGGAAAACAATATTAGCCTTATATGTAATGAGGATAAAAAATTTGGAACGATAAAGATAATAAAGATTAAATATGTAGAAATAGAAACTTTATCCCTAGTAGACACAGGATGTACAAGCTGCTTCATAAATAGAAAGATAGTACCACAAGACCTATTAAAAACTTTAAAGGAACTAGTGTCTGCGGTACAAATGGATGTAACTTATAATTTCTATAATCATTATATAGAAAAGGCACAAATAAGTTTCATAAATTCATGTAATAAATTTTACAGACCAACCTATAACATGTATAAAATATTGGCAAGGGACTTAGACATTAAGACTGATATAGTAATAGGTTTAAATTTCCTTATACAAAACAATTGAAATTGTTTATTTTCTCGAGATGGAATTATGCTATTTAGAAACATAACTTATACTCTAGTAAAGACTATAACAATTACAACAAAAGGAAGGTCCAGATAAAGGATAACATAAAAACCCTCAAATCCGCCAAAAACAGTTCAGCTCCGTATTGTGACGACTGTGGAAGTCACGGTGAATGTTATTCAAAAAACCTGTATGAGGAAAACCAAGAAGAAGTTTAATTGTTCTAATTTTATTACTGCACTTCTTTGTAATGCTACTAAGCCGCTAGTTGAGTCTTCTCCTGTTAATAGAACATGTATTTTGTTTGTAAAGTTATATGAGTTTGGTCCTAATTCTATTAAGCTCTGAAACTCTTGGGGATATGTTCTTTTGTATGATTCCCACATACAGCCTTACATGATTCTCCTAAAAAGGTTTCTAAGTATTTATACATTGTCTCTGTAGTTTTTTCTTGATAATTTTTTAGAAAGTCGACTACCACAATTCTTTTCCATAAATCTATTACTATATTCCACATTTGTGGATCATGGGAAGCTATATTTAGTATTTTTCTTTTATTTCCCCCCTCTTGTAGTTTGATAGGTTCCTCTATTGGCATTCTTTTTCCTGCTGGTTTTATGTTTTCTTTTATTTCTATATCAGGTCTAGCCCACGCTTTTTTGTGGTAGTATTCCCGTGCTATATCTAACACTCACAGCTGAGTTTGTTCTTTGGAATGGGCTAGCACTATGTGAACTAGTTACCTCATCCATTAGTTCTATATGTCTAAGTATTGATATAATGTCATCATTTTCTACATCGTTAGAATTTACGTCCGATTCTTCTGGTCGATATGCTAAATTGTCATTTCTATCTTTACATATTCTAAAATTCTCTATTGTTTCAATTGTATCCATTTAACCTTTTTAACATCCTTTGAATTTAAAAACTATATAACTATTTTCTTTGTATAATCTCTTTTCTTCTTCTATAGCTTTATCTACTTCGTAGCCTTCTTGTATTATTTCTATATTCATAAGTTCTTCTTGTTTTGTTTCTATGGTACTTTCTGTCTCTTTCTCATCTAGCTCCTTCTGAATAGTGTAATTATAGTTGGTAAATCTTATTGACGTTTCTTCTCTAGAACTAGTATACATTAAATGGTTTTCCGGTGCAAATACTTTTGGTTGACTAAGTTTGTCTATGTTTCATTCTAATCCCGCATATTCTTCTGGATTTATTTTAATGGCTTTATTAGTTTTATTCCTTTTTACCCATTACTTCTACTATATCATTTACTTGTAGTTTAAACTTTGTATTACTACTTAGGGTCATTTTTCCTATAAAACCTACACACATTAATAAATTATTTCCATTATTCATTTCTTCGTAACCTTTATATCATGACCCAAATTCACAAGTCGTGATGACACCTATGTTCCCAATCGATAGGTAAGCCAACTAAAATATTTTATCAATTTAGTAATATAAATAAAGTAAGATGATAAGCATCAATTAGAATATCCCACACACTAAGTCTGTCATAAATATGAAATGTGGAAAGCTAAATACCACCCAAGATTTGGTATCATAAGTACAAGAGCTTCTACAATAAGATGCGAATATGGAACTAAAATGACCAATTTAGACATAATAAATACCCTATCTAAATACTAAAATAACAGAATAAATTAAAGATAGAGAGAGGTGTGGGCCGCGGAACAACTAACGAGCTCACCACAATTTCAAGATAACCCAAACTCAGACTCAAAAAGCTCCACGAGATGTGCTCACATTCGAAATCGAATCTGTACCATAAAAGAGTGCAACAAGTGTAGTATGAGTACGAAACCACATGTACCCAGTATGTCTCATTGACCGACAACGAATAAGTAGTGACAGGAATATATACAAAATTCATTCTCAAATTTTTCTAATTCTACATTATATTTATCAATTAAGCAATCTTCACAAAATATTTAACACATAATCAAATAAAAATAGAAAAGATAATGAGATTAAATGCAACACCATGAGATCATATGCCTCAAATACCAAGTAACCTCACAATTGTATATACACAATACTTCTAGGAATATACTTTGAGAGTTTGTGACCTATGGGGGACTCGCGAGGTCCATATACCAACACAGACGATCTCTATGGGTCTGTGCGGACGATATCAACTCACTATCATAAAATCAACCATCCCTAGCACGAACAATCTCCACATTCCCAACTTATAACAATAAAATCCTCTCTCACGAAACATGTGCACAATATAATTTCAGCAACATAGGGGATGATGATGCATCTCAATAAATCAAATATCAGTATGACATGTAATCACCTAAACTATCACAATTATACGGGTTCAAATAAGAAGCACAATCACACAAAACAAATCAATCAATAATACATCACCTAATGCCTATATGCTTTGGCATTCTCAAATTACAATCTTTCATTATATAGTAATAAACTTTTCCTTTATAACATCGGTACTCGTATCAATGTCCATCACACCATTGATATGAGACCTCCATCTTTCGCCCTTACCTATTATGTATTTTAATTTTTAATCTTTAATTAGAAAAACATCCTTCAACGAAGTCTAGAAGTCTTAACATACCTCGAATGTCGAACACGTGTCACGAATCCTCAAAATATTGCCTTTCCCTTTTGTAAGGCTTCAGAACGTTCCCGATCTATCAAATATACATTATTTTAAGTAAATAAATTCGTAGACACCCATATTACTACATAGCTAGCCTAGACCCAAACCTCACCCAAACTATAACCAATTACCTAAGTCTCAAGCCTAAGATTAACTCTCAATTTCTACAATATCATAAATCTAATGGTATTCGTATAATACCATACCTCCCAATAATTAAATATAGACTAACATGTCAAAACAAACTTAACTACAAAAACTTGCGACTTCACCAACAAATTATAAGAAACCTCACATATTATCAACCTACTATTTCTGATTTAATAACTAGTTCCTTAAACTTAAATCTGTAGACGTAAATTACTGTTACTTGTTACAAGTTATATTAATAAAAAAGAAAAGAAAGAGAGCATATTACTATTCTACTAATTCTAGCATACTGCAAAGAAAATGGAAAAAGACAAATCTACATTAAATTGGAACCAAAAAGCCAATTTGCCTTCTTTCCCAATAACTAACCCACTGCATCACACTTTTCCACTATCCCTTGCAACATTACATTTTTTTCAATAGTATAAACGAAGTTTTCTATCCTTAAAAATTTAATATACATTCAACATAATGTTTACCTGAAGCATACTAAATGCTTCTCTAGTTCATGCCGCTGCAAGTATTGTCGTCTTCTCTATTTTTTTTCAAGTACAGGTTATAAATAACTATTTCAATTTTATCTAACTTAGATATCTGAACTTTAAGGAGTAGTGCGTATGACCCACTTTTATATGTTAATTTTTTTTTAAAAAAACAACTATTGTCTTCCATTAATAATTAATTATAAAAAAATATAAATCACCACATAAATTATTTAATTAAAAGAATGCCCTTCAACTAAATAACCATAGTTAAACATATAGTTCAAAATTCTTATTTAAAATTTTACAGAAAGAGTCAAAATAGTTCTAGTGTTCAAAACGACCTAATGGGTCATTACATCATCTACAACTTAAAAAAAATGTTCATCCTCAAACGGTTAAGGATTAGGAAGTATCTGAATGATCAAAAAGCTGAGGATATCTAATCCTCATATCAGAATCGGTCTCCTATGTAGCCTCCTCCACCGGACGATACTTCCATTCAACCTTTATGGAAGCAATTTCTTTCGACCTCAACTTTTGAATTTGTCTATCCAAGATTTTTACTAGTTCCTCCTCAAAGGTCAAATTTTGATCAAGTAACACAGAGTCCCATTGAATCACATGAGCACCATCCTGATGATACTTCTTTAGCATCAAAATATGAAATACAAGGTGAACATTGGACAACCCAGGTGGCAAAGCTAACTGATAAGCAACCTCACCAATATGCTCAACAATCTCGAAAGGACCAATATATCTCGAGCTCAACTTGCCTTTTTTCCCAAATCTCATCACACCTTTCATGGATGAAACCTTTAATAGAACCCGCTCTCCAACCATGAACTTTAAATCATGAACCTTTCAATCTGCATAACTCTTTTGCCTACTCTGAGCCAGAAGAAGCCTATCATGAATAAACTTGACCTTATCCAAGGACTCCCTCAATAGATCTGTACCCCACGACCTAACCTCAAATGCATCAAATCAACCAATTGGAGATCGACATCTCCTACCATACAGAGCCTCAAATGGTGCTATCTCAATGCTCGAATGATAACTATTGTTATATGCAAACTCTGCTAAAGGCAAAAACTGATCCCAATGACCACCAAAGTCGATGACACACACCTGTAACATATCCTCAAAGACCTGAATAGTTCGTTCAAACTAACCATCAGTCTGAGGGTGAAATGTTGTACTAACATCCACCCGAGTACCCAACTCATTCTGCATAGACTATCAGAAATAAGATGTAAATTGTGTGCCACAATATGAAATGATAGAAATAGGCACCCCATGCAAGAGAACTATCTCCCAAATATAGATCTTGGCTAACTTCTCTAAATTATAGGTAGTTTGAATTGGTACGAAGTGTGCAGACTTGGTCATTCGATCCACAATGACCCATATAGCATCAAACTTACCCAAGGTACGGGACAATCCTACCAAAAATTCCATAACAATACTCTCCTATTTCCACTCAGGTATGGGCATCCTCTAAGTCATACCTCCAGGCTTTTTGTGTTCATACTTTACTTGTTGACAATTTAAACATCGAGACAGAAAATCTACTATGTCCCTCTTCATACAACACCACCAATAATACTTCTTTAAGTCAAGATATATCTTAGTAGCCCCGGATGAATAGAGTACCTCAAGCTATGAGCCTCTTCCATGATCATCCTAGTCTAATCACCAGTTCGAGGAACACAAATACGAAGTTTTATCCTCAAAACTCCCTCAACATTAAGAATTTCCTCCTTGTCTTCTCTTTTTAACACCTTATCTCGAATTTTACACAAATCACCATCATTAAACTGTTGATCCCGAATCTGCTCCAATAAGGATGGCCTTGACTCCATGTAAGCCAAAACTCTACCAAGTTCTGAAATATCAAGTCTCATAAATCTATTGGCTAAGGACTGGACATCTATGGCCAAAGGACGCTCTTCAATTTGTAACAAGGTTAGACTACCCATACTCATTGTCTTTCGACTCAAGGCATCTGCTACCATATTTGCCTTACCCGGATGATAAGGAATAGTTATATCATAGTCCTTAAGCAACTCTAACCATCTTCGCTGCATTAAATTAAGATCCCTCTAATTGAATATATACTGGAGACTGCGATGATCCGTGAATACCTTACAATGAACACCATAAAGGTAATATCTCCAAATATTCAATGCGAATACTATAGCTGCCAACTCCAAGTCATGAGTAGGGTAGTTCTTCTCATGAACCTTCAACAACCTCGAAGCATAAATTATCACCTTTCCCTTCTGCATCAATATACAACCAAGACCAATTCGAGAAGCATCATAATATATGATAAAATTTTCTCCCTACATAGGTAGAGTCAAAATCGGGGCAATAGTCAATAAAGTTTTGAGCTTTTGAAAACTTGCCTCACACTCATTAGACCACTGGAAAGACACTTCCTTCTGGGTCAATCTAGTTAATGGAGATGCAATGGATAAGAATCCCTGCACAAATCATCAATAATAACCTACAAGGCCTAAGAAACTCCGAATCTTAGTAACTGAAGCAGGTTTGACCCAATATTGAACTTCCTCAATCTTCTTAGGATCCACCATAATATCTTCCTTGGACACTACATGTCCCAATAATGTCACCAAACTAAGACAAAACTCACACTTTAAAAGCTTTGCTAATAACTTCTTCTCCTTCAGAATGCCAATCACAATTCTCAAATGATGCTCATATTCCTCCCTACTATGGGAGTATATCAATATATCAACTATGAATATAATAACAAACAAATATAAGTACGGTCTGAACACTCTATTCATCAAGTCCATAAAGGCTGATGGGGCATTAGTTAGCCCAAAAGACATCACCAAAAACTCATAATGGCCATAACGTGTACGAATAGTTGTCTTAGGAATATCCTCCGCCCTAACCTTCAACTGATGATAACCGAATCTCAAGTCAATCTTGGAGAAAACTGACTCATCTTGAAGTTGATCAAATAAATTATCAATATGAGGTATCGAATACTTATTTCTGATGGTAACCTTGTTTAACTGCTGATAGTCAATACACATACACATAGATCCATCTTTCTTCTTTACAAATAAGACTGGATCACCCTAAGGAGATACACTCGGCCTAATAAACCCTTTGCTTAACAAATCCTGTAATTACTCCTTTAACTTCTTCAATAGGGCTGGTGCCATATGATAAGGAGGAATGGAAATGAGTTGAGTGCCCGGTTCTAAGTCAATATTGTTGTCCGAAGGAAGACCTGGTAAATCTATCAATAAGGCCTCTAAAAACTCACTCACCACTGGAATAGACTCAAGCATTGGAGTCTCTACACTAGTATCTCAAATATGTGCCAAATAAGACAAATATCCTCTCTCTACCAAGTGGCGAGCCCTAAGAAATGATATCACCCTTTTTGGAGAATGACTAAGAGAACCTGTCACTCTACCATAGGAATCCCAGGCATAGCTAATGTAACTGTCGTAGCATGACAATTCAAAATTGCATGATACAGAGATAACCAATCCATCCAAAGAATAACATCAAAATCTACCATATCTAAGATCTTTAAATCTACATGAGTATCATATCCCATCAAAGTAACCATACACGATCGATATACTTGATTTACTACTATGAAATCCCCAACAGGAGTAGAAACATTTATAAGCAAATCAAGAGACTCACATGACATATACAAACTCAAAAAAAAATTATGTGGACACATAAGAATATGTAGAGCCTGAATCAAATAATACACTAGCTGATCGATGAAAAATTAAAATAATAGTTGTGATACCAGCATCTGAAGGCATTGCCTCTGGCCTACCCGAAAAAGCATAACAATGGCCATGACCATCCTCAGACTGTGAACCTCCATGACCTCCACCTTGACCAGAATGGGAACCACCTCTACTAGAATAAGAACCACCTTTATCACTCTATGCACCTCTCCTAATCGAAGGTTGTGCAGCCTTAGAAGTCAAATCTTGAGAATGCTGCTGTGAACCACCACATTGGATCCTTGGTCAATCTCTCACAAAATGTCCCATATCACCACACTCAAAATAACCCCTACAAGGGTTAGGATGATGAGAGAAACCTGAATGACCAAAATGCCCTCCACAAGTAGAAGGTTTAACAGATAAACCCTATGAACTATGTGTTAAACTAGAAGTAATGTGCCCAACATAATTAGCCTCGGATGCTGGTATAGTGATATAAATTGGTCTGCTAGACTGAGAGTTATAACCTCTCCTTGAGTAACCTCGACTCCTAGGTAGAGTATCCCCATAATTACTTAAATAACGGGCCCTCTATCTCTCACGTTGCTTAAATTCCTCACATCAAATCATCTCTAACTCCTTAGTAGCATCTACCACTTTTTGAAATGGAACACCAGAAGCAGAAACCTGAGAAACTCCCATAAAAATTAGAATAATCAACCCCTTGACAAACCTCCTCACTCTTTGAGCCTCGGTGGGAAGTATCATTAAAGCATGCCTTGCTAAGGCATGAAATTTAACCTCATACTGAGTGAATGACATGTCTCCCTACTGGAAACCCTTCAACTCGGCCCTCTTGCACTCCCTCTCACTACGTGGAACAAACCTATCTAGAAATACTTAAGTAAACTAAGTCTATGAGAGTGGAGACGATCTAGCTGGCCTACCACTAATATAGTCCCTCCACCACTGCTTGGTTGATCCAGTCATCTAAAATGCTATGTAGTCAACTCCATGAGACTCCACTAATCTAAGGTTGTGCAACCTCTCATGATAATTATTTATAAATTCATATGCATCCTTATTCAAGTCTCTATTATAGATTAGAGGATTAATCATTTTGAATCTCCCAAACATCGGTTCTTCATCGGTGGTCATGGCAGACCTATTAGGCAAATGTGATGCAACCCCTGGCAATACCATACTATCTAAACGGGGAGCTGTAGCAGTAGCTGGCTGAGCGCTTGGAGTATGAGAACCTGGAGCAACTATCTACTCTGGAGTTTGACCTCCAATATGAGTTTGTGAGCCATCAGAGGTGACAGGTAATGTTCCTGCCTGAGCCATCCCCTCTAAGAGTCCTAACATATGAACCAAGGTATCATAAAGTACAGGAGTAGAAATAAAACTAGGTGAATCCTAAGCTGGTCCATACCCCTTAACATGATCCTGCACATCCTCAGGAATCTCATTTGCATCTAGAGATACTCCTTAAGTATGGCCTCGAGTGGCTGTTGGTACTTAGCTTACCACATGTATTGCAGCACGGCCTCGACCTCGACCTCAACCTCACCTCCTGCCTCTACCTCATATAGTGACCCCGGAAGAAGGTGCAGGAATAGGCTCCTGATCACTACTCACAGATGCACGAGTCCTCACCATATGTGAAAGAATGAGACAACAATGTTAGGATTCCAATAGTGTCAAAAGTGCACGATAAGGAATAAAAGACTAGAAGTTTCCTAAATGTCCTCTAGCCTCTCGAAGATAAATATGGACGTCATAATACCGATTCATAAGACTCTACTAGACATTGCTCTAGTATTTGTGAGATCGATGAACCTAGTGCTCTGATACCAAATTGTCATGACCTAAATTCATAAGTCATGATGGTACCTATGTTCCAACTGATAGGCAAGCCAACACAAATATTTTATCAATTTAAAAATATAAATAAAGTAAGATGACAGGAGTTAAGTAGAATATCTCACACACTGTCTGTCATAAATATGAAATGCAAAAATCTAAATACCATCCAAGATTTGGTGTCATAAGTACAATACAATAAGATACAAATATGGAACTAAAATGACCTGTTTAGACATAATAAATACCCTTTTTGAATACTAAAATAACATAATAAATGAAATATAGAGGGAGGTGTAGGCCGCGGAACAGCTAAGCAGCTCGCCACAACTCCAAGATAACCCAAGCTCAAACTCAAAAAGCTCAATGAGATGTGCTCTTATTCAGA
Organism: Solanum dulcamara; assembly: GCF_947179165.1. Lineage (NCBI taxonomy): Eukaryota > Viridiplantae > Streptophyta > Magnoliopsida > Solanales > Solanaceae > Solanum > Solanum dulcamara. Next base: position 62,970,513 of record NC_077237.1, on the reverse strand, counting down.
ATTGAATCTGCACCACAAAAGAGTGCAACAAGTGTAGTATGAGTATGAAACCATGTGTACCTAGTATGTCTCATTTACCAACAACGAAGAAGTAGTGATAGGAATAAATATAAAATTCATTCTCAAATTTTATAACTCTACATTATACTTGTCAATTAAGTCTCACCAAAATAAAGGTAATCAACCTTCACAAAGAATTTAACACATAATCAAGTAAAATTAGAGAAAATAATGAGATGCAATGCAACACCATGAGATGATATACCTCAAATACCAAGTAACCTCACAATTGTATGCACACAATACTTCTCGGAATATACTTCAAGAGTTTGTGACCCATGGGGGACTTGCGAGGTCCATATACCGACATGGATGATCTCCACTTGTCTGTGTCGATGATCTCAATGCACTATCATAAAATCAACCATCCCAGCACGGACGATCTCCACATGCCCAACTTATAAGCATAAAATGCTCTCTCACGAATGATTTCCCTTATGTCAGACCTTTACTCATACTCAATCTCATGTCAATGCATAATATAATTTCAACAACATAGGGGATAATTATACATCTCAATAAATCAAATATTAGTATGACATGTAATCACCTCAACTATCACAAATATATGGGTTCAAATAAGAAGAAAAATCACACAAAAGAAATCAGTCAATAATACATCAGCTAATGCTCATACGTTTTGGCATTCTTAAATTAAAATCTTTCATTATATAGTAATAAACATTCCCTTTATAACATTGGTACTCGTATCAATGGTCATCACACCATTGAAACAAGACCCCCATCTTTCGCCCTTACCTGTTATCTATTTTAATTTTTAATATTTAATTAAAAAAACATCATTCAACGAAGTCTAGAAGTCTTAGCATACCTCGAATGTCGAACACGTGTCACGAATCCTCAAGATTTTGCCTTTGCCATCCCTTTGGTATGGCTTCAGAATTTTCCCGGTCTATCAAATTGCATTATTCTAAGTAACTGAATTCGTAGACACCCATATTACTACATAGCTAGCCTAGACCCAAACCTCACCCAAACTATAACCAATTACCTAAGTCTCAAGCCTAAGATTAACTCTCAATTTCTACAATATCATAAATCTAATGGTATTCATATAATATCATACCTCCCAATAATTAAATATAGACTAACATGTCAAAACAAACTTAACTACAAAAACTTGCGACTTCACCAACAAATTATAAGAAACCTCACATATTATCTACCTACTATTTCTAATTTAATAACTAGTTCCTTAAACTTAAATCTGTAGACGTAAATTATTGTTACTTGTTACAAGTTATATTAACAAAACGAAAAGAAAGAGAGCATACTATTATTCCACTAATTCTAGCATACTGCAAAGCAAATGGAAAAGACAAATCTACATTAAATTGGGACCGAAATGCCAATTTGTCTTCTTTCCCAATAACTAACCCACTACATCATACTTTTCCACTATCCCTTGCAACATTACATTTTTTTCAATAGTGTAAAAGAAGTTTTCTATCCTTAAAAATTTAATATACATTTAACATAATGTTTACCTGAAGCACACTAAATGATTCTCTAGTTCACGCCGCTGCAAGTATTGTTCTTCTCTATTTTTTTTCAAGTACAAGTTATAAATAACTGTTTCTATTTTATCTAACCTAGATATATGGACTTTAAGGAGTAGTGGGTATGACCAACTTTGATATTTTTTTAATATAAAAACAACTATTGTCTTTTATTAATAATTAATTATATAAAAAATATAAATCACCACATAAATTAATTAATTAAAAGAATGCCCTTCACCTACATAGGCATAGTTTAACAGATATTTCAAAATTCTTATTTAAAATTTTACGGAAAGAGTCAAAATAGTTTTAGTGTTCAAAATGACCTAACGGGCCATTACACTTTAGTCTGAATTCCTATTTTAATATATTTTTCAAATTATTTTAAATTAATTAGGAAGTATGGGCTAATATAAAATATTTCTCCATTATTAGTCATATCCACTTTTATTAATCCTATTATGGATTTCTTTAAGTCTGACCATCTATCATTATATAATACTATTAATACTTTAGACCCTAAATTCTTTCTAGTTAATCCTTTTATCCCTATGACTATTAATCCCATATGCATTAGCATAAGTCTGGGGGTTTTAATTATTTTTGGTAAAATAAGGGTTTACTAGATTTAAAGTAGAAAATTTTTCTCCTATTGCTGATATCTGTTCTTCTCTATAATGTCTATATAATTGATTATCCCTAGAGAAGCACTTCACATTATATAGTGTCTTTGGATTTAATAATTTTAGTTAATTTTGTTGTAAGATTTGTAAATCTCTATCAGCATCTACTATTTTATTTAACTCTTGATTGTGCTCTTCGCTAGAGTGTCTTCGAAATAATATTCTAGAAATGAAATTATTACCAATTCTATTATCTGGAAAACTTACTCTTGGTCTGTCTTCTTCAATGGTTCGTCTTGATTTAGTTAAAAGAAAGTCCATTTTTATTGTAACACCTTAAAAATATCTATGCCAAGACCCGAACCATTCTTCGAAGGCATATAGGCTAGAACTCATCGAATTCTAATTTTACATATGAGTTAGGATCAATTACTTAGTATTTTAAGTGTATTAGATATGTTTTATGGTCATAAGGGATCTCTAACACCAAGCCAAGTCCAAAGAATTTCCATTAGCTAAGTTTTCGTATGAGCCTGGAATGGGGTCAACTTCAAACGCCTATATCTCCTATTTTCTAAGGAATTAGGTGTTCCATGATCTATAAAATTAAAGATCTTTGAGTCCTCTTTCCAATCTATCAAGTTTTCCTCATTCCGAGTTTGGAGTCAAAAGTTATGATCATTTTATAAAATACTACCACTGCAAAAGTTTTGGGCTTGGTGCGGCGCGCCAGTGGAGTGCCCGAAACTACCTGCAGTAGTTTAGGAGATGGCGCAGCGCGCCACTATCACGCCTTTAGGGTTTTGAACCCATTTTCCAGATTTCCTTTGATGAAGGGCATCTTGGACAATTTCCTAACTATATATATACGAACTTGGAGTGTTTTGGGGTCATTTTTGCAGTCTTTCATCTCCAAAGAACCCTAATCTTTATCCTCATCTCCCCCAAATCATCGCCTACAAAAACAAAATCCTCTCCAATTCAAAGGATTCAAGCTTCCCATTGAAGACCTAACATCAAGACTTCTTCAATTCTTCTTCAATTTCTTCTTTAAGGTATGTGGGTTTTCATCCATGAGTTCTTCCACCCATGGAGCCCAAATGTTTTCTCAACTTAATATTTCAATTTTAAATGATGAAATCTTATGGGATTTTACATGATATTTCCATATGTATAGATTATGGTATATTTTAAGTTTATTTACCTCTATATATATATATATATATATATATATATATATATATATATATATATATATATATATATATATATATATATATATAATATATATATATATATATTGACTCTTAATTTCAAGTGATGAGTTTTTACTGATTTTCATACTACGATTCCAAATGCATAGATTCTTGAATATTTGAAGTTTATTTATCTATATTGATTTATGTTGATTCTTATTTACATGAAATGGATATTTTATCAAGGATCTTATATGAAGGTTTGAAAGGTAGTTTTAAAGTGCATATGGTGGGTTGTTTTATTTTTAAGACGTTTGATTTGATGCATTTATATCATTCTCATGCATAAAAGTGCTCTTTAAATGTATCTGATGGTCTTTATGAAATGAACCCACCTATATTCTTATGACAAAGCAAAGTTGAAATGAAGTTTGACTCCAAAGGAATGTTATGAAGTAAATGCTTATGAAGGAGAGTCTTTATGAAATGATTGATTGATGAAAGAGTTTCTTAGCCAAAGTAAGGTTTCAATGTGAAAGGAAAATTCTCACATTGAATCAAATGAAATGATTAAGGTTATGATATGACATGCATGACATCCCTATAGGCCGTCAATGCTTTTGATAATTTTTCCAAAAAGGAAGGTCCGATTAGCATAGTACCCGGAATACCTTCACTGATTGTAGACCTAATTTTCTTATAAATCAAGGTTCATTAGTAGAATGGTAAATAGTCCACGAAAGCCATGATGATATTATTAACCAAAGGTTTTAATGAGTTATTCCACCGATTGAAATTTTAATGTTAAAGTTGCTATATTGATATTCAAAAGTTATTCCGTGAGATTAACCTATCACCGAATGTAGCATGTAGATGGGGACTCTACCTAAGGGTTCCTTAAGTAAATTCTCATGTTGCATTAACTATGTGAAACATCCCTTAAAAACGTTGTATACGATGTTTCAATTCTCGCCTAAATATGATACAACCTATGTATTTTAGTCATAACTTTTCATAGGAATATCCAAATTGGGTGATTCAAATTTTTGAGTAACCTCAAGATCATTACCTATAACTTTTGTGAATACCATATTTTAAGTGTCGGAGGTTAAGTAGGTCAAATAAATTAATTTTTGTAAGGTAGGATGCTATGACGGAAAGGAGTAATTATAGAAGAAAAATCATATCTCACTGTAGGTTTATCCAAATTGGTTGATTCTTGAACTATATGAAACTAGACTTCCATATATACAATTCTTATGAAGACACCAAATCCTAATAAGGAATTTATCTTATTCAAACGCAGCTCCGAAAAAGAGTATTTTGTTAAAAAGAACTCCTCTCACCTACCATGGAAAGATCTAGATACATTTGACATCACTCATGACATAAATTGTCCTCCATTTAACATCATTCATGACATCAATATATTTCATTAAATTTTCAGATTTTTTTTTATAATTATTTTATTTATTGTTAGGTCCCTCTTTCCCACCTATAAATACCCACCTTATTTCCTTATTTTATTCATCAAGCTTTCTCAAGCAAGTCTTCTCTCTATACACTTGTTTACTCATTCTCAAATATAGTTTTAGCTCTTAGTAGTGAAGAAATACTATTCCGGTGATTCATATACTCCAGGTAGTACATAAAACGTTCCAGCGAGGAGAAAAGCTAGGACTCAAGAGTATTCATTAAGTCTTTCGGTTCCGACTAAAGCTTCGGATTCCAGGTATGTAAGGTTTCAATGAGAGTATTCCTTCCACTTTCATGCCTAAATTATTTTGATTATATGATAAATTATATTTATTTTCTTTTAGTTTTACTCTAAGTTATATGGGTTCTTCCACCCATGTAGTACAAAAATCTTTCAACTAAATCTCTTGATTTCAAGTAATATTTTCTTATGTTAATTCTTAATTTTACTTAATAGTATGAATAATGGTTAAACTAATGATTATTGCTCTATTTTGATGCAATAAAATTTCATATGTATGAATTGATGGTTTACAAGTAATTCCTCTATTTATCTATTTAAAGATTCTTGAAATTCATGATGGATTGTTTAAAGCATGATTTTTTAATTAATGGATTTCAAAGTATTTATATATATTTATTTACATACATATTTGGAAGTTGAAGTGATTTGAACCCACCTAGTTTTACTATGTTCTTAATAAAGTTTGACTTGAAAGCTTTGACTTCAAATAAATGTTTATGAAAGCAATATCTATGATAAAAAAGGGAGTCTTATGAAATGAAAGAATGATGAAATGATATGAATGATGGATTCTTTATGCAATAAGGACAATTCTTGTATATTTGAATTATCAAATGTTTTAATGAGCTATTCTACCGAATATGATGTTTGAATTCTCAAGTTATATGCTATGAATATTTTAAAGTATTAAACTATTCCATGGGATTGACTTAGCACCGAATGAGGCATTGAGGTGGGATTCGGTAAGGGAATCCTAGTAGCAACCCCTTGTCTCATTAACTATGTGCCAACATAGGAGCCCTTGTAGGCTTAGGCTAATGGATCCATAAATAGCCCTTAAAGTTAAAGTTAAAGAAATGAATGAAGTTGACGAAGTTCTACCTGGCAAGTAGTCTCCCCGACCAACGTAGGGGATTATGTTGTATTTCATGTAATAGCTCGCATGGTCTTAAATGTCGTTTATGGTTATTTTCCCATAAAATGAATATTTTAAAGGATATCCATATGATTTATTATGCATGTATTATATTATGTTCCATATTACATAAATGTTATAATGTTTCCTCAATGTTCATGCATCCTTACATACTTGGTACATTCAAAGTACTAACGCATACTCTTTTGCCTACATGATATCACCATGTAGGGATAAGTCCTCCTCCTCGTTCTCCTCTACGTGGCTAGTTGAGACATCGTTTGAAGACTACTTTTGGTGAGTTTCCATGTTCCGAGAACTATACTCCTTTATATTTCTAGCTTATGATATGTTGAGATATTTTACTATGGTATTTCTTCTATTATGGTTAAGGATGAGCTAGGGACTTGTCTTAGCCCCGTTAAATCTAATAGTTAGAGGTATTGTTGGACATATGTAAGTTAAAGATTTACTATTATGATTTTTTCTTCTTTATTTATCGTCATTACCTATGAAAGGCTAAAAGAATGCTAAGAGGCTTGTTTAAGGTACTTTCGGGTTCCTCATTCGCCATGTCATGTCTAGGCCCTAGGCTTGGGTCGTGACAAACTTGGTATCAGAGCCCGAGGTTTTGAATGATCCTTGGAGTCCAACATACTGCATCGAATAGGGTCTTATTCATGGTTGTGAAGCGCACCACAATTATGAATAAGAGACTATGAGGTGTTTAGGAAAAATTTCACTTCTTTCAAATTCATGTTGTGCCTTAGAGTTTCTAAGCTTTCCTTTAACTAATGACCTATTTCGTGTTCTCTAGATAATGACTCATGGAAGAGCACCTCGAAGAGCAAGGGTTGACGATGAGGACCAAACTCCTCCGGTTCCCAATGCCCAACATCATGAGGATGGAGTAACCCATGCTGAGTTTTGCAGTGTTATTACTTTGTTAGCTCAAGTCATAGCCAACCAAGGGAATCTAGGTGTTCCTCCTCCCCAAATGCAAAATCCAGCCTCTAGGATTTGGGATTTCTAAAGGATAAATCCACCCGAGTTCGATGGTTCTAAACTAGATGAGGACCCTATGGAGTTCATTAATAAGGTATACCGGATTGTGGCTATTATGGGTGTGCCACCAAATGAGAAGACCGAGCTAGTGGCCTATCAACTCAAATGTGTGGCTCGAGTGTGGTACGAACAATGGGTTATTGAGAGGGATGAAGAAATAGGGTCGATAGGATGGGAAGAGTTCAAAGGTGCCTTCCTAGACCACTTCTTCCCATTGGAGCTAAGGGAGGACAAAATCCAAGAGTTTATCAACCTCCGTCAAGGGAGTATGAGCGTGAGGGAGTATGCTCTCAAATTCACTAAGTTGTCAAAGTATGCTCCCTTCATGGTCTCCGACCCAAGAGCTAGGATGATCAAGTTTATTTATGGTGTCTCAAGCTTGGTGTCTAAGGAGTGCAAAACGGCCATGTTGGTCTAGGAGATGGACATATCTCGATTAATGACTTACGCAGAACAAATTAAAGAAGAGATTCTTAAAGAGAGATCAAGGGGGTTCAAAAAGGCTAGAGTGGATAGTGGAGGGTTTAACCCTCAAAGGTCCGATCATGGTAACAATGGCAAAGGCCAAGGTGGGCAACGATTTGTGGGACAAGGTTCCACCAATACTCCTCCTCCAAAGTTCAACAAGGATAAGAGTGGTAAACTAATGATTCCAAGAGAAAATGTTGCTACTCAAACTTTCCCCGCTTGCAAGAATTGTGGAAGGACTCATAAAGGGGAATGCTTAGCCGGCTCCAATGCATGCTTTAAGTGTGGTAAGCTGGGACACCATGCTAAGGATTGTAGAGATGGTGGTGGTAGGACTCAAGGACAAATTGCTCATGGTCAATAAGTCCAAGGAGGTGTCCAACGCACCAACCGCTTTTACGCCTTGCATGGGAGATAAGAGGTTGAGGATGCACCAATGTCATTACCAGTATGTTAAAGGTCTTTTCTTTTGATGTGTATGCACTATTAGATCCGAGTGCAAATTTATCTTTTGTTACTCAATTCCTTGCTAATAGATTTGATGTTTTACCTAAAATGTTATTAGAGCCTTATTTGGTGTCTACCCCTATTGGTGTGTCAATTATTGTGTCTATCTTGCATAAATTTATTCCTTGTGATCTCATTGAGCTTGACATGATAGATTTCGATGTCATTCTTGGGATGGATTAGTTACATGTATTTTATGCTTCCACAGATTATAGGAATCATCGAGTCAAGTTCCAATTTCCAAATGAGCCTGTTATTGAATGGTAGGGTCGTAATTCGATGGTGAAGGGTCAGTTTATTTCTTTTCTTAAGGCCCGCAAAATGATTTCTAAGGGATGTATTTACCACATTATGAGGTTTAGGGATTTCAACTCCAAAAGTCCTTCTCTTGAGTCAGTTCCTATAGTCAATGAATTCCCCGATGTATTTCCCGATGACCTTCTTGTTGTCCCTCCCGAAAGGGAAGTTGATTTTGGTATCGATCTCCTCCCTGATACCCAACCTATCTCTATTCCTCCTTACCGTATGGCCCCGGCAGAATTAAAAGAGTTGAAGGAACAGTTAAAGGACTTGTTAGAGAAGGGGTTCATAAGACCAAGTATTATGCCATGGGGTATTCCTGTGTTATTTGTGAGAAAGAAGGATGGATCACTTCAAATGTGCATAGACTACCGTCAATTAAATAAGATGACCATTAAGAACAAGTACCCACTCCCTATAATAGATGACTTGTTTGATCAATTGCAAGGGGCAAGTCACTTCTCCTAGATCGACCTTCGGTCTGGTTATCACCAACTACGGGTGAGGGAGTGTGACATTCCCAAAATAGCCTTCCGAATAAGGTATGGTCACTATGAGTTTATGGTGATGAGTTTTGGGTTAACGAATACACCAGCGGTGTTTATGGACTTGATGAATAGGGTGTTCAAACCTTACCTTGATACCTTTGTGGTGGTCTTCATTGATGATGTTTTAATTTACTCTCGGGGTGAGGAAGAACATAAAAATCACTTGAGAGTTGTGCTTCAAACATTGAGGGATAGGCAATTATTTGCAAAATTTAGTAAGTGTGAATTTTGGTTAAAGGAGGTAGCATTTCTTGGTCACGTAGTGTCTGGTGATGGGATCAAGGTTGATCCTAAGAAAATAGAGGCAGTCAAAAATTGGCCTAGCCCATTATCTCCTTCAGACATTAGGAGCTTCTTAGGTCTAGCCGGGTACTATAGAAGGTTCGTCAAAAGCTTTTCTTCCATCTCATTTCCTATGACAAAATTGACCCAAAAGAAATCCAAATTCATATGGACAGATGAGTGTGAGGAGAGTTTCCAGACCTTAAAAGATTGACTTACCTCTGCTCCTATTTTGACTCTCCCAGAAGGATTAGAAGAGTTTGTAGTTTATTGTGATGCTTCAAAGATTGGTTTAGGTTGTGTCTTAATGCAAAACAGGAAGGTCATAGCCTATGCTTCTAGGCAATTAAAGGTGCATGAGCACAACTACCCTACCCATGACCTTGAATTGGCGGCCGTTATTTTTACTCTGAAGATTTGGAGGCATTACCTCTATGGGGTGCATGTGGATGTGTATACTGATCATAAGAGTCTTCAATATGTGTTCACGCAAAAGGACCTTAATCTAAGGCTAAGGAGGTGGCTATAACTCCTTAAGGACTATGACATGAGTATGCACTATCATCCGGGTAAAGCCAATGTGGTTGCTGATGCACTTAGTAGAGTGTCTATGGGGAGTGTGGCCCATGTGGATGAAAAGAAGAGTGAGTTGGTGAGAGATGTTCACCGATTGGCTAGATTAGGGGTGAAGTTGGGTAGTACTAATGATGGGGGTATGGTTGTTTAAAATAGGTCTGAATCCTCTTTGGTGGTGGATGTTAAATCAAAGCAAGATCTTGACCCAAAGTTTATTGAGTTAAAGAAGTTGGTAAAGGAAAAGAAGATAGAGGTATTTTCCCAAGGGGGAGATGGGGTTCTATACTACCAAGGTCGGATATGTGTTCCAGATGTTGATGGCCTAAGGAGTTTGATCTTGATGGAGGCTCATAATTCTAGATACTCCATTCATCCTGGTTCAACAAAAATATACCAAGACTTAAAGGAGTTGTATTGGTGGGGTGGCATGAAGAAGGACATAGCAAGGTTTGTGTCTGAATGTACAAATTGCCAATAAGTGAAGGCAGAACATCAAAGGCCGGGTGGCCTAGCCCAAGACATTGAAATCCCTACTTAGAAGTTGGAAGATGTGAATATGGATTTGTAGTAGGTTTGCCTCATACTTGGAAGTGTCATGACTCGATTTGGGTAATTATTGATAGAATGACTAAGTCAGCTCACTTCCTACCGATTAAAACTTCCTATAGTGCCGAAGACTATGCCAAGTTGTATATTCAGGAGTTGGTGAGGTTGCATGGTGTGCCGTTATCCATTATTTTGGATCATGGTACCCAATTCACTTGTCACTTCTGGAGATCATTTCATAAAGGCCTCGGTACTAAGGTAAAGTTGAGCACAACATTCCATGCTCAAACGGATGGGCAAGCCGAAAGAACGATTCAAACAGTAGAGGATATGTTAAGGGCTTGTGTGTTGGAGTTTAAAGGGAATTGGGATGATCATCTACCTCTCATCGAGTTTGCCTATAATAATAGTTACCACTCAAGTATTGAGATGGCGCCGTTTGAGGCTTTGTATGGGAGACGATGTAGATCACCGGTTAGTTGGTTCGAAGTAGGCGAGATGACCTTGTTGGGCCTCGATTTGGAACTTTATACTTTAGAGAAGGTGAAGATCATTAGAGAAAGGTTGAAGATGGCTCAAAGTCGTCAAAAGTCCTATTCTGACACTAGAAGAAGGGATATTGAGTTTAATGTGGACAATTGGGTGTATCTAAAGGTTTCACCCATGAAAGGTGTGGTTCGATTTGGTAAGAAAGGGAAATTGAGCCCTAGATATGTAGGGCCTTATAGAATCATGAGACGTATTGGTAAGGTTGCATATGAGTTGGAATTACCATTGGAAATGACCATGGTTCATCCGGTGTTTCACGTGTCTATGTTGAAAAAACGTGAGGGTGATCCTAGTTCCATTGTACCTATGGGAGTAGTGAATATTAAAGAAAACTTGACCTATGAAGAAGTTACTGTGGAAATTTTGGACCGGCAAGTTAAGAGATTAAGGAACAAAGAAGTTGCATCAGTTAAAGTCCTCTGGAGGAATCAACAAATAGAAAGTGCAACATGGGAAGCGGAAGCGGATATGATTAAGAGATACCCTCATCTTTTCCCCTCTACCCAAACCAAAGGTATTAAGTTGTCCTTGATCAATTACTTGAAATCTTTACATCTCAACTTTTCTTGTCATATGCTTGCAAAATTATGAAATATGTTTTAAAAGATGTTTTAAATTACACTGTTGCATTAATGATAGGTTGTTTGTTTAAACTCTACTCTACTCAAGCTAAGCCTTTTCTCATTCGAGGATGAATTTTCCCAAGGGGGAGATAATGTAACATCCCCTAAAAATGTTGTATACGATGTTTCAATTCTCTTCTAAACATGATACAACCTCTGTATTTTAGGCATAACTTTTCATAGGAATATCCATATTGGGTGATTCAAATTTCTAAGTAACCTCAAGATCATTACCTACAACTTTTGTGAATACCATACTTTAAGTTTCGGAGGTTAAGAAGGTCAAATAAATTAGTTTTTGTAAGGTAGGATGCTGTGATGGAAAGGAGTAATTATAGAAGAAAAATCACATCTCACTGTAGGTTTATCCAAATTGGTTGATTCTTGAACTATATTAAACTAGACTTCCATAGCTACAATTCTTATGAAGACACCAAATCCTAATAAGGAATTTATCTTATTCAAACACAGTTCCGAAAAAGAGTATTCTGTTAAAAAGAACTCCTCTCACCTACCATGGAAAGATCTAGATACATTTGACATCCCTCATGACATAAATTGTCCTCCATTTAACATCATTCATGACATCAATATATTCCATTAAATTTTCAGATTTTTCGTTATAATTATTTTATTTATTGTTAGGTCCCTCTTTCCCACCTATAAATACCCACCTTATTTCCTTATTTTATTCATCAAGCTTTCTCAAGCAAGTCTTCTCTCTATACACTTCTTTACTCATTCTCAAATATAGTTTTAGCTCTTATTAGTGAAGAAATACTATTCTGGTGATTCATATACTCCGGGTAGTACACAAAATGTTCCGGCGAGGAGAAAAGCTAGGACTCAAGAGTATTCATTAAGTCTTTCGGTTCCGACTAAAGCTTCGGATTTCAGGTATGTAAGGTTTCAATGAGAGTATTCCCTCCACTCTCATGCCTAAATTATTTTGATTATGTGATAAATTATATTTATTTTCTTTAAGTTTTACTCTAAGTTATATGGGTTCTTCCACCCATGTAGTACAAAAATCTTTCAACTAAATCTCTTGATTTCAAGTAATATTTTCTTATGTTAATTTTTAGTTTTACTTAATAGTATGAATAATGGTTAAATTAATGATTATTTCTCTATTTTGATGCAACATAATTTCATATGTATGAATTGATGGTTTACAAGTAATTCCTCTATTTATCTATTTAAAGGTTCTTAAAATTCATGGTGGATTGTTTAAAGCATGATTTTTTAATTAATGGATTTCAAAGTATTTATATATATTTATTTACATACATATTTGCAAGTTGAAGTGATTTGAACCCACCTAGTTTTACTATGTTTTTAATAAAGTTTGACTTGAAAGCTTTGACTTCAAATAAATATTTATGAAAGCAATATCTATGATCAAAAAGGGAGTCTTATGAAATGAAAGATTGATGAAATGATATGAATGATGAGTTCTTTATGCAATAAGGACAATTCTTGCATATTTGAATTATCAAATGTTTTAATGAGCTATTCTACCGAATATGATGTTTGAATTCTCAAGTTATATGCGATGAATATTTTAAAGTATTAAACTATTCCGTGGGATTGACTTAGCACCGAATGAGGCATTGAGGTGGGATTCGGTAAGGGAATCCTAGTAGCAACCCCTTGTTTCATTAACTATGTGCCAACATAGGAGCCCTTGTAGGCTTAGGCTAATAGATCCATAAATAGCCCTTAAAGTTAAAGTTAAAGAAATGAATGAAGTTGACGAAGTTCTACCTGGCAAGTAGTCTCCCCGGCCAACGTAGAGGGTTATGTTGGATTCCATGTTATAGCTCGCATGGTCTTAAATGTCGGTTATGATTATTTTCCCACAAAATGAATATTTTAAAGGATATCCATATGATTTATTATGCATGTATTACATTATGTTCCATATTACATAAATGTTATAATGTTTCCTCAATGTTCATACATCCTTACATACTTAGTACATTCAAAGTACTAACGCATACTCTTTTTCCTACATGATATCACCATGTAGGGATCGGTGCTCCTCCTCATTCTCCTCCACGTGGCTAGCTGAGACTTCATTTGAAGACTACTTTTGGTGAGTTTCCATGTTCCGGGAACAATACTCCTTTATATTTCTAGCTTATGATATGTTGAGATATTTTACTATGGTATTTCTTCTATTATGATTAAGGGTGAGCTAGGGACTTGTCTTAGCCCCATTAAATCTAATAGTTAGAGGTATTATTGGACATATGTAAGTTGAATATTTACTATTATGATTTCTTCTTCTTCATTTATCGTCATGACCTATTAAAGGCTAAAAGAATGCTAAGAGGCTTGTTTGAGGTACTTTCGGGTTCCTCATTCGCCATGTCACGTCTAGGCCCTAGGCTTGGGTCATGACACTATGAGTCATCATAGGAGTCCTTGTCGGCTCGGCCTTTGTAGCCACCAAATGAAAAATAATTGAATGTAAACTGAATAGAGTTCTACCCAGTAAGTTGTCTCCCCGTGCCAATGTTGGAGGTTATGTTGGATTCCATATAATAGCTCGCATGGTCTTAAATGTCAGTTATGGTCATTCCCCACAAAATAAATATTTTAAGGTTTCATATGATGATATCTAATGCATGCATTCACTTATGCATATTGCTTACCCATGTCTCTCTTATGTTCTTTATTTCATTGCATACTCACATACTTAGTACATTCAAAGTACTAATGCATACTTTTGCCTACATGATATCACTATGTAGGAACCGACGTTGCTCATCGACCTACTCCACATGGCTAGCTCGGATTAGTTTGAATACTGCTTGTGGTGAGTTTCCATGTTTTGGGAACAACATCCTTTTTATTCTAAGATTATGTTACGTAGAACATGATGACTTTTATTAAGGCTTTTCTTGACACTTATTTTGAGGGTGAGCTAGGGACATGTCTTAGCTCCCACCAAGTCTTTAATGTAGAAGGTATGGTTGGACATAGAAAAAGATGTTACGTGTCTTTGACTCTTATTAAATGTAATGCCCCTTAGTCCCTACATTCCTTTTATTTTCTGCTTGATTTATTTATAATTAACAATGAAATGCTTAATGAATGCTAAGAGGCTAGAGTGAGGTACCTCCAGGTGTCTCATTCATCATGTCACATCTAGGCCATAAGCTTAGGTTATGACAAACTTGGTATCAGAGCATGAGGTTTTAAAATGGTCCTAGGAGTCCAACATACCGCGTCAAATAGGGTCTTGTTCATGGTTGTAAAGTGCGCTACAATTATGAATAGGAGACTAGGAGGCATTTAGGAAAGTTTCCCTTCTTTGATGATCCACATCGTGCCTTAGAGTTGTCCTAAGACTTCCCTTATCTAATGAATTATTTCGTATTCTCTAGATAGTACCTCAAAGAAGAGTACCTTTACCTAGAGCAATGGATGCTATCAAGGATCGAGTTACTCCGATTTCGGAGGCTCCAGTTCAAAGAGGGGTTGATGCTAATGGGGAACAAATCCCTAATGACCCTCTAGCAAAAAAAGTGACTAATGCAGAATTTTGTGATGCCATCATGTTATTGGCTCGAACTTTCACTGCTCAGTTGAATCAACAAAATATGACTCCTATGAGCACGGGTAGTAAGAAAAGAAAATGGGTGAACAAAAGGAATGCTAAAAGGGAGAAATATTGGGACTTCAAAAGGGACCGGACTAATAGTGGTTCATCTTATGCTAATGCCCTAGTGTCTAGGCCTAATAAGGAAGAATGTCCTTTTTCTCCCTATGGAAGGTGTGGTAGGACTCACCAAGGAGAATGCATGGCTGGTAAGGAGGGTTGCTACAAGTGTCTTGATATAGGGCATAAGATAAGAGATTGACCAGTGGCTACTAGAAGAAGAATGAAGATGGCTCAAGCTGCTTTTTCTGGTAAGTGTAAAATCCCTTTCTGAAATGGTAATAATTGGTATGGATTGGTTGCATACATCTTATGCTTCTATAGATAGTGGAACTCATTGAGTCAAGTTTCAATTCCCAAATAAGTCTATTCTAGAATCGAAGGGTCATGATTCAGTAGTTAAGGGTAGGTTATTTCTTATCTTAAGGCCCAAAAGTTGATTCTAAGGGTTGTATTTATCATACTGTGTGGGTTAGAAATATCAACTCCAAAAATCCTTCTCTTGAATCGTCTCCTGTGGCTAATGAGTTTTATGACATAAGTGTGCATTCTCATCTAGGTAAGGCCAATGTGTGGCCAGTGTACTTAGTAGGGTGTTTATGGGGAGTGTGTCTCATGTTGATGAATGGAAGAAGGAGTTATAAGGGGTGTTCATTGGTTAGCTAGATGGGGGTGAGGTTGAGTACTTCTGAATATAGTGGTGATAATTGGGTTTGAATCATCTTTAGTAGTAGATGGTAAGTCAAAAAGGACTGTGACCTATCATTGGTAAGGTTGAAGAAATTAATGGGAGATAAGAAAGTAGAAGTCTTTTCCCTAGGGGGAGATAGAGTACCTAGTTATTAAGGTCAGTTATGTGTTCTGAGGTTGACGATATTAGATGAGTAATGATAGATATAGAAGGAGTAGATGTTCTGTATTGTCATGATTGAAGTATGCTTATGCCATTTAAGGCTATGGACGTAGAGAAAGAGATAGACGGGATCTTGTTGTGTGAAATAGATAAGTAAGAGTATATTGGTGTTGTCTTGGTAGGATTTAATGAAAATGTGGATGTAAAGATGCTAAGGTAGGCATGAAAACTCTTAGGTGATTACGACTTCAAGGGAGTCATAAAGTGGTTAAAATAGTAGGCTTGAATACGTGGTTATAGGTATACGGGTGATGGTAGTAGGCTATTGATAACTTCTTGTTAAGGGTTTCAAATAAGTGTATTAAAATGGTTATAGAACTAAGCTTGAATGAGGTATTGATGGCATATGAGTGAATATGATGTATTGGGTGTTTCATTATTAAGTCTCAAGGTTTGGGGAATATAGTAGTAAGGGGTAATACTCTCAGGATAGATTTGCCTATAGAGGTATAGGATCCTAAGTTTTTTTGGTAAGGTGGCCTATGAATTTGATTTGTCATTGGAGTTTGCCTTGGTTCATTCGGTATTTCATGTGTCTATGTTTAGAAAATGTGTGGGAAATCCTAGATCCATTGTGCCATTGGAGATAATGAATGTTGATGATAATTTGACCTATGAAGAGGTTTCAGTTAAAATCCTAGACCGGCATGTCAAGAGAATGAGGAAAAGGGAATTTCCATCCGTTGAAGTCCTTTGGAGGAATCAACAAGTTGAAAGCGCGACCTAGGAAGTTGAAATGGATATAATGAAACGTTACCCACATATTTTTCACTCTACTCAAGCCTAAGGCACCAAGTTATCCATTTTCAAGTGTTTAAGGCTCCTATGTTTCAGTTTTTTTAAGTCCTCATATGCATGCATGTTCATGAAGTTAAATTTTAAAGTCATTTTTATGCCAAGTTTAAAGATATTATGTTTTATGCATTGTAAGTATTATTTTATTCTTGTTGGGTTGCTAGTCCTCGTTCCATGTCCCCTTCTATGCTAATGATTCTTATTCGAGGGCGAATGTTCCCAAGGGGGAGATATTGTAACTCCTCAAAAATTTCTATGCCAAGACCTAAACCATTCTTCAAAGGCGTATAGGCTAGAACTCATCGAATTCTAATTTTACATACGAGTTAGGATCAATTCCTAACTATTTAAAGTGTATTAGATTTGTTTTAGGGTCATAACGGATCTCTAACACCAAGCCAAGTCTAAAGAATTTCCATCGGCTAAGTTTTCATATAAGTCCGGAATGGGGTCAATTTCAAACACCTATATATCTTTTTCTATAAGTAATTAGGTATTATATAAGCTATCAAATTAAAGGTCTTTGAGTCCTCTTTCGAACTCCGCCAATTTTGTCTCATTCTGAGTTCGGAGTTAAAAGTTATGATCATTTTACCAAATACGACCGCTGCAGCAGTTTTGGGCTTGGCGTGGCACGCCAGCAGAGCGCTCGAAACTACTTGTAGTAATTTGGGTGATAGCGCGGCGCGCCATAATCGCACCTGCAGGGTTTTGAGCCCATTTTCCAATTTTTTTTGATGAAGGGCATCTTGGACAATTCCCTAACTATATATATACGAACTTGGAGCGTTTTGGGGTCATTTTTGCAGTCTTTCACATACAAACAACCCTAATCTTCATCCTCCTCTCTCCCAAATCATCTCCTACAAAAACAAAATACTCTCCAATTTAAAGGATTCAAGCTTCTTATTTAAGACCTAACATCAAGACTTCTTCAATTCTTTTTCAAGTTCCTCTCTAAGGTATTTGAGTTTTCATCCATGGGTTCTTCCACCCATGGAGCCCAAATATTTTCTCCACTTAGTATTTTAATTTTAAATGATGAAATCTTTTTGAATTTTACATGATGGTTCCATATGTATAGATTATGGTATATTTTAAGTTTATTTACTCCTATTGATATATATGTATATTGACTCTTAATTTCAAGTGATGAGTTTTTATGAATTTTCGTACTACGATTCCAAATGCATAGATTTTTGAATATTTGAAGTTTACTTACCTATATTGACTTATGTTGATTCTTATTTACATGAATGGATGTTTTATCAAGGTTCTTATATAATGGTTTGAAAAGTAGTTTTAAAATGCATATGGTGGGTTGTTTTATTTTTAAGATGTTTGATTTGATGCATTTATATCATTCTCATGCATACAAGTATTCTTTATATGTATTTGATGGTCTTTTTGAAATGAACCCACCTATGTTCTTATGAAAAAGCAAAGTTGAAATGAATGTAATGACCCGTTAGGTCATTTTGAGAACGAGTCCTCTTCCCTTCATAAAAGACTCCTTCCGTATATTTAAATTGAGAATTTTGAACTATTCGATAACTTCAGTTCATTAATTGATGGGTGATTTTAAAAAATTAATTTAATTGATGGGATAAAGTGTTAATTTATTTAATACTTATACCACTTTTCTTATATTTAATAAAATAGGTTAGTAGGATTTGTTATCTTAATACATAATTAATTAAAAAAAGAAGAAAATAAATAATAATAAAAGAAAAGAAAAAAAATAATATATATATATATATATATATTTGTAAAATCTGATGGCATTAATCCATCAGTGTGAGTAAGAAGCGGCGGCAGAACAGCGAGAAAGCAAACGAGCAGAAGTTGGAAAAAAAAATACAGAGGACGAAAGAAAAGAAAGGGAAAAAGAAAAATAAAGGAGCAGAGAAAAATAGGAATTTTCATTCCAAAGAGTCAAGGTAATTATTCTCATCCTTTCCATTAAATTTTTATGTGATTATGAACATATTTTTAGGGTATATTGGTAGAGAAATAACGCTGAAATAAGAAAATATGACTCTAGGGTTTTTCACATAAAATCTTGATTTGGGGGTCAAATAACGATCCGTTTTAGCTAAAATTTGACATGTGAGTTTATTTTATCATAAATGAACAGAATCAGAAATAAAATTTCAGATTTGACTTCAATGACTCGGGATGACTTTTTGACTTAATTTTTTATCCGAAAATAAATATAGCAATGTGGGTGTCATTGGATTCGTATTCTTATAAAGATTATATATTTGAACAGATTTTGATCATTCGGAAGCATTACGAAAGGCTCAAGTTGTAAAGTGATTATTCAATTTAATTGAGGTTTAACCCTAGTTTTTAAATTAAGAAAATATGGAAGTTGACATGTTAAGTGGCATCAAGATTAGGAACGTGTTTATAGATTTGCTTAAATTTTGAGGTCTAGGCTAGACATATGGTAATAAGGGTGTTGTTATTTTCAAAATCTTATTGTGATTATTTATTTGACTAGATTACGTTGATTTGGAGGCCCAACGAAAAGGGGAGGCTCATGTCTCAGAGTGATTGCTTGATTAATTATGGCAAGTGAATTTCTAAACCTCAGCTTAAGCTTGTAGATGCTTGTATTTCTGTGTTATGTGTACTAGGGAATAATGAGAATTAGACTGGGTTATTGACTGTATGGTTGGCCTTAAAAATGGAGATATGGGGTATAAAATAGTGATCTAATGACATGTATTGGTGGAATTGATATATTATGATTATGGATTTATTTTTGACATGTGAAATGACTATGTTGATGTGAGATAGGAAATATTATTGTTGTTCTCATGTTATTATCGTGAATTATATGAATATGAATTGATTGCATTGGTTCTAACATATTGTGTTGAGACTGAAAATGAGATGAAATAAAAAGAGTCAGGCCACACGCTTCGTGGCAGGTATTATAAAATAAAGGGGTCGGGCCATACGCTCCGTGGCAGGTATTATAAAATAAAAGGGTCGGGCCACATGCTCCGTGAAAGGATATATATTGAGGGGATGGGCCACACGCTCTATGGCAGGTTACATGGACAGAAATGTCCCCCATGGGTTCCAGACTATAATTCACCGGATGTGTATCGATAGGACAGACATGCATCATCTTATTGCATTGCATCGCATTTTATTGATATTTGTGAATTCGTGTTTACCACTTATTGCTCTGTATATGCTGAACTTGACTTGATATGATTAATTGATAAGACTATTGATAAGTATTCGTAGACTGTATTATCGTTATTATTATACAAGTGTAGAGTTGGGCTGGTTTTATGCAGGTTGTAGTTAAGGAGGTTCGGTCGGAAGGACAGGAGTACTTGTATCTATTAAGCTTTGCTTAGTTTTAGTTGTCCACTTGCTGAGTACCGTGTTGTTTGGTACTCACCCCTTGCTTCTACACTTGTGTAGGTTCTGAGCCCAGACCTGCTTTATCTCTTAGTGTTCTCTACCACGTCTGAGACTATCATCTCGACTGTTGAGGTAGCTATTACATCTATCTAGCGGACACCTCTTACTCTTTAATATGTTTTAGTCCTATTCTAGAGACAAAGACATTGTGACTATATTTTCTTTTATACTTCGTTAATGTATTAGTGGCTAGTACACATGATAACCAATCTTGGGGATTTTGAGGTTGTTTTAGGTTTTTTCGGTTAAGTTAAATTTTACTTTATGTCTTTTTCTTTCATATCTACTTTCCATTGGGTATTAGGCTGATTTGTCTCGGTGGGTAGAGATGAGTGCCATCACACTCAGGTTCGGGTCGTGATAATAAAGTTTGACTCCAAAGGAATGTTATGAAGTAAATGCTTATGAAAGGGAGTCTTTATGAAATAATTGATTGATGAAAGGGTTTTTAGCCAAAATAAGGTTTCAATAAGAAAGGACAATTCTCACATTGAATCAAATGAATATTTAAGGTTATGATATGACATATATGACATCCCTATAGGCCATCAATGCTTTTGAACATTTTTCCAAAATGGAAGGTCTGATTAGCATGGTACCCAGAATACCTTCACTGATTGTAGTCCTAATTTTGTTATAAATCAAGATTCATTAGTAGAAAGGTAAATAGGGCATGGCAGCCATGATGATATTATAAACCAAAAGTTTTAATGAGCTATTCCACCGATTGATGTTTTAATGTTAAAGATGTTATATTGATGTTCAAAAGATATTTCGTGGGATTGATCTAGCACCGAATGTAGAATGTAAATGGGAACTC
Source organism: Solanum dulcamara (assembly GCF_947179165.1). Classification (NCBI taxonomy): domain Eukaryota; kingdom Viridiplantae; phylum Streptophyta; class Magnoliopsida; order Solanales; family Solanaceae; genus Solanum; species Solanum dulcamara. Next base: position 62,949,366 of record NC_077237.1, on the reverse strand, counting down.
GACCTAAGGGGTCCTTAACTAAAGTCTCATATTGCATTAACTATGTCTCACCATGTCACGACCGAAGCATAGGGCCTAGACGTGATATAGCTAAGGGGCTCCAGATTTAATAAGAGTCAAAGAAAACATAACATCTTTTTCTATGTCCAACCATACCTTCTACAATAACTACTTGGCGGGGGCTAAGACATGTCCCTAGTTTACCCTCAAAATAAGTGTCAAGAAAAGCCTTAATAAAAGTCTTCCTGTTCTACGTAATATAATCTTAGAATAAGAAAGATGTTGTTCCCAAAACATGGAAACTCACCACAAGCAGTCTCCAAACTAATCCGAGCTAGCCGTGTGGAGGAGGTCGATGAGCAACGTCGGTTCCTACATGGTGATATCATGTAGACAAAAGTATCCGTTAGTACTTTGAATGTACTAAGTATATGAGCATGCAATGCCATTTATCGCTATATAATAAGGTGATATAATAGAACATGTTAGAACCTTGTATTCATTTGAAACACCATTTGGAGTTATGAAGCTTAGTCAATGAATTATTGAAACCATCATGAATCATAAAAGAAACTTAAAAATTATAGAGGTAATCATGAGCCATTATAAGAAACCATATACTTCCAAAATACCATGAATCATAAATAAGTATACCATAAACCTTTTAAAAGAAATCTTTAGCTTTGTGAGACTATATACTTTACTTTGTGATAGACATAGTAGACATCATATGATATATCTTAAACATTCGAAGAGGAACCTTGTACCTTTGTGAGAGAGACCGTTAACCGACATAAATCATGTGAGCCATAACATGGAGTCCCATTGTTTACCCATACATCAGAGGAAAGGGGGAGACTACTTGCAAAGATAGACTCCTATATGCCTAAGTGGATCTATTAAGCTACTTAAGGAATCAAGCCTCTACTAATGGGTGACCCTTTCTAAGGAATCAAGCCTCTACTAACAGGTGATCATTTCTAAGGAATCAAGCCTCTACTGATGAGTGATCCTTCTTCCTATAGTGGCACGTAGTTATGGGACAATGGAATCTTTCTACGGGTCTCTTGACTTTGCTACGGGGGAGAATGCCTATCCCAAGGTACACTCGGTGCTAGGTAAACTCTCAATGGAATAGATAAACCATAAAACATAAATTCAGTCATCGTGTGGGAGGGGCCATTTCTACTACCCGTCCACTCTTCATAAGAACAAAATCATAGAATAGCTACTTAACTTTGTCTCATGTGATGTGAGTGTAGACCTTTCATCATCACGTATCTTTATTAATGAATATATTTAGGGCCTTAACTCACCCTATCATTAACTTTCTTGAACATTATTGAATAATCATTCACAAAACTTATTTGCAAAGAACACCCTTAAACTCATTTGTAGACATTGTCAAACTTTCATTTGGAGTCAAACTTCATTTCACTTTGCTTTATCATAAGAAACTAGGTGGGTTCATTTCATGAAAACCTTCAAATATATTTAAAGAATACTTGTATACATGAGAGTGATATAAATGCATCAAATCAAATATAGGAACAATCCACCATATGCACTTTAAAACTACCCTTCAAACCTTCATATAAGAACCTTGATAAATCCTCTATTTTATGTAAATAAGAATCAACATAAGTCAATATTAGAAAATAAATTTCTAATATTCAAGAATCTATACATTTGGAATCGTAGTATGAAAACCCATAAAAACTCATCACTTGAAATTGAGAGTCAATATACATATATATCAATAGGAGTAAATAAACTTAAAATATACCATAATATGTACATTTGGAACCATCATGTAAAATCCCATAAGATTTCATCATTTAAAATTGAAATACTAAGTTAAGAAAACATTTAGGCTTAATGGGTGGAAGAACCCATGGATGAAAACCCGCATACCTTAGATTGAAACTTTTAAGAAAGTTTGATTCTTGGTCTTCAATGAGGAGCCTTGAACCCTTTGAGTTTGAGAGAAAAATTTGAGATGATTTGAGAGAGAAGAGGATTAAGTTTGGGGTTTGGAGGAGGCTAAAGACTGCAAAAATACCCTAAAAACGCATCCAAGATCGTATATATAAAATAAGGAATGGTCCAAGTTGCCCTTACTAAAATATGGAAAAAAACTATTCAAGTCCACGATAGGTCCGCGTCGCAGACTTTTCGCACACCTCTCTGGATAAAACAAATCTGGAAAACTGGCCAAGTCCGCGACAGGTTCGCATCGCGGTCTTGTCGCGCGCCTCTCTGTTCGACTAGGCATAGCTTTTTACTCCTAACTCCAAAAAATACAATCTTAGTGGAGTTGGAAAGAAGAATCAAAGGCCTTTAATTTTATAGGTCATAGGACACCCAATTCGTTATCTTTTAGGAGATATGGTCGTTTGAAATTGACCTTTCTACAGTCTTATATGAAAAGTTAGCCAATAAAAATTCTTTGGACTTGACTTGGTGTTAGAGATCCCTTATGACCCTAAAACACATCTAATACACTTTAAATACTTAAGAATTGATCCTAACTCATATATTCAACTATATGTCATTGATTTTGAGATGAAAAAGGTCCTCTAAATCCATTTTCCCCTACTTTACCCTAGTATGACATATTCCAACCTTTTGAACCATGTGGGATCTTACAATATCTCCTCCTTGGGAATATTCATCCTCTAATGAGAATCATTCGCATAGAGAAATATATGGCATAAGGACTAGCAACCCAACATGAACAAAATGATACTTGCAATGCATAAAACATGAGATCTTTAAACTTAGCATAAAACATGACTTCAAAATTTAACTTCATAAACATGCACGCATATGAAAACATGAGATTAACTAGAACTCGGGAATTCATTAGGGTAGACATAAGAAACTTAATACTTCAACTCAAACACTCGGGTTATCATATCAATCATGGGATAATGAATATAACACTAATCCTTACCAACCATTATCATAATCAAAGGAAACTCGTAACATATCGGATGAAGTAGCCCAAGCCATCTCCCTTCCTCTTCTAGTAGCCACCTGGTAATCCCTCATCTTATACCCTGTATCCCCACACTTGTAGCAACCTTTCTTACTAGCCATGTATTCTCCTTGGTGAGTCCTATCACACCTTTCACAAGGGAGAAAAGGACGTCTTTCCTTATTAGGCCTAGATGACGGTGAATTAACAAAAGATTGACCACTATTAGTTCGCGCCTTCTTGGAGTCCCTAGATTTCTCCCTTAACTTCTCATCTTCTATTTGTTCAACATATGTCATGAGTCGGGAGATATCCATCTTCCTTACTAACATCCCCGTGTTACACTCTTTGGACACCAAGTCCAAAACTCCCAAAATAAACTTACTCATTCGAGCCCTAGGGTCGGCAACCATAAATGAGGCATACTTGGACAATTGGATGAACTTGAGGGCATACTCCCTCACACTCATATTACCTTTCTTGAGGTTGAGGAACTCTTATATCTTGCCCTCCCTCAACTCTAATGGGAAAAAGCGATCAAGGAAAGCAAGTTTAAAGACTTTCCAACCAATAGGACCTTCATCCTCCCTCTCGGACTTCCATTGAGTATACCAAACTTGAGCAACACCCTTGAGTTGGTAGGCCGCCAACTCCACATTTTCTTCCGAAGTCACCCCCATAATACTCACTATCTTGTACATCTCATCAATGAACTCTTGAGGATCCTTATCAAGTTTTGAACCATGAAATTCAGGAGGGTTCATTCTTGCAAAATCTCTTACCCTTGAAGCTGGAGTAGGTGCTTTAGGAGGAGAAATAGCCCTTTGATTGGACATAACTTGGGCTAGCATGGTGAAGATAGTACAAAACTCAGCATGGGTAACATGATCAATGAAAGGATCCTTAGCTTAAGGGACTTGTCTTCTTAGAGGCATTTTTTGAAAATAGTAAAGATCAATCATTAAGAAAAGAACCTTAGGGTATAACTCACTCGCACGACATAGATTATTCAAGAAGTGAAACCTTTCCTAAGATGTTTCATAGCCTCTTATTCATAAGAGTGGCGCGCTTCACACCCATGAATAAGATTCTACTTAACGCAGTATGTTGGACTCCAAAGATCATTTCAAAACCTTTGGCTCTAATACCAAGTTTTTCACGACCCAAGCCAAGGGATTAGACGTGACATGACGAATGAGACACCCGGAGGTACCTCACCAAGACTCTTAGCATTCATTAAGCATTTAATTGGTAATAATAAACAAATCAAGCAAAAACTAAAAGGGATGTAGGGACTAAGGGGATCCACATTTAATAAGAGTCAAAGAAAACATAACATCTTTTTCTATGTCCAACCATACCTTCTATAATAAAGACTTGGTGGGGACTAAGACATGTTCCTGACTCACCCTCAAAATAAGTGTCAAGAAAAGCCTTAATAAAAGTCCTCATGTTCTATATAACATAAGCTTAGAATAAAAAGGATATTGTTCTCGAAACATGGGAACTCACCACAAGCAATCTTCAAACTAATCCGAGCTAGCCACGTGGAGAAGGTCAAGGAGAAACATCGGTTCCTAAATGGTGATATCATGTAGGCAAAAGTACGTGTTAGTACTTTGAATATACTAAAGTATATGAGCATGTAATGTCATATATCCCTATATAATAAGGTGATACAATGGACCATGTTAGAACCTTGTATTCATTTGAAATACCATTTGGAGTTATGAAGCTTAGTCAATAAAATATTGAAACCATCATGAATCATAAAAGAAACTTAAACACTATATAGTTAATCATGAGACATTATAAGAAACTATATACTTCCAAAATACCATGAATCGTAAATAAGTATACCATAAACCTTTTGAAAGAAATCTTTAGCTTTATGAGACCATATACTTTACTTTATGATAGACATAGTATACATCATATGATATATCTTAAACATTGGAAGAGGGAACTTTTACCTTTGTGAGAGCGACCGTTAACCGACATAAACCATGTGAGCCGTAACATGGAGTCCCAATGTTTACCCATACATCAGAGGAAAGGAAGAGACTACTTGCCAAGATAGACTCCTATATGGCTAAGTGGATCTACTAAGCTACTTAAGGAATCAAGCCTCTACTAATGGGTGACCCTTTCTAAGGAATCAAGCCTCTACTAACAGGTGATCCTCTCTAAGAAATCAAGCCTCTACTAACGGGTGATCCTTCTTCCTATGGTGGCACGTAGTTATGGGACAATGGGATCTTTCTATGGATCTCTTGCCTTTGCTACAGGAGAGAATGCCTATCCCAAGTTTTACCCGGTGCTAGGTAAACTCTCAATAAAATAGACAAACCATAAAACATAAATTCAATCATCATGTGGGAGGGGCCATTTCTACTACCCGTCCACTCTTTATAAGAACAAAATCATAGAATAGCTACTTAACTTTGTCTAATGTTATGTGAGTGTAGACCTTTCATCATCACATATCTTTATTCATGAAATATCTTTAGGGACTTAACTCACCCTATCATTAACTTGCTTGAATATTATAGAATCATTATTCACAAAACTTATTTGCAAAGAGCACCTTTAAACTCATTTGTAGACATTGTCAAACATTCATTTGGAGTCAAACTTCATTTCAACTTTTCTTTATCATAAGAAACTAGTTAGGTTCATTTCATAAAAACCTTCAAATATATTTAAAGAATACTTGTATGCATGAGAGTGATATAAATGCATCAAATTAAACATATTAAAAATAAAATAACCCACCATATGCAGTTTAAAACTACCTTTCAAACCTTCGTATAAAAACCTTGATAAATCCTCCATTTTATGTAAATAAGAATCAATGTAAGTAAATATAGGCAAATAAACTTCTAATATTCAAGAATCTATATATTTGGAATCGTAGTATAGAAACCCATAAAAACTCATCACTTGAAATTGAGAGTCAATATACATATATATAAATAGAAGTAAATAAACTTAAAATATACCATAATCTATGCATTTGGAACCATCATGTAAAATCCCATAAGATTTCATCATTTAAAATTGAATTACTAAGTTGAGAAAACATTTGGGATCCATGGGTGGAAGAACCCATGGATGAAAACCCACATACCTTATATTGAAGCTTTTAAGAAAGTTTGATTCTTGGTCTTCAATGAGGAGCCTTGAATCCTTTGAGTTTGAGAGAAAAATTAGAGATGATTTAAGAGAGAAGAGGATGAAGTTTAGAGTTTTGGGGAGGTTAAATACTGCAAAAATACCCTAAAAGCGCATCTAAGATCATATCTATATATATTAGGGAATGGTCCAAGTTGCCCTTACTAAAATCTAAAACAAACTGGCAAAGTTCGCGACAGGTCCTCGTCGCGGACTTATCCCTCACCTCTCTGATCGACTGGGCATAACCTTTTACTACGAACTCCAAAAAATACAATCTTGGTGGAATTGGAAATAAGATTCAAAGACATTTACTTCATAGGTCATAGGTCACCCAATTCGTTATATTTTAGGAGATATGGTCATTTGAAATTGACCCTTCTACGTTCTCATATGAAAACTTAGCCAATAGAAATTCTTTGGACTCGGCTTGTTGTTAGAGATTCCTTATGACCCTAAAACACAACTAATACACTTAAAATACTTAGGAATTGATCCTAACTAATCTATACAATTATATGTCATTGATTTTGAGATGAAAAGGGTCCTCTGGAGCCATTTTCCCCTACTTTACCCTAGTATGACATATTCCAACCTTTTAAACCATGTGGGATATTACACACCATAAGAGCCTTTGTTGGCTAGGCCTTTTTAGCCACCAAATGTTAAATAATTGAATGTAAACTGAATGGAGTTTTACCCGACAAGTAGTGTCCCCATGCCAATGTAGGGGGTTATGTTGGATTCCATATAATAGCTCGCATGGTCTTAAATATTGGTTATAGTGATTCCCCACAAAATGAATGTTTTAAGGTTTCATATGATGATGTCTAATAAATGCATTCACTTATGCATATTGCTTACTCATGTCTCTCTTATGTTCTTCATTTCATAGCATACTCACATACTTAGTACATTCAAAGTACTAATGCATACTTTTGCCTATATGATATCACCATGTAGGAACCGACGTCGCTCCTCGACCTCCTCCATGTGGCTAGCTCGGATTAGTTTGAAGATTTCTTGTGGTGAGTTCCCATGGTTCGGTAACAACACCCCTTTTATTCTAAGCTTATGTTATGTAGAACATTAAGACTTTTATTAAGGCATTTTTTGACACTTATTTTGAGGGTGAGCTAAGGACATGTCTTAGCCCCCGCCAAGTCTTTAATGTAGAAGGTATGGTTGGACATAGAAAAAGATGTTATATTTTCTTTGACTCTTATTAAATGTGAAGCCCCTTAGTCCCTACATCCCTTTTTTTCTGCTTGATTTGTTTATTATTAAGAATGAAATGCTTAATGAATGATACGAGGCTTGAGTGAGGTACCTCCGGGTGTCTCATTTGATGTGTCACGTCTAGGCCCTAGGCTAGGTTCATGACAGTTGTTTCTAGTTACTAACTATTTTTATTTTTATGGGGTTATTTCTACTTTCTTTAGTTGAGTGATTAATTCGTCTATTTCTATATTTTTAGGAGCCTGGTGTTCAGGTTGTTTTTCTGTTAGCATTTTATCTATTTTTATGTTTAATTCTATTAGCAAGGCTATTATCGTGTTATTTTGTTTGAGTAATGTCTTATCAGATTGGCCTGACAGGATATGAGTCGAATATCCTAGTGGATCTGGGTAAAATTTTGTGGTATGTTCTAATGCTTTTATATAATTGATGTCTTTTTCACTCATGAAAATGAGATTTGTTCTAGTCTTTTAATTATGTCCTTTAAGTCGCTTATTTCAGTAGTTATTTTTTCTACTTGTTCTATTATTTTTGTCACTACTTGAGTATTTTTAATTTCTAAGTCTTTAGGTTTTTCAATTATGGTCTTTATTAATTTTTCTATTTCTATTTTTGTAGGTATTTTTTATAAATTAAAATTTGTATCTAAGTATTGAATTTTTCTATAAATTTCTAGTTCTTGTGACTTAAAGAAATCAAAGTTCTTTATGAGTCTATCTAGTATTTTATTTTGTTTACTTTGGGTTTCTTGTATTGTCACTAAAAGTCTTATTATACTTTTATCCCATTATTAGGTTTTATCGCTAAGATTTATTATTAAGTCTATTAATGTATTATGCTTCTTATCTTTAGGATGTAATATATGTTCTCCTTTGGCGAAGTTACACTTTATGATATTATTTTCTTGTAATGATCTATATTTCTTTTCAGGGTGTATTCGCAAATCTAAGTATTCAAGTTGTCTTAGTGAATCTATTTTGTTATCCTAAAGGACTCGTAATCTTCCAAATTACTTCGTATAATTCTATTCTATTAGTACTAAATCTGATGTCTGCTTCTACGTTAAAAATTTCTTGAAGTAAGTCCATCTAATGTCTAATTAACGATTCTGTATACGGAGTTAGTATTCGAAATATTGGTTTTGTTAATTGTTTCTCTAACCAATTTAAATTCTTTTAAAGCTTTTTCATGGATTATTTAAGCTCAGATCTATATTTTCTTTCATGGTGTATCCAATGTTGTCTTAATCTTGTTTTATGAATATATTCAAGAGGCATAAGATATTATCCTAACGGGATGGATTGAAGTCTCCATTTATATTGTCTTATTCTTATTTTAGACACTTCTATTTGATGTATAATATAATTTATATCTCTGGAAAGATATAGTTTATTTTCTTTGTTGATAGAGTTTAAAAGTTCTTTCAGATTGTGTTCTATTTTTAGTAATTCTGATTTTCGATGTAGTTCTTCGTGGAACCACTGTTGCATTTGTCGGTACCTTTGAAATAATGGATGAATTTGCATTAATTTATCCTAATTGATAAGCTTTTTATCTCATATGGTTTTGTAACCAATTTATGCGGCCATCATAATGTCCTATATCACTTTGTTGACTTTGTGTTTCCCACCGCAAAGCACTAAGTAAATGATTTAGATAAAAAGGGTAATTTCTTGATAAAAAGATCTAATTTTTATGAGACAATCAAATATGTTGTAAATCTTACACAGTACTCCCTCTCTCATTTTGTCTCGTCATTCCTATCTTGTGGTTTACACTCGGATTTCCCCATTTTTTTACTTCTTTTATATATATATATATCTTATCCTACCCTGTTCATCTCTTCCTCTTAATCTATGTTCTTAATAACTTCTCCTTTAACAACACCTCGGACATATATCTGGCAACAAATTTGTCCTTAGTTTAAAGCGGACTTTTAAGGCCAAGAATCCTAGGAATTTATAGGTTAATCCATGGTCATTATTAAGAAGTGAAGAAGCTAACCATATACTAAGGGTAAAGTAATTAAACTGTACAGCAGTTTACATATGAAAGTTGTAAAATAAAAGTAAGAACATATATTTTGGGGGAAAACTTGGGTATAAAACATAATAAAACTTACATGATTTAACTGAGAGATGTTTCCCTTTCGGGAACCCCCGAAGTCCTTTGCAAAAAACTTGAGAAATTTATTCAAATAAACACTCTTATTATTATACAAGCTTTAGTACATACCAGAGGTAGTTGGTTTTAGGGTGATGGGAGGATTATACATACAGGGAGGGGAATAAGTTGAGAGAGGTTGCTTCAAATTCTTAATATTTTTCGTTCTGTCATTCTAGTATACACAATGCTTCCTTTTATAGGCATAAGGGTATAAATCTAACGTTTCTTAATAAGCTACGTGGCCTTTAGATGAGAGGCCGACACTTTGAGATAAGATTCTCAATAATGCAAGTCGGGTGCACTATAGGCCCTATCGTCACATGTATTATTAATTATCTTTTTGACTGACACAGACTAATAGATGCGTGTTTCAAAAGTTTTTCCCTTATTTGGAGGGTAGTGATAAAGTGACAGTACTCATTATTACAGCACAGTTGTGGGCATACCCACATGGTACACTACTATTATGTACATAAGATATGATATTACTCTTGCCACTTCTCTGACCTTATCTTCTTATCCCTTTATCTTATCATGTTGGTGTTGTCATCATCTCCTTGTCTTTTGAATTAAGTGTCTAAGTTATGCATGGTATTTGAATTGCAACGCATTCCTGAGTCATCATCTTCATATGGATCCTGAGCATCTTGATAGTTGTTGCTTCCATATTCACTTTCGTCTAACTTGGAGTTCTTACTTGACTGTTAACATCTTCATCCGAATTAGGGACTAATCTATCATTACTGGGACTTGAATTGTCTTTGCTGATAATATGTTTGTCTTGTCCTTGTTTCTTGAAAAATTGTTCTAGGGTCTGTTTAATTATAGATTCTATTTGATCATTATTTTTCTTTTTAGAAATTATATTTTTTCTGGAAAGGTCTTCCTCAAAAGATTTAGTTAGTCTTCTTCATGAGGAAGAGGACCCCTCGTCTTCACTTTTTGGCAAAGTGGCAGCCATTAATGGATTTGATGAGTCTTTACCGGCCACCGTTTAAACCAGACTCGTAGTATCTTTATCCGATACAGTGGATTTCTTAGCATTTAGAGGGGAATGAACACTCGTCTCATCCATATTTAAGCGAGATGGAGAACTCATTTCTGGAGTTTGAGTGTCTGTATCGGTCTTTGGAACAAACTTGCATTGGAATGTCTCAAGTTGATTCATTAGTCTCATATTTTCCTGAATGAGGGCTTCATTATTTGTATTGAGTCTTTTGAACGCCTCAGTCATTGAAGAACAATAAAGAGCAGCCTGGTGCTTTATCACTACCCTCCAAACGAGGGAAAAACTATTGAAGCACGCGTCTATCATTCCGTGTAAGTCAAAAAGATAATTAATAATGCATGTGACGATGGAGCCATAGCGAACCCTAATTGCATAATTGAGAATTTTATCTCAAAGTGTCAGCCTCTCATCTAAAGGACATATAGCTTATTAAGAACCGTTAGATTTTTATACCTTTATGCCTATAAAAGGAGGCATTGTGTATACTAGAAAGACAGAATGAAATATTAAGAATTTGAAGCAAACTCTCTCAACATATTCCCCTTCCTTCATGTATAATCCTCCTATCACCCTAAAATCAAATACCTCTGGTATATACTAAAGCTTGTATAATATTAAGAGTGTTTATTTGAATAAATTTCTCATGTTTTATGCAAAAATTTCGGGGGTTCCCGAAAGGGAAACCATCAGTTAAATCATGCAAGTTTTATGGTGTTTTATACCCAAGTTTTTCCCCAAAAAATATTTTCTTACTTTTATTTTTTAACTTTCAAATGTAAACTGTTGTATAGTTTAATTACTTTACCCTTAGTATATGGTTAGCTTATTAACCTCTTAATAACGACCATGAATTAACCTGTAAATTCCTAGAATTCTTGGCCTTAAAAGTTCTCTTTGAACTAAGGACAAATTTGTTGCCAGATATATGTCTGGGGTATGGTTAAAGAAGAAGTTATTAAGAACATAGATTAAGAAAAAGAGATGAACAGTGTAATATAAGATATAAAAAACAAAACTAAGAAAATGGGGAAATTCGGGTTTAAACCAAAGATAAGCATGACGAGACTACACGAGAGGGGGGGTACTGAGTAGGATTTACAATATATTTGATATTCTCATAAAAATTAGATCTTTTTATCAAGAAATTACCCTTTTTATCTAAATTATTTTATATTGGTATCAAAGCCTGAAGTTTTTGGGAATTAACATGAGACGACCTTTAAAAAATATAAAAGCTTTTAAAGAAACTAAAAGAATGCTAAAGATTTATATTGGGAATATAAAAGGTCGAATCAGACAAAGGAAGATAGCTATAGACTAGACCAACTAATTGATATAATATCTAGACTAGAATATAAATAACAAGGCTATTATCGTGTTATTTTATTTGATTAATGTCTTATCGGATTGGCTTGACGGGATATGAATCGAATAGCCTATTATGGTCCTTATTAATTTTTCTATTTCTATTTTTATAGGTATTTTTTCTAAATTAAATTTTGTATTTAAGTATTGAGTTTTTCTATCAATTTCTAATTCTTGTGACTTTAAGAAATTAAAGTTCTTTTCGAGTCTATCTAGTATTTTATTTTGTTTACTTTGGGTTTCTTGTATTGTCACTAAAAGTCTTATTATACTTTTATCCCGTTGTTAGATTTTCTCGCTAAGATTTATTATCAAGTCTATTAATGTATTATGATGCTTATCTTCAGGATGTAATATATGTTCTCCTTTGGCGAAGTTACACTTTATGATATTATTTTCTTGTAATGATCTATATTTCTTTTCAGGGTGCATTCGCAAATCTAAGTATTGAAGATGACTTAGAGAATCTATTTTGCTATCCTAAAAGACTCGTAATCTTCCTAATAGTACAATAATTAAGCCATGTTCACCACTCCATATTTTGAATACCAACTCCCTTTACAGAATCGTTAATCAGACATAAGACAGACTTACTTCAAGAAATTTCTAACATAGAAGCAGACATCAGATTTAGTATAAATAGAATAGAATTATACGGAGTAAGTTGGTTACAAAGTATATCATAGTTTTGTAAAACTATGATATGTCCCACTGGGCGTGCTATATCTTTTTGACTGACACGGACTGACAAACGTGTGCTTGAACAATTTTTCCCTCATTTGGAGGGTAGTAATAAAGTGACTGCACTCATTATTACAGGACAGTTGTGGGCATACCCACATGGCACACTACTATTATGTACATAAGATATGATATTACTTTTGTCACGTCTCTGACCTTATCCTCTTATCCCTTTATCTTATCATCTTGGGTTGTTATCGTCTTCTTGTCTTTGAATTAAGTGTTTAAGTTGTGCAAGACGATTGAATCAAAACTCATTCCTGAGTCATCATTTTCATATGGGTACCAGGTCCAATAGGATATTCGACTCATATCCTATCAAGCCAATCCGATAAGACATTACTCAAAAAAAATAACACAATAATAGCCTTGCTAATAGAATTAAACAAAAAAATAGATAAGATAATTAATAATGCATGTGACGATGGGGCCTATAGTGAACCCAACTTGCATTATTGAGAATCTTATCTCAAAGTGTCGGCCTCTCATCTAAAGGCCACGAAGCTTATTAAGAACCGTTAGATTTATACCCTTATGCCTATAAAAGGAGGCATTGTGTATACTACAAAGACAGAAAGAAAAATTAAGAATCTGAAGCAACATCTCTCAACATATTCTCCTTCCCGTATGTATAATCCTTCAATCAACCTAAAACCAACTACCTCTAGTATGTGCAAATATTGTCTAATAATAAGAGTGTTTATTTGAATAAATTTCTCAAGTTTTCTGCAAAGGCCTTCCGAGGTTCCCGAAAGAAAAAACTCTCTCAGTTAAATCATGTAAATTTTATGATGTTTTATACCCAAGTTTTCCCCCAAAAAATATGTTCTTACTTTTGTTTTACAGCTTTCAAATGTAAACTCCTATACAGTTTAATTACTTTACCCTTAGTATATGGTTAACTTCTTAACCTCTTAATAACGACCATGTATTAACCTATAAATTCCTATGATTCTTGGCCTTAAAAGTTTGCTATGAACTAAGGAAAAATGTAATGACCCATTTGGTCATTTTGAGAATAAGTCATCTCTCTTCCATAAAATACTCTCTCCAAATTATTTTCTTTATAAATTTGGACTTTTCGGTAACTACGGTTAATTAGTTAAGGAGTGATTTTAAATAATTAATTTAATTGATGGACTAAAGTGTTTTAGTTAATATCGTACACTACTTTATTTATTAAAATAAGTAGTAGGGTTTTTCACTTTTAATACATAATTAGTTAAAAAATAAAAGAAAAGAGAATAGGAGGAAAACTTATCTACGGCGCCCATGAAGAGCTACCAAAACTACTTCAGGTAATGGCTAATTCGTGTTCTGCAAATTAGTATATGTATTAGTATGTTGCTTAACTCATTTTAGTGTTGGGCTGAGAAGAGTTTTGAATTGGGAATTAGTTTCTGTGCAACGTGGTTGCCTCTAGTTTGGTGGGTAAGTTTTAACTTCTAGTAACAGTAGGAATAGAAGTAATGAAGATCATATTATAAGTATTATAATGATAAAATAGTTTAGAAGAGATAGATATGGATGAATTTTTGAAAATATAATAAGGTTTTTTCTTCGTTCATGCAAATTAAGTCATACTGGTTTCGTACAACTTGGGTTGATTGTGGATTGTTTTTATTCATTTTTGTAGCTATCATATTATTATTCAAATTTTGATATATTGGTATATCAAATTAAATATTAAGTGTATTCTATTATATGAATACTACTAGGTTTAGGGTGTTTGGAGGAATTGAGACCTAACCCTAGACTTGATGTTTAGGATTTGATTATAGATTTTGGTAAGTTTTTGGGTCTAGGCTAGACATATAGTGATATGAATGTTGTTAATTTCGAAATCTTATGATGATTATTCATTTGATTAGATTACATTGATTTGGAAACCCAGCAAAATGGAAAGGCTCAGGTCTCGGAGTAATTCTTTGATCATTTGAGGCAAATGAATTTTTAAACCTCAGTTTAAGCTTATAGATGCTTGTATTTTCATGTTATATGTACTGAAGAGTAATGAGAATTGAACTGGGTTATTGACTGTATGATTGGCCTTAAAAATGGAGACGAGGGGTATAAAATGGTAATTTAATGACATGTATTGGTGGAATTGATATGTTGTGATTATGAGTTTATTTTGACATGCGAAATTACTATGTTGATGTGAGATTGGAAAAATTATTGTTGTTGTTATGTTATTATCGCGAATTATATGAACATGAATTAATTGCATTGGTTCTGACGTATTGTGTCAAGACTTAAAATGATATAAAACAAAAGGTGTCGGGCCACACGCTCCATGGCAGGTATTATGAAAAAAAGGGTTCAGGCCACACACTCTGTGGCAAGCATTATGACATAAAAGAGGTTGGGCCACATGCTCCGTGGCAAGATATATATGTTGAGGGATGGACCACATATTCCATGGCAGGTTACATGGACAGAAATGTCCCGTATGGGTTCCGGACTGTGATTCAGCAGATGTGTACCGATAGGACAGACATGCATCATTTTATTGCATTGCATTGCACCTTTCTGATATTTGTGAATTTGTGTTTACCCCTATATTGCTATGTAAATGTGACTTGACTTGATATGATTCATTGATGAGATTATTGATGAGTATTCATGGACTATATTGCTGTTGTTTTTGTACAAGTGTAGAGTTGGACTGGTTTTATACAGATTGTAGTTAAGGAGGTTCGGTTGGAAGGACAGGATTATTTGTATCTATTAAGTTTGGCTTAATTTTAGTTATCCACTTGCTAAGTACCATGTTATTTGGTACTCACCCTTTGCTTCCATACTTGTGTAGGTTGTGAGCCCAGACCTGCTTGATCTTCTAGCATTTTCTACCACTTCTTAGGCTATCATTCCAAGTGTTAAGGTAGCCGTTACATCCATCTAGCAGACACCTCTTACTCTTTTATCATGTTTTAGTCCTATTCTAGAGACAAAGACATTGTGACTGTATTTTCTTTTATATTTCGGTAATGTATTAGTGGCTTGTACATATGACAACCAATCTTGGGGGAGTTTGAGTTTGTTTTTACGTGTTTTCACTTAAGTTAAATTTAGATTTATTTCATTTTCTTCCGCATCTATTTTCCATTGGGTATTAGGCTGACTTGTCTCAGTAGATTGAGATGAGTGTCATCACACCCATATTTGGGTCATCAAAAAATGGTATCAGAGCCCCAAGTTCATAGGTCTCACTTTTATACAAGCCGAGTCTAAGTAGAGTCTTGAGAATTGGTACGGAGACGTCTGTACTTATCTTTGAGAGGCTATGAGGACTTTTAGGAAACTTTTCCCTTTGTTCTTTCACTTTGTATCGTGCGTGGTTACTTGTATTAGTACTGAACTTTCGCGTGTCCTTTTTGATAGATGGCCAGGACCAGAACTACGGCTAGAGATAGAGGCTGAGCTAGAGGCCGTGGTCGGGGTGTGGCGGCAGGCAGAGGTCGTGCCCAAGCAGCGGAACCAGCTAGAGGTCATTCTAGAGCGATTCCTCTTGATCCACAGATTGATGCTAGAGAGGAATAGGACTATCCAGAGCCTGCTACTGCACTATTACTTCAGGCCACTTTGATGCGAGTTTTGGATACGCTTGAAGGATTTAATAAGAGTGTGAGGACAAATGGTACCCCCGAGCATTCTCAGACTAGAGCAGGGGCTCAGACCCCAAGGCAGCATCAGATTCTAGTTATTCAGGATCCGATAGGCCAGCCACCTATGGGCCCTATAGCTAATGAGGGTAGAGTACAGGTAGGGGGAACTCAAGGTACACCGGTAGTCATGTTGACTGACGACGAGCAACGCCGATATAAGAGGTTCCTAAAAATAGACCCACCACAGTTTCAGGGTGGGAAGACTGAGGATGCACACGAATTCTTGACCATGTGCCGAGAGTTGTTGGAGGCAGTAGGGTTAGCTGAGACTCACAGAGTTCGTTATACTACACTTCATTTATATGGGCCAGCTAGAGAGTGGTGGAGAGTATATCTGAGTTCCAAGACAATTGGGTTATCCCAGATGACTTGGGATGAGTTTGCTAGTGCCTTTTATGACCATTTCGTCCCCTGGAGTATAAAGGAAGAGCCAATTATGGTTCAAGAATTTGAGGCAGAAGGGACTTACAATTGCTGAGTATGAGACTAGTTTCTACCAGTTGTCCAGACATGCCATGGCTATCCTTCTTGATGAGATAGAGTAGATTCGCAGATTTGTGCGAGGATTAAACTATACCATTCGTACAGTAGCTTTTTGACCAACCCGTGAGGGCGCTTCCTTCCAGTCCATTGTGGGTGCTGCTAAGGAGGCGGAGTTGATAGAGAGAGAGGATTTTGGGGACCCTAAGAGGGCCTGTGCTTCTGTTCAAGTTTTGGGTACCTCATTTGAAGGTAAAGGGTCCTATAGAGGACGTGATTCCTTCCAGCATAAAGGACTAGTTCATGTATCTATGCTGGCTTCTGAGGATGGTCAGACACATCGTGGGTCCTACAGTACAGGTTAGAGTTACCAGGGGTCAAAGTAGAGATCGGTTAGCCGAGGTAGTTATACAAATTCTTCAGGTTCATTGCAGAGGTTTTCGAATAGGAGAGCATGTTATACTTATGGTTATCTGGATCATCTTTCATGGCAGTGTACATATCAAGGTCGAGAAGGAACCCAACCTAGTTCTTCATATTTAGTTAGAAGACCAGAGGCATCGGTTAAAGGTCGAGGTAGAGCCTAGACTAGTAGAGGTGGTCTCACTTCTGGTAGGGGTGCTGGTGGTGCTATAGTCACTTAGGGAGGAGGTAGAGGTGTTGGGCAGGTCGGAGGTGGTAGGGGAGCTTAGTGTTATGCTTTTCCAAGAGACTTGAGGCTGAGGCTTCCGACGCAGTTATCACAGGTATTGTCCCAATTTGCCATCGACCTGCATCTGTATTATTTGATCCAAGGTCTACATTTTCCTATGTATCTGCCTATTTTGCATTTGACTTTGATTTGACATATGATCATATGTCCATGCCCGTTTATGTTTCTACACTCGTGGGTGAGCCCTTAGTGGTGGATCAACTATATCGATCTTGTCTTGTTTCCTTGGCCGGGTATGATACTTGGGTAGATATGATTATTCTGGGGATGGTAGGTTTTGATATGATATTGAGTATGGATTGGATTTCTCCCCATCGTGCTATTCTCAATTATTATGCTAAAACTGTACCTTAGCTATACTTGGTGCCCCGAGGATTGAGTGGAAGGGTGCTAGTGGCTCCTATCCCAATAAGGTTATCTCATATATTCATGATCAATGGTTGATTAATAAAGGGTGTATGTCTTGTTTGGCCTTTATTTGGGATACCAGTATTGAGTCGCTTCCTATAGAGACTGTTCCAGTGGTTAAGGAGTTTTCTGATATATTTTCTACTGATCTTCCTGGTGTTCCTCCGGATAGGGACATTGATTTTGCTATTAACTTAGAGCCTGGCACTAAACCTATTTCTATTCCTCCATATCACATGGCTCCAGTTGAATTGGAGTTGAAGGATCAGTTGCAAGACTTGTTGAGTAAGGGGTTTATTCGCTCTAGTGTGTCTCCTTGGAGTGCACCGGTTCTATTTGTAAAGAAGAAAGATGGGACTATGAGGATGTATGTCGATTACAGGAAGTTAAATAAGGTAAATGTTAAAAATAAGTATATTTTCCCTGTATTGATGATTTATTTGATCAGTTACAAGGAGCGGCATTGTTTTCCAAAATAGACTTAAGGTCCAGTTATCATCAGTTGAAGATTAGGGCATCATATATCCCTAAGACAACTTTTCGGACTCATTATGGTCACTACGAGTTTTTAGTGATGTTATTTGGGTTGACAAATGCCCCTGCAACATTCATAGAGTTGATGAATGGAGTTTTTTCCCCATACTTAGATTCTTTTGTGATAGTATTCATTGATGACATCTTGGTATATTCCAAGATTGAGGCAGATCATGTCCGCCATTTGAGGTTGGTACTTCAAAAGTTGAGGGAAGAAAAATTGTATGCAAAGTTCTCCAAGTGTGAATTTTGGCTTGATTCTGTTACATTCTTAGGACACGTGGTGTCCAAAGAGGGGATTAGAGTGGATCCAGCTAAAATTGAGGCAGTTAGAGGTTGGACAAGGCCTACTTCTCCTACTGAGATTCATAGTTTTGTGGGGTTAGCTGGTTATTACAGACGGTTCGTGCAGGGCTTCTCCACTATTGCAGCTCCACTGACTAGATTGACTCAGAAGGTCGTGGATTTTCATTGGTCCAATGAGTATGAGGCGAGCTTCCAAAAGCTCAAGGCTTTATTGACTTCGGCTCCTGTTTTGATGCTACCCGAGAAAGGTGTGGGATTTACTATATACTGTGATGCTTCCAGTGTTGGTTTAGGTGGAGTGTTAATGCAGAAGGGGAAAGTGGTTTCCTATGCCTCGAGACAGTTGAAGGCCCATGAGAAAAACTATCCTACTCATAATTTAGAGTTAACGGCTATAGTTTTTGTTCTTAAGTTGTGGCGTCATTACCTATACAGTGTGCATTGTGAGGTCATCACCGATCATAGGAGTCATCAATATATATTCAATCAGAGGGATCTGAACTTGAGGCAACGTAGATAGCTTGAGTTGTTGAAGGACTACGATGTGACTATTTATATCACCAAGGAAAAGCCAATGTGGTGGTGGATGCCTTGAGTAGAAAGTTCTCTAGTATGGGGAGTATTGCCGCGATCCGAGTTGAGAAGCGACCATTGGCTAGAGATATTCAGAGGCTGGCTAATAGTCTTCTCTGGTTGCAGATTTTAGAGGATAGTGGTGTTCTTGCCTTTGTGGAGGCACGTTATTCCTTGGTTGAGCAAATTTGGAGAGACAGTTTGAGGATGAGAAGTTATGTATCATTCGAGACAAGGTGTTAAGAGGTGAAGCTAAGGATGCAATACTTGATTTAGAAGGAGTACTGAGGATTGGCGGCAGAATTTGTGTGCCTAAGGTAGGTGACCTAACTAGACATATTTTGGAAGAGGCCCATTATTCAAGGTATTCCATCCATCTAGAAGCAGCCAAGATATATCATGATCTGGGCTAATACTATTGGTGGTGTGGGATAAAGAAGGACATCGCAGAGTTCGTATCTAAGTGTTTGACTTGCCAGCAGGTAAAGTGTGAGCATCAGTGGCCTGGGGGTGTGGGTCAGAAGATGCCTATTCCCACTTGGAAGTAGGAAATGATCACCATGGACTTCATTATGGGTTTACCTCCCGCCTTGGGTGGTTATAATTCTATATGGGTGGTTGTTGATAGACTGACAAAGTCTGCCTATTTTATTCCAGTTAAGGTGAGGTACACACCAGATAAGCTAGCCCAGTTGTATATTAGCCATATCATTCGGCTTTATGGTGTCCCAGTATCCATTGTTTTGGATGAAGGTTTAGTATTTACTTCACACTTTTAGCAGGCATTACAACATGGTTTGGGTACGAGACTTGATATGAGTACAGCTTTTCACCCACAGATCGATAGTCAGTCCAAGCAGATGATTCAGGTGTTGAAGGACATGCTCCGAGCTTGTTAATTAATTTTAGTGCTAGATGGGATCAACACTTGCCCCTAGCGGAGTTCGCCTACAACAACAGTTATCACTCTAGTATCTAGATGGCTCCATTTGAGGCTTTATATGGTAGGCGGTGTTGATCTCCTATTGGATGGTTTGATTTAGATGAGATGGACTCTTTAGACACAAATTTGCTTAAAGATGCTATAGAGCAGGTTCGTAGGATTCAGGGTAGACTCTTGACCGCCCAGATTAGGCAGAAGAGTTGTGCAGACCGAAGAGTTCGACCATTGGAGTTCATGGTGGGTAATCATATTTTGGCTTCGAGTGTCTCCCATGAAGGGCGTGATGCGGTTCGGGAGAAAGGGCAAGCTTATCCCTTGACTCATTGGCCCATTTGAGATTTTGGTGCGAGTTGGAGAGGTGGCTTATAGATTGGCCTTGCCACCTTGCTTATCGGCTGTGCATAACGTGTTTCATGTTTCCATGCTTCGAAAGTATGTTCTGGATGAGTCTCATGTGTTGTCACTCGATTCAGTGGATTTGGGTCCAGAATTGACATTTGAGGAGGAGCCTATAGCCATTCTAGATAGGCAGATTCGTAAGCTTAGAACCAAGGAGATAGCTTCAGTAAAGGTACAATGGAAGAACCGTTCAATCGGAGAGGCGACTTGGGAGATAGAGGATGATATGCATACCAGATATCCCAATGTTTTTGAATCTTCAAGTATATTCCTTTACTTTATGTTCGGGGACGAACACGATTTTTAATGGTGGATAATGTAATGACCCGTTTGGTCAATTTGAGAATAAGTCATCTCTCTTCCATAAAATACTCTCTCCGAAAAAAAATAAATATAAATTTGGACTTTTTGGTAACTACGATTAATTAGTTAAGGAGTGATTTTAAATAATTAATTTAATTGATGGACAAAAGTGTTAGTCTAGTTAATATCTTATACCACTTTATTTATTAAAATAATTAGTAGGGTTTTTCACTTTTAATACATAATTAGTTAAAAATAAAAGAAAAGAGAATAGGAGAAAAACTTATCTACGGTGCCCATGAAGAGCTACCAAAACTGCTTCAGGTAATGGCTAATTCGTGTTCTGCAAATTAGTATATGTATATGTTGCTTAACTCATTTTAGTGTTGGGCTGAGAAGAGTTTTGAATTGGAAATTAGTTTTTGTGCAACGTGGTTGCCTCTAGTTTGGTGGGTAAGTTTTAATTTCTAGTAACAGTAGGAATAGAAGTAATGAAGATCAGATTATAAGTATTATAATGATAAAATGGTTTAGAAGAGATAGATATGGATGAATTTTTGAAAATATAATAAGGTTTTTTCTTCGTTCATGCAAATTAAGTCATACTAGTTTCGTACAACTTGGGTTGATTATGGATTCTTTTTATTCGTTTTTGTAGCTATCATATTATTATTCAAATTTTGATATATTGGTATATCAAATTAAATATTAAGTGTATTGTATTATGTGAATAATACTAGGTTTAGGATGTTTGGAGGAATTGAGACCTAACCCTAGACTTGATGTTTAGGATTTGATTATAGATTTGGGTAAGTTTTTGGGTCTAGGCTAGACATATAGTAATATGAATGTTGTTAATTTTGAAATCTTATGATGATTATTCATTTGATTATATTACATTGATTTGGAAACCCAGCGAAAGGAGAAGACTTAGGTCTCGGAGTAATTATTTGATCATTTGAGGCAAGTGAATTTCTAAACCTCAGTTTAAGCTTATAGATGCTTGTATTTCCATGTTATGTGTACTGAGGAGTAATGAGAATTGAACTGGGTTATTGACTGTATGATTGGCCTTAAAGATGGAGATGAGGGGTATAAAATGGTGATTTAATTACATGTATTAGTGGAATTGATATGTTGTGATTATGAGTTTATTTTGGACATGCGAAATTACTATGTTGATGTGAGATAGGAAAAATTATTATTTTTGTAATATTTTTATCGTGAATTATATGAACATGAATTGATTGCATTGGTTCTGACGTATTGTGTCGAGACTGAAAATGATATAAAACAAAAGGGGTTGGGCCACACGCTCCGTGGCAGGTATTATAAAACAAAGGGGTCGGGCTATACTCTCCGAGGCAAGTATTATGAGATAAAAGGGGCCGGGCCACATACTCCGTGGCAAGATATATATATTGAGGGGATGGGCCACACATTCTGTGGCAGGTTACATGAACAGAAATGTCCCCCATGGGTTCCAGACTGTGATTCAGCGGATGTGTACTGATAGGACAGACATGCATTATTTTATTGCATTGCATTGCACCTTTCTGATATTTGTGAATTTGTGTTTACCCCTATATTGCTATGTATATGTTGACTTGACTTGATATGATTCATTGATGAGATTATTGATGAGTATTCGTGGACTATATTGCTGTTGTTATTGTACAAGTGTAGAGTTGGGCTGATTTTATGTAGGTTATAGTTAAGGAGGTTTGGTTGGGAGGACATGAGTACTTGTATCTATTAAGTTTGTCTTAGTTTTAGTTATCCACTTGCTGAGTACCATGTTATTTGGTACTCACCCCTTGCTTCCATACTTGTGTAGGTTGTGAGCCCAGACCTGCTTGATCTTCTAGCATTTTCTACCACTTCTTAGGCTATCATTCCGAGTGTTGAGGTAGCCGTTATATCCATCTAGTAAACACCTCTTACTCTTTTATCATGTTTTAGTCCTATTCTAGAGACAAAGACATTGTGACTGTATTTTCTTTTATATTTTGGTAATGTATTAGTGGCTTGTACATATGACAACCAATCTTTGGGGAGTTTGAGTTTGTTTTTACGTGTTTTCACTTAAGTTAAATTTATATTTATTTCATTTTCTTCCGCATCTATTTTCCATTGGGTATTAGGCTGACTTGTCTCAGTAGATTGAGATGAGTGTCATCACACCCATATTTGGGTCATGAAAAAATGGTATCAGAGCCCCAAGTTCATAAGTCTCACGTGTATACAAGCCGAGTCTTGAATATCTTATGCCTCTTGAATATATTCATAAAATAAGATTAAGACAACATTGGATACACCAAGAAAGAAAATATAGATCTGAGCTTAAATAATCCATGAAAAATCTTTAAAAGAATTTAAATTGGTTAGAGAAACAATTAACAAAACCAATATTTCGAATACTAACTCCATATATAGAATCGTTAATTAGACATTAGATGGACTTACTTCAAGAAATTTTTAACGTAGAAGCAGACATCAGATTTAGTGCTAATAAAATAGAATTATACGAAATAATTTGGAAGATTACGAGTCCTTTAGGATAACAAAATAGATTCACTAAGACAACTTGAATACTTAGATTTGAGAATACACCCTGAAAAGAAATATAGATCATTACAAGAAAATAATATCATAAAGTGTAACTTCGCCAAAGGAGAACATATATTACATCCTAAAGATAAGAAGCATAATACATTAATAGACTTAATAATAAATGTTAGCGATAAAACCTAACAACGGGATAAGAGTATAATAAGACTTTTAGCGACAATACAAGAAACCCAAAGTAAACAAAATAAAATACTAGATAGACTCAAAAAGAACTTTGATTTCTTAAAGTCACAAGAATTAGAAATTGATAGAAAAATTCAATACTTAAATACAAAGTTTAATTTTAAAAAAATACCTACAAAAATAGAAATAGAAAAATTAATAAGGACCATAATAGAAAAACCTAAAGACTTAGAAATTAAAAATACTCAAGTGGTGACAAAAATAATAGAACAAGTATGTAATGACCCATTAGGTCGTTTTGAATAGTAGGGCTTTTTATTTAATAAAAGACTCACCCCATAAATTTTTAATGGGTATTTTGGACTTTTCCATAACTATGGTTATTAATTGAGGGATGAGTTTAGATAACTTATTTAGTTAATGGGCTAAAGTGATAATATATTTAATACCCTATACAACTTATTTCATATTATTAAAATAAGTTAGAGGTATTTATTACTTCAATACATAAGGGTTTTAGAAAAGAAAAAAAAAGAGGAGAAAATTTACCTGCGCCGTCGAGAGCACGCCTCATTCAGGTAAGGTTGCAAATTCATGTTTCTGTAACTATTTCTTTACTATTGATGGGTCAATTCATGCAGTATTGATAACCAATTAAAAGAGAAACAATTTGGTAATGTAAGGTTTAAATTAAATATAATAATTGAACTGTGTAGAATATATTTTCAAATAATGTGTCTTCTTAGTTCTGTCATTGACTTTTGGTGTACCAATAAGGTATTAATCATTAGAAATTATATGTTATTATATAAAGAATAGGTTTACAAGTTGTTTTCATAGTTAATGTATTGGGCTTGTAAATTCGGTTAAGAGAAATTCTTGCGGGCTATCACATTATATTTTAATATTTTGGCATAATGAAATAGGTGATTAAATATTAGGTGTATTGTATTATATGAATACCATTAAATTTATGTTATTTGGAAGAATTAAGACCTAACCCTAGACTTGAGATATTAGTTGGTATCAAAATTTAAGAATTGATTATAGAGTTTGGGTGAGTTGTTGGATCTAGGTTAAACATATATATAATACTGGTGTCTACGGGTTCGTTTGCTTACGAATATGGTATACTTTATAGATTGGAAAAGTCCTGAGGCATTGAAGAAAGGAAAAGCGTTGGTCAATGAGCTTGCTTGATTTTGGTTCTTCGATTGAGGTAGGTTATGGTTTTTATTTCATATCATAGATAGACTCTTAATAGTGATTGATATTCATTGAGTAATGTGTGAAGTTTACTACACATTTAATTGTTGTGGTTTGGATGGTTGATATGTTGTTGTGATTGGTCTGAAATCCCGAGGCCATGAAATCCATAATCTTAAACTTGACCTATCAAAAATGGTGCCTTGAATAAAGAAGGCTTGATGAAATATTATTAATGAAGTGGAATGTAATCATGAAGAATGATAAATTAAATATATTTGGATTGGGTGTCACGTTCCGACACGGTATATTTGGATCGGGTGTCACGTTCCGGCACGGTATATTTGGATCGGGTGTCACGTTCCGACACAGTATATTTGGATCGGGTGTCACGTTCCGGCACGATAATATTAAAGGAAAATAAATTAAAATTACTTAATACTACCCAATCTCCAATAACTCATTTTCCAAAAGAGTGTGATGTGGAGGCATGAGTCCTCCTGTGTGATCTTGATATTGTTTATTGGTTATGAAATTGTTCATTGTGTTGTCACTTGATCTTGGTCTTGTTGGTTGCCACATATTAAGAGCTACGGTTGATTTCCCGCTATTACTTATTGCATATTGATTCGTATTTTGAGTCGGCCGATGATACCTACTCAGTACATATTTTCCTGTACTGACCCCTACTTGTATCTTTCTTTGTTTTATTTTGTGGAGTGCAGCGAGTGTTCCACAGATTTCGACTCGATCTCAGCTCTAGTCCGTCTCAAGTTCATCGGATTTAAGGGTGAGCTATCTTTCTAGCTCGTGATGGATTCTCTTAGTCATGACATGATGTCCTTAGTGTTCGGACATGAACTATGTCACTTATTTTATATTAGTGTTTGACATTCTAGACTTAGTATTTAGAATTATATGTCCTTGATGTGATGATTTTCAGGTTTTGGGAAAAACGTATTTATTTAAGCTTCCGCATTATTGTTATATTTATTAGTTTGGGTTTGTATCATTGGTTCTCCCACCCAGGAGGTTAAGTGTGGGTGCCACTCACGGCCCATTTTGGGTCGTGACAAAGTAGAAAAAAAATACTGAAATAAGCGACTTAAAGGACATAATTAAAAGACTAGAGCAAATCTCACTTTCATGAGTGAAGAAGACATCAATTATATAAAAGCGTTAGAACATTATAATACCCACATTAAATATAGGACCTTTAAATAATAAAAATGAATTAGACTATGAAAGATAATTTATATATTTTTCTTTCCAAGTCATTAAAAAAAGGACATCATGGTCAAAAGGGCTAAAGCCCAAAGTGCATGACCATCTGCCAAAGGAAAAAAAAGAAGAGAAAATAGGTCAAAAGACTCCTTAATTCCTGCACCTCTAAAAAAAGCAGAGATTCTACGCAGCAATAGGAAAAAAAAAGGGAACTAAACTGCTGCGTGCTTATTCCAGTGAGGGAACAAGGAAGAGATGAAGGAGCGGAAGGGTGAAGCTGTGAAGGGCATAGGAGGAGAAAGAAGTTTATGAGAAATTTTCTTATCGGATTGAGGTAAATCTTTGTTTCTTTCCTTCTACTACAACTTTGCCAAGACTCTTAGTATAGGTAATTTACTTTGGGTGTCAAAATTTAATTACTAGAGACAAGTTTGGACAATGAGGTGTAGTTCCAGATATAGAAGTAGATGAATAAGGAGGATAAATTAGACGAAGTCAATAGCTTATTGCTCCAACTAAATTATTCATGTTTTGGGTTTATATGATGCATCAAATTGTTGGGAAAATAGGAAGTCCATAAGGGGTTGGATATTAAAAATTTAGCATAAAATAGCCCTAACAAATAAGTTAACATGAAATTTCTATGAATATGTTTATAGTGTGACCGACAGAATTCATACGGACTACTCGAGTGATGATCTTGGTATTTCGGCACGAGTACTGTGAGTAGTAATCTTACCACAATTTGCATTTATATAACTCTCATGATTTATACAAAGTTTATGAAGTGAATGTGTCACCGAATGTTTTGAACTTGCATATGGGACAAGTCTTTTACTTAATATGATATTGAAACGGCTATGTGAGATGCTCTCACTTATGATTTGTTTATTTTTAATTGAAATATGATTACCATTACGGAAAAGCTTTGTTATTTACTTGAAAGTAAGTATCTTGATATGTTTTTCTTTTATGGTTTAAATTTTATATAATGTAATTTGATAAGAATTTGAATGTCTTGTAATATTTGAAAAATGCTTCTACTAGTTAAAAAGAAAAGTATAAGTGAGAGTAGACCTTGATGGATCCCGTATCTACTGGCGGGTTCATTATACCTGGTGTACCTTATATTTATAGATTACCGATATACCCTCGCTATTGGAAAGGTAGAACTAGCATATTGTTACCGATATCCCTCGAGAAGGGATCTTTTGATATGAATATTTGAGTCTTTTATGAGGGGTCACACCGATTACATGATTCATTCTCGAAAACCTCCCAAATATAAGATTTGATATGAAAGTATTTATTGAATTTATTACTATATGTTTACATTAATTTTGCTCACATGAGGCAAATAAGATTTGAGTATTGTCATCATTTTGCTCTAAAAAGGCATTTATTACATGATTTTGATTATCGTACTAAAATGTTTTTTGACTTGTTCCTTATTAAAACGGTTCTGATTATGTTTTATTACTCACTGAGCTAGCTTCTCACCCCCCGCTAAATGTTTTTACAAAGAACTCAGCTGGCAATGGCGAGGATTCCATCAACTAGAGAGCGTGATTTGATAGTATCTGGTGAGCCCCACATTGCTTCGCGTGGCAACAAGTTATTGGGTCGTTTTGGTTCCTTTTATTTTTTTAAAAAAACTTTTAGAGTCGCTCCATTTATCGTTTCCCCAGTAGAGTTATGATTATCCATTCGTATTAAAGTCATGTCACTAGTGTAAAAATTATTTTTCGTATTTGGAGATGAATTGGTATTACTTAGTAGCAGTTGGTTTATTGATGGATATGGTGGCTTATTTTAGTGTTATTGTTAGTTGTGGTTGATTTCTGAGACATAAAAAATTTAGGATAGGCCCAAAAATAGAGGAAACTCTGCTTGATTTTCTGTAGAATTTTTGGTAAGGCTTGCTTTGGGATTCTTTCCCTTAGCGCCGGTCATGATCCTAAATTGGGTAATGACAAAGTTGGTATCAGAGCCCTGGGAATTTTTTGTGACTAATCGAGCATACGTTAGTAGTAGAATCTCAATTATGGTTATGTTCCCGGACATTTCTATAATCGTGATTCTGCTAAGACGTGATAGGATGTGTCTTGTGTTTCTTTCTTATTCCTACTTGCGTGTGTGACCTTTAAGACAATGAGATGAATCTAACATCATTTTCTTTGTTAACTAGATGGCTCGAACTCGATTATCTAATGACAGAGCTATCATAGGTGATCCTCAGGCACCTAATATTACCTCAACTAGGCATCCCACTTCCTTAGCTAGGGGAAGGGGTGGAGCTCACAGAATAGGTCGAGGTAGGTGTAACACCCCCTAAAACGTTGTATGTGGTGTTTCAATTCTCGATGAAAATAATACTGCTTCTGTATTTTGGGCATAACTTTTCAAATATTAGTCCAAATTAGGTGATTCAAATTTTTGAATAACCCCAACAACATTACCTACAACTTTCATGAAGATCATATCTTAAGATTTAGAGGATACATAGGTCAAATAAATTAAATTTTGCAAGATATAGTGTTGTGATGAAATGGAGTGTTTGTAGAAGAAAAATCATATCTCACGGTAGATTGTGACAAATCAGTTGATTCTTAAACGATATGAAAATATACATCTAGATCTACAATTCATATGAGACACCAAATCCTAATTAAGAATTATCTTGTTCAAATGCAGCTCCGAAAAAAGATATTCCGTTAAAAGAAGGTTCATCTCACCAACCATGGAAAGGCCTTAACGTCCTGCTTCAAACTTAGGTTACTTTCGTCCGGGGATGGATAGGATTTAGATCCATTTGACACCACCCATAACATCAATAGTCCTCCTCTATTTGACATCATCCATGAGATCACAATCCTCTATTAAATTTTTAAGATCATCCTTTGTAATTATTTTTATTTATTGTTAGGTCCCTCCTCCACACCTATAAATACCCACCTTATTTTCTTATTTTATTCATCAAGTTTTTTCAAGCAACTCTTCTCTCTATATACTTCTTTACTCATTCTCAAATATAGTTTTAATTTTTAATGATGTATAAATACTATTATAGTGATTCTTATACTTCGGGTAGTACACAAAATGCTCCGGCAAGGAGAAAAGGCTAGAGGTTCAAGAGTGGTCATTGAGTTCTTCAATTCGGAGTAAAGCTTCAAATTCTAGGTATGTAAGGCTATTCATAACATTGGATTGAGTTCGTTCATTCGCTCAATATTTAAATTCATCATAATTAAATTATAGTTGAGCTTTACCCAAATCTTGAATTCTAAATGAATTAATTCTTCTTCTATTGAGTTAGATATATTTATGCATTGAGATTATTATTATTTTTTTATCTCTCATATTATTAGAATTATTGTTCATGGCTACTTTACCATGAACCCTAATTGATTGATTATCATGAATATTTTTACACGTGTTTTGAGTAAAGATGTTGGTTTTTAATATTTATTGACAAAAATAGTGATTTGAATTAATATTATATATGTATTTTATCGAGTTTTAAAAGAGCAAAAGAATTGATCTTAAATGAATTTGAATAAATGAAGTTTTGAGCAAGATGTTTTGATGAGATGTAAATAATGTTTTGAAGTGTAATGATTGATGAAGAGGTAATAAGCAGAGTTTGATGTTTTTCCAATAAGACTGGATGATGATTTTAATATGAGCACATACTTTGGGAGTACTATTGAGCACCGAGTTGGGTAAGAGTTTAATTGACTCAAACCCCAGAACTATGTATCCAGCGTAGGATGGAGGCTATACCTCTTAAGTCCCAAAAAGAGGACTTCGATAATTGGATCCAAGATGGTGATGTCCTTAACTCTAACAAGGTATTAGATTGATGTAGTAACGACATCGCTTTGTTGTATCATCACTAGCTCATAAGTGATGGTTGTCGGTTAGAGAAACTCCCAACTGACTAAGCATTGCTTCTTCTTCTTCTTCATCTTCTTCTTATTATTATTATTAAAGTCTGGATATTGGCAAATTAAGATTGCTAAATTAGATAAGTATAAAACTGCTTTTAATGTCCCCATGGGTCAATTTGAATGAAATGTTATGCCATTTGGTTTGAAAAATGCTCCTTCGGAATTTCAGAAGATAATGAATAATATTTTCATACCATTTACCAATTTTATTATTGTTTATATCGATGATATCCTGGTATTCTCTAAAAATATTGAATCACATTTTAGACATCTTGAATTATTTTAAAAAATTGTAATTCAAAATGGGTTAGTCATTTCTAAACCAAAAATATCTATTTTTCAAACAAATGTTAGATTTTTAGGATATAATATTGAAAAAGGTAAAATTAGTCCTATAAATAGAAGTATTGAATTTGCTTCTAAATTTCCTAATATTTTAACTAATAAAACTCAACTACAGAGATTTTTAGGTAGTTTAAATTATATATCTCCATTTGTAAAAGATTTGGCTACAGATACTGCTATTTTGTATGATAGATTAAAAAAGAATCCCAAAGCTTGGAGTGATTTACATACAACTGCTATAAAAATATTAAGTTAAAAGTGAAGGAACTTCTCTGTTTAACTCTTGCTAATCCTAATTGGAAAAAGACTGTTGAAACATATGCATCTGATATAGTTTATGGAGGAATTTTCAAGATCTAACTATTTCTGTTATTGATGATGATAAAATATTTGATATTTTAAAAACTGTTAAAGATAAGAATTTGAGAAATAAGATTTTTGATACTGTTTTTTAAGAAGGTTCTAGTAGTAATAAGGCAGAAGAAAAATATGTTAATATTATTAGACAACCTGCATATTATTCGATGTCTGATTTAAAACATATTTTAAATAAAAGAAATTTTATTATGAAAGAAATTACTACTTCTGATTTACAACAAAAAATTAGTATTTTAAAAGAGGAAATTATTCAGTTAAAAATAAAAACAAGAGTTATGACAAAAGAATTTCCAGCTTAGAAGATGCAAGAACTTTTGATTTACTTTTACAGACTAATAAATCTGATGCAAAAAATAAAGAAATTTTGATAGAAACCAATTTGGAAAATCAGGATGAAAACTTTTTTACAAATATTCGATTTAATGATAACAGTGAAGTTTTACAAAAACTCAGTATTATCACTTCACTAAAAATTTATACTAATATTACTCTTCAGATAGATTATAATTTTAGAAAAGAATTTGTTGCTTTATTTGATAGTGGTGCTGATGTTAATTGTGTGCAAGAAGGAATTATTTCTTCTAGATATTTTCATAAAACTACTCAGTGTTTAAGATCTGCTAATGGTAGTAAAATGAAATTGAAATATAAACTGCCTGAAGCATTTTTATGTAACAATGGTGTTTGTTTGCCTCAAAGTTTGATGATTGTTGAAGATATTTCTTGCCATATTATTTTAGGTGTGCCTTTTATGAATGTTATTTTTCCTTTAAAATGATGGGATAATAGTAAATTAATTGGTACTTATAAAAATAAGGATTTTCAACTAGATTTTATTACTAGACCATTTACTAAATCAATAAATCAGATTGTTGACAAATTAGTTTTAAAAAAACCAACAGATAGATTTTATTAAACAAGAAATCTCTCTAATGGAAATAGATATTATTTTGAAAAATCCTAAATTATAAGGAGAAATAGATTTATTAAAAAATCAGTTTATTCTCAATATCTGTGATGATCATCCCTGTGAATTTTGGAATAGGAAAAAACATGTTGTTACTTTGCCATATGAAGATTCTTTTGATAAACTTAATATTTCGACAAAGGCAAGACCTTGTCAAATGAATTCGGATTACTTAGAATTGTGCAAAACTGAGATTAATAGTTTATTAAAAAAGAATTTAATCAGACATTCTAGTTCTGTTTGGTCATGTACTACTTTTTAAGTTAATAAACATGCTGAACAGGAAAGAGGTGTCCTAGATTAGTCATTAATTATAAACCTCTTAACAAAGTCTTAAAATAGATTAGGAATCCTATTCCTAATAAAAAAGATTTATTAGACAGACTGCATGATGCTATTATTTTCTCTAAATTTGATTTAAAGTCTGGTTACTGGCAAATTCAGATTGATGAATCAGATAAGTATAAGACTACTTTTAATGTCCCCATGGGTCAATTTGAATGGAATGTTATGCCATTTGGTTTAAAAATGCTCCATCAGAATTTCAAAAAATAATGAATAACATTTTTATACTGTTTACCAATTTTATTATTGTTTATATTGATGATATCCTAGTATTCTCTAAAAACATTGAATCACATTTTAGACATCTTGAATTATTTCAAAAGATTGTAATTCAAAATGGGTTAGTAATTTCTAAACCAAAAATGTCTATTTTTCAAACAAATATCAGATTTTTAGGACATAATATTGAAAAAGGTAAAATTAGTCCTATAAACAGAAGTATTGAATTTGCTTCTAAATTTCCTAATATTTTAACTGACAAAACTCAATTGCAGAGGTTTTTAGGCAATTTAAATTACATTTCTCCATTTGTAAAAGATTTAGCTACAGATACTGCTATTTTGTATGATAGATTAAAAAAGGATCCCAAAGTTTGGAGTGATTTACATACTACTGCTTAAAAAAATATTAAATTAAAAGTAAAGGGATTGCCTTGTTTAACTCTTGCTAATCGTAGTTGGAAAACGACTGTTGAAACAGATGAATCTGATATTGGTTATAGAGGTATTTTAACCCAGTATTCTCCTATTTATAAAAAAGATTTTACTATTCAACTTTATTCTGGAAAATGGAATACTAGTCAGAAAAATTATGCTACTATTGCAAAAGAAATTTTAGCCATTGTTAAATGTGTTATAAAATTTTAAACTGATTTATATAACCAAAAGTTTTTAATTAAAACTGATTGTCAGGCTGCTAAATTTATGTTCCATAAAGATTGAAACATAATGTGTCTAAACAAATATTTGCAAGGTGGCAAGCACTATTAGTCCCTTTTGATTTTGATATTGAATACAAAAAAGGGATTGAAAACAGCCTTCCTGATTTTTTGACCAGGGAATATTTAAACTAACTATTTAAATGTACAGGATGCATTCCGACTGATCCGGGTCCTCTCATAGAGGAAGAGCCCATCCGCAATATAATAACAAATTTCAATCACTGGGCAGATTCCTAGCCCAAACAGATTACTTTCAAGAGCAATTTCTCCAGGAGCGTCGTCTTCAAGAGTTGGCAATGTCAGTATTCAACCTTCTTACCTAGATTACCAGAACTATTTGAATTTTATCAATGCCAGCAATGCTGGAACTACTAGGGGTAATAATATTACCATTCAACCCACCTC
This sequence comes from Solanum dulcamara, assembly GCF_947179165.1. Lineage (NCBI taxonomy): Eukaryota > Viridiplantae > Streptophyta > Magnoliopsida > Solanales > Solanaceae > Solanum > Solanum dulcamara. The sequence goes on along the minus strand of NC_077237.1, from coordinate 62,915,852 downwards.
TGTTGAGGATCAAACTGAAGAAGATTCGTTTGCCTCTGTTATTGGCAAGTCTGACAAAGAGATTTTTGAGACAAATTCTAAAAAAGAATTGATTTTATATGTGGATCCAAAAGATTTTCAATGGAAGCACAACCCTTGGATTGTGATGAAAAGGTATTTAAATAATGCATTATTTCCAATGCAGACATATAAAAACAGATTACGTTTTGAGATGATATTAACTTCTACTGAGTCTGTTGATATTACACACAACAATACGGGAGGTCCAAATAAATTATATTCTACTTATTCAAAAATGATTATCAAAAGGCTGATTTTGCCAGAAGAATAGGGACTAAGCACGTTTCAATATGTCCACCCAGTGACAAAAACTTCTGTAAATTTTAATTACTGGGATTATGTTGAAGCCTTTTTCAAAACTTTATATTATGAAAATGATGACCACAAACATTCGTGGTTCATCAAGATTTGTGCCCAAGTTTTCCAAAGCACAACTATTCCAACCTGATTTATTAAAGGGTGGTCTTTTTTCGGACCCTCCACCAAAATTCTACCACCATAGTTCCTAGATCTCTACTCTCTTTGGGTAGAGTCAACCCCAAAAATTTTCTGAACTAGACAAAGAGGACAGATTATTTCCAGGGACACCTTTACTAAACATTTTCCTCAAATTTTCAATTTCATGGATTTTTAAATGGACCATCGAGGTAACTTTAGATTCGGACAGCATGCCTTGTCTTTGTAGAAATTTTCATAAAATATTTTGGTCTAAGTTAGTCCAAAAAGATAAGAATGGCAGATGAGGGGGCCAAGATTTATTAGATAACATTAGCTCCGCTATTGCTAAGTATGGAGAAAAAGAAAAGATTCAAGTTCTAGCAGAGGAAAGCCATTTTGCAAAGGTTACTCATAAATTACAGATCAAAAAGGGAGGATTATTATCTCAAGAAGAACTTGTTGCTGCCTACATGGAACAAGTTAAAAGAGATATATAGTCCCAATTTGGTACTGATGATGATGATTCCATACCAGACAATTTTGGAAATAATAATCTTTTAGAAGACTCCCAGAGTGACCACATCATAGCCTCAAATGAGATTTCAAAAATAATAAAGAAGGCTGAAGAAGAAATTTTGCAGTATAAAAATAAAAAGAAGATTTAAAGAAGTCACAGTTGGAAAGCGACAACCGACAGATTTAGACATCAGCATAGTGGATTTTATTGTGTCAACAGTAATTTTACTGTTCCAACATTGAAAAATGGAACATTACTGTACACTTTTTACTATTTGGCACTGTACAACACTATTTGGCACTGTAGCCTTTTTGACTTTTTAGATTTTACTGTTCATCCTTTTTGTTCATAAAAGGAATGAATGTATTTCATTCCTTAATTTTTCAGAACCCCCTTTCCCTTTCTCTCTCTACCCTCGACTCTCTCTCTCTCTCTAAGTTTGTAACAATATAAGTTTGTAATAGTTGTATAATAAATAATGATTGAAGTTTGAAGTACAACCCCAAGATACTGGTGGGCTTTCCAGGTATTTACTTTCTTTCTTTTAATTATTTATTGTATAACTTAGTCCCATGATGGGCTAAGTAGTTAAGTGTTAAATAATAACTAATATAGATTGTTAGAATACAAAGTGACAATGACTCTATATAAGAGCTCTTCTTTAATGGGTTACGATTTTAGTCAGTGGTTAAGTTAAAATAATTTTATAGTAAATTAAGCTTAAATCATGATGTTGGTGTCATGACCCAAGCCTAGGGCCTAGATGTGACATGGCGAATGAGGAACCCGAAACTACCTCAATCAAGCCTCTTAGCATTCTTTTAGCCTTTCATAGGTAATGATGATAAATAAACAAGCGGAAATCATAATAGTAAATCTTCAACTTATATATGTCCAATAATACCTCTAACTATTAGATTTAACAGGGCTAAGACAAGTCCCTAGCTCACCCTCAATCATAATAGAAGAAATGCCATAGTAAAATATCTTAACATATCATAAGCTAGAAAGATAAAGGAGTATTGTTCCCGGAACATGGGAACTCACCAAAAGTAGTCTTCAATGGAATATCAACTAGCCACGTGGAGGAGAACGAGGAGGAGCATTGATCCCTACATGGTGATATCATGTAGGCAAAAGAGTATGCGTTAGTACTTTGAATGTACTAAGTATGTAAGGATGCATGAACATTGAGGAAACATTAAAAGTTTATGTAATATGGAACATAATTTAATGTATGCATAATAAATCATATATATATCCTTTAAAACATTCATTTTGTGGGAAATTAACCATAACCGACATTTAAGACCATGCGAGCTATTACATGGAATCCAACATAACCCCCTACGTTGGCCGGGGAGACTACTTGCCAGGTAGAACTCCGTCAACTTTATTCATTTCTTTAACTTTAACTTTAAGGGCTTTCATGGATCCATTAGCCTAAGCCTACAAGGGCTCCTATGTTGGCACATAGTTAATGAGACAAGGGGTTGCTACTAGGATTCCCTTACCGAATCCCACCTCAATGTCTCATTCGGTGCTAAGTCAATCCCACGGAATAGTTTAATACTTCAAAATATTCATAGCATATAACTTGAGAATTCAAACATCATATTCGGTAGAATAGCTCATTAAAATATTTGATAATTCAAATATGCAAGAATTATCCTTATTGCATAAAGAATCCATCATTCATATCATTTCATCATTCTTTCATTTCATAAGACTCTCTTTTGATCATAGATATTGCTTTTATAAACATTCATTTGGAGTCAAAGCTTTCAAGTCAAACTTTATTAAAAACATAGTAAAACTAGGTGGGTTCAAATCACTTCAACTTGCAAATATGTATATAAATAAATATACATAAATACTTTGAAATCCATTAATTAAAAATCATGCTTTAAACAACCCACCATGAATTTCAAGAACCTTTAAATAGATAAATAAAAGAATTACTTGTAAACCATCAATTCATACATATGAAATTATGTTGCATCAAAATAGAGCAATAATCATTAGTTTAACCATGATTCATACAATTAAGTAAAATTAAGAATTAACATAAGAAAATATTACTTGAAATCAAGATATTTAATTGAAAGAGTTTTTGGACTACATGGGTGGAAGAACCCATGGATAAACACCCACATAACTTATAGTAAAGCTTAAAGAAAATAAACATAATTTATCATATAATCAAAATAATTTAGATATGAGAGTGGAAGGAATACTCTCATTGAAACCTTACATACCTGGAGACCGAAGATTTAGTTGGTACCGAAAGACTTAATGAACACTCTTGAGTCTTAGCTTCTCTCCTCGCCGGAACGTTTTGTGTACTATCCGGAGTATATGAATCACCGGAATAGTATTTCTTCACTACTAAGAACTAAAACTATATTTGAGAATGTGTAAAGAAGTGTATAGAGAGAAGATTTGCTTGAGAAAGCTTGATGAATAAAATGAGGAAATAAGGTGGGTATTTATAGGTGGGAAGAGGACCTAACAATAAATAAAATAATTATAAAGAAAAATCTGAAAATTTAGTGGAATATATTGATGTCATGGATGATGTTAAATGGAGGACAATTTATGTAATGAGTGATGTCAAATGTATCTAGATCTTTCTATGGTAGGTGAAATGAGTTATCTTTGACAGAATACTCTTTTTGGGAGCTGGGTTTGAATAAGATAAAATCCTTATTAGGATTTGGTGTCTTCATAAGAATTGTAGATATGGAAGTCTAGTTTTATATTGTTCAAGAATCAACCAATTTGGATAAACCTACAGTGAGATATGATTTTTCTTCTATAAACACTCATTTCCGTCACAGCATCCTACCTTACAAAAATTAATTTATTTGACCTACTTAACCTCCGAATCTTAAAATATGGTCTTGATAAACGTTGTAGGTAATGATCCTGTGGTTACTGAGAAATTTGAACCACTCAATTTGGATATTCCTATGAAACGTTATGCCTAAAATACAGAGGTTGTATCATGTTTAGGCGAAAATTGAAACATCGTATACAACGTTTTTAGGGGATGTTACAGTTGGTAAGCCCTAAAAGAGGTGTTCCCGACATGATTAGTGATGAATTTAATTGGGTTAAAACCTCGTAATTCCGTTGGTAAGTCCTGTATGGCTAGTTGAATCGCCTAGGGATGTTCTCGGTTGGGTTTTAGACAGTTAAATTTGCGATTTACATAAAATACATTTGACTTTATAAAAAATTCCAGACTAAGTAAAAGTGCCAATAACCCCTAAGGTCCTACTCAACACTTGGTTTTAGAACCACGAAAGTATTCTAATAATTTATAGGAAGTTATTATTTAACACTTCTTCTTTACACTCTGTTTTATGTATTGGTTTAAAAAACTAAAAATTATTTAAAATATGTTAAAAGAACAGATTAACTTACCTGTTAATCAAGATTTACTGAATACTTGGACGATTCCTAAAGTAGATGTGCAGACTATTTATAGGCTTGGTACTTTTGAAAAAATTGCTGGTAAAACTAATGTTAAAACTACTGAATTGAGTTTTACTATAAAAAAAGAAAGTAATATTTTTCATTTATTTACCCAAGATAATATTGATTATTATAAAAATAAAGATTTTAATTATTTGCATATCAGATTAGTACAAGTAGCTTTTAAATCTTTGACTTTGAAAGGTTTACCTGAAAGCTTTATTGCTGCTTTACGAGATAGTAGGAATTTAAACTGGAATAATTCTTTGATTGGTACAATACAGTAAAGTTTGGCTTATGATGCTGTGTATTTTAATGTTTATCCAAATTTGAATGTTGCGTTAACCGATGTGAATGTTTTACAGTCTTTGATTTTAAATGTAAAAATTAATGGTTATAATTATTTACCTGGTACAGAAGTAATTTGCATTTGTATTAAAATTGTGTATAGACCTTTGTATACTTTATCTCTTAGATGTCGAATTGCTGACCAAAATAATGAAACTGTTTTATTTGAAAATAATTTTTCTAAATCAAAAATTATTACTCGTAGATTAATTAAATGAGAAGAAATTAATTTTTCTCATGAATGGATTATTAAGGAGGCTGTTGTCCCTCAAATTATTACTTGTGAAGAAATTTCTAAGATTTCACAAAATAAAGATGGTACTGTTAGACTTAGATTTAATTATTTAGTAGATATGTCTTCTAGAGCATCCACATCTCAGATTAGAGAAACTAATCCCCAGACTTTTGATCATATTATCTTAGATAATAATAATATTGCTAGGGAGAAGGATAATTTAAGTGATCCTATAGATTCTGAAATGAATTTTCCAACTGGTTTACATAGATAGTACAATCATTGATTTTAGTCCGGGTTCACCGGCAAGAAAAGAAATATCTGTTGAATTTTATTGTCAAAAATGGGAATCTTTTAGAAAATGGTTGTTTTCATCATTTTTCAAAAGATGAACAAAAATATTTTCAGGATGATTTCTATGCTGATCTTTCAAAAGAAAATATTATATTATCATTTGTACCTTGATTTATGATTAAATATGTAGGTCAATACTTATCTGTGATTAAACATGAATATCATTTATCTGCTTCTGGTGATATAGTTTTTTCTTCATTACCCCATATGCAATCTTTTGAAATTAATAAAGATGGTAAAACCATAAATTTTACTGCTTTTTTCAAGTTATTTGAAAATAGAGGTGCTTTATTAAATTGTGAACATGTTAACATTATTCTTAAACAGCAAAATTATGCTAATTATTATTTGAGTATTTTAGATGAACATATTATGTCCCTGCATAAAAACCTAGATAATTATTTAAAACAATCTAAATCTTTGCATGAAAAAATTGAGCCTTTTACTAAAAATAAGGATAAGATTGATCAAAAGATTGTCAAAAATACTTTACAACCATCTCCTGAAATACATAATTTTAAAACTGAATCTTCTGGTGATATTGAACAACTGTTGCGAGATAAATTAAAAAATATTGATTTATCTTCTCAAGTTACTACTTTAGATTTGCAACCCCAACCTATTTTATCTCCAAAAGAAGATTTTATTGCCCAACAGGCATGATAAGATTTTTCTATAAATAGAATTAATACTAAATGGGCTGATAAACCTATTCCCTGCATATATTATTATAACAGGCCGACTTCTATTGATATTTTAAATGAAGAACGTGATCACACTTTTAGCAATAGTTATAATAGTCGAGAAATTTATGAATGGAATATTGATGGTTTTAATGATAAATAGATTTTTACTACTATGCATAGAATGTTAATGTATAGCACAATTTGTAAAGTTAATAAACATTCTGATAAAGATATTGCTTCTATGATTGTTGCTGGTTTTACTAGTCAATTAAAAGGCTGGTGGGATAGTTATTTAAATCAGGAACAACGAACTACGATTATGAATACTACTAGTATCCATTCCATAGCTAGGCAATTAGCTTATGAAACTGCTGATATTGGTACTTCAGATTCTACTTGTCCTAATGTTGTTTATACTTTAGTTACTACTATGGTAGAATATTTTTGTGGTCATTGGACTGATGAGGCTGAAACTATTAGAACTACTTTACAAAATTTACGCTGTAGACAATTGTCTGATTTTAGATGGTATAAAGATGTCTTTCTAAGTAGAGTTATGGAATTGCATGATTGTAGTCATGAACATTGGAAATCTAAATTTATTGATGGATTGCCTTCTATTTTTGCTGAACGAGTTAGAAAAAGTCTTCATGGTAATAATGCTAAGATTCCTTATGAACTGCGTACCTTTGGTAAAATTATCAGTGTTTGTACTAAAGAAGGTTTAACTGTTTGCAATGATATTAAAGTAAATTATTATATTAAGAAAAATAGATTGAATAAAAGACAACTATTGGGTGAATTTTGTGATCAATTTGCTATTGACATGCCTGTTAAATCTATAAAAAGAAGCTTTTTCCTTCTACTGAAAAGTTTTACAAAAAACATCGCAAGTTTAAGCCTAGAGATAAATCTGAGCATAAAGATTTTCCGAAAAAATATAGAAAAAAGCATAGAAACAAGTTTGGGAAGAAAGATTATAAACGACATATTAAATGTCATAAGTGTGGACGATTTGGTCATTATGCTAATGAATGTAAGACACAGGAAAAGATTAAACAATTGGATTTAGATGATAAGTTAAAAGATTCCATGTGCAAAATACTTTTAAAATTTTGAGCATGAATATTCGTCTTCTGATACTGATACCAAGTGTTGAGCAGGATCTTAGGGGTTATTGATACTTTTACTTAGTCTGGGAATTTTTACAAAGTCAAATATATTTTATGTAAAGCACAAATTTAACTATCTAATAATATTAGCAGATTTTTCTTCTACCTTATTACTACTAGAACCTTTTTCAAAAATAGTATCAAAAATCTTATTTCTCAAATCTTTATCTTTAACTATTTTTAAAATATCAAATATTTTATCATCATCAATAACAGAAACAGTTAGATTTTGAAAATTAGATAACAAATTATTAAGATTATCATTCTTTTTACAAGGTAAACCACTTTGACAATACACACTCATTATCAGAAAAAGATCTATCAGAATCAGAATATAAATCTTCATCATGTAAAACACATATATGATTATCAACAGAACTAGAAGAATCAAAACTAGTTTTAGAAATATCAGAAGATGAATATTCATGCTCAGAATACAAAAGTATTTTGCACAAGGAATCTTTTAACTTATCATCTAAATCCAATTGTTTAATCTTTTCCTGTGTCTTACATTTATTAGCATAATGACCAAATCGTCCACACTTATGACATTTAATATGTCGTTTATAATTTTTCTTCCCAAACTTGTTTCTATGCTTCTTTCTATATTTTTTTGGAAAATCTTTATGCTCAGATTTATCTCTAGGCTTAAAACTTGCGATTTTTTTTGTAAAACTTTTCAGTAGAAGGAGAAAGCTTTTGTAACACCCCCAAAAATTTTCACTAAGAATCAGACCATTCTTCGCGTAGGTATAGGATCGTACTAGACGATTGTAAAGTGCATGCATGAGTTAGGATCAATTCCTAAGAAATTGAAGAGTGTCGGATGTGATTTAGGGTCATAAGGGATCCCTAAAACCAAGCCAAGTTCAAAGAACTCATCTTGGCTAAGTTTCTGAATGAGTTTGTATAAGGGTCAACTTCCAATGACCTTATCTTTTTGAATATGACGAACTGGGTAGACCATGACCTATTAAATTAAAGGTCTTTCAGTCTTCTTTCCAACTCCACCAAGATTATATTTTTTGGAGTTTGGAGTCAAAAGTTATGACTATCTTACGACGGACTAGTGTTGCAGGAAATTTTAGGCCTGGACTATAACAGAGGAAAACCTGGGCTTGGCGCCGCAGTGGCGCGATGCGCCACTATAGCGCCAGGAACAAGCCTCAGTAGTTTGGTCCTTGGCGCAACACGCCACTATTAGGTGTGAAGGGTTTTTAAGCCCATTTTCCAGAACACAGAAAATTTAGGCTTGGGCTTACAAGGGCACGAGGCGCCACTATAGCACCAGAAAACAGCCTCAGTAGTTTGGTCTTTGGTGCGATGCACCACTATTAGGTTACAGGGTTATAAGCCTATATTTAACTTGGCTTTGCAGTGGCACGGTGCGGAACTATAGCGCCAGGAGAGTTTTACCCTATTTTTCCAAATTTTTTAGGAAGGGCAAATTAGACTTTTTCCTAATTATATATACTCTAGCCTTGAACGATTTGGACCATAATTTTCAGTCTTGTGCCTCTCTATAAAAGCCCTAGACTCCACTCTCTTCTCTTTCAATCCATCTCCAATAAGGATTGCCTTCAAGAATTTCTAAGATTTAAGCTTACCATTGAAGACCTAACATCAAGGTTCCTTCAAGTCTTCACCAAGGTATGTAAGGCTACTCAAAGCATGGGTTGAGTCCACCCATGTACCCTACACCTTCTTTGAGATTGATTGTTCCTAAGAATGGAGTTTATATCCAAATGGGTCCTTTTCATCTATTAACCTAATTTTTATTATGCTGATGTTGTGGAGTTAAGAAAGTGATGTGCTACATATTGGTAAGAGTTGATTGATATGAGTGGTTAAACATATTTGGTTGATTTTCTTAACTATGTTGATTACTTTAAATATGTTAATTTTCTTAGATATGTTGATCATCTTAAATTGTTGATTTAGAATCTTGGAGTCTTTATGAGCCCCAAAAATATTTGTTAAATGAATGAAGAAATGATTAGATAGGATTAAATGTTGCCATAAATGCATAGTTAAACTACTCTTGAAAGATACGATTGAGATTGATCGGATAGTATGATTGGAAGAGGTTTGATTGTGATAGAATTGATGATTTGACAAGGTTCCAAATGAGACTTGTCGATATGATTTGATTGAGTTGATTGGATGGAGTTTTATGAGCATTGAGTCTTGAGAGGAGTATCGAGCACCGAATTGGGCAAGAGTAAGTAATAACTCAAATCTAATAACTACGTCGTCAAACGTAGAAGGGGATTGAACCGTTAAAGTCGTATGATTCCCAAATTATTGTCCTGACATGATAGGACTTGGTTGGATATGGATCCATGATTGGTTGATTCGTTCATACCCTGGCAAGGTATGAACAGACGTGGCAACAATGTCAGCTTATTGTACTGTCACTGGCTCATAAGTGATGGTTGTCGGATAAGAGAAACTCCCATATAGGTCTTGATAGTAGTCTGAGTTGGATTGGGTTGAATTGTATGTGATTGGTCTCGTCTAAACCATATTCTTGTTTAGACTTAGGACACTTGATCGAGTTGTTCTTTCTCCTGAGTTGATATTTTCGAGTTGATTTGATTCTTCCTTGATGTTTGTTTCATTCAACCATTTTACATACTCATACATTCCATGTACTGATGCCATTTGGCCTGCATCATTTCATGATGCAGAGATAGGTACTAGAGATCATCAACTGATGCACCATTGAAGATCTATTCACTTTCGGCTAGTTGGTGAGTCCTCCCAGTTTCCGGAGGATACCGAGAATATCTTTATAGCTTTCATTTATTTCCCTTATGTTGAGTTTTAGTAGCCATGGACCTGTCATCGGCACCTCCTAGATGGCTGGTAGAGGCTTTATAGACTAGAGCGTGGAAATGTTAAATTGTTCGTTTTGACTAGTTCTATTCTAGCTAGTTATTGATTGGATATATGTTTGGCCTTTAGCCCTAAATTATGAATACTATTCTTATGACTGAGTCTTTTGTTGATAGAATATGACTAAATGAAAGTGTGACTGGACCAAGTAGTTCGCTTGAAGGCCAAAAATGGCTTTCGAGTGTCGGCCATGTCTAGGGTACCCTCCTAGGGCATGACAAACATGGTATCAGAGCATAGAGTTCAAGAGTCCTAGGGATTCGATGAAGTCATGTCTAGTAGATTATTTCTCATGGGTGTGTTGTGCACCACACTTATAATCAGGAGGCTATAAGACATTAAGAATTATGTCATTTCTTTCATACTCTGAACTCGTGCGATAGAGTTAAACTCTATAAGACTTCCTTTCTAATTCGTGCGTTTATACATTGCAGACAATGCCTCCTAAATGTACTGCCAGCCAGAGAAATGCCGATAACACAGAGATTCCACAATCAAAAATGCGCCCACCAAGGACTAGGGGCCAACCTGCAAGGTATGTTGAGGCACCTCAAGTGTCTACTACTCCGCCTGCACCAACTTCGGAGGTAGATTTTCAAGGAGTGATTTCCATGCTCACTCAATTAGTGGCTGCCCCTAATGGTAACCAGAGTTTGTCAACTCTTAGCTCTAGTTCTCAAGAGTCGTCTGCTTCCACGAGGATTAGAGACTTTCTAAGAATAAATTCGCCAGTATTCACGGGTTCTAAGGTTGATGAAGACCCCCTGAATTTTACTGATAAGATGTGGAAGATCCTGAAAGCTATGCATGCTACGGAGATCGAGGGGGTTGAGTTGGTATCTTATCAGCTCAAGGATATGGCAAACATCTGATATAACCAGTGGAAACAAAGTAGAGGTGAAGATGTTGAGCCTGCTATTTGGGATGAATTTGAGGGAGCCTTTCTTAACCACTTCTTTCCCAGATAATTGAGGGAAGCAAAAGTAGAAAAGTTTGTGAATCTGAAACAAGAGGGTATGACCATTAAAGAGTAAAGTCTAAAGTTCATCCAGCTATCTAGATATGCTCCAGAGATGATTCCAGATATGAGGTCGTAGATGAGAAAATTTGTCTCTGGATTGGGAAGACATGTGAAGAAGGAGTGCAAAACGGCATTATTAATCTCCAATATGGATATTTCAAGATTAATGGTGTATGATTAATAGGTGGAAGATGAGAATTGGAAAGACAGTGAGGAGCATCTGAGCAAGAAGGCAAAATCATCTAGACATGAGAATGAATAGAGGCAGAACAAGGGCAACAGGTCCTTCTTCCAGAAGAGGTCTTCCAACTATGCCTCGTCCACTACAAGTGCACCTATGTCGCATAACAGGTATGATTGGCAGAGATAAAGTCACCAGAATTTTAGATCCTAGGGTTCTCAATCCCAGGCTAGCGTGGGTCGAGGTTCAAAAGGGAAGCCACCATGCAGCAAGTACGGTAAGCTCTACTTGGGAGAGTGAAGAGAGAGAGATAAGGGTTGTTAAAAATATGGCCAGATAGGCCATTTTCAGAGAGAGTGTCCAACATGGGGAAACAGGGCCCAGTATTCTACCACCGCACCACCAGCTAGAGGTAATCAGAGGGGCACTACTCCAGGTATAAGCGGAGGTACAAACCATCTATATACCATGAGTAGTCGCCAGGATCAAGTATGCTATGAGTAGTCGCCAAGATTAGGAGAACTCCCCAAACGTTGTGATGGGTATGATTCGAGTATCTTCTCTTGACTGTTATATTTTGATGGATCCGGGTGCCACCCTATCTTTTATGACTCCTTACGTGGCTAGTAAATTTAATAAAATTCCTGAATGTCTTCTTAAGTCTTTCAGTGTAGCTACTCCCGTCGGTGATTCTGTCTTAGCTGAGAGAGTCTATAGAGATTGCAATGTCGACTTTGATGTGATCCTTGGCTGACTTAGTTGAGTTGGACATGGTCGACTTTGATGTGATCCTTGGCTAACTTAGTTGAGTTGGACATGGTTGACTTTGATGTGATCCTTGGCATAGACTGGCTTTATGTCTGTTATACCTCTATTGATTGTAGGACTCAGATTGTCAAGTTCAAATTCTCGAATAAGGCGGTCATAGAGTGGAAGGGTAATCTTGTCGTGCCTAAGGGTAAGTTTGTTTCCTACCTTAGAGCTAGAAAACTAATCTCGAAAGGGTGTATTTATCACATCGTCCGAGTGAAAGATGACAGTATTGAGTCTCCATCCCTTGAGTCGGTCCTGATTGTCAATGAGTTCCCTGAAGTCTTTCCTGAAGATCTTCCCGAAGTCCTTCCTGATAGGGAGATCGACTTTTGGATTGATGTCCTTTCTGATACCCAGCCTATCTCTATCCCTCCATATAGAATGTCTCCTACTGAGTTGAAAGAGTTGAAAGAACAGTGGAAGGACTTGTTAGATAAGGGATTCATTAGGCCGAGTGTCTCACCATGGGGTGCTCCTGTCCTATTCGTATGAAAGAAAGATAGATCCCTTAGAATGTGTATTGATTACAGGCAACTAAACAAGGTCACCATAAAGAACAAATACCCTCTCCCCAGAATAGATGATTTATTTGATCAACTTCAGGGTTCCACTTGTTTCTCAAAGATAAATCTAAGATCGGGTTACCATCAGTTGAAGGAGAGGGAGTGTGACATCCCAAAGACAGCTTTTTGGACCCATTATGGCCATTTTGAGTTCTTGGTTATGTCCTTTGGGTTGACCAATGCCCCTGCAGCTTTTATGAATCTCATGAATTAAGTATTTAAGCCATATCTTGATATGTTTGTGATTGTATTCATTGATGATATTTTGGTTTACTCCAAGAATGAGGAGGAGCACGCCTATCATCTTAGAGTCATCTTGCAAACTTTGAAAGACCAGGTATTGTATGCAAAGTTCTCCAAATGTAAATTTTGGCTTGCATCAGTGGCTTTTGTCGGCCACAATATATCTGGAGATGGTATTCAGGTTGATGTTTAGAAGATTGAGGTAGTGAAAAATTAGCCCAGACCCACATCCCCAACAGATATAAGAAGCTTCTTGGGTTTGGCTGGCTATTATCAAAGGTTTGTAGAGGGATTCTCATCCATATCATCACCATTGACCAAGCTAACCCAAAAGAAGGCTAAGTTCCAATGGTCCGATTCTTGCAAGGAGAGTTTCCAGAAATTGAAGACCAAACTGACCACTACTCCTGTTCTAACTTTACCTGATGAAACAGAGGATTTTGTGCTCTATTGTGATGCGTCCAGAGTTGGTTTGGGATGTGTGTTGATGCAGAGGGGAAAAGTGATAGCCTATGCTTCAAGACAACTTAAGATTCATGAGAAAAATTATCCAACTCACGACCTTAAGCTAGAAGCACTGGTATTTGCTCTTAAAATTTGGCTCCACTACTTGTATGGAGTACACGTTGATGTGTTCACCGATCATAAGAGTTTACAATATGTCTTCATCTAGAAGGAACTCAACCTAAGATAAAGGAATGGCTCGAGCTACTCAAGGACTATGATATGAGCATCCTCTACCATCCAGGTAAATCTAATATTGTTGTTGATGCTCTTAGCAGGTTGTCTATGGGTAGCACTTCCCATATAGAAGAGGGAAAGAAAGAATTGGCTAAAGAGGTGCATAGACTAGCTTGATTGGGAGTTCGGCTTGAAAAGAATAATAAAGGCGGAGTTAATGTTCAGGATGGGTCTACATCCTCACTCATGGTAGAGGTAAAAGAGAAGCAAGACCAAGATCCCGTCCTTCTCCAATTGAAGGAAGTTGTTCATAAACAAAAGGTGATGGGTTTTACCAAAGGGGGAGATGGTGTGTTGAGGTACCAAAATAGATTGTGTGTCCTAGATGTTGATGATGTTCGAGAAAGGATTATGGCCGAAGCATATAGTTCCTGATACTCTATTCATCCTGGCTCTACAAAGATGTATCATGACTTGAGGGAAGTTTATTGGTGGAGTGGAATGAAGGAAAATATCGCGGAATTTGTTTCCAAGTGCCCAAATTGCCAACAGGTTAAAGTTGAGCATCAAAGGCCATGTGGGTTAGCTCAAAACATAGAAATTCCAGAATGGAAGTGGGAGATGATCAATATAGACTTTATTACAGATTTGCCGAGGTCCCAAAAACAACATAATTCGATTTGGGTGATTGTGGATAGGATGACGAAATTAGCTCACTTCTTGGCAGTTAAGACTACTGACACCGCAGAAGATTATGCAAAATTATACATCCAGGAGATCGCCAGATTGCGTATGGGGTCCCCTTGTCTATCATCTCAAACAGAGGAGCTCAATTCACTTCTCAATTTTGGAGATCCTTTCAGAAGGTACTGGGTTCAAAGGTGAATCTTAGCACGGTCTTTCATCCCCAGACAGATGGCCAAGTAGAGCGCACCATCCAGATATTATAGAATATGTTGAGGGCATATGTGCTTGACTTTAAAGGAAATTGGGATGATCACTTACTTCTCATAGAGTTTGCATACAATAATAGTTATCATGCAAGTATTCAAATGGCTCCTTATAAAGCTTTGTATGGGAGAAGGTGTAGATCACCAATTAGGTGGTTTGAGGTTGGTGAGGTTGAGTTGATTGGGCCTGATTTTGTTCACCAAGATATGGACAAGGTGAGGGTTATTCAAGATAGGCTAAACATGGCCCAAAGCCGTCAAAAATCTTACACCAATGTGAGGAGGAGAGACTTAGACTTTGAGGTGGATGATTAGGTGTACTTGAAAATGTCACCCATGAAGGGCGTTACGAGGTTTGGAAGAAAGGGAAAGCTTAGTCCTCAATACATTGGTCCTTACCAGGATGTGAGGAGGATTGGGAGTGTCGCTTATGAGTTGGAGTTACCCTCGAAGCTAGCCGCTATCTATCTGGTATTTTATGTTTCGATGTTGAAGAAGTGCTTGGGCAATCCTTCATTGGTAGTCCCCATTGATAGTATTGGAGTTAAGGATAGCTTGTCATATGAAGAGGTTCCGATCCAAATCCTTGATCACTAGGTTCGAAAATTAAGGAACGAGGAGATTGCCTCGGTCAAAGTCTTGTAGAGAAATCAATTTATTGAGATAGCCATATGGAAAGTGGAGAAAGATATGAAAGCTAAATATCCTCATCTATTCGTACCCATCGATGAGAATGTTGAAGGTAATGTTCATTTTCTTAATTTAAATTCATATGTGCATTTTGAGTTCGGATAGTAAATTATTCGAGAATTTGATTAGTTGAATGACTGAATTCTGATTGTGATTTGTACCTCGATTCCATCCTTGGTTTACTCAACATTCGAGGATGAATGATCCCAAGGGGAGATAATGTAACACCTCCAAATATTTTCACTAAGAATCAGACAGTTCTTCACGTACGTATAGGATCGTACTAGACGATTGTAAAGTGCATGCATGATTAGGATCAATTCCTAAGAAATTGGAAAGTGTCGGATGTGATTTAGGGTCATAAGGGATCCCTAAAACCAAGCCAAGTCCAAAGAACTCATCTTGGCTAAGTTTCCGAATGAGTTTATATAAGGGTCAACTTCCAATGACCTTATCCTTTTTAATATAACGAACTGGGTGGCCCATCACCTATTAAATTAAAGGTCTTTGAGTCTTCTTTCCAACGCCACCAAGATTGCATTTTTTGGAGTTTGGAGTCAAAAGTTATGACTATCTTACGACGGACTAGTGCTGCAGGAAATTTCAGGACTGGACTATAACAGAGGAAAACCTAGGTTTGGCGCCGCAGTGGCGCGACGCACCACTATAGCACCAGGAACAAGCCTCAGATAGTTTGTTCCTTGGCGCGACGCACCACTATTAGGTGTGAAGGGTTTTTAAGCCCATTTTCCAGAACCCAGAAAATTTAGGATTGGCGCTGCAAGGGCGCGATGCGCCACTATAGCGCCAGAAAACAACCTCAGTAGTTTGGTCTTTGGCGCGATGCGCCACTATTAGGTTGCAGGGTTTTAAGCCTATATTTGACTTGGCGCGGCGCGCCACTATAGCGCCAGGAGAGTTTTAGCCCATTTTTCCTAATTTTTGAGGATGGGCAAATTTGACTTTTTCCTAATTATATATACTCTAGCCTTGAACGATTTGGACCATAATTTTCAGTCTTGTGCCTCTCTCTAAAAGCCCTAGACTCCACTCTCTTCTCTTTCAATCCATCTCCAATAAGGATTGCCTTCAAGAATTTCTAAGATTCAAGCTTATCATTGAAGACCTAACATCAAGGTTCCTTCAAGTCTTCACCAAGGTATGTAAGGCTACTCAAAGCATGGGTTGAGTCCACCCATGTGCCCTACACCTTCTTTGAGATTGATTGTTCCTAATAATGGAGTTTTGATAGATTTATGTTCAAATGGGTCCTTTTCATCTATTAACCTAATTTTTATTATGTTGATGTTGTGGAGTTAAGAAAGTGATGTGCTACATGTTGGTAAGAGTTGATTGATATGAGTGGTTAAACATATTTGGTTGATTTTCTTAACTATGTTGATTACTTTAAATATGTTAATTTTCTTAGATATGTTGATCATCTTAAATTGTTGATTTAGAATTTTGGAGTCTTGATGAGCCCCAAAAAGATTTGTTAAATGAATGAAGAAATGATTAGATAGGATTACATGTTGTCATAAATGCAGATTTAAACTACTCTTGAAATATACGATTGAGATTGATCGGATAGTATGATTGGAAGAGGTTTGATTATGATAGAATTGATGATTTGACAAGGTTCCAAATGAGAATTGTCGATATGATTAGATTGAGTTGATTGGATGGAGTTTTATGAGCATTGAGTCTTGGGAGGACTATTGAGCACCGAATTGGGTAAGAGTAAGTAATAACTCGAATCAAATAACTACGTCGCCAAACGTAGGAGGGGATTGAACTGTTAAAGTCGGATGCTTCCCAAATTATTTTCTTAACATGATAGGACTTGGTTGGATATGGATCCATGATTGGTTGATTCATTCATACCCTGGCAAGGTATGAACGGATGTGGCAACAACGTCGGCTTGTTGTACTGTCACTGGCTCATAAGTGATGGTTGTCGAATAAGAGAAACTCCCATATAGGTGTTGATAGTATCTGAGTCGGATTGGTTTGAATTGTATATGATTGGTCTCATCTAAACTATATTCTTGTTTAAACTTAGGACACTTGATCGAGTTGTTCTTTCTTCCTTGATGTTTATTTTATTCGGCCATTTTACATACTCGTACATTCCATGTACTGACGCCATTTGGCTTGGATCATTTCATGATGTAGAGATAGGTACTAGAGATCATCAACCGACGCACCGTTGAAGATCTATTCACTTCCAGCTAGTTGGTGAGTCCTCCTAGTTTCTGGAGGATACCGAGATTATCTTTATAGCTTTGATTTATTTCCTTTATGTTGATTTTTTGTAGCCATGGACCTGTCATCGTTACCTCCTAGATTGTTGGTAGAGGCTTCATAGACTAGAGCGTGTTAAATTGTTCGTTTTGACTGGTTCTATTCTAGCTAGTTATTGATTGGATATATGTTTGGCCTTTGGCCCTAAATTATGAATAGTATCCTTTTGATTGAGTCTTCCGCTGATAGAATATGACTGAATGGAAGTGTGACTGGACCAAGTAGTTCGCTTGAAGGCATGAAATGGCTTTCGAGTGCCGGTCACGTCTAGGATACCCTCTCAGGGCGTGACAGCTTCTTTTTTATGGATTTAACAAGCATGTCAATAGAAAATTGATCACAAAATTCACCCAATTCTTGTCTTTTATTCAATCTATTTTCTTATTATGATAATTTATTTTAATATCATTGCAAATAGTTAAACCTTCTTGAGTACAAATACTGATAATTTTACCATAGGTAAGCAGTTCATAAGGAATCTTAGCATTATTACCATGAAGACTTTTTCTAACTCGTTCAGCAAAAATAAAAGGCAATCCATCAATAAATTTAGATTTCCAAAGTTCATGACTACAATCATGCAATTCCATAACTCTACTTAGAAAGACTTTTTTATACCATCTAAAATTAGACAATTGTCTACAACGTAAATTTTGTAAAGTAGTTCTAATAGTTTCAGCCTCATCAGTCCAACGACCACAAAAATATTCTACCATAGTAGTAACTAAAGTATAAACAGCATTAGGACAAGTAGAATCTGAAGTACCAATATCAGCAGTTTCATAAGCTAATTGCCCAGCTATGGAATGGATACTAGTAGTATTCATAATCGTAGTTCGTTGTTCCTGATTTAAAAAATTATTCCACCAGCCTTTTAATTGACTAGTAAAACTAGCAACAATCATAGAAGCAATATCTTTATTAGAATTTTTATTAACTTTACAAATTGTGCTATATATTAACATTCTATGCACAGTAGTAAAAATCTGTTTATCATTAAAACCATCAATATTCCATACATAAATTTCTCGACTATTATAATTATTGCTAAAAGTGTGATCACGTTCTTCATTTAAAACATCAATATGAGTCGGCCTGTTATAATAATACATGCATGGAATAGGTTTATCAGCCCATTTAGTATTAATTTTATTTATAGAAAAATCTTGTCGTGCCTGTTGGGCAATTAAATCTTCTTCTTTTGCAAATAAAATAGGTTGGGGTTGCAAATCTAAAGTAGTAACTTGAGAAGATAAATCAATATTTTTTAATTTATCTCGCAACAGTTGTTCAATATCACCAGAAGATTCAGTTTTAAAATTTTGTATTTCAGGAGATGGTTGTAAAGTATTTTTGACAATCTTTTGATCAATCTTATCCTTATTTTTAGTAAAAGGCTCAATTTTTTCATGCAAAGATTTAGATTGTTTTAAATAATTATCTAGGTTTTTATGCAAGGACATAATATGTTCACCTAAAATACTCAAATAATAATTAGCATAATTTTGCTGTTTAAGAATAATGTTAACATGTTCACAATTTAATAAAGCACCTCTATTTTCAAATAACTTGAAAAAAGCAGTAAAATTTATAGTTTTACCATCTTTATTAATTTCAAAAGATTGCATATGGGGTAATGAAGAAAAAACTATATCACCAGAAGCAGATAAATGATATTCATGTTCAATCACAGATAAGTATTGACCTACATATTTAATCATAAATCAAGGTACAAATGATAATATAATATTTTCTTTTGAAAGATCAGCATAGAAATCATCCTGAAAATATTTTTGTTCATCTTTTGAAAAATGATGAAAACAACCATTTTCTAAAAGATTCCCATTTTTGACAATAAAATTCAACAGATATTTCTTTTCTTGCCGGTGAACCCGGACTAAAATCAATGATTGTACTATCTATGTAAACCAGTTGGAAAATTCATTTCAGAATCTATAGGATCACTTAAATTATCCTTCTCCCTAGCAATATTATTATTATCTAAGATAATATGATCAAAAGTCTGGGGATTAGTTTCTCTAATCTGAGATGTGGATGCTCTAGAAGGCATATCTACTAAATAATTAACAGGTAAAATATAAGAAGATACAGATCTGGGTAATCTAGAAGAAGAATCAGTAATTCTGGGAATATTATCATTTTTAAATCTAAGTCTAACAGTACCATCTTTAGCTTGTGAAATCTTAGAAATCTCTTCACAAGTAATATTTTGAGGGACATCAGCTTCCTCAATAATCCATTCATTAGAAAAATTAATTTCTTCTCATTTAATTAATCTACGAGTAATAATTTTTTATTTAGAAAAATTATTTTCAAACAAAACAGTTTCATTATTTTGGTCAGCAATTCGATATCTAGGAGATAAAGTATACAAAGATCTATAAATAATTCTAGTACAAATGCAAATTACTTCTGTACCAGGTAAATAATTATAATCATTAATTTTTACATTCAAAATCAAAGACTGTAAAACATTCACATCAGTTAACGCAACATTCAAATTTGGATAAACATTAAAATACACAACACCATAAGCCAAACTTGATTGTATTGTACCAATCAAAGAATTATTCCAGTTTAAATTCCTACCATCCCGCAAAGCAGCAATAAAACTTTCAGATAAACCTTTCAAAGTCAAAGGTTTAAAAGCTACTTGTACTAATCCGATATGCAAGTAATTAAATAACTACAACCTTACCCAACCCAATTTTGAAAATAGGTCTGCTAGGATTTTTACTACTCTAGTGGAAAGTTAGACTAAGCTGTTTGAAAGACTGAGAGATACAGGTATTATTCATCCCATTGCACCTAAATCGGCTGATACAAGCTCTAGATTCTTTAGAGCTGACCAAACATGTGCGTATCATTCGAATAGTATAGGGCATGATACTGAAACTTGTGTCAATTTGAGGCACAAGATTCAGGATTTGATTGATCGTGAGGTCGTCACTCTCCAAACTCCCACTCCCAATGTTAATAATAACCCCCTGTCGAATCATGAAAGGGTGAATATTAACATGATTGAAGTTGGAAAAGATTGGAATGCCGATAGCCCCTCAAATCTGACAATTTTTAAAAAAAGCCTTTTCCTCATGTGTATCAGTTGTTTTCAGTGCAAGAGTCTGTCAATAATGGTGGTCTAGGAGAAGGAGTCAGTGATGCTATGATAATCGAGACGTCAAGCATACGAGATGCCAATCCAAAAGAGCAAGTGCCTAATTGGACCTACAATCCGCTCTTGATTCCTCACTTGACTTGATAGATAAAGACGAATTTTATGAAAAGCCAGTGGTAGTTGGGATACCCATGCTTTATGTCACTTTACCTTGTTACTCTTTAATTCTCCTTGTATTGTTTTGAAAAAGGCAAATTGGTCCTTTTGTATCTTTCCCTGTAATTGCATCATTTCCTTGTAATCGCTTCCATGTTCATCTATTTTCAAAATTCCTTTTTGAGGTTTGAACTACGTCTGACCTGAATTCTCAAGAATGAGATACGTAGGCGGCCTATGTCGGCCTCGGTCATTTTTATTTATTACTTTTTATTTTAAAATCTTCTATTTTTCATTTATCTCCCCCGGGGGAACTACGTTTGACCTAATTCCTGCCTCAACGGGATACGTAGGCGCCACAACGGGTCGCGGTCATATCTCCTGTAAGTTCTCTATTTATGATAGAAACTGGGATAGAATTTTTGAGAGGGACTCAAAATTTCAAAGAAGATCTTTTCACAAAAGAAAACAAGGCTAA
This sequence comes from Solanum dulcamara, assembly GCF_947179165.1. Lineage (NCBI taxonomy): Eukaryota > Viridiplantae > Streptophyta > Magnoliopsida > Solanales > Solanaceae > Solanum > Solanum dulcamara. Next base: position 62,894,448 of record NC_077237.1, on the reverse strand, counting down.
GGTGCATCAGAAAAGTAACTGGGACAGAATTTTTGAGAGGATCTCAAAAATTCTGCAAATCTCTTATTGGTAGTATGATATTTACCAAGACATCTAACTGGGACAGATATTTTTGAGGATGACCTCAAAATTGTTATCTAATATCATCAGAAGATTTTACTCAACTTCAAAGTTCAAGGTTGGCATCAAATGATCCCCGACATTTTTGGAAAGTCAATGTCAACCTCAATAATCTCTAGCACCATCAAAGTTTAGAGTCAACTACAAAATTTTCTATCTATGTCAGAATTTTCCAAGAATCCTTAAAATTTTGGGAACAAGATATCAAGCCTGCTCAAAGCTTCGGATCAAGGAAGTTCATTTAAGCTAGGCGTGACATGACATCTGGCAGTGACCCTTTCCAAATTGCTTTTCAAAAAATCATCTTTCTTAAAGATTTTAATGCATCAAATATTTTTTATGAATATATTTTAGTCTTATATCTATCGAGAAGTGGGGAATCAGAGCAAGCGATCGAAGATAGCAAGACAAGGAGGAAACAAATGGAGAATTCAACACAGATCAGTTCATTAAAAACTAACAATTTTTCTGTGATCACAGATTTGTAAAGGATCACCATATCCCTCCTTTGAGCAAGTACAAAGAAGTTAAAAGAACAAGAACAAAGAGTTTCCAGGATTCATCAGACAAAAAGGAGACGTTCAAAAAATGAACAACCATACCTCGTCCAAATCTCCAGCAAGCCATGAGCCAAAATGAATATAATGTGTTCGAAAATGAGTATGATATTCACACACTAATGTCAAAGTGACCAGGAACTTTGTACATATTTTCAAAAAAAATTCCTAAAGAATTTTGCTCAGTCGTCAGTTAAAATGACAATGTGTCCATTACTTGTTTTTTTAAAGTATACAGGAAAACGTAAAGGAGCTACTTTCAACGCAAGCGTCCATAATGACGTCAAATTATATTCTCCATCCTCAAAGATGTCTAATGGGCACGTATAATGTCGCATACAATGATATAATGCAATATATAATGATATGATGTCGTATACGATGATCTAATCCCGTATACGAGGATATTATTTTATTCATATTATATTACCGAAGGTGGTAATATCATTTGCCAAGAGGGTCATTCATATTTTATTATTCGTATTATATTATCGGAGGTGGTAATATTATTTGCCTAGAGGACCATTCATTTTTATTATTTGTATTATATTACTGGAGGTGGTAATATCATTTGTCGAGAGGGCCATTCATTTTTATTATTTGTATTATATTACCGAAAGTGATAATATCATTGCCAAGAAGGCCATTCATATTTTATTATTCATATTATATTATCGGAGGTGGTAATATCATTGCTAAGAGGGCCATTCATATCTTATTTATATTACCGGAGGTGGTGATATCATTTTCAAGAGGGCCATTCATATTTTATTATTCGTATTATATTACCGGAGGTGGTAATATCATTTGTCAAGAGGGCCATTTATGTTATAATACCTTATATGATTATATAATGCCATATACGATGCCGTATATGATGATATAATACCGTATGCGATGATGTAATGCCGTATACGATGATCTAATACCGTATATGATGATATTATTTTATTCACATTATATTACCGGAGGTGATAATATCATTATCAAGAGGGCCATCATTCACCATTCATCATTTATCATTGCCAAGAGGGCCATCATTCATCATTTATCATTGCCAAGAGGGCCATCATTCATCATTCATCATTGCCAAGAGGGCCATCATTCATCATTTATCATTGCCAAGAGGGCCATCATTCATCATTCATTTATCATTGCCAAGAGGGCCATCATTTATTATATCATTGCCGAGAGGGCCATCATTTATCATATCATTGCCGAGAGGGCCATTGCCGAAAGGCCATCTGCATATCATGTTAACTTATCATCATATCGCATCATATCAACTCATTGCATATTACATCAAATTGAAAGCAATTCGCAGCCGAGGTATATATTACAAATCACATCAACTTAGGAAATACGTATTGTTTGCTCTACGTCAAAATCGGAGGAGGTTGACCTGCCAACATAGTAATGCATATCCTACCGATGGAATATCATTATCCTACCAATGGAATATCATCATCCTACCAATAGATCTTCATTCGTCCTACCGATGGACACATCAATCTATAGCCTACCAATGGATCTCCATTTGTCCTATCGATGGATACACATATTTGTATCCTACCGATGGAACATCAATCTATATCCTATCAATGGATCTACATTCGTCCTATTGATGGACACACATATTTATGTCCTATCAATGGAACATCAATCTATATCCTATCAATAGAGTAACATATATCCTATCAATAAAATATCATTATCCTACCGATGGAATATCATCATCCTACCAATGGATCTTCATTTGTCCTATCGATGGACACACATATTTATATCCTACCGATGTAACATTAAGTTATATCCTATCAATAGAGTAACATACATCATACCGATGAAATATCTTTATCCTACCAATGGAATATTATTATCATACCGATGGATCTCTATTCATCCTATCGATGAACACGCATATTTATATCCTACCGATGGAACATCAATGGGTCTTCATCCTTGCGGTAAAGCATCATCATTCCTATCAATGGAATGTTATCATCATTAATGGAGCATTATCATCCTATTGATGGAAAATCATCATCATTATATTTCATCATATCTATCTATCATCTACAGTATAAAATCAAAGGAAATTGAAGTCAAATGTTCCAAGAGATGAATACGTGCCGACATGTAACGACACTACCTCTTTATTTGAATTATATTTTGTACTAATGAATTTTGTCTCAGTGTTTGTCGAGAGCATCCAAGAGGATGAATTCTCAAATAAACCACAGGCGTGAACGCCTACAAAAAAAAACTTTAGCACAACGTGGAACCATTTCTAAGCAGTGAACTGGGATATTTGTTGGAGGGTCAAACTCACCAATAATGGTCATGAATCTACTTTCGAACTCTACTCAGCCTATGTTCCATAATTTGAGTCTTAAAATCCAGTCTCGTCATAACTTGATACTGGGATAATTTTTGGGCAAGGCTTTACTTCGTTCTTTCCAATATTCTCGCACTTTGTCGGTCCAAGTTTTTAATTTCACATATATCTCTTTATATTATCACTATGTACCATTTTACTTCACCTCATTTTCTAATAACTCTTCACTTGTTCAATCTCATTTTTTTCCTTGGTCGCCTCTGTGAACATTTTCCTCAATCGCTAATACCAACACAATTTTATGATTGATGGTGTTGTCAACTCACTCTACCTTATTCTGGCATAACTTGAGAGCTGCACTCAGCTCGATTCTCATGCTACCTGAGATATGCAGGCAACTCAGAAATAAAAGTTCAGTCATAATTCTCACAAATTTCTTACCCTGTATATTTTTAACTTTATTTCAACATTGATGGTCAGGACAAAATTGGCTAGTACGTCAACTTCTTTGCCGAAAAACTCTTTCATCGTCTCCGGTCAAAGAGGGACAACTGTTGACACCCAATTTTGACCATCCACAGCATAATTTTTTTTTAAAAAATAATAATAATAAAAAAATTAATTAAAAATAAAATAAAATATTAATAAATAAATAAATAATAATTAAAAAAAACGAAATATGCATATATATTATCATTATTTTTTAAAAATAATTTCGGTATATATATATATAAAATAGTTCTTGAACATTAATATTTTTATTATATATTCGAAAACTATCTCAAAAAAAGTTTTTATTTTTAAACTAAATATTTTGTTAATTAGCTTGATTTAATTAATAGACTCACATTTTAAGTAAATTATTTTAATTCTAGCCTTCTTCAATCTTAAACAAATTAAAATAATTGGCTTTTATAAAACCATGCATATTTTTCAAGTGTATTTTAAATAATTTTGTCATCTTCATAACATATGCATTTTTTGTTATATAGTTATTATCTTTTAGTAATATTTAAAATTGACTTATAAAAAGATTATTTATTTATTATTATTAATTATTTCGCAAATTAATAATTAGTTACAATGAAGTTAATTATTTTTGTTTTTTTGAAGCTCGTTAATTAACTGATATTAATTCATCTTATTTGATAACCAAATTCACTAATTAATTTTACGTTTTCATTTCTTCCACCTAAATAACACATAATTAATTTGATATTAACAACTTTTTAATTCTTCCATTAATACTACAACATGCAAATAATATATACCATCCCTCCAATTTCACATCTCATTCTACCTATATACTGTACATAAACTAATTTACACATCACTAGACTAAAATCATTAAATAGTTTTTCAAATTTCTAAACTTTATAAATTACTTTTTTTTAGAAATAATAATAATAAATAAATAAAAAAGAAGCCACGCGTGCCCCTATATTAAACAATAATCATTTTTTCTTTTTTCAGAAAATATATATATATATATATATATATATATATATATATATATATATATATATATATATATATATATTTCTACCATGTTTTGTCCCCCTCCCCATACCCCTATACCAATTTAATATTCCATGCACGCCCCCCCTAACCCTATAAAATAATAATAAAAATAAAAAGCAAAATTGTCCCCTCCCCACTTTTCAGAAAAAAATAAAACAAAACAAATATATATATACACACATATTAATAAACTAAACATGTTTTGTCCCCACTCCATTTCCCTATACTCATAAAATAATGTCCGACCATACCCCTTTGTCTATCTCTCTCGCTATATATATATATATATATATATATATATATATTCATCCGAAGACCCTTTTTATTTTTTTATTTTATATATATATATATATATATATATTTTTTTTTCATTATTTTTATTTCTTCTATTCATCCCGTATTATTTTAATATTCTGCCCCATTCCGCATTATTTTAATATTCTGTCGCATTATTTTAATAATCCGCCCCATTAATTATTATTTTATATTTCTGCCATTCCGTATTATTTTATATTTTTGCCCGTTTCGCATTATTTTTATTAATTTGCCCACTCCGCATTTAATTAATCATCCGTTTTTGTTTTATTTTTATTTAATCTCAATCTCCCTATAAATAGAGGGATTGGACAGAAGGAAAAAGGGGGGGCTTACAGGGACACGGACAGGAGGAGAAAAAAACGCGAACAGAATACTTAAAAATAGACTTTTATCCTTTGATTTTGAAGACTTTTCTTGCAAAAGATTTTTTTCTTTTTGAATTTTTCTCTCCATTTGAACTTAATTTTACTTGAAAAATGAGGGTAGATTCGTGACCAAAATACCATCGTTCACTGCCCAACAACAGGTAATGTTTATTCCATTTTTCTTTTATTTTTCGTTGTCATTATGATAGAAATGTTGTCCTAAAATATTATCTTGCTAATTTCGTCATTCTTTTCTTGTTTGCATGAACACTTTGGGAGCAAAAATGGAGTCTTGATTTGAGACTCAATATAGTCATCATCCCCTCACATGGAACTGATATCTTAGACCTCTCGAATAACAAACAAAACAAGATGATCTCGCTCGAACCCAATTCCGCTTGCTTATATTTTCAGTATTTTATTTATTATTATTATTATTATTATTATTATTATTATTATTATTGTTATTGTCGTTATTATTACTGCTACTATTTTTATCATTATTGTTGTTATTTTTTTACCATTTTATTATTATTATTATTATTATTATTATTATTATTATTATTAGTAGTAGTAGTAGTAGTAGTAGTAGTAGTAGTATATTTATTTATTGTTATTATTAGTATTTTCATTATTATTATTATCATTATTATTAGTATATTTTATTACTGTTATTATTATATTTATTATTATTATTTTCGTTATTAATATTATTAATAGAAGTAGTAGTATGTTTATTATTATTATTATTATTATTATTATTATTATTATTATTATTATTATTATTATTATTATTATTATTATTTTTCGTTGTTATTATTACCATTATTATTAGTATATTTTATTTACGGTTATTATTATATTTATTATTATTATTATTTTCGTTATTAACATCATTGATAGAAGTAGTAGTATGTTTTTATTATTATTCTTATTATTATTATTATTATTATTATTATTATTATTATTATTATTATTATTTCGTTTTTATTATTACCGTTATTAATATTATTATTATTAGTATACATATTTTATTACCATTATTAATATTATTATTATTAGTATACATATTCTATTACCGTTATTAATATTAGTATTATTATTATACATATTTTATTAGTAGTTGGAGTTGTATTTCTTATTTTACTGTTAGTATTATTATTAGTATTTTAATTATTATTGGTATGTTTATTTACTGTAGTGTTGTTGTTGTTATTATTATTAGTATTAGTATTAGTATTAGTTTCTTTATCATTAGTATTTTTATTTACTGTTATTATTATTATTATTATTATTATTATTATTATTATTATTATTTTCGTAGTAGTATGTTTATTTATTGTTATTATTATTATCATTATTATTATTTTCCTTATTATTATAATTATTAGTAGTACTAATACTTTTACAGTTATTATTATTATTATAATTATTATTATTATTATTATTATTATAATTATTATCATTTTCATTATTATTATTATTATTATTATTTTCGTCATTGTTATTATTGGTAGTAGTAGTAGCAATTTTTTATTTGCTATTGTTATTATCATTATTTTTGTTATTATTGTTATTGTTGTCATTATTATTTTATTTTCATTATCGTTATTATTGTTATTGTTATTATTATTATTACTACTACTACTACTACTACTACTACTAATATTACTATTATTACTATTACAGATTAAACTTGCTTATATGATTTGAATATGTTCTCATTTATGTAATAGCTAATATTATATTAGGTATAATATTTATGATCGTTTTTATCTCATTTAAGTGATTTATTTAAATTATCCCTCCTTCATTAAATCATTTTTATACCAAGTCTATTTCTCTTATAAATCTTCCTAAATGTTTTAAGATTTATATTTATTTATTTTTATCAAAGTTGTTTAATACTTTGATTATTGTTAAAACACATTTTCCCAAAGTTAGTCAAATAATTTCAAATCATCGGACAACCGCATGTTAGCGACTATTTTAAGTGTTAAGACCTTCTTAAAATAGTAATATGAACCTCATACCTTTTTCTCTAATTTTTAAGACTTAAATCTGTTAGGGTCTTTTAAATTAAGTTTTCTTAATTTCTTTAAAAAATTAAGTGGCGACTCCTCTTTTAATAAAAATTAATTTTCCATGAAAAGATGAAATTAATTTTAAAACCTTGTCCATTTTTCGACATAATAGTTATTATTATTATTGTTGTTGTTGTTATTATTATTATTATTATTATTATTATTTAAACTTGCATTATTGTTGAAGATCATTACTTTTTCAGCTATTTGGTGAGTCCTTCTTTTATTCGGAGGAACTCTTTATCTTGTTATTATTGTTGAGTATTATGTTTCTTTTGAGGTAGCCATGGACATCTCATGGCACCATCTGATAGTGTTAGAGGCTTCATAGACAGAGTTTGATGATGTAATTGGAGTAGTTCCCCTTTGAAACTACTTCTTGTAAGGATTATTTCTTTCATTTGATGTTGATGATGGCGAGCCCACATAAGTATTCTTATTTTTATTTAAATATTCTGCTGATGAACGAATAAGTGAAGTGGTTCTCTAGGAGGCTAGAAATGGTTTCAAAGTGTCGGCTACGCCTAGGGTACCCCTTTGGGGAATGACAAACTTGGTATCAGAGCACAGAGTTCAAGAGTCCTAAGGTGTCTATGAAGCCGTTTCTAGTAGAATCTTGCCTATGAGTGTGTCATGCACCATACTTATAATTAGGAGGCTATAGGACATTAGGAATTGTTTCACTTTTATCATAATTTGAGTTCGTGCGATAGAGTTTAACTCTATAAAACTTCCTTTCTAATTCATGTGTTGCAGACCATGCCTCCTAAACGTACAACCAATCAAAGGAATGCTGCTAGCACTGAGGTTCCACAGTCAGAGATACCTCCACTAAGAATTAGGGGTCGACCTGCAAGGTCTACTGAGGTACCCCAAATACCTACTATTCATACCACTCCTACTTCAGAGGTAGAATTTAGAGAATCTATTGCTATGCTCACTCAACTGGTAACTGCCTAGATGGGTAATCATAGTTTACCAACTCCTAGCTCTAGCTCTCAAGAGTCGTCTTCCACCATAAAGATTAGAGATTTTCTGAGGATGAACCTGCCAGACTTCATAGGGTCTAAGGTTGAAGAGGATCCTTAAAATATCATTAATGAGATATGGAAGATCTTGAAAGTGATGCATACTACCAAGGTTAAGGGTGTTGAGTTGGTTTACTACTAGCTCAAGGATGTGGTGAACATGGTATGACCAGTGGGAGCAGAGTCATGACGAGGATGCTGAACTTGCAGTTTGGGATGCGTTTGGAAGCATTTTCCTTAACCACTTCTTTTCACAAAAGCTACGAGAAGCAAAGTTGAGGAGTTTGTAACCTCAAGCAGGAGAGCATAGCTGTAAAGGAGTATAATTTGAAGTATATTCAGTTGTCCAAATATGCCCCAGAAATGATTTCTCATATGAGGTCCAAGATTAGAAAGTTTGTCTCTGGCCTAGGTAAACATGTAAAGAGAGAATGTAAGGCAATTCTAATGATTTATGACATGGATTTATCTAGATGGATGGTGTATGCTCACCAGGTTGGGATGACAAGAAAAAGGACTGAGAGGAATAGTTAAGCAAGAAGGCTAAGTCTGCTAGGAATGAGAATAAGCAGAAGTAAGGGAAGGGTAACAAGTCCTTCTTTCAGAAGGGGTCTTCTAATTATGCACCTTCTTCAACAAGTGATTTTATACCTAATCAGAGGTTGCTGAGTCACTAGAAGTTCTGAGCTAAGGGTTCTTAGTCCCAATTAAGTGTGGCTCAAGGTTTTAGAAGAAAGCCATCATGCGCTAGATGTGGGAAGCTCCATTCGGGAGAGTGTCATGTGGGCACTAATGCTTGCTACGGATATGGAAAGACATGTCACTTCCAGAATAAGTGTCCTTTAAAGAGACAGGGAGATGGAAGTAGTAGAGCTCAGTTTTGTTCTGCAGCTCCGCAGAATAGAGGTAATCAGAGAGGTGCAACTTCAAGTGTAGGCATGGGAACAAACCATTTGTATGCTATGGGTAGTCTTTAAGACCAAGAGAATGCACCCGATGTTGTTACTGGTATGCTGTAGGTCCTTTTTTTGACATGTATACATTACTTGATCTGGATGCTACATTATCTTTTGTGACTCCTTACTTGGATAGTAAATTTAAGATCCTTCCTGAGTGTTTTCTTGAGCCTTTTAGCATATCTACTCCTGTTGGTGAGTCTATCTTAGCTAAGAGGGTCTATAGAGATTGTACTATTTCAATCTATCACAGGGATACCATGGCTGACTTAGTTGAGTTGGACATAGTTGATTTTGATATGATTCTTGGTATAGACTGACTTTATGCTTATTATGCCTCAGTTGATTATAGGACCTGAATTATCAAGTTTCAATTTCCAAATGAGCCTATCTTAGAGTGGAAGGGGAGTTCTGTAGTGCCTAGGGATAAATTTATTTCCTACCTTAAGGCCAGAGAGTTAATCTCCAAGGTATGCATATATCATATAGTCCGAGTAAAAAATATTAATGATCAGGCTCCATATCTTGATTCAGTTCTTATTGTGAGTGAGTTTCCTAAAGTCTTTCCTGAGGATCTACCCAGAATCCCTCTAGATAGATAGACAGACTTTGGTATTAATGTCCTTCCTGATACACAACCTATCTTCATTCCTCCTTATAGGATAGCTCCCGCTGAATTGAAAGAACAGCTGAAAGACCTCCTAGATAAGGGATTTATTAGGCCAAGTGTCTCGTCTTGGGGCACTCCTATCCTATTCATGCAAAAGAAAGATGAGTCCCTTAGAATATGCATTGATTACCGGCAACTGAACAAGGTCACCATAAAGAACAAGTATCATCTCCGCAAGATAAATGATTTATTTAACCAACTTCAGGGTGTCATATGTTTCTCTAAGATAGACCTCAGATCAGGCTATCATTAGTTAAAAGTGAGAGAATGTGACATCCCAAAGACGTCTTTCCAAACCCGGTATGGTCATTTTGAGTTTCTTGTTATGTCCTTTGGATTGACAAATGCTCCTGCAGCTTTTATGGACCTTATGAACCAGGTATTCAAGCCATACCTGGATACATTTGTAATTGTATTCATCGATGATATTTTGGTCTACTCTAGAAGTAAGAGTGAGCATGATAACCACCTTAAGATTGTCCTTCAAACTCTTAAGAAGAAGGAGTTGTATGCTAAGTTTTCAAAGTGTGAGTTTTGGCTTGCGTCTTTAGCATTCCTAGGCTATATTATATCTGGTGATGGAATTCGAGTTGATACTCAAAAGATTGAGGCAATTAAGAACTGGACTAGAACCACCTCTCCAACCGACATAAAGAGTTTCTTAGGTTTGGCTGGTTACTATAGGAGGTTTGTTGAGGGATTCTCATACATATCCTCACTATTGAATAAGCTAACTTAGAAAAAGGCTAAGTTTTAATGGTCTGATGCTTGTGAGAAAAGCATTCAAGAGTTGAAAGCTAGATTGACTACTGCTCTAGTACTATCCCTACCCGAGGAAATGAATGATTTTGTAATCTATTGTGATACTTCCAGAGTTGGGTTGGGATATGTGTTGATGCAGAAAGCTAAGGTCATTGCCTATGCCTCCAGACAGCTTAAGACTCATCAGAGGAACTACCCCACTCATGACCTTGAGTTGCCAGCTGTGGTATTTGCTCCTAAGATCTGGTATAACTATCTTTATGGTGTATATGTGGATGTATTCATGGACCACAAGAGCTTGCAGTATGTATTCAGTCAGAAGGAACTGAACTTAAGACAGAGGAGATGGCTAGAGTTGCTCAAGGATTATGATATGAGCATTCTCTACCACCCATGTAAAGCAAATATAGTTGCCTATTCTCTAAATAGGTTATCCATAGGGTGTACGACCCATGTAAAAGAGGAAAAGAAGGAGTTGTCAAAGGAAGTGCATAGACTTGCATGTTTGGGAGTTTAACTTATTGACTCTAATGAGGGTGGTACAATAGTTTGGAATAAAGCTGAATCATCTCTAGTTGCAGAGGTGAAAGGAAAGCAAGATCATGACCTCATTATCCTTCAACTGAAAGACTAAGTTCACAAGAAGAAGGTAATGGCTTTTGCCAAAGGGAGAGATGAAGTGTGGAGATATCAAGGTAGATTATGTGTCCAAGTGTTGATGGCATTCGAGAGAGAATCATGGTAGAAGTCTATAATTCCAGCTATTCCATCTATCCAGGTTTGACAAAGATGTACCATGACTTGAGAGAAGTATTTTGGTGGAGTGAAATGAAGATAGATATAGCAGAGTTTGTGTCTAAATGCCCGAACTGCCAACTAGTTAAAGTTGAACACCAAAGGCCTTGTGGAGTGGCTCAAAATATAGAGATCCCAGAATGGAAGTGGGAGATAATCAACACGGACTTTATTATCGATTTATCGAGAACCCACAAATAACATGACTCTATTTGGGTGATTGTGAATAAGATGACCAAATCAGATTATTTCTTGTTGGTTAACACTACGGACACTGTAGAGGATTATGCCAAACTATATCTTAGAGAGATTGTTAGACTACATGGAGTTCCTTTATCTATCATCTCAGATAGGGGAGCTCAATTCACTACTCAATTTTGGAAGTTATTTCAGAAGGGTTTGGGTTCAAGAGTGAACCTTAGTACTGCTTTTCATCTGCAGATAGACGGCCATGTAGAGCGTACGATACAGACTTTGAAGGATATATTGAGAGCCTATCTCATTGACTTCAAAGGTAATTGGGATTATCACTTACCTCTTATTGAGTTTGCATACAATAATAGCTTCCATTCGAGTATTCAAATGGCTCCTTATGAAGCTCTATAAAAGAGAAGATGTAAATCACCAATAGGTTGGTTTGAAGTTGGTGAAGTTAAGTTGATTGGACCAGACTTGGTTCACCAAGCTATGGAGAAGGTGAAAACCATCCAAGAGAGGTTGAGGACAGCTCAGAGTTGCCAGAAATCCTACACTGATGTTAGAGGAGAGATTTGGAGTTCAAAGTGTATGATTGGGTATACTTGAAAGTTTCACCTATGAAGGGTGTGATGAGATTCAGAAAGAAAGGAAAGCTTAGTCCCCGCTACATTGGTCCTTCTCACATTATGAAGAGGGTTGGTAATATAGCCTATGAATTGAAGTTGCCCCCAGAATTAGCAGCTATTCATCCCGTATTTCACATCTCTATGCTTAAGAAGTATTTGGGAGATCCTTTACTTGTTGTCCTGACTGATAGCATTGGGGTGAAAGAGAGTTTGAGTTATGAAGAGATTCCAGTCCAGATTCTTGATCGTCAAGTTCGCAAATTAAGAACTAAGGAAGTGACATCTATCAAAGTCCTATGGCGAAATCAATTTGTTGAAGAGGCAACATGGAAAGCTGAAGAAGATATGAAGGATAAATATCCTCATCTATTCGTTCCTTTTGAGGATGATGTTGAAGGTAATATTACTTACATCTACCTTTGAGTCGATGTGTATTCTTGAGTTTGAGTAATTGACTATTTCAGTATGTGTTATTTGAACATTTGAGTATCAGAGTTTTTGAGTAATTGATGTCTTGATGATATTCGTTATTCATGTCCCCTAGTTTCATCTTCATTCGAGGACAAATGATCCCAATGGGGACATATTGTAACACCCCCTAAAATGTTGTGTGTAGTGTTTCAATTCTCGACAAAAATGATATTGCTTCTGTATTTTGGGCATTATTTTTTTATAGATTAGTCCAAATTAGGTGATTCAAATTTTTGAATAACTCCAATGGCATTACCACAACTTTTTTTGAAGACCATATCTTGAGATTCGGAGGATACGTAGGTCAAATAAATTAATTTTTTCAAGATATGGTATTGTGACAAAATGGAGTATTTGTAAAAGAAAAATTATATCTCATGGTAGATTTTGATAAATCGGTTGATTCTTAAACGATATGAAAGTATACTTCTAGATCTACAATTCATATGAAGACACCAAATCCTAATTAAGAAGTTATCTTGTTCAAATGCAGCTCCGAAATAGGGTATTCCATTAAAAGAAGGTTCATCTCACCAACCATGGAAAGATTTAGATCCATTTGACATCACTCATGACATCAATAGTCCTCCTCCATTTGACATCATCCATGACATCACAATCCTCCATTGAATTTTCAAGATCATCCTTTGTGATTATTTTTATTTATTGTTAGGTCCCTCCTCCACACCTATAAATACCCACCTTATTTCCTCATTTTATTCATCATGCTTTTTCAAGCAACTCTTCTCTATATACACTACTTTACTCATTCTCAAATATAGTTTTAATTTTTAGTAGTGTAGAAATACTATTCCGATGATTCTTATACTCTGGGTAGTACACAAAATGCTCTGGTGAGGAAAAAAGGCTAAGGGTTCAAGAGTGATCATTGAATTCTTCAATACGGAGTAAAGCTTCGAATTCCAGGTATGTAAGACTATTCATAACATTGGATTGAGTTCGTCCATGTTCCCAATATTTAAATTCATCGTAATTGAGTTATAGTTGAATTTTACCCAAATCTTGAATTCTAAATGAATTAATTCTTCTTCTATTGAGTTAGATATATTTATGCATTGAGATTATTTTTTTTATCTCTCATATTATTGGAATTATTGTTCATGGCTACTTTTCCATGAACCCTAATTGATTTGATGTTCATGAATATTTTTACACGTGTTTTGAGTAAAGATGTTGGTTTTTAATATTTATTGACAAAAAGAATGATTTGAATTAATACTATATATGTATTTTATTGAGTTTTGAAAGAGAAAAAGAATTGAGATTAAATAAATTTGAGTAAATGATGTTTTGAGCAAGATGTGTTGATGAGATGTAAATAATATTTTGAAGTGTAATGATTGATGAAGAGGTAATAAGATGAGTTTGATGTTTTTTCAATAAGACTAGATGATGATTTTAACATGAGCACATAATTTGGGAGTAGTATTGAGCATCGAATTGGGTAAGAGTTTAATTGACTCAAACCCCAGAACTACGTAGCTAGCGTAGTATGGAGGCTATACCTCTTAAGTCCCAAAAAGAGGACTTCTATGATTGGATCCAAGATGGTGATATCCTTTACCCTGGCAAGGTATTGGATTGATGTGGCAACGACATCGCTTCGTTGTATCATCACTAACTCATAAGTGATGATTGTCGGTTAGAGAAACTCTCAACTAAGTAAGCATTTCTTCTTCTTCTTCTTCTTCTTCTTCTTCTTATTCTTATTCTTATTCTTATTCTTATTCTTATTCTTATTCTTATTCTTATTCTTATTCATATTCTTATTATTATTCTTATTATTATTATTATTATTATTATTATTATTATTATTATTATTATTATTATTATTATTATTATTATTATTTAAACTTGCATTACATATTGATGTTGAGATGAAGTTGAGTTTTGAGCCGAGTCTTCCTGAAAGACGTTTTTTGATATCTGTCCTTACTTTCTATGATTTTACATACTCGTACATTCCATGTATTGAGTCATTCGACCCGCATCATTTTATGATGCAGATACATGTATTAGAGATCCTCAACAGGCACATCATTGAAGATCATTACTTTCCAGCTATTTGGTGAGTCATTTTTGTATTCGGAGGAACTCTTTATCCTTTTATTATTGTTGAGTATTATGTTTCTTTTGAGGTAGCCATGGACATCTCATTGTCACTGTCTGATAGTGTTAGAGGCTTCATAGACAGAGTTTGATGATGTAATTGGAGTAGTTCTCCTTTGAAACTACTTCTTATAAGGATTATTTCTTTCATTTGATATTGATAATGGCGAACCCACATAAGTATTCTTATTTTCACTTAAATCTTCCACTGATGAACGAATGAGTGATGATACCATGTAGATCTCTTAGAAGCCAAAGGTAGTTTTTGAGTGTCGTCCACCCCTAGGGTACCCTCTCGGGGAATGACAGTAGGGGTCGTAGTGCCACCACTACTAGGATTTCTAGTTAAGTCACTCCTGAAATGAGTGTTATCCTGCCTCCACTATCACATAAAAATGCTACTGCTAAGGTACTCACGTCCATGCAAAGGGTCATCGAGAGTTTGATCGATAGAATAGATAGACAGGAGAGGGTTGGTCATGCATAATATCAGGCACCTGTTTATACACAGGCACCACTTCTAGCACCTACACAGCCTTACACTTTTGGAAATAAAGAAGTATCCTTGAAAGAGTTCTTGAAGTTGAACTCACCAAGGTTCACAAGTTCTGATAGTTCAATTGATCCTCAAGGTTTCTTAGATGGAATATTCAAGGTGTTATGGGCACTAGGATGTTCTAGTGAGAGAGTCGTGGAGCTTGCGGCTAACAAACTTGTGGACATGGCTAACACATGGTATGAGATCGTATTGCTAGGTCGACCTACTGGAGCAGCACCACTAAAGTGGGATGAGTTCACTAAGTTGTTCATGGATCATTTTCTTCCTGCCAGTCAAAGGAAAAAATATGCAACTCAGTTTGAGAGGTTGATATAGACTATGGATATGGATGTGTCAACCTATAACACCAAATTCTGCAAACTGACTAGATATGCTTTTTACTTAGTACCCAATGAAGCAGCTAGAGTTTAGAGGTTCATGAGTGGATTGGTTAGTCATTTATTCAATGCAGTAACCCAAAATATGAGTACATTGACCTACTTAGGTGTAGTGGACCTTGCTAGAAAGATTGAAAACAAAGGTCGAGATGAGCAAGAAGCCTTTGATGCACGTAAGAAGGCCAAGATATGGGGTTCATTTAGCAGCAATTGTAGTGCAAGTCACAAAAAAGGTTATTAGGGAAGATAATAATAGGTCTCTCAAGAAGGAATGGATATAGTTTCACAAGCCACATACCGGCCAAATCATAAATAGGGTACTCAGGAACCACCATCATCATAGGGATATCGTAGTTCTAGGCAAATGTGTGCCACTGCTCCATCTTGTAAGACTTGTGGAAGATTATATGTAGGCCAATGTCATGTTTTGACTGGAGGGTGTTTTTGATGTGGTTAGTTGGGGCATCGCCTTAGGGATTGCACACTACCTCCAAAAAATTCCACCCAAACTTCTGCTCAGATAGCTGCACCTACTCAGACTACTCGTAATGCTTAAGAAAATAGGGGTCGAGGTGCAGGAGATCATATTGATGGAAATCAAGGATAGAAAAATGGTGGTAGAGGCTAGGCAAGAGTTTTTGCACTCATTAGGCAGGATGCTCAGGTTTCAAATGCAGTAGTTACAGGTTTTCTTTCAGTTTGTTCATTTGATGTATATGATTTGATTGATCCTGGATCTACCTACTCCTATGTGTCATCATACTTTTCTTTGAAGTTTGCTAGAAAGGTAGATATGTCGAATTATTCTTTCGTTGTTACTACTCATGTGGGGGATTCTCTATTAGTTGAATATGTGTATCGTGATTGCCAAATTTGAGTTAAGTGTAGGGACACCCTAGATAACCTAATTGTACTTGATATGATTGACTTTTATGTGTTGATGGGCATGGATTGGTTGTCTCCTAACTATGCTACAGTCGATTGTCATGCAAAGATAGTCAGGTTTGAATACCCAATGAGCCTATCTTTGTATTTAAAAGGGGTAAAGTCCCAGAGGTTAGTAAAATTATATCTCTTATGAAGCCTCAGAGATTACTAAAGAAAGGTTGTATGGGTCTCTTATATATGGTAAGGGACACCAAAGAAGGAACACTTAGTTTGGAGAAGATACTAGTGGTGAATGAATTTTCTGACGTATTTCCTGAGGATTTGCCAGGATTACCTCCGGTACGAGAGATAGACTTTGGTATCAATTTTTCCCCTGACACATTGCCAATATCTATACCTCACTATCATATGGCACCAGCAGAGCTGAAGGAACTGAAATAACAACTGCAGGACTTACTCGATAAGAGTTTTATCCGATCGAGTATATCTCCATTTGGAGCACTAGTATTATTCATAAAGAAGAAATATGGGTCCCTAAAAATGTACATCGACTATAGGCAGCTAAACAAGGTAATAATATGAAATAAGTATCCCTTACCTCGTATAGAGGACTTATTTGACCAATTGCAGAGAGCTATCCACTTTTTAAAGATTGATCTTCGGTCTGGCTATCATCATCTTAGAATCAGGGAGGAATATATTTCCAAGACAACATTCAAAACTCGATATGGGTACTATGAGTTCGTTGTGATGCCTTTTGGGTTAACAAATGCTCCACCTGCATTTATGGACCTAATGAATAGGGTATTTAGGTTATTTCTAGATAGGTTTGTGATAGTTTTCATTGATGACATGTTGATTTACTCTCGTAACTAGGAAGAACATGTGGAGCATCTAAAAACTATTTTCACGACCCAAACCTAGGCCCTAGAAGTGACATGGCAAATAAGACACCTAAAGGTACCTCACCCAATCCTCTTAGAATTCATTAAGCATTTCATTGGTAATGATAAATAAAACAAGCAGAAACATAAGTGATATAGGAGCTAAGGGACTTCATGTTAATACGAGTCAAATTTAACATAATATCTTTTACTATGTCCAACAAAACCTTCTACGTTAAGACTTAGCGGGGGTTAAGATATATCTCTAGCTCACCCTCAAGATTAAGTCAAAAATACTAAAATTTATTTAAATGTCTAAACATAACATTAGCTAGATAAGATAGGAGTGTTGTTCCCAAAACATGGGAACTCACCAAAGTGGTAACCTTTAACGCTCAACTTAGTCACGTGGAGAAGAGTGTAGAGCGATGCCGGTCCCTATATGGTGATATCATGTAGGTAAAAGTATGCGTTAGTACTTTGAATGTACTAAGTATGTGACTATGCAATGAAATGAAGAACATAAGAGAGACATGGGTAAGCAATATGCATAAGTGAATGCATGCATGAGGAATCATTATGTGAATCCTTAAAACATTCATTTTGTGGGGAAGCGACCATAACCGACATTTAAGACTGTGCGAGCTATTACATGGAATCCAACATATCACCCTACATTGGCACGGGGAGACTACTTGCCAGGTAGAACTCCGATATACTTTCGACATTCTTTAACTTTTACTTTAATGGCTAATCGTGGATCCACTAGCCTAAAATAGCCGACAAGGTCCCATATGGTGGCACATAGTTAATGTAACATGAGACTTTACTTAAGAAACCCTTCGATCGAGCCCCCATCTACATGATACATTCGGTGCTAGGTCAATTCCCACGGAATAACATTTAAACATTAATACAACATAAGCATTATATAACTTTAATATTAAAACATCAATCGGTGGAATAGCTCATTAAAACCTTTCATTTGATTCAATGTGAGAATTGTCCTTTCACATTGAAACCTTACTTTGTCTAAGAAGCCCTTCATCAATCAATCATTTAATAAAGACTCTCATTCATAAGCATTTACTTCATAACATTCATTGGAATAAGACCTTATTTCAACTTTACTTCATCATAAGAAACTAGGTGGGTTCATTTCATAAAGACCTTCAAATACATTTAAAGAATACTTGTATGCATGAGAGTAATATAAATGTGTAAAATAAAACATCTTCAAAACAACCCACCATATGCACTTTAAAACTACCTTTCAAACCTTAATACAAGAACACTTATTCATTTTATGAAATTGAGAGTCAATATATATCAACATAAATAAATAAACTTCAAATAAATCATGAACTATGCATTTGGGATCATCATGTAAAAGCCCATAAGATTTCATCATTTAAAATTGAAAAACTAGTTTAAGAAAAACATTTGGGCTCCATGGGTGGAAGGACCCATGGATGAAAACCCGCACACCTTGAGGAGTCAAATCTTGAATGAAAAACTTGAAAAGAAATGAAGGGTTGATCTTCTTGGAGTGAAACCCTAGAATCTTTCTTGGAGATGGAGGAAGAAAGCTTGAGAGGTTAGGGTTTTTATTCTTAAAGTGTGAGTGAGAGTGAATAAGTGTATAAAGACTTAGGGGTCTCTTATATAGGTGAAATATACCATCAAAACGACCTTATTTTAGGTTAAAACACAAGAAAAGACTAAAATACCCCTAAAAAAAACTGGCCAAAAGAGACTTCACGGGCACGCTTCATAGTCTGTGGTGCTCACCACTATCCAGGGTGGGGTCCCGTGATAAGGGACTTAGAGAATTTTGGGAAAATGACTTGCAGGGTAGTCTCTGAAGTTTCTTCACGGACACCTTGATGGTCCGTCAAATTTTTCACGGCCCCGTGTAGGGTAATTGTGGTGCAGGTTCTATAGGAGGCCTACAGGAGTGGCCACCACGGACCACTATACGGTTCGTGAAAGTCTCCACAGACCGTGGTGGTAATCCATGGACCCTGCCTTGGGAAAATTCTTGAGTAATTTGAAGGAGGTCTCACCACGGAGGGCTTCACGGACTGTGGTGCTCACCATGGTCCATGGTACTCCATCGTGGTTTTTCCTCTGCAGACTAAGCCTCTGAATCTCTAGCATGGTTGCACACCACTATCTGTGGTACCTACCACAGTCCATGAAGTCTTCCGTGGTACGCTTTTGGTGCCAGTTTTCTGTAACTTTTCAGAGAATTTGTCCTTAGTTTCTTGGTTTAGGACCTTTCATACTTACGGGGCTTTACAACTATGTTACAAATATTGCGAGAACATAAGCTTTATTTTAAGTTCTCAAAGTGTAAGTTCTAGCTAGACTCAGTAACATTTCTTGGGCATGTGGTATCCAAAGATGGAATCACAGTGGATTCTAAAAAGACATAAGCTGTACAAAAATGGCCTGGACCTAGTTCGTCTATAGAGATTCACAACTTTTTAGGTTTGGCAAGTTGCTATAGGCATTTTTTGTAGTATTTCTCCAGAATAGCAGCCCCATTGACCAAGATAAAACAGAAAAAGGTAAAGTTTCAGTAGATAGAAGAATATGAGCAGAGCTTCCAGAAACTCAAAACATGCTTGACAACAGCACCAGTATTAGCCTTACCATCGGCATCTGGAGGATTCACTATATATTTTGATTCTTGGAGAGTGGGATTATGATGTGTTCTTATGTAAAATGGTTGTATTATTGGCTATGCTTCTAGGAAGTTGAAGAAGCATAAGCAGAACTATCCTACACATAATTTGTAGATGGTCGCGGTGATTTTTTCTCTTAAAATTTGGAGGAATTATTTATACGGTGAGACTTGCGAGATATATACCGACCATAAGTGCTTAAAGTATATTTTTTAGGAAAGAGATCTAAACCTTCGACAACATCGATGGATGGAGCTACTCAAGGATTATGATTGTATTATTTTATATCATCCGGGAAAAGCCAATGTTGTGGCTGATGCATTGAGAAAAAAATCTATGGGCAGTTCAGCACATATAACTCCTAAAAAGAGAAAGTTGGCAAAGGATATGCAAAAACTTGAAGGCTCAGGTGTCAAATTCAGCATGGGAAATTCAAAGTTATTACTAGCTTGTGTCCAATCCAAATTTTCATTAGTAGAGCGCATTAAGTTTACTCAATATGAGGATAGGAAGCTTTTCAAATATCGAGATGAGGTCATAGCTAGCAAAAGTAAGAAGATGACTATTAATTATGATGGTATGCTTCGACTAGGTAATTAGTTATGTATACCAGACATAGGTGGGATGAGACAAGTTATTCTCGAGGAAGCTCACAACTCCAGATACATTATACACCCTGGTTTCACTAAAATATATCATGACCTGAAACAAGTGTATTGGTGGGAAGGTATAAAGAAAGATATTGCTGACTTTGTTTCTAGTTGTTGGACTTGTCAATAGGTTAAAGCAGAGCATCAATGACCCGTAGGATTACTACAGGAAATCCAGATTCCATAGTGGAAATGGGAAAGAGTTACTATGGATTTTGTGGTTGGTCTACCACAAACCCTTAGAGGTTAGGACTCTGTATGGGTGATTGTAGACCGACTAACAAAATTAGCACATTTCTTACATGTAAAGACTACATTTAGCGGAGTGAAATATGCCCAGATATTTATGAATGAAATTATTCGACTTCACGGGGTTCCAATATCCATCATCTCTGATAGAGGGTCACAATTCACTTCACACATTTGGAGATCCTTCCAAGAGGCATTGGGTACTTGAGGAGATCTTAGTGCTACTTTCCATCCATAACCAGAAGGACAGTCTGAGCATACTATACAAATCTTGGAGGATATGTTGAGAGCTAGCATTCTTAAATTTGGAGAAAGTTCGGATACTTACTTGCCTTTAGCTGAATTTTCCTATAACAATAGCTTTCAGTCAAGTATTCAGATGGCACCGTATGAGGACTTGTATGGTAGGCGATGTCGTTCTCTTATAGGGTGGTTTGAAGTTGGAAAGGCTAATGTGTTGGGACCAGACTTAGTACAGGAAGCTATGGAAAAGGTCCAGTTGATAAGTCAGAGATTGCTCATAGCTCAAAGTAGACAAAAGTCTTATGCGGATAAGAGGAGAAGAGATCTAGTGTTCACAGTTGGGGACAAAGTTTTTCAACGAGTTTCTCCTATGAAAGGGGTGATGCATTTCGGAAAAATAGGAAAATTGAGCCCGCGGTAGATTAGACCATATGAAATACTTGATCGGGTAGGAGGAGTAGCATATCGATTGGCATTTCCTCCTGAGATGTCTTTTGTCCATCCAGTGTTCCATGTCTCTATGTTAACAAAATATATATCAGACTCCTCTCATGTGCTTGAAACACCGACTATGCAGATTGATGAGAACTTAGCATATGAAGAGGAACCAGTGTCTATTATTGACAAACAAGTAAGAAAATTACGATCAAAAGAGATTATATCCGTAAAATTTGTATAGAGAAATCATACCGTTCAAGAAGCTACATGGGAGTCATGTGATGACATGCGAGTCAAGTATCCTCACATGTTTCAGCCCTCACGTACATAGTTGTTTAAATTCGGGGACCGAATTTCTTAAGGTGGGAAGGAAGAATGTAATACCCATATTCAATATAGGACCTTTAAATAATTAAAAAGAATTAGACTATGAAAGATAATTTATATATTTTTCTTTTCAAGTCATTAAAAGAAAAAAAGGACATCATGGTCAAAAGGGCTAACGCCCAAAGTACATGACCATCTGCCAAAGGAAAAAAAAGAGAAAATAAGGCAAAAGACTCATGCAACTCCAAAAAAAAGTAGAGATTCAACGCAACAACAGGAAAAAAAAAGAGGGAACTAAACTTCTGCGTGCTTATTCCAGCGAAGGGAGAAGGAAGAGAAGAAGGAGCGGATGGGTGAAGCTGTGAAGGGCGTAGGAGGAGAAAGAAGTTTATGAGAAATTTTGTTATTGTATTGAGTTAAATATTTGTTCTTTCCTTCTACTACTGCTTCGCCAAGACTCTTAGTATAGGTAATTTACTTTGGACGTCAAAATTTAATTACTAGAGACACGTTTGGACAATGAGGTGTAGTTCTGAATATAGAAGTAGATGAATAGAGAGGATAAATTAGACGAAGTCAATAGCTTATTTCTCCAACTAAATTATTCATGTTTTGGATTTATATGATGCATCAAATTATTGGGTAAACAGAAAGACCATAAGGGGTTGGGTATTCAAAATTTAGCATAAAATAGCCCCAACATAGAAGTTAACATGATATTTCTATGAATATGTTTATAGTGTGACCGAAGGAATTCATACGGACTACTCGAGTGACGAGCTTGGTATTTCGGCATGAGCACTGCGAGTAGTAATCTTACCATAATTTGCATTTTTATAACTCTCATGATTTATACAAAGTTTATGAAGTGAATGTGTCACCAAATGTTTTGAACTTGCATACGGAATAAGTCTTTTACTTAATATGATATTGAAACGGCTATGTGAGATGTTCTCACTTATGATTTGTTTATTGTTAATTGAAATATGATTTATCATTATGGAAAAGCTTTGTTATTTACTTGAAAGTAAGTATCTTGATATATGTTTCTTTTATGGTTTAAGTTTCATATAATGTGATTTGATAAGCATTTGAATGTCTTGTAATATTTAAAAAATGCTTCTACTAGTTATAAAGTAAAGTATAAGTGGGAGTAGACCTTGATAGATCCCGTAGCTAACGGTAGGTTCCTTAGACCTGGTGCACCTTGTATTTACAAATTACCGATATAGCCCTCTCTAGTGGGAAGGTAAAACAAGTATACCATTACCGATATACCTCGAGAAGGGATCTTCTGATATGAATATTTGACTCCTTTATGAAGGGCCACACCGATTACATGATTCATTATTGGAAACCTCCCAAATATAAGATTTGATATGAAAGTGTTTATTAAATTTATTACTATATGTTTACATTGATTTTGCTCATATGAGGAAAATAAGATTTGAGTATTGTCATCATTTTGCTCTGAAAAGGCATTTATTACATGATTTTGATTATCGTACTAGCATGTTTTCTGACTTGTCCCTTATTAAAATGGTTGTGATTAATTGTTATTACTCACTGATCTAGCGTCTCACCCCCCACTAAATGTTTTTACAGAGAACTCAGGTGGCATTGACGAGGATTCCATCAACTAGAGAGCGTAATTTGATAGTATCTGGTGAGTCCCGCATTGCTTCACGTGGCAAGAAGTTATTGGGTTGTTTTTCTTCCTTTTATTTTTTTTAAAAAACTTTTAGAGTTGCTCCATTTGTTATTTCCCCAGTAGAGTTATGATTATTCATTCGTATTATAGTCATGTGACTAGTGTTAAACTTATTTTTCATATTTTGAGATTAATTGGTATTACTGCATAGAGGTTGGTTTATTGATGGATATGGTGGCTTATTTTAGTGTTATTGTTAGTTGTGGTTGATTTCTGAGACAGGAAAAATTCAAGATAGGCCCAAAAATAGACAAAACTCTGCCCGATTTTCTATAGAATTTTTGGGAAGGCTTGCTTTGGGATTCTTCCCCTTAGCGTCGGTCATGATCCTAAATTGGGTCATGAAAAACATTCAACAAAATTTCACCTAGATCCAGTAGGATATTCTACTCATATCCTGTCAAGCTAATCCGAGAAGACATTACTCAAACAAAATAACACAATAATAGCCTTGCTAATTGAATTAAACATAAAAATAGATAAAATACTAAAGAAAAAACAACTTGAACACCAGGCTCCTAAAAATACAGAAATAGACGAATTAATCACTCAACCAAAGGAAGTAGAAATAACCCCACAAAAAGAAAAATAGTTAGTAACTAGAAATCCACAAAATGGACTTTCTTTCAACCAAATCAAGATGAACCATTGAAGAAGACAGGCCAAGAGTAAGTTTTGTAGACAATAGAATTGGTAATAATCTCATTTCTAGAATATTATCTCGACGACACTCTAGCGAAGAGCACAACCAAGAGGTAAATGAAATAATAGACGTCGATAGAGATTTACAAATCTTTCAACAAAATCAACTAAAATTATTAAATCCAAAGACACTATATAATATGAAGTGCTTTTCTAGGGATAATCAATTATATAGACATTATAGAGAAGAACAACAATCAGCAATATGAGAAAAAATTTCTACTTTAAATCTAGTAAACCCTGCTTTTACCAAAACAATTAAAACCCCCAGACTTATGCGAATGCATATGGGATTAATAGCCATATGGGTAAAAGGATTAACTAGAAAGAATTTAGGGTCTATAGTATTAATAGTATTATATGATGACAGATGGTCAGACGTAAAGAAATCCATATTAGGACAAACAGGAGTGGATATGACTAATAATGGAGGAATATTTTATATTAGCCCAAACTTACTAATTAATTTAAAAGAATTTGAAAAACATATTAAAATAGAAATTCAGACTAAAGGTTACGAAGAAATGAATAATGGAAATAATTTAGTAATGTGTGTAGGTTTTATAGGAAAAATGACCCTAAGTAGTAATACAAAGTTTAAACTACAAGTAAATGATGTAGTAGAAGTAATGGGTAATAAAGGAATAAAATTAATAAAGCCAACAAAAATAAACCCAAAAGAATATGCGGGATTAGAATGGAACTTAGACAAACTTAGTAAACCAAAAGTATTTGCACCGGAAAACTATTTCATGTATACTAGTTCTAGAGGAGAAACATCAATAAGATTTACCAATTATAATTATACTAGCCAAAAGGAGCTAGATGAGACAGAGACAGAAAGTACCATAGAAACAGAACAAAAAGAACTTATGAATATAGAAATAATACAAGAAGGCTACGAAGTAGATAAAGCTATAGAAGAAGCAAAAAGATTATACAAAGAAAATAGTTATATAGTTTTTAAATGTAAAGGATGTAAAAAAGGTAAAATGGATATAATTGAAACAATAGAGCATTGTAGAATATGTAAAGATAGAAATAACAATTTAGCATATCGAATAGAAGATTCAGACATAAATTTTAACGATGCAGAAAATGACGACATTATATCAATACTTAGCCATAAAGAACTAATGGACGAGGCAATTAGTTCACATAGTGCTAGTCCATTCCAAAGAACGAGCTCAGCTCCGAGTGTTGGCTATAGTACATGAAATCTATCATGAAAAGCGTGGTCTAGACCTAATATAGAAATAAAAGAAAATATAAAACCAGCAGGAAAAAGAATGCCAATAGAGGTTCTAAAATACAACATATAGTGGAAATACTACAAGAAAAATGTACTAATATACAAATACAAAAATAATTGAAATTCTTGAGTCATCATCTTCATATGGGTCCTGAACATCTTGATAGTTGTTGCTTCCATATTCGCCTTCGTCTAAACGTGGAGTTCTTACTTTACTGTTAACATCTTCATCCGAATTAGGAACTAATCCATCGTTACTGGGACTTGGACTGTCCTTGCTAATAATATGTTTGTCTTGTCCTTGATTCTAGAAAAATTGTTCTAGGGTCTATTTAATTATAGATTCTATTTGATCATTTTTTTCTTTTTAGAAATTATATTTTTTCTGGAAAGGTCTTTCTCGAAACATTTAGGTAGTCTTCTTGTGAAGAAGAGGACCCCTCGTCTTCACTTTTTGACAAAGTGACAACCATTAACGGGTTTGATGAGTCTTTACTGGCCATCGTTTGAACCAGACTCGCAGTATCTTTATCCAATACAGTGGATTTCTTAGAATTTAGAAGGGAATGCACACCCGTCTCATCCATTTTTAAGTGAGATGGAGAGCTCATTTCTAGAGTTTGAGTGCTTGTATCGGTCTTTGGAACAAACTTACATTGGAATGTCTCAAGTTGATTCATTAGTCTCATATTTTCCTGAATGAGGGCTTCATTGTTTGTATTAAGTCTTTTGAACGCCTCTGTCATTGAATAACAATGATCACAAAAAATAATTTTATTTGAGTCTGTCTGGATATTATATTGAGAAGTCTGGGTTGGGCTTTGTCTGAGAGCTAGTGAGATATAGTAGTTTGGCCCAAGCATTCCTATGGAATAGTCTAAAGCTTCTGTAAAATTATTAAAACCTTTGAAAAGCGAGTTTTTAACCCCATTTATTGAGCCTACTACTTTGATCTAGGATTGAAAAACACCATTCATCTTGTCGTGTATAACTACATAATATTTAAATTTATACTCTCTACTTTTATCTGAAAAGTATTGACATAAATAATTAGTATAAGCAATAAAATGTTTAGTGTCTTTCTTATTATATGCTATCCATAAATTGTCGACTAGACATTTTTGATATTTGTCTAAGGTACAGTCTGGTATTATTCGAAAAGACAAATTACACTGAGGATAGGAAATTAAATTAAACTTACCAAAGTAAATTCTCTCCATCATGTCTATAGTACTTTGTGGTCTAAAATTTATCGTACCTAATAGAGTCACATAAGAGTCTGGTTGGGCTATGCCCTTGCCTTTGTCTGCTGGTTGTTGGCTAGTTGGTCTCATGATGAAAAGAAATATTACATTAGTTAGTTTTAAGTTATAATCTACTTAATTTATTTCATAGATCATTATATTTTCCTTTAACATATACAAAAAAAAAATATTATATATAGATATGATATCCATAAAGTTTAGACATCTTTGCTTACTACTAGCTTTGCTATTTATTGTTTGGTGGAATTTTACTATAGCTTCATAATCTGTTCTTACTAAGGCTTCCTTTTTATTCAAAATATATAATTTGAAACTATTCAAACCATATATTATTGCTAATACTTCAACGTCTATACTACTCATGTTTCCTTTTTCTTTGTATTGTCTAATCTAATATGCACAAATTTTTTCTTCATTTTTAGAGTTGTATTTGTTAGGTCGGGATTTTATGATAGCTCCCCATCCTAATTTACTTCCATCTGTTTGAATTATTAGATAATCTAATTCTACGGGTATTTGTAGATCTGGTATGTTTTTGACCTTTTCTTTAATTTGTTGAACTAACTTGATGTCTTCTATATTAAAGTGTTTTTGTCCTTTGCTTCCTGCTTTTGCATATAATGGTCCGGCTATTTTTCCTAGATCTTGGATGAAAGTTCTAGCATAATTTACTAGTCCTACAAAATTTTGTAGATCCTTTATATTATCTAACCTATCCGGCATATCTAATACTTTTTTTGCTATATGCGGTTGTAGCTTTATTTTTCCGTCTCCTAAAGTTACTCCTAAGAAATTTATATGTTCCATACATAATTTCATTCTTTTTACTAATTATTATTTCATACTTTACAAATAGTCTAAAAATTATTTGTAAATGTCCTAAATGCTCTTGCATGTCTTTACTGAATACTAAAATATCATCTACATATACAAAGATGAAATTTGTATAGTCTCCAAACATATCATCCATTTTCAAGATGTCCTTCAAGACAAGTCAATGATGTCTATTCTATGCTTTCTTGATGCATTTTAACTAGCCAATATCCGGATTTACAGTCAAATTTACTAAATATCTTTTTATCTCGTATCCTATTTATTAACTTATTCTTATCGGGTAATTTATAGACATCAGTTCTAGTATTATCATTTAATCTCTTATAGTTTATTACCATTGTAGCTTTACCTCTTACTTGTTTGCTATGATTTCTTATGATAAATGTTGCAGACCTGTGTTTAGAGGTAGATCTTCGTATTACCTCTAATTTTAATAGTTCTTTAATTTATTTATGAAATTCTTCTGTGTCTTCATTATTTGCTTCTATAGTTCCAGTCTTTATTGTGTATTCAAGATTTATGATATCTAATTTACACATAATTTTGTTACATCCCCAATGTACTAATGGTTTTTCTCCAATTATTTCCATTTGATCTAATATTGCTACAATATTATCCAAGTGTTTGGGATTCTTTATCGTTCCTATCTTGTTTATTCCTTTTGGGAAATTATAGAATTTTGTCTCAATGTTTATTAATGTATAATCTTTTTCGATATCTTCTAAGTATGATTCCTCTAAATAAACTTCTTCTTGGTTTTCCTCGTACAAGTTTTTTGAAGAACATTTACCATGACTTTCACAGTCGTCACAACATGACTTCCACAATCGTCACAACACGGAGTTGAACTAGTTTTGGCGGATTTGAGGGTTTCTATATTATCCTTTATCTGGGACCTTCCTTTGGTTGGATTTGTTATAGTCTGTACTGGAGTATAAGTTGTGTTTCTAAATAGCATTATTCCATCTCGAGAAAATAAACAACTTCTATTATTTTGTATAAGGAATTGTAAACCTATTACTAGATCAGTCTTAATGTCTAAATCCCTTGCCAATATTTTATACATGTTCTAGGTTGGTCTGTAAAATTCATTACATGTATTTATGAAACTTATTTGTTCCTTTTCTATATAATGATCATAGAAATTATAAGTTCCATCAATTTGTATTGCCGACACTGGTTTCTTTAAAGTTTTTAATAGGTCCTGTGGTACTATGTTTCTATTTTTGAGGCAACTTGTACATCCTGCATCTATTAGGGCTAAA
Organism: Solanum dulcamara; assembly: GCF_947179165.1. Lineage (NCBI taxonomy): Eukaryota > Viridiplantae > Streptophyta > Magnoliopsida > Solanales > Solanaceae > Solanum > Solanum dulcamara. The sequence continues at coordinate 62,865,175 of NC_077237.1, read as the reverse complement.
GTTTCTATTTATACATCTTTAATCTTTATTCTTGCTAGTACCTTTACTATTCTAAATTTTTTATCCTCATTACATATAAGTCTAATATTGTTTTCCTCAAGGTTCATTAGTTCAGTTTCTATTTGGTCTAGATGTTTTGTTCTTTGCGTAAAGTTGTTGTCTATTTCTATTTTCTCTTTTCCTTTTTCTAATGAAACCAACCTTTGTTCTAGGTCATTTATTCGAGTTTCTAAGGTTATTATTCTTAGGTTAGTAGACTGGTATTTGATTTGAGTCTTTTCCTGTTGTTTATTTATTTTTACATTTAGATCTATTTATTTTGCTAGGGCACCATTTACATATGCTACATTGATAACTATCTATTCCTTTCTGCCTTTGAAAGTCATGATTACATTCTTGTAGGACATTCATCAAAGTACTTATTTGTAGATTTTCTAAGTTTAACTCATTCATTTCTAATCCTATTTCATTAATTAAATTTTCTTCTTTTGAATCAGATGATTATGATTGAGTAGTCTTTTCTTCTATATCTACACTTACAATAGAGTATATACTTTCTGTATCTGACATGAATTCGTCTACTTTTAATAAGGTCTCTTGGAAATCTTCTATTAACTGATAATTTCTAGTTCGATTATTATTTCTTTTGGGATATATATTTGCTAGATATTCTATACTTCCACAAGTATAAAATTCTAATTTATTCTTATAGTTTCTATCACTTCTATATTTTCTAACTTGCCTATCTTTATTTAGGTATGGAATTTTAGCTGAGGAGTTTTGTAAGAAGTATTTTTTGCGTCTGTATGGCTGCTGGCTATATGATGATCTTCTCTTATATTTCTTTTGTTTACGTGGTTGTTTATTATAGCTTTGAGTAGTTTATATCATATTTTTACGAAACTATGATATATATATATATATATATATGTATGTGTATATGTGTGTGTGTCTTTTTATGCTTCTTTTGAGCTGAGGGTCTCTTGGAAACAGCCGTCCTACCTTGGTAGGAGTAAGGTTTGCGTACACTTTACCCTCCCTAGACCCCCACGTTATGGGATTTCACTGGGTTGTTGTTGTTGTTGTATGTGTGTGTGTGTGTGTAAAAGAAGCACGATATTACTAATGACAACATAAATAAGCCATGAACTACAACTACAGGTGTATCGGGGTACGGGAGAACATGCAAAGGCTAAATAACCCAACAACAATAGATAATCACCATAATTTCCTCAACTCACAGAATACTGGGAGAGCAAGTATATATGCATAACAAAGAAAAATTGTAAAAATAATCCCTAAAATACTGTAGAGCACTCAGAATAACGCTCGAACTCATCAATATAAAGGTTAAAACCCAGAATATGTATCGACATGCCGCCCGAAAATCACACCTCAAGCTTATCAGTAGTGAATATAATAGTGTAGCCCAAATTCAATAAAAGGATTGATCGAAATTATACGTCGAGCTCATCAAAAGTATGAAGTGCCATAATAATGGGATTACTATTTTTTTTCGGATCCTTATATTTATTCATTCTCCAAAATCCTGGTCCTTTCATTTATTAATCCATTTAAATGGTTTTAAGATCATCGGTGAAGTAACCAAGGCAAGTAGCATGTCAAAAATTATGTATTACTCAAAGTCGGGGGAAAACCCCGCCAAGGGAATCAATTCACTAACCAGGGTCTCCGATGTACCAAAAGCAAGGACTTAGGCCAAACATTTCAATGTCATAAGTAATCAAACACAATCATAAGCCAAAATACACCAAAAAGGGGAAATGTAATCAACCAAGTCAAACAAACGGCATCCTAAGTTTTAAGTCACCGAGGAGCAAGCTATAAGGATACTAAGTGGCACAAACAAGACAAGAATGAAGCCTAAACTAAAGCTTCAATGGCTAATAACCCAAACTAACACCAACGATGGCCATCGACTCCTAATTTTGCTCAAATGGCTATCAACACCTGTAGATCAACCTAATCATATGATACTAATCATAATATAGAAATTTTAACCGAGCCAAGTCTAAAGGGAAGAATCTATATCCTACCTCAAGACCGAAATTGCACATGAATCGCTAAATTAGAGTTTTTCATTTCCGGGCTGCCTCCAAACGATGCCAATCTATTAAATTATTGAAGAACACATCAAAACAAAGCCAATGATACCTATATTATCATAATTAAAAAGGAACCAAAATCAGATTAAAATTCGACATTAGGACCCGCGCATGAAATCAAAAAAACAATTTCGTCACAAGGTCCCAAATAGCTCAAGGAGCTTGTGCCCCAAAAATGGTACATTCTGAGAACTAGAAGGGCTTAAATTAGTCCCACCAAAATCGAGCCCTAAGATGGTCAAAAATGGAAAATTTCAATGAAATTTATGCAATACTTACAAGATTTTTGGGATGAGAATGGCTTTCAAAATGTCCCCGCAAGAATTCACGACCAAGGCAACGAGAATTATTGAAAATGATCAAGAGGAGCTCTCAAAGTTTTGCTTTGGTTATGAGGGAAATGAGACGAAAATAGCCAAAAAGGGGTTTTAAAGAATTCACTGCAAGTCTCTTATTGGCCTTCACAAATGTGGATACTAGCTTTTCGAATGTAGAGGTCAACCAACTAACCCTTTGCAAACGCGGAGGCTATTCCACTAACGTAGAGAAGGGGTAGCTAACCCTCTACGAATGTGGCCAAGGGTCTGTGAAAGCGGAGAACAAGCATCCACACCTCCACGAATGCGGCCAAAGGCCCACGATTGCGAAGAAGGAGTTAGAGTTTCACCACAGTTGTGCATCAGATCTTTACCAAGGGAGAAAAGCTCCCTGATGAGGGCTCAAAACTAGTTTGGAACCCCACCAATGCAAACACACTATGCTACCCAATTGGAAATGTCCTTTAGGACTCAATGGAATCGATGAAATGACCAACGGAGGTGGTCTTGTTGAAATGTTGACCAAAGTCAACACTTTCAAAGAAAACATATAAAACATCAAAATGGCCAAACGCTCATTCTGAGCACCTCGGGCACCAAACCAAAGGTCGTTCAAGACTAAAATCGACGTTCAAGAGCCAACTGTACTGATGAAATTTTCATCCGAGCACATTTACTCAAAATATTGACCGAAGACAAATTTGGCCAAAACTTTAATGTTAAAATGGCAAATCGCAAAAACTCAAACTAAAGACTCCAAGACCTGAACTAACCTTCCTTCTAGAACAAAATAGATCTTCTGGAGCTGATGGAACTGTCGCAATTTCCATATGAAGACCGAATCTCTAGATGTTGACTAAAGTCAACTATTTTAACTTTAAAGCCCTAAAAAGGAAAAAACGCGCACCAAGCTCACCCAACTACCTCGAGGAGCGTACCACCCATCCTAATATCATAAAAAGACTGTAAAAAGCTATGGGGAGGGGCAAAATAGTAAAATTTATACAAAAGTACAAAAATGACCTTAGAGGTCATTACAACTTCCACTACTAAAAGGACTTTTGTCCTCGAAAGTTGAAGAAAGAAATGATATCTGATGGCTCAAAAAGGTGAGGATATTGGGTATGCATGACTCTCTTGATCTCCCAAGTAGCCTCCTTGACCAGACGATTCTTCTATTGGACCTTCACTAATAGAATCTCCTTATACATTAGCTTCCTAACCTATCTGTCTAAAATAGCCACAAGCTCTTCCTCAAAAGCTAAGGACTTATCCAACTGAATCGAATCCCACTGAAGTACGTGAGACTCATATAGAATGTACCATTGCAACATAGAAACATGGAATATAGGATTAACACTCAAAAAAGTTGGGGGTAAGGCTAATTCATAAGGTATATTTCATATCCATCTCAGGATCTCAAAAAGGTCGATGAACCTGGTGCTAAGCTTACCTCTCCTCCTGGGTCTCATCATACCCTTCATGGGTAGAACCCGTAGAAATACTCGGTCTCCAACCATGAACTCCAAAGGATGAACCCTCTGATCAACATAGCTCTTCTGCCGACTCGAGGCAGTACGGAGTCTCTCCTGGATCTATGAAGTCTATCCATCAAATCATGCAACAAATCAATGCCCCAAGGTCTAACCTCAAAAGCATAAAACCATCCCACTGAAGACGAAATCCCCTACTATACAATGCCTCAAAAGGTGCCATTTGGATGCTTGAATAGTAGTTATTATTGTATGATAACTCTGTAAAAGCCAAGGATTGATCCTACTGACCCCCAAATTCAATAACATAAGCCATAGAATGTTCTCCAAAACTTAAATAGTCTGGGGGTGGAAAGTTGTGCTAGGCTCAACCCGAGTATCCAACTCTCTCTAATTAGACCTTAAGAAATACAAAGTGAACTGAGTACCACGGTCTGAACTAATAGATACCAGCATCCTATGTACTAAGACCACCTCTATGATGTAAATGTAAGACACCTCTATGAAGTATAGTCAGTTTGACCTAATAAGAAGTGAGCAGACTTAGTCAATCTATCTGTCACGGTCAAACCTTGGGCCTAGTCGTAACACGGCGATCAAGACCTAGAATTTCACCTTCTTTTTAGTCAAAGAAGACAAGGGCAATGCAGTGAAAGAAAAACCTTCCACAAACCATCTATAATAACTGGTTAAGCCCAAGAAACTCTGAATATCATAAGGACTCAAGGTCTAGGCCAATTTTTAACTACCAAAGAAAGCAACCGATCTTATAAAAAATCACATTTTCTAAACGTTGCAGACAACTGCCAGTCTTTGAGAATTTTCAACACAATCCTCAAATAATTGGCATGCTCTTCCTCACTCCATGAGTAAATCAAAATATCATCAATAAAGATAGTCACAAATATATCCAAATATTGCCTAAATACCATGTTCATCAAATCCATAAAAGTTGTTGGGTATTCGTTAGTCCAAAAGATATAACCAAAAATTCAAAATGACCATACCGAGTTCTAAAAGCCGACTTTGGAATGTCAAACTCCCCCACTCAGAGTTAATGATAACCTATCGGAGGTCAATCTTTGAAAAGTAACATACTCCTTAGAGCTGATTGAACAAGTCATAAATCCTTGGGATAGGATACTTATTCTTAATTGTGACCTTGTTCAATTTCTGATAATCTATACATATTCGGAGAGACTCATATTTATTCTTAAAAAAAACAGGGGAGCACCCCAAGGTAAAATGCTTGGTCTTATGAAACCTTTATCCAACAAATCCTCCAATCGCTCTTTCAACTCCTTAAGTTCTGCCGAATCCATACAGTAAGAAGGAATAGAAATAGAATGAGTATGGGGAAAGAGATCTATGCCAAAGTCAATTTCCCTTTCGGGAGGAATGCTTTGGAGGTCTTCAGGAAAAACTTCCAAAAACTCATTAACAACTGAAACTAACTCAAGATTAGGAGTCTCGGAGTTAGTATCTCTAACCCAAACTACATTGTAGATGCAACCCTAGGAAATTATATTCCAAGCCTTATGACATGAAATAAATCGACCCTTAACCACCGAATCATTACCCTTTCATTCAAGAGTAGGATCATTTGGAAACTGAAACTTGACTCTACGGGTTGTACAATCGATGGATGAATAAGAGGCATATAACCAATTCATACAAAGAATAATATCAAAATTTGTCATGCCACATTCAACAAGATTGCAAGGGATAACTTTATTCAAAACTAACACGAAATAATTTCTATAAACTCTTTTGTCCATAACCAACTCACCTACGAGAGTATAAACAAAAATGGATTCGAGAAATACTTCGGGGCACACATCAAATCTCATAGCCACAAAAGGAGTAACAAAAGATAACCTTGCACCAGAATCAAGGAAGGCATAAACATCATAGTGAAAACCCATAGCATACCGGTAACAACAATGGGAGTCTCCTCCACCTCTTGCCTACCATGAAGAGCATAAAACTGATTGTTGCATTGACCACCCTTAGGTTGAGCTTGGGCACCCTGTGGAATTAATGCGTTTGAATCAACGATATTAGAGTAAAGAAAATTATCGATTTTCAATGTCAGTAAATCTTCTATTTGTTTTTAAAACTTTAAAATCATGAAGATATTTGTCTATTAAATCGAGTTGAATATCTAGATGGTCACTTAATTTATAGTAATCGACCATTGGAGTCATCCAACTTTGTTTTGCCTTTCAAAATTTATTTAACTTTGTCTAGTTAGTTTTCATCTTCATTCAACTTTACCTAATTAGCTTTTGTGGTCTTCACAAGTTTTGATTACGTAAATAAATCAATTTTGGTATGAAGGAAATTTTTCCATGCAAAATACTTTTTGAAAAATGTTTTCTTATTTTTTTTGTGTGTTTGATAAATAAAAAGATATATTATCCACAAAATTATTGATGTGTAATCTAAACAAATACGTAGAAGTGGTGAGGCGATGCAAATAGAGACTATGAAGATGGAATAGAGATGAAAAGTGTTGGAAGATGGGAAATAGATTATCAAAAAATATAATACTTTTGAAATTTGTGTTCTCTATTTATCAAAGAACGAATCTAAACCATTCTAACAACGGGGACCGGGGTACATTTATTAAGCCCCATTGGGTGATAATATTTTCATAAACTTGTAGCCCTTTTCATTTGAGTTGTAACATGAAAGGGCATGTAAGCCAACAAGGCTGACATAACATAATAACATATAACATATATCATGTAGACCCAGCTGAATCAAACTGATATACACAACCAACATATACATGTCTGCAGACCTCTAAAAATATTATCGACAACATGGGGCGGGATAGGGCCCCCGTCGTACCCCTAAATAGACAAAACAATTTTATACATCAATGGTCAGTATCAAAAACTAGGCTACGATACAATGGAGCCTCCTCCTGCTGAGCTGAGCAGAATCCTAGGCTGACGGACTCCAAAACATGTATCTATACCTGCGGGCATGAAACGCAGCCCCTCGAGAAAAGGGGTTCAGTACGATATATGTACTGAGTATGTAAAACATAGCATAGCATAACTAGAAACATATTTGAAGCGGAGAAGCAGGGAATCTAGTACATCATAAAAGAAGCCTCTGTACATGTACTCTGTGAATCATAAAAACATGCAAGTTCAAATTATATCATATAGTCATCCCTATTAGGGGTTCGGTGGATACACCTGTAAGATCATCATAACCTAGTGCCATCACTACCTTATTACAATATATCATTATATATATATATATATATATATATATACATACGTATCCCGACCCTCTAGTGAGGGGCTCCGTGGACAATGCAGTGAATTATGCACGATTACTATTCCTGGCTCGGGACTCGGTGAAAAAAGTAATACAGTATACACGAGTAGAGTAGTGAGCAACTATATGCAGTTTAAATAATTATTGGAGACTCAATAGAGTACGAAAGTTAAGCTTTTGTTTGAGGACCTGAATAATGGTGTAGTCATCTCGAGTGTCCTCTAAATGCCATTATGGGCTGCCTTAAAAGTAATCTCGGGGACCCTAGACATGTATTAACATAGGGCCAAATCATTTATGGAATCAAAAACACTTAGTCTCGTATAGTCCTTAAGACTTGGAGCCTGTACATTTGGTACCTTTTTAATATATTAAAGTTTCCAGGGAAATAGTTCAACTGCTATCAGAGTTCGATATTCAAAAGTAAATAGGAGATGTTAAGAATGGAGTTACTCCGGAGCTCACATCATATTTAACTTACAACTAAGACATGCCAGAAAAGAAAGAGAGTAAACTCTATCTAGTCTGTGCTTTCCTTCAGATGGTCATTATATACATATCTCATACCCGACCCATTCTGGGGCTCAGTGAACAACTATGGCATTATAATCTCATTTTCATACAAAGTACATATCAAGAGAAAGGAAAGATAGTTTCCCATACACTACTCTTTAGCACGTAAAAACCTTAACAGGCAATGCTCAATTCTTGTAGGGGTGTCAACACCTAACCGTAGTTAGGGATTATGAGGCATACCTGGAGTTCTGGAAATGAAATTATCCCCACATTCCACATACAATTCACTTAAGGCTACGACTTGCCAAAAGGAAAGAAAGATAGTTGTACGTACTTATACCAAAATATGCCAAGAGAAAGCTTTACATACCTCGTACGAGTTACTCTTTTTCATGTTTGACTTATCGTCCTTTGAACCTATTCAACATGGAAGTAATACGAATATCTACCACTCTGGACTTTCCATCACCTTCAGTTGCACCTTAGTATCCATAGAATCTATTTCATTGTCCGTTTCCTCGACTAGTCCTTTAATTAGTTAAGGCGTTAATGAAAATTGGGCAGCATCTTCCCTATAATGTGCCCTATCAGAATTTCCAATCACACCCCTAATAACTAAAGCCAACCAACAATAACGTGAATTCTGGACAGCTTACTTTCTTGCACTGTCACTTCATTTCGAAGGGGTAATTGAGGGAAAAAGGATTTATATCCTCCATTAAAGTTATATACATGTGTCTTAGGGTCGCATAAAATTTCGAATCACCCCTACATTAATTCTGTGCAAAAAGATATGCCCAAAATACCAACAGCAGTCCGTGTAAGAATTTCAAAACCAAAATATGGCTAGTACCTCCTCTATACTTCATTACCCTTTTTCGATAAGATAAAAGCAAAAATAGATTTTAAAGGCTAAATAAAAGTTATATACCTATGAAATACCTTTCCAAAACATACTTAATAATTCGAAACGAATCTGTACACAAGAAGTTATACCAATATTATTAACAACAGTCCCTTCCAAAAACGGGTTTGTTAACCAGTTCTTAACATTTTCTCCTTCAACTTTCTCTTATTTCTTTCCAAGTGTAAACAGAAACCATGGTTCCATAGGCATCCTAAGACACATGTATACACCCCCACATGGTTGAAAAACATTGTAGATAATTAATTCACGGAGGAAAATTGAAGAACTCACCTTAAATTTGGCCAAAGTCGTAGCTAATCCTTTTCTTGCTTCACGTTTCTTCTGTCTTCTCTTTGGTTTCCTTTTTGCTGAAAATGAATGACTTAAGAGTCATTAACATACTTTTATGTGCTGTTTTGGGAGGTGACATGTGTCATCCCCATAGAGGAGACACGTGTCCACACCTTATTGGGCCAACGTAACCATGCAACTAGTTAGGGGCTGCCACGTGTCCTTGGTGGGGCCCACCCCCAAGAAGGTAGTTCACCTACTTGACCCAAGTAGGTGGATCACCTGCTTGCTTGAGGTTCTGCCACGTGTCACCTTCCTAGGATGCCACATGTTATCTTCCTAGGATGCCACATGTCATCTTCTCCTCTTCTCCGTGGGTTCGTAATCTCGTCTTATTTTAAGAACTCGTGTAATCCTTGCTACGTAAGCTTGGTATGTCTTTAAGTAACTCAAGTGTATAAGACTTCTAAATTAGTAGATTACGTTGGTAAATCGAGTCCTACGACTCATTTCTTAGCCTCCAATTCCTTTTGGATTTCTTATGACTCTATTTCCAACCTTCCCTCTGATGGGGTATCGCACTCTTCTTTCCTTGGAGTCATTTGATGGTGTCGTAGATTATCCGGCTCACATGATCACTTTTAAGAAGCTTAAGAACTATTCCGAGCTCAAGACTGTGGGGTGTAACATCCTTCCCCTCTTTAGAACATTCGTCCCCGAATGTTAAATAAAACTTCCCTCAAGACTTTATACTGATTGTAGGAAGATTGTTTTCTATTGCGATCATATATATTTTCATCCAAATAATTAATATATGAGTTTCATGAGTTGGGGTTACTTGTAGACATCGGGAATAGGTACAAATACTTTTGTTTTATGTCCTCTTCAATTTCTCAGGTCATCCCCTTTTCTAGTTTTGGTTTTGCCACAGTATCTTGATGAGAGGCACGTCTTTAGTCTACAATCTTCTAGTAGACATCGAGAATAGGTACAAATACTTGTATTTTATGTCCTTTTCAATTTCTCAGGTCATCCCCTTTTCTGGTTTTAGTTTTGCCACAGTATCTTGATGGGAGGCACGTCTTTAGTCTATAATCTTCTAGTTTACCGATCTAAGATGGCGATAGGTTATTCCTTGCAGGATTCTATTTCTTGGACATTATCTATGGAACATACCCTAGTGGCTCATCAGTACCCTTGTGAAGCATCCCTTTCTGATGGATTGGATGTATAGTTTCCAAATAAGGTGGTAAGCTCAACTCACCGGCCACTTTACCCACCTTATGAGCAACTTGATACAATCTAATATATTTTGGGTTAAGTTTCCTTTTCTGGGTGACCCTGTTATGAACATCCAATCATCAATTTGAACTCTATATATTGATGTCGATTATCTATATATCATTTCTGCCGACTTTGGGCTTCTAGTCAATAGCTTGCTTAATATTGTCGAGGCCTTTTTAGCTTAGCCTTTCTAACATCGACCCATCCAATAGGAGACTTACACATCTTGCTCTACCAGTCTTGTATGGGGCCATTGGGATATTAGAGTAGTAATTATTATTGTAAGCAACTTGATAAGTGATAGATAATCATCCCAGCTATTTTTGAAGTTAACAACACCAGCTTATGACATATCTTCTAGCATTTAAATGGTATGCTTTAGCTTGGTCATCAGGTTTGAGGGTCAAGTAGTGTACGAAGACTTATTTGTCTTCCTAGTTTCTTCGTGGACTGATCCTCGGTAATTAACTATAATTTGGGCTCCTTTGTCTGGGATAATAGCTATGGGTACTCCGTAAGGTCCTACCACTCTTTTACCCTTTAATTTTACACCTTCTCGGCTGAGTAGGTAGCCTTTGATTGAAGGAGCATGGGGTAATATCTTTAATCCCTAGGTAACATTCCCTCCAAAGTCATCTGTCGACGGAGTGTGAAGTAAGTCTTGTAGCCCTGGTCATATTGTGGAATTTTCAACCTCGGGTATTACTTCCTGGCTTTCGTAAATTACATCAACTGGTACCCTTACCTTTTGGGTTTTGCTTTTCAATCCTTAGAGTTGGTTGCCAAGTGGTGTCGAAATTCCCTCGCCCACTGGCCCATATAGCCATTCGGTTATTTGCCTATCATTAACTAGTACTATGTCGAAGAATTATGGCATTCAAGTGCGCCATCAGTTGGTTATTAATTAATCCTATTGGTTTTCCTTAAGACCTTATTACAATTGCCTTAACGTATCTTATAATACTCTGGGTACATAATCTCATATCATTCGCCCGTCACTAGTTCAGATTCTTCCATCTCGCGTGATCATACCAGCACTAACGCATTAAGTTCCATCAGAATTTCGAAGTTAAGCGTGTTGGGGCGAGAGAAGTACTGGGATGGGTGACCTTTTTGGGAAGTCCTCATGTCGCGTTTCTTGGTAATCCTTGCAATAATGTGCGGGGCACTCAACTTAGCCTAAAATTTATCTTAGCATTGTCTCGCGAGTCTTTATGTTTTGCCTTGTCATTTCCTCTGTTATCTTGCAACCAGCTAGTCTTGTCCATCTTATTTAAACCATTTCAAAATTTTCCTTACCCCTGCTTGTAATCCTCTTGACACATCTTCGTGTCATTCTTTACCTTTACAAGGATATGAGAAGGTTTTCAACTTAACCTAAGAGATATCTTAGCATTGTCCCACTCGTCATCCTTTGTCGTACTTCTTTTTTTCCCCCTATTCACTCTGAGTTCTTCTCATTTTCTACCACAAGAGGCTTTCTATTCCTTTTTCTTTGGTTATTTATCTATCGCAACATCATTTGCGACTAACTCTATAGCCAACATTTTGGCATTTGGTCTAGCATACTGTCATTATCCTTCGTAATGTCTCTTGAGTTATTCGATATATTTTCCTGGTTATACTCTTCTGTTTTATACGCAGCCGCCTTGTAGTGTTATGTTGTTCAAGGTCTCATCACAACCTTCTTAATGCTTCCTTATGTAGCATTCTAGCTTCCATCCAATTATTGGTGGCTTCCGGACCTTTCTAACTTGGTCTGGCAAAATATTTTATTGAAGTTTAGACATCCATCTCAAATATATTGCCACATCAATTTCCTCCTCCTACTTTCGCCATTTTCTCATTAACTTCCCCCATTTAGAGGGTACTTGTACTTTCATCTGCTTGTACCTTGCTTTATGTCTCTATGTCTAGTCTCAATTTTGTCCAATCTCTTTCTCCAATCTACTTGGTACTGCATCAGGTCCCCGTCTTCCTGTATATTTTACAACCTGGTTATCTGTGTACGGAATTTTGGCTAAATTATGAAACGACAAGAACTTCTTCATACATATTATGACACCTCATCTATTACTCTGTACTTAAGTAATGGGACCCATGAGACTACTCGTCCGAGGCCACATTCTACTTGTCTTTATAAAAATTTAATATACACTTGTAGCCGTTCTCAATTTTCTTTTAACTAGACAACATTTATATTCCGGGATTCATTGTCCCATGTTCTCTTGGAGTAGTGGCTTTCCCAACCTATATCCTTTGTTTCCTGAGATGAATGGAAGCTGCACCTTTTATTCCTTGGGGTGAATGTAGGTTACACCAATTATTCCTTAAGTTTGCCATCCTCGTCCCTTAAGGGTTCCACTATTTTCAAGGCGACGTTGTGTACCCGCGTCATTTCTTTATATCTTCAGCTCCATACTCTTGTTGCGTACTCAACGCAGGCTTTTAACTTAGTTAGCCTCTACCAAGTGCGCCTTAGTAGCGGTCTCACTTTGTCCCCGTACTGCTATACCATACCTTTAAATTCATACTCATATTCAGTTCATGACATCTCTTTGGGGCGCTTTTATTATAATTTCTTTCTCCAATTAGTCGGTGGAAAATTAATAAAATGTTATCACAAAACACTTTTCAACCACCGTTAAAAGAAAACTAGAGTCCTTTAAACATCATAATACTTCTTAATGTTTGGCTTCCCTGGTTCCCTTCCAGGTTAATCCTCAAGTTATGAACAACTTATTCAATTTTTAACTATGAGTTGGGGCTTGGTACTTTTCAAGAAAAGTGAACTCAATTGCTGGACATTTTACCCTTTACCAGGAGTTTTTCTTTCCTTTCCTACAACACAAATATGGCTGGAGATACCGTGCTCTGAACTTTCCTGCTCAGATAGGCTTCTGTTACTCTGAAATAAAACTCTCCGAGTAGGAATGGTGCCCCTTGTCGATGACATGAAGAGTACGTCCTACAACTTTAATTAAACACAATAGGGGTACTTGGTATCCACTTCCAGGACATTTTATAAAGCTATGTTCATTCCTTTTTCTTGTCCTGGGAAAATTTTGGTAGAGTTTCCTCTATATTTCTTACTTATCCCAAACCTGCACGCAGAAAATACCAACAATGCCTCATAGGGCCAACACATATATATATTCATATTATATCACAGCCACACAGGGCTTTCAATATCATCTCATATCGTAGCCATACAGGGCTTTCAACGTTAACAATAGTATGAAAGTAATGGACTTGCCTCGTATGTCCAACTTCAAACTGCATCTATTGCACTTTCTGTCTGCTTTTCTTTTAGGTTTCAACTTTACATTTAAATCACATGTCAATACCTTACCCAACAGATATCTTTTGGGCCTTTACTTTACTTACCTACGTGCTTCATAACATCCCATGTCGTCACTTACTTCCTTTTGTTGATGTCGTCCTTCTGTTAAGATCCAAGGTTAGTAGAAGGAATTTTCCAATAACTCGGATCTATAGGACGATCTCAGATGTAAAAGAAAGGCAAAATCCTAAATGTACTGTAGCCTCCTGTTTATAGAGGTGGCACGCAACACATCGATACACAAGATTCTACTAGACACGGTCTGCAGACAATCCAAGGACAAACTGCTCTGATACCATTTTTGTTACAACCCAACACTGTAGGCCGTGGCTGGGGTCCGACCTGGACCCCCCGTATACCTAACTATCAGCTGTGGTCAAATTGGACTGTAAATAAAACAATATCATATAACAGAGCCCCATTGGGCAATAACATTTTCATAAACCTGTAGCCCTTTTCGTTTGTGTCGTAACATGAAAGGGCATGCAAGCTGACAAGGCTGCCATAACATAATAACATATACCATACATCATGTAGACCCAACTGAATCAAACTGATATACTCAACCCACATATACATATCTGCAGACCTCTAAAAATATTAACGACAACATGTGGCGGGACAGGGACCCGCCGTACCCCTAAATAGACAAAACAATTTTATACATTAATGGTCAGTATCAAAACCTAGGCTCCGATACAATGGAGCCTCCTCCCGCTGAGCTGAGCGGAATTCTAGGCTGACGAACTCCAAAACCTGTATCTTTACCTGCGAGCATAAAACGCAGCCCTCCGAGAAAAGAGGGTCAGTACAATATATGTACTGAGTATGTAAAACATAACATAGCATAACTAGAAACATATTTGAAGCGGAGAAGTAGGGAATCCAGTACATCATAAAAGAAGCTTCTGTACCTGTACTCTGTGAATCATAAAAACATGCAAGTTCAAATTATATCATATAGCCAGCACTATTAGGGGTCCGGTGGATACACTTGTAAGATCATCATAACCCAGTGCCATTACCACCTTATTACAATATATCATTATATATATATATATACATACGTATCCCGACCCTCTAGTGAGGGGCTCAGTGGACAATGCAGTGAATTATGCACGATTACTATTCTCGGCTCGGGACACGGTGAAAGAAGTGCTACAATATACACGAGTAGAGTAGTGAGCAACTATATGCAATTTAAATCATTATTGGAGACTCAATAGAATAAGAAAGTTAATCTATTATTTGAGGAACTGAATAACGGTGTAGTCGTCTCGAGTGTCCTCTAAATGCCATTATGGTCTGCCTTAAAAGTAATCTCGGGGACCCTAGACATGTATTAACATAGGGCCAAATCATTTATGGAATCAAAAACACTTAGTCTCGTATAGTCCTTAAGACTTGGAGCATGTACATTTGGTACCTTTTTAACATATAGAAGTTTCCAGGGAAATAGTTCAACTGCTATCAGAGTTCAATATTCAATAGTAAATAGGAGATGTTAAGAATGCAGTTACTCTAGAGCTCACATCATATTTAACTTACAACTAAGACATGCCAAAAAAAATAAACAGAGTAAACTCTATCTAGTCTGTGCTTTCCTTCAGGTGGTTATTATATACATATCTCGTACCCGGCCCATTCTGGGGCTCAGTGAACAACTATGGCATTATAATCTCATTTTCATACCAAGTACATATCAAGAGAAAGGAAAGATAGTTTCCCATACACTACTCTTTAGCACGTAGAAACCTTAACAAGCAATGCTCAATTCTTATAGGGGTGTCAACACCTAACCGTAGTTAGAGATTATGAGGCATACCTGGATTTCTGGAAATGAAATTATCCCCACATTCCACATACAATTCACTTAAGGCTACGACTTGCCAAAAGGAAAGAAAGATAGTTGTACGTACTTATACCAAAACATGCCAAGAGAAAGCTTTACATACCTCGTACGAGTTACTCTTTGTCATGTTCGCCTTATCGTCCTTTGAACCTATTCAACATGGAAGTAATACAAATATCTACCACTCTGGACTTTCCATCACCTTCAGTTGCACCTTAGTATCCATAGAATCTATTCCATTGTCCGTTTCCTCGACTAGTCCTTTAATTAGTTAAGGCGTTAACAAAAATTGGGCAGCACCTTCCCTATAACGTGCCCTATCATAATTTCCAATCACACCCCTAATAACTAAAGCTAACCAACAATAACGTGAATTCTAGACAGCTTACTTTCTTGCACTGTCACTTCATTTCGAAGGGGTAATTGAGGGAAAAAGGATTTATATCCTCCATTAAAGTTATATACATGTGTCTTAGGGTCGCATAAAATTTTGAATCACCCCTACATTAATTCTGTGCAAAAGGATATGCCCAAAATACCAACAGCAGTCCGTGTAAGATTTTCAAAACCAAAATATGGGCATTACCTACTCTATACTTCATCACCCTTTTTTGAGACGATAAAAGCAAAATTGGATTTTAAAGGCAAATGAAAGTTATAGAACTATGAAATACCTTTCCAAAACATATTGAATCATTTGAAACGAAACTGTACACAAGAAGTTATACCAATATTACTAACAACAGTCCCTTCCAAAAACGGGTCTGTTAACCAGTTCTTAACATTTTCTCCTTCAACTTTCTCTTATTTCTTTCCAAGTGTAAACTGAAACCATGGTTTCGTAGGCATCCTAAGACACATGTATACACCCCCACGTGGTTGAAAAATATTGTATATAATTAATTCATGGAGGAAAATTGAAGAACTCACCTTAAATTTGGCCAAAGTCGTTGCTAATCCTTTTATTGCTTCACGTTTCTTCTCTCTTCTCTTTGGTTTCCTTTTTGCTGAAAATGAATGACTTAAGAGTCATTAACATACTTTTATGTGCTGTTTTGGGAGGGGACACGTGTCATCCCCATAGGGGGACACGTGTCTACACCTTATTGGGCCAACGTAACTATGCAACTAGTTAGGGGATGCCATGTGTCCTTAGTGGGGCCCACCCCCAAGTAGGTCACCTACTTGACCCCAAGTAGGTGGGTCATCTGCTTGCTTAAGGTGCTGCCATGTGTCTCCTTCCTAGGATGCCACGTGTCATCTTCTCCTCTTCTCTGTGGGTTCGTAATCTCGTCTTATTTTAAGAACACGTGTAATCCCTGCTACGTAAGCTTGGTATGTCTTTAAGTAACTCAAGTGTATAAGACTTCTAAATTAGTAGCTTACATTGGTAAATCGAGTCCTACGACTCATTTCTTGGCCTCCAATTCCTTTCGAATTTCTTATGACTCTATTTCCAACCTTTCCTCTGACGGGGTATCGCACTCTTCTTTCCTTGGAGTCATTTGATGGTGTCGTAGATTATCCGGCTCACATGATCACTTCTAAGAAGCTTAAGAACTATTCTGAGCTCAAGAGTGTGGGGTGTAACATCGAATTGCCTGTGGACCATTTTTTTACATCCAAAGCAAGCACCCGTCCCCATCTACCATCTCCCTCCATATTTCTTCCTGCATTATTCACACTTGAGAAATGAAGGGCTAGTAGCATTCATACCTCCTCCTTGAGACTTAGGGTATGAAACTATATCATTAACGAACTTCTTTTAATAACCTTAGCCTTGTTGAGAATGACCACTACCACTACTGGACTTAGCATTTGAGAACCCACCTTCATACCAGGCTCTCTTGGAATCTCTCATTCTCATCTCTTTATGTTTCTCTCCCTTAATTTGCTCGGCAAAAGTCATGATCTGAGATAAGTCCTTTTCCTTGATAAACATATCGGTACGGAACTCCTTTACAACTAAGTCAGACAACTCCAATATGAATTGACTCCTTATAGCACGTGGATCGACAACTAATGAAGGATCATACTTAGATAGCTTAGTAAACTTGAGGGTATAGTCCCTCATACCTATATTGCCTTGTCGAAGATTGATGAACTCCAACACCTTTTCCTCTCATAGCTTAAGAGGGAAAGAGTGATCAAGGAAAGCAAGCCTGAAGGCTTCCTATACAATAGGACCTTCATTAACACTCTCCAACTTCCATTGAGTATACCAAACTTGAGAAACACCCTTGAGTTGGTAATCCGCCAACTCTACTTTATCTTTCGACGTCACCCCCATAATGCTCACTATCTTATAGACCTTGTCAATGAACTCTTGAGGATCCTCATCAACTTTTGATAAATAAAATTTTGGAGGGTTCATCCTTTCAAAGTCCCTCACCCTCCAAGCTAGAGTGGGAACATTAGGAGGAGCCACAACCCTTTGGTTGGCCACTACTTGGGCTAGCATAGTGATAGCAGTTCGAAACTCCGCATAGTCATTTGGTTGGGTAGGGTACCATTATCTTAAGGAGATGGAGGAGCTTGGGCTTCATTAGAATTGATCTCCCTGGGCAAAGGTGGTCTTCTTGGAGGCATTTTCTTAAATTGCACAGGACAATTGTTAGGATATAGAAGTATTAGAGGGTACTCTATAGCACAACACAGGTAATGAAAGAAGTGAGAATTTCCTAAATGCCTCATAGCCTCCTATTTATAGATGTGTCACGCTTCACAACCATAAATAATACTCTACTTGACGCGGCATGTTGAACACCCTAGGACATCTTAAACCTTGTACTCTGATACCAAGTTTGTTACGACCCAACCTAAGGCATAGTCATAACATGGCGATCAAAAACCCTAAGGGCTTGAACCAAGCCTCTTGATATATCATAAGCATGCATAAGGTAAAGTAAATGCAGAAATAACATAAGAAGAGTCTAAACATGATCATAGAAAGAAGAAACTTGACTACATACACTCCATGACATATGTCCAACAATTTCCTCTACTACATAAGAAGGGCGGCGGCTAAAACATGTCCCTAGCTCACCCTCAAATGAAATATAACAAAGTTTTTGAAATAAAACAAACAACTCATAACAAATCCCCGGTAGATGAGGAATCACCAAAACTTTACCGAGTAAAAACTCTACTAGCCACGTGTGGGAATTTGATCCTCAACCTCTACATCTAGGTAACAAATATGCGTTAGTACTTTTGAATTTATTAAGTTTGAGGGCATGACATGCAATATAAATCATAAGATGCAATGATCAATTTAACGAATAATAAAGAGGATAAGTAAAGTCATAAGAAAATCCTAATAATCAAAGCATTTGAAAGACATAATTAAAATCATGAAAGTACATAAGAGGTCATACATATGTGGGATAGAACCATAACCGACAATAAGACCATGTGAGCTATAACATGAAATCCCAAGCTATATAACAGAACAAAGGAGAATCTACTTGCTAAGGTAGACTCTACCCTGCTAAGCGAGTCATGTACATACACAATATGTGGATCCACTAGCTAAGCCATGAAGGAAACCTACAGTGGTACGTAGTTTAAGAGATTTGAGGCTGCTACTAAGGCCTTTGGTAGGGCCGTCACCTCAAGTCAACACGGTTCTAAGTCAAATTTCATGGAATACATAATATACTAAACGTACTTAACATATATCATAGCTTGTTCATAAACTTCATACCTTATAGAATAGCTCATTTCATAACATAATTGCAATGTGAGAATTTGACTTTCATCATTACAAATCATACTTGCATAATTTATATAATTAGGTCTGAGGTCACCACATAGGGTGCCCTAAGTCACTCATCTTTATAAATTGCATGAAATTCATATCTTGAACATACTTGTAATTTATGATCATAATTCATACTTGAATTTAGAGTAATAATCATATATATAGTCAATTTGAATCAAAATCATGATAATACCTTGAAATAATTGGATTCATAATCATACTTCATAATATCATCATTGAAAATAGCCTTCATGCATGGGCAATCAAAATTCGACTTAAAATTATGTAATTCATGTAGGAACATACTTGTAATGATCATCTATAATGATTTAAAACATAGTTTAAATAGCCCAATGCAATTTATCAAATTAGGGTTACAAATTCAATTGAAATTCATGATATTTTGAATAGAAACCTTGGGACTCCATGGAAGAAAGGAACCTATAGATCAATTCCTACACACCTTGAAAAATTTGACCTTAGAATTGAAAAAGGAGACTTGTTCTTGAAGAAACCCTAGCCAAACTTGATGAAGAAGATGAACCCTTGAATGATCCTTGAGAGAGAAGTCTTAAAGTTGATAAGTAATTAATGAGGGAAGAGAATAGGTTTAGGACTATTTAGGATATTTTTTGTAATGAATCAAGTCTCAAATACATCAAAATACATTAATAAGAGAATAGGGAAAAGACCAGATTAACCCTCATTTAACTAGAAATGGGACTCACCATAGAGGACCCATCACGGTCTGTGATGCTCTCACGGCTCATGGTGGTGTCCGTGATGTTAGCCTTAGAATTGAAATTTTGAAAGTCGTAGAGAAAGTTTCTGAACTTCCTCCATAGAACCCTTCACGGTCCATAAATTGCATTACGATCCGTGAAGAGTGGGCTTGGTACAGGCCCTGTAGGTGGGTCTGTAGGAGTGACCACCATAGAACCCACCATGGTTCGTGTAGAGATACAAGGCCCGTGGTGGACCATCGTGGTCCAAGCCTTAGAGTTATGTTATGAGGTCTCAGAGGAGGGGTCACCATGGAGGGCTTGATGACCCGTGGTGCTCACCATGGTCCATGGTGCCTTGTCATGGACTTAGCCTCAGGGTTACCACTACGGTGGCTCACTATGAGGTGTGGTGCTCATCATGACCTGTGATGGCCTTCTATGGTCATCAACTGGTGCCAAAATTGTAGTTTCTCAAAAATTTCATATTTTGATCCTCATTTTTCAACTTTCCAAATTTTAGGGTCTTACAATCTACGATGACCCAAATAGAATCAAAGACCCAGGAGGTATATGGTAAACCCACTACAAAGTCCATAGCTATCCGCTCCCACTTTCATTTAGAAATGGGTAACCACTGGGTCAAACCACCTAGCCTATGATGCTCAAACTTAACCTGCTGATAGTTTAAGCACCTAGCTACAAAAGCTAAAATGTCCTGATTCATCCCACACCACTAGTAATGCTGCCGTAGGTCACGATACATCTTTGCTGCATGGGATAAATGGAATATCTGGAATAATGGGACCCCTAAAGAATTAGCCTAACCAAATCTCCAACTTTAGGAACATAAATATGACCCTCAATCCTCAAATTCCCTCCGTATCTAAGGTCACCTTCCTAGCCTCCCTATTGAGAACCCTATCACAAATCTCTCTTAGTTGTGGGTCATCAAACTTTTGTGCCTGAATCTACTCCATCAAGGAAGACCTAGCCTCTACACAAGCAGTACCCTGACCAGCTCAAAAATATAAATACGAACTATTTGGTTAGCTAAGGACTGAATATCTAAAGCTAAAGGTCGCTCCTCAACTAATAAGAATGCCAAAATCCCCATACTCACCGCCTTCCGGCTCAAAGCATCTGCTACTACATTTACTTTGCTTGGGTGATAGAGAATAGTAACATCATAGTCCTTTATTAACTCCAACCACCTGCGCTATCTCAAATTAAGGTCTTTTTGGCTGAAGATATACTGAAGACTACGATGGTTATTGTAGATCTCACAATGGGTGCCATACAAGTGATGCCTCCAAATCTTCAATGCGAAGACTACCTCCACCAACTCTAAATCATGTGTAGGGTAGTTCCGCTCATACACCTTCAGTTGCCTGGAAGGATATGAATAACTCTACCCTGCTACATCAGAATGCAACCCAAGTCAATACTTGAAGTATCACAATAAACTGTAAATCCCTAGCCCTTAACAAGAAGAGTAAGAATAGAAAGTAAAGTTAACAATGCCTTGAGATTTAGAAAGCTCGCCTCACACTTGTCAAACCAAAGGAAAGAAATATTCTTCTGAGTCAATTTGGTCAAAGGTTCTGCAATAGAAGAGAACCTTTCCAAAAACCATCTATAATAACCTACCAACCCGATGAAACTGCGAACCTTAGTAGGAGAAGTGGGATAGCCCAATCACGAACTGTTTCTATCTTCATTGGATCTATCATAATCCTATCCTTGGAAACCATGTGCCCTAAGAAAGTCATTGAATCAAGCCAAAATTCACACTTAGTGAATTTGGCATACAACTGCTGATCTCACAAGGTCTAAAGTACTATCATCAAGTGCTGCTCATGCTACTCTTTGCTTCCAGAGTAGACTAGGATGTCATCAATGAATACAATGAGGAAGGAGTCCAAGAAGGGTCTGAACACACGGTTCATCGAATCTATGAATGCTATTGGGGCATTAGTCAACCCAAAAGACCTAAATAGGAACTTATAGTAGTTATATCGAGTCCTAAAAGCATTCTTAGGGATATCTACCTCTTTAATCTTTAACTGATAATACCCTGATCTAAAGTCTATGTTAGACAACATTGCTACACCCTGAAGTTGATCAAATAAGTCATCAATACGTGATAATGGGTACCTGTTCCTGATAGTAACCTTATATATCTTCTTTGTAACCAATACACATACGCAAGGTTCCATCCTTCTTCTTTACCAATAGAATAAGAGCACCCCATAGAGGTACACTAATCCTGATAAACCCCTTACTCAAGAGGTTCGAAGTTGTACCTTAAGCTCCCTCAATTCAACTAAAGTCATCCGGTACGGTAGAATAGAGACTAGTTGTGTAATCAGCTCAATATCAATGCCAAAATCACACCACACTTAGGAGGAAGACTAGGTAGATTAGTGGGAAAGACATCAGAGAACTCTCAGACCACCGGAGCAGAATCAATATAAGAAGTGTCAGCACTAGTGTCATCAAGATAAGCAAGATAGGCTCGACACTCCATTCTTACTAACCACTGAGCCTTGAGGAAAGAGATCACACCATACATTACATGACTAGTTGCACTTATCCACATGATTGGAGGAATATAAGGCATACACAAGGTAATGGTCTTGGAGAAAAAATCTAAAATCGGATGAGTAAAAAATAAATTCATGACTAGAATCAAGTTGAAGTCCACCATATCTAGCACCACCAAGTCCTCTCTAGTCCACCATATATATATAGTATAAAAGAAGCACGATGTTACTAATGATAACATAACTAAGCCATAAAATATATCTATGGGTATATCGGTGTATGGCGAGAATATACAAAGGCTAAATAACCCAACAACAATAGTTAATCACCATAATTACCTCAACTCATAAAATACTTGGAGAGCAAATATATATATATAACAAAGCAAAGATGTAACAATAATTCCCAAAATACTATGGAGCGCCCGGAATAACCCTCGAGCTCATTAATATCAAGGTAGTAACTCAAAATATGTATCGATAGGCCGCTATAAATTCACACCTCGAGCTTATCTATAGTGAATATAGTAGTCTAGACAAATTCAACAAAAGGGTCTCCAAGAATTATACATCTAGCTCATCAGAAGCATGAACTGCCATGACAATGGGATTACCAGTATTTTCCAGATCCTTATATTTATTCATTCCCCAAAACCCCAATCTTTTCATTTATTCATCCATTTAAATAGTTTTAAAATCATCAGTGAAGTAACCAAGGCAAGTAGCATATAAAAATTCATGTATTACTCAAAGCCGGGGCAAAACCCTGTTAAGGGCATCAATTCACTAATCTGGAACTCCGATGTACCAAAAGCATGGCCTCGGGCATAATATTTCAATGTCACAAGTAAGTAAACACAAGCACAAGTCGAAAACACATCAAAAAAGGAAAATGTAATCAACCAAGTCAAACGAGCGGCAGCGTAAGTTTTAAATCACCTAAAATAAAATTCTAAGGACACTAAGTGGGAAAAACAAGACAAGAAGGTGCCTAAACTAAGGTTTCAACGACTAATAACCCAAACTAACATCAACGATGTCCATAGACTCTTAATTTTCTCAAAATACTATCAATACCTAGAGATCAACCTAATCATATGATTCTAATCATAATATATTAATTCTAATCGAGCCAAGTCTATAGGAAAGAATCCATAGCCTACCTCAAGGCTGAAACCGCACATGAACCACTAAACTGAAGTTTTTCCTTTTCAGGATACCTCCGAATGATGACATTCTATCTAATTATTATACAATACATCAAAATAAATCCAACGATATCTATTTTACCATAATTAAAATTGGAACCACCATAGGATCGGAGGTAAGGTTTATGTCCCCCTCCTTGTATTTTTATTTTTGATTATTTATGTTAAGGCTTGGGGGTGTTGCTTAACCCCTGACTGTGCACGAGAGGTGGGAGCCTCGTGTAGGGTCTCTTCCCCGAAAAAAAAAAAAAAAAAAAAAAAAAAAAAAAAATTAAAATTGGAACCAAAAACGAGTCAAAATTTGACATTGAAACCCATGTACGAAATCGAAAAACCAACTCCATCACAAGGTGTCAAATAACTCAAGGAACTTGTACCCCAAAAATGGGTACATTATCATAGACATATCCATTATATTTTCCACCGAGCACCAAAAGGGCTCAAATTATACCTACCAAAATCAAGTCCTAAGATGGTCAAAAATGGAAGTTTTCAACAAAAATTATGCATGACTTACAAGATTTTTGGGATGAGAAAGAGTTCTGGGATGTCCTTGCAAGAGTTCATTGAGAATTATTAAAAATGATCAAGAGGATCTCTCAAAATTAATGTGCTTTTATTATGAGGGAAATGAAAAGGAAATAGCCAAAAATAGGTCTTAAGACTTCACTATCAGGCCCTTATTGGCCTTCGCAAAGTGAAAATTAGCTTCGCGAATACAGAGGCTAGTCTTCAAATGCAGAGAAGGGGTAGCTAACCATCTGTGAACGCGGCCAAAGGCCCATAAACATTGAGAATTAGCAGCCACACCTCCGCAAATATCAAAAGGCCCCCGATGATAAAGAACAACATAGAGTTGCACCAACAACTATGCATCAGCTTTACACCAAGGGCGAAAAACTCCTTAACGGGAGCTTGAAACTCATTCGGAACCTCACAAAAGCAAATGATTTATGCTACCTCTAAGGGGATCAACTCACAATGATCTAACCCGCTTCGGCAGTCTAACACTTAGACTCAACTTTTCTTTCTTTTCTCTCAATTTTGTTTCACACTAAGACAATGCCTATGAAATTAGAAACAACAAGCATGTACAGGAACAATTCCTAACTTTGTATTAAACTCATGCCATAAAAAAGCACACAAAAATCAGCCTTACAAAATTTGACCCAATAATTCTCTACCTGTGACTAGTCTGCATGTGCCAATAAATAAGCCATAACACCCAGTCACATGCCATTCATGTGCCTGCAAAATCATTTGACATACCTAACTAATAGGCAAATTTGAATTTCAAATACATAAGATTATCTAAAAATGTTGCCAAAGGCCAAACGGCTAGAAACTGCCCAACCACCCAACTTCCCACGTATATGCGAGGCACATGCGGGCAGTCTTCAATTATGGCACCAAAATCTGCCTTTGGCCACCTAAATTCGTGCCTGCCCATGTGCCTACACTGTGTTAGGTCCTCTCTTGCACAACATGCCATTGTAGTCTAGTCTCCTCAGCCTTTTCCCCTTCGTCCAGCACTTAGACCATAAACTTGTTTAGTTACAACCTTTCCACGATCATAGACTTGTCTTGACTTAGCATTTCCCAACCCTTATCATGCCTTAGCCACATTATTCCTTGCATGACTTAGCCACGGTATTGCCAAGATCTTGTCAATTGAACTTAATCTTGAATGATTGTATTAGGCCTTGACTAGGTTCATTATGTAAATCCCTAATCATGTCCGAGCCACTCGAACCATCAAGATAAGGGTCTGACAAACTTCCCCCACTAGATGATCTCATCATCCTCGATGAGGCAAAATCCAAGTACGTCTTGATCTCGTCCTCAAACTGCCACAATGATGAACCTTTCTCACATATAGTATCACACACTGGCTTCCATTTTCATTGAATCAGGAATTATGTTTGTCGATTCTTCTTTCTTTGACCCAAAGTCCTATGATCCAGAATACTCTCAAGTTGTTCTTCAAAGCACGCCGATGTTTGTAAGAATACTTCTTCATCCATTTTGTTGGATTCCTCAAGTTGTCTTATTCCCCATCTAGTAAATCTTGCTTGCCTCGTGCATACCTATAAGCAGCAGGGCAACAACCTTGTGATTTAGACTTAGCGGCTTCTAGTGGTATGTTAGGCTGAATTCCTAACACCAACTCAAATGGGTTCTTCCTTGTTGTTGATGACCTATGCAAATTATAGAAGAATTGTGTAATTTTCAGCAACTCAACCCAATTCCTCTAACTTGCAGTCACGTAGTGTCTGAGATATTCTTCAAGAAAATGATTAATCTTTTCATTTTGTCCATCATTTTGTATGTGGTTTATCATTGAGAACTTCAAATTAGTACCCATCATTTTGAACAAAGCAGTCCAAAACCGACCAATAAAGCTTCACGATCACTCACAATATCCAATGGAATAACCAAATTCTTCACAACATTCTTATAGAATAACTCAGCTACTATTTAAGAAGAACACAAAGTCGGGGCAGCAATAAAGATACTATATTTTGAGAACCTGCCAACCACAACCATGATTGATGCTTTGTCATTCACTCTTGGAAATCCTCTAATGATATTCATTGAAACAGAAGCCCACGAACGCTCTATAGTAGGTAGAGGATGAAGTAACCAGCCTCCTTCCTTCTTTCTATCTTATCTAGTTGACACACTAAACATGATTTCACATAGGCCTCAATGTCATCTTCCATCTTTGGCCAAAAATAATTTTGAGACAGCAATGCCATCATCCTTTCAACACATGGATGCCCGGCATAAATATTATCATGTGTCTCTTTTAGGAGTTTTCTTCACATCCCATCACCTTGAGGAATATTGATTCTCCCTTCTTTGAAATAAAGTAGATCGTCCTCGATCCAATACCATCTAACTATACCCTCCTTCACTTAATCTATTAACTTAACATATAATGAATTATATGTAGCACTAACTTTGATTTTATCAAGAAAATCATATTCAAATCTAGTAATTGCATAAACAGTAGCAAATACCTATTTACCACTGAGTGTATCATCCACTTGGTTTTATTTGCCTCATTTATGAACCCATATGAAGTCGTGTTCAGCTAATATCACTTTCCATCTAGCCTGCTTCAAACTCAGTTTCTATTGATATTTGAAGTATGTATTAGCCACATTGTCCATCTTGACAACAAACTTTATCCCAAGTAGATACACCCTCAAAATTTCAAGACAATAGAGTATGCCACCATTTCCTTTTCATGAGCAGAATAGCTTTGCTCCACAGGATTTATTTTTCTGGTTTCAAATGCAACAAAAGGATCACCCTGCACCAGCACACCGCCAATAGCATAATTAGAGGTATCAATGTGTACCTCAAATAGAAGATCAAAGTTAGGCAGTCACAATATTGGTTAAGATGCAATGGTCTTCTTTAACAAATTAAAAGTCTTTTCCCTTGATTCTAACCAAGCCCATTTCACGTTCTTCTTTAGCAAATCTGTTAATGGGGCAGCCTTCTTTGAATAGCCTACTATCAACTTCCTATAGTAGTTTGCAAGTTGTAAAAACGATCTCAATTCTTTAACCCCACTAGGTGCTTCCCATTCTACAATTGCTTGCACTTTCTTAGGGTCCATAGGCACTTGGTTTTTGCTTACCAAATGGCCTAGAAACTTTATTTCATGACTAGAAATCTCACATTTTCCATCTTGACATAGAGTTGGTATTCTCTAAGTCGTTACAGCATATTTCTCAAATGCAACAAATGATCTTCTAAAGTCCTACTATATATAACTATATGATCTAAGTAGAATACTACAAAGTCATCAAGATACTCATAAAGTACACTGTTCATTAAGTTGCAGAAAGTAGCCGGGGCATTAGTTAGCCCAAACGGCATTACAATGAATTCAAAGCTACCATATCTAGTAACACAAGTGGTCTTTGGGGCATCCCCTCAACTATGCATACTTGACAATAGCCAGACCTCAAATCTAACTTAGAAAATAAACTAGTTTTACACAACCTATCCAGCAAGTCTTGAATCACCGGTACCAGATACTTGTTCTTCACAATCACTTTGTTCAATGCCCTGTAATCAACACACATCCTAAGACTATCATTTTGCTTCTTTTGGAACAAGACAAGCTCACCAAATGGAGCCTTTGAAGGCTAAATTATTCCAGCATCAATCAACTTAGATAATTGCTTGCAAAGTTTAGTCGACTTTAATGAGGACATGTGGTAAGTAGGTCATGCCGATGGAACTGATCTAGGAATCAGTTTAATCCTGTGATTAACTTCCCTCTTTGGAGGCAACTCTTTAGGCAGTTTTGGAGGTATCACATCCTTGTACTTGGTTAGCAACTAAGTAACAACATCTGGAACTTCAATCTCCATATTCGGCTTCACTTCAACCAAGGTGGAAAGATAAGCCAGTTCACCCTTCTTCAAGCCTTTATCAAAAGCCAAAGCAGAAAATAGTTAGCAATTCTAGTATTCTTCTTACTTCCCTTGTCAAAAGGGTGGATTCCTTTCATGAATCCAGGGTCTTTCTCACCCATAAACATCAAATCATCTAAATGAGCAATAGGAGAAACTTTAAATTTCCTCATAAAGTCGATTCCCAACAACAGGTTAAAATTATCAAGTGGTACAATAGTCAGATTATGCACACCAAACCAGTGCCCTATTGTCAAAGGTACGTCAGAGCCATTTTATATCCTGGTTGTGCGGCAGAATTGGATGCCTTCATCTTTGTTGCACAATTAGTCACCTTTAAACCAAATCTTTGACAATTTTTGATGCAACAAAAGTATGAGTTGGACTAGTATCCACCATCATAATCACGCTCTTTATAACACCCCCTAAAATTTTTCTCTAAGATTCGGACCTTTCTTGTATTCGAGTAGGGTTGAACTCTATTATTATGAAGTATATACATGAGTTAAGATGAGTCTCTGAGTAATTGAAGAGTGTTGGAGTTGATGTGGGGTCACAAAGGACCCCTAGGACCAAGCTAAGTCCAAAAGGTTCATCGTGGCTAAGTTTTAGGATGAGTTCGTTTAAGGGGTCGACTGCTAATGACCCTATCTTTTAAAAGATGACAATCTGGGTGGACCACGACCTACCAGATTAAACTTCGTCGAGTCTTCTTTCCAACACCACCAAGAATGTAATTTTTGGAGTTTTGAGTCAAAAGATATGATGATCCTAAGATGAACTAGCACGGCAGGAATTTCAGGCCTGGGGTGCAACTACTGGAAATCTGGGCTTGGCGCCATAGTGGCGCGATGCACCACTATCGCACCAAGAACATGCCTCAGTAGTTTGGTCTCTGGCGCGGCGCGCCACTATGAGGTGTTTAGGGTTTTCAAGCCTATTTTCCCAAACCCAGAAAATATGGCCTTGGTGCTGTAAGGGCGCGATGCGCCACTATCACGCCAAGAACATGCCTCAGTAGTTTAGTCCTTGGCGCGGTGCGCCACTAATAAATGTGAAGGTTTTTAGGCCTAATCGACCTGGCGCTGCAATGGCGCGACACGCCACTATCGCGCCAGGAGCGTTTTAGCCTATTTTTTAGAATTTTTGGAGAAAGGGCAATTTGGGAATTGTCCCAAATTATATATGTATCATCCTTAAACAAATTTAGACCATATTTTTTTCCTCTCCCTCTCTCTAAAAAAGCCCTAGAAATCTCTCTCTCTTCTTTTTCTTCTTCTTCTCCATTTCCAACAAGGAACTGTTACAAGAGCTTCAAGACTCCAAGTTTCCATTGAAGACCCAACAACAAGATTTCTTTAAGAATCTATTCTAAGGTATGTAAGGCTACTCAAAACATGGGTTGAGTCCACCCATGTGCTCTACACTTTCTTTGAGGATTAAATGTTCATAAGAATGGAGTTTCTTGATAGGCTTATGTCCAAATGAGTCTTGTCATCTATTAATTTAATTCTTGTTGTGTTGATATTGTTGAGCTAAGAAATTCCTAAAATCTTCTTGTTAGCATGAGTCGATGGAGGTGGGTTATTAAATATGCTTTATTGATTTTCTTGATTATGTGGATTATGACAAAAATGCTAATTTCCTTAAATGTGTTATTTATTTTGAATTGGTTGAATTAAAACCTTGGAGTTGTGGTGAGTCCTAAAAGATTTATTAAATGAATGGAGGAACGATTGGATAGATTTGTATGTTGTTATAAATGCATATTTAATCTACTCTTGAAAAATATGATTGAGATTGATTGGATTGTATGATTGGGAGAGGTTTGATTGTGATTGAGTTGATTGGATGTAGTTTTATGAGCATTGAGTCTTGGGAGGAGTATCAAGCACCGAATTGGGCAAGAGTATAGTCCATACTCGAACCCAATAACTGTGTCGCCAAATATAGGAGGGGATTAAACTGTTAAAGTCGGATGCTTCCCCAAAATTATTGTCTTGACATTATAGGACTTGGTTGGATTGGATCCATGATTGGTTGATTTTTTCATACCCTGGCAAAGTATGAACGGACGCGGCAACAACGTCGGTTTGTTGTACTTTCACTGGCTCATAAATGATGGTTGTCGGATAAGAGAAACTCCCACATAGGTCTCGATAGTACTCTGAGTCAATTGAGTTGAATTGTATGTGATTTGGTCCCGTCTAAACTATATTCTTGCTTAGACTTAGGACGTTTGTTGAGTTGTACTTCTTTCTAAGTTGAGATTCCCGAGTTGATTTGGTTCTTTCTGATGTTGTTTTATTCGACCATTTTACATACTCATACATTTCATGTACTGACGCTATTTGGCCTGCATCGTTTCATGATACAGAGACAGTTACTAGAGATCATCAACCGGCGCACCGTTGAAGATCCACACACTCCCAGTTAGTTGGTGAGTCCTCCTAGTTTCTGGAGGATGTTGAGTTTCTTGTATAGTTTTGTGTTGTTTTCTTTATTTTGATTGTTGGTAGCCATGGTCTTGTCATTGGCACCTCCCAGATTATTGATAGAGGCTTCATAGACCGGAGTGTAGAAATGTTGGGTTGTTCTTTTGAGTAGTTCTTCTATAACTGTTCGTTGATTTGATAGTTATTTGTCCTTTGGCCCTAAATTATGAATAGTACTTCATGAAATGAGTCTTCCGCTGAGAGAATGTGTTTGAATGAATATATGATTAGAATAGGTGGTTTGCTTAAAATCCAGAAATGGCTTTCGAGTGCCGCCCACGCCTAGGGTACCCTTCCGAGGCGTGACACTCTTGTCCCCCATCTTTATGACGATGTACATTAGAGTTCCATAGGCATCTGATAAATCATCCACTATTTTAGAAGCCTTTATGTAGGCAACATTAATAACAACATCTTTATTTGTGTCCATTTCACTAACACTAGACAAAGTGTTTGACAAGCGCAAAGGATTAACATAAGTAGTAATTTCTTGTCCCTTACCCTATACTTGTTTCTCCTCTTCGGCCAATAGAGAATTTATTTTGCCCTGCTTAGGACAATTCCTTGCCTAAAGTCCTAGTATTTGACAAGTGAAGCAAATCTTTTCACCAGTGGGCTTGCTTTTACTTCACGTTATAGCATCCATATATCCCTTTCCTTTGTTATTTCCATCCTATCTTCGATTGTCTTTCTTCTTGTCTTTACCCATTCTCCTTCCTCTTGGCCTTAGACGAAGGATTTGGTTTAGTAGTTATACTGGTAGATCGAAAATCAATCAAGGCATTTGCTGCAGCAATTGCACTGGCAGATCTTAGACTTTCTGCCTATGCAATTTATTCTTTTTCCACCCTTGCATGCTAGAAATAAAATTGTGCAACTTATCTTCTTCGGATATGTTTTGAATATCCAACAAAAATGATGTGAATTCCTTCACATACTCACAAATGGATCCTACTTGTTTCAAACGTTTCAACCTGTCCCTAAGAACCCATGATGAATTACTTGGCAGGAATTTTTCATGAAGTGCATCCCTAAGTTTTTCCCACGTATCAACCTTGGATCTGTTTGCACTCTCATCATCATCATTCTTTGTCGCCACCACAAAATAGCATCACCACGAAAGTAATGAACTGCAATACTCAACTTGTCGATTATAGGGACATGATCACTAGCAAAGTAATGCTCCAGATCCCACAAAACAATTTTACTTCTTTGGCACCACGAACACCATCAAATGACTTTGGTTTAGGAACTTTGATCTTGGCATGTTCTTCGCCTCCTCTAGGCAGATTTATAATATCCATACGAAGGACTGTCACCTCCATCTTCAGATCTTCATTTTCTTTTTTAAGGCCCTCAACTTGTATATCCCATAGACTCATGAAAAGCCTACAACTCGGTCAACTGGCCATCAACACTCTCGTGATAAGTCTGCATCACTGATATTATGCCCTGAATTTCCATTTCCTCATCGCTGGTTGTCCTACCCAAGATGGCTTCCAATCGTGCAACTTTTTCCTATAAGTCATTATAACTATTTTCGATGGTCATTATTAGTGTCAAAACCCTTTTCTCTGATACCATGTGTAAGGGGGTCAACTCACAATGATCTAACCTACTTCGGCAGCCTAACACTTAAAATCAACCTTTCTTTCTTTTCTCTCTATATCATTTCACACTTAGACAATGCCTACAAAATTAGAAACACACAAACACGCACATGAACAAGTCTCAAATTTGTATTAAACTCGAGCAACAAAAATTAGCCTTATAAAAATTTGACCCAATGACTCTTTACTTGTGCCAATAAATAGGCCACAAGACCCAGTCACATGCTAGTCTTGTGCCTGCAAAGTCAGTTGACATCCCCAACAAATATGCCAAATTAAAATTTCAAATAAATAAGCTTATCTAAAAATACTAACAAAGGCCAAATGGTAAAAAACTGCCCAATCACCCAACTGCCCACTCATGTGCGAGACACATGCGGGCATCCTTCAATTCTGGCACCAAAATCTTCCTCTGGCCACCCAAACTCGCACCTTCCCATGTGGCTGCACTGTGCCCAGGTCCTGCCTAGCACAACTTGCCATTGTAGTCCAGTCTCCTCATCCTGTTCCTCTTCGTCCAGCACTTAGACCACTAACTTTTTTAGCCAAGACCTTGCAACGATCATAGCCTTGCCTTGCCTCAGTGTAACACCTCAAAAATTTCTATGCTAAGACCCGAAGTATTTTTCAAAGGCATATAGGCTTGAACTCATTGAATTCTAATTTTAAATATGAGTTAGGATCAATTCCTAAGTATTTGAAGTGTATTAGATGTGTTTTAGGGTCATAAGGGATCTCTAACACCAAGCCAAGTCCAAAATATTTCCATCAGCTAAGTTTTTGTATGAGTCCATAATAGAGACAACTTCAAATGCCCATATCTCCTATTTTATATGTAATTAGGTATTCCATGACCTATCAAATTAAATTTCTTTGAATCTTTTTTCCAACGCCACCAAGTTTTCCTCATTTTGAGTTTGGAGTCAAAACTTATGATCATTTTACCAATGACTACAACTGCATAAATTTAGGGTCTTGGCGCGGCGTGCCAACAGAGCGCCCGTAACTAGCTGCAATAGTTTGGCCTTTGGCGCGGTGTGCCACTATAGCGCCAGCTGGGTTTTGGTCCATTTTTCAGATTTTATTTGATGAGGGGCACTTTAGACTTTTTCCTAATTGATAGTTAATAAACCTATACATTTTTAGGACCTAATTCAACTCTATAAATTGATCTAAACCTCTAACTCTATTCATTCTTCTACAATTCACCTACTCAAAAATTTCTCTCTCTACAAAAGACTCTCAAGGGATCCATTAAAGGCTTTAAGTAAATCTCAAGCTCTCCATCAAAACTCTCAAGTTCTTTCAAATTATTTGGTGTTCTCACTTAAGGTATGTGGGTATTGATTCATGGATTCTTTCATCCATGAAGCCCAATCAATTTCTCAAGATTTTCTATTAAATTAAAGTATGGTATTTTATGGGTTTTATGATCTCTATTCCTATTGCATGAATTATGATTCAAAGTATGATCATTAATTTATTTTGATATAAATTGATGGTTATTGCATTGAATTGAAGAGTTTTCCCATGAATTCTCCTATTTTGATCTCTAGGGTTCATGATGTAAATTATGAGTATTATGTATTATACTTCCAAGGGATATTATCTATATAAATTATGTATGGGATGATATAAATTTTATGATCATGCATGTTTTCAAGTCAATTACATGATTTTCAAAGTCAATTGATTATGCAATTGAGTTCTACTTTAAGTTCAAGATATTAATTTCATGCAAGTTATGAAGTAAGGTGACTTAGGGCCCTATGTGGTGACCTAAGGCCTAAAAGGTGAGTTAGGGCCCATATGGTGTCCTAAGGCCTAACGATATGAATTATGCAAATTTGATTGTAATGATGAAAGGACAATTCTCACATTACAAGTATGTTATGAAAATGAGTTACTCTATGATTTCAAACCTATGATCATGACTATGATATATGTAATTATAATTTCTATGCTATGCATGTATTTCATGGGATTTGACTTAGTACCGAGTGGACTTGAGGTGGGGGCCCTACCAAAAGCCTTAGTAGCAGTCTCATGTCCCATAAACTACGTGCCACTGTAGGTTACCTTCATAGCATACCTATTGGATCCACATATAGCAAATGTATGACCCGCCTAGCGGGGTAGAGTCTACCTTGGCAAGTATATTCCCCTTTTTCTTCATTGTATGGAGAGACAACGGAATTCCATGTTGTAGCTCGCATGGTCTTATTGTCGGTTATGGTTCCTATCCCACTTATGTATGATCTCTTATGTATGCTATGATCTTAAATTATGTTTTTTAAATGCTTTGGTCAAAATGATTTTCTCATGACTTTACTTACCTCATCTTTTCATGTGTTTTACTTGACCATTGTATTTCATGATTTACGTGGCATGTCACGCCCTCATACTTAGTACATTCCAACGTATTAATGCATACTTTTGCCTACATTGTCTCATAATATAGGGGTTGAGGTTGAAGATCATACTCATCTACATGGCTAGTTAAGCTTTCCTATCCAGCGGTGTTTGTGGTGAGTCCTTATTTATTGGGGACTAGTTATCGAGTTAGTTATTGTTTTCAAAGACTTTTGCTATGTTTTATATTGAGGGTGAGCTAGGGACATGTCTTATATCCCGCTCATATTCATTAGTAGAGGCATCTAGTTGGACAAATATTTCGAGTTTATGTTGTCATGTGACGTTCTTGAATTTTTATTCATAGTTTAGACTCTCTTATGATATTTTCGCTTTTGCTTTACCTTGTATATGCTTACGATATGCACAAGAGGCTTAGTTGGAGCCCTTCAAAGTTTCAATCGCCGTGTTATGATTAGGCCCTAGGTCAAGTCGTGAAAATCAGCTTTGCCTAGCCCTTATAATGCCTTAGACACGGCATTGCCAAGGTCTTGTTAATTGAACTTAATCTTGACTGATTGCATTGGGCCTTGACTAGGTTCATCATGTAAATTCCTAGTCATGCCCGAGCCTATCGAACTATCAAGCTGAGGGTCTAACACTACTCAACTAAAAATGGCATTCCGAACTCAACAGAATCACCAAAATGACCAATGGAGGTTGTCTCATTGAAATGTTGACCAAAGTCAACACTTTCAAAGAAAACACATAAGACGCCCAAATGGCCAAAATCTCATTCCGAACACCTCGGGCATAGACCAAAGTTTTTTCTAGACTAAACTCGGTATTTCAGAGCTAACCACACTGATGGAATTTTGATTCGAGAGATTTTACTCAAAATATTGACCGAAGTCAAACTTGGCCAAAATTTTAAAGTTAAAATGGCAAACCATAGAATCTCAAAATGAAGACTCCAAAACCCAAACCAACCTTTCTTCAAGATCAAAATGGACCTTCCGGAACTGATGAAACTATAAAAATTTCCATACGATGACCAAATCTCCGGTGTTGACTAAAGTCAACTCTTTTCACTTTAAACCTCTAAAAAGGGAAAAACTCGCACCAAGCTCACCCAACCACATCGAGGAGCGTGCCACTCATCCACATCACACAAAGGCTGTAAAGAAGCTACGGGGAGGAGAAAAATGGTAAAATTAAGCAAAAGCACAAAAATGACCTTGGAGGTCATTACAACAAAATAATCAGAGGAACTACCTGTAGTACCTACCCTCAAA
Organism: Solanum dulcamara; assembly: GCF_947179165.1. NCBI lineage: Eukaryota > Viridiplantae > Streptophyta > Magnoliopsida > Solanales > Solanaceae > Solanum > Solanum dulcamara. The sequence continues at coordinate 62,829,322 of NC_077237.1, read as the reverse complement.
CCATTCCCCAGAATTGTTTGTAAGTGTAAAACTCTCTCAAGAATCCAAACCCGCTCCTTGTTATGAGCCTCACAACATACCCCTAGACTCAAACACAAAACAGAAAATAATATCAAAAACAACCTAACTCTAGACCTTCTGAATAGCTTTGCTTCAACTCTCCTATTGCTTAAGAATCAGTATTTCTCTATGCATGCAGCAGGTGGTCAAACTCATCTTGCCTTTTTGCCTTTTATAATTGTAGCAACCCTAACCTTCCTCGATAGGAAAGCAATAAACCTTTCCTCGTTGGACACTGATTCCTTATTTTCCTTGTACACCTACCTTTTATACAATTTCTACTATACAAATATTTTACCAAAAATAGATTTTGCCTAATCATTATAACCTACTCGACAAGTACTCTTCACTTTTAAATTACTAAATGGACAAATATAAAGAAAAAAATATTTTTAGTAGGAGGGTCAAGAAAAAAAGAAACTAGAGAGTGGTAGATTATACAAGTTAATCTAAACAACATTAAATTGGGATTACTCGCCAAATAATCCAAATCAACCATTATCAAAACACGATCACATATTAATACATAATAATATCTATTAATTCCCCCCCCCCCCCGGCACACACCCGCAAATCAAGAACACAAAACTTTTAGGAGTTTTTTGATGGAGTGTATAAGAATAGTATTGAATAGAGTATTTGTAATGCTTGGATTAGTTATTTTGTGATTATTTTTTATCAATTGTTTGATTTGTGTATTAAAGATAGTTTTGTATTTAATCATGTTTATTAATGTTTTAATAGTCATTATATTTCTAATATTATAATTTACTATGTATTAAATTTTGTAGTACCCTCCATCAAACTATCCCTCGTCGTTTGGTAGGGTGTATAAAAATAATCTTTAATAGAGTGTATTGGTAATTTTTATATTAGTAATGCTTGCATTAATTATACATAGATTATTTCTTATGTATTTTTTGATTTGATATATTAAAAATAATATGCATTGCATAAAAATATTTATTTACAAAGATATTCCCACAATTATGATGGAAAAGATGTAAATTTTTGAGTGGTAATTGTGTCCAGGGGCGGCCCTATGATTTACAAAATAAGTGAAGTGCCTTAGGCTTCTAAATTAGAGGAGCCACGTTTTGTAGCAATAATGAAATCATTATAGGTATTTTTAAAAATAAAAGAAAATTGTATTGTCCGTTTTAATTTTTAGTTTAATATTTAAAAGTTAATTTTTTACTCTTTTATTAAATTTCAAATTTTATGTGAAGTTAAAATTAGACAAACAAATTGAAACATAGAGAGTGCTATTTATAAAAAGTGAAAGAAACAACTTTGCATCTCAATGTTTTTGGGAAAAATATATAAAATAGATTCAGATTGAAAGTAATTACCCGAAATTGCCCCATCCTAAAGTAATTTCAGAAAAATACCCCCTTTGCTCCAAATATATACCTGAGATACCCCTTTAGTCTAGGTCCAATTCACATTTATGATACCATTACAGTGTTTGTACAATTTTCTCTAAATGTTTGATTCCTTAATAATACCACAACATATTCTATATATTGTTATGGTATCATTGAAGATTTTAAAAGTTCCTCATTCAGAATTTTCAATATCATAATAATATACGAATATATTGTGGTAGTATCATTCATGTAATATTGAATGACTTAGGAAAATATTTTTGATATCATCATAGTATATATATATATACAATGATGGTATTATTCAACATTTGTGATGGTATCATGTCAGTATATGATATATACATGAACGACTGCTCATAGGTAAATGATATCAAGCTATTATATATGATATTATGTGATGACATCATTGAGAAATTATGAATTCCTCACTTGAAGGACTGCTACCACAACACTATATTTGCATATTGTGATGGTATCATACATGATTTGAGGAGTGTTACTAATTATATGAAACAATCCTTAATAGTACCATGTTAATATATGATTGTGTCATGAAGATGTCGCTGAAGGATTGAAGTAGACATTAATGATACCATAACAATATATAGATATATTGTGGTAGTATCATTAGGGACTGAAGCAAAATTTCAATGATACCATGTCAGTATATTGATACTGTGATGGTACCATGGAGGTCTCCTGCTTTGGGGGGAAGGAAGGAAAGTCGGGAGTCGCATGCTTTGGGGAGTATAAATTGTAAATGGGTATTTGTCTGTAATTATTTTTCTGTCATGGGGCATGGGTTTAGTTTTCCCAAAATTTTTTATGAAATATATTAATAACTTTGCATCTTTAAAAAAAACCTAAAAGAATAGACTTTCAATTAAAAAAAATACTAAGTATTATTTAAAAATTTAAGGCCTCCGATTCACTTTTTGCTTTTGGCCACCAAAGTGGTTGAGTCGTCCCTGATTTGGTCTTTAACGATGTTACTGCATGCATTATATTCCCTTGGATTACTTAAACCTAGAAATCTATGGTATTAGTAATACACACCTTAATACACAATAGAGTGTATAACTAATGCAGTCATTAGTTATACATAGCATAAAAAAGTGTACCAAACAAAGTATTACTAATACGCAGAACTAATACATGCATTATTTTTATTAATACATTTTACCAAACGATTGGTGTATATAAACAGGCCAGTACAAATTGAAATGACTAAAATGCATTAGCAAATTTTAATTGGAATTATTAGTTGACAGATTATGTTGAAAGTTTTATATGTACTGGTCTGGTTCTTCTACTGAAGACGTGGTACATTTTTTTCTTTTTAATAAATAATATTAGTGGCATGATAAGAAATTTGAGTACAGAGTATACGTATTAAAGTTATTTTCATTTGTTTCTTCATTAGTCTGATTGATAGTTGATGCTAGTGGTAGCGAATGGGTTATTTGAGCTGAAGTTGGACGATTCAAAATGGATTATTGTTCAACTTTGCCTAAAGTTGAGATGAACTAAGATGGATTGAGTTAAGATACGCAAAGCAATGAGTTATAATTCAATCCGAACAGTTTGACCTACCATTTTTATAGTTTTCAAACTTATTGCTTGATTCCATTCCAAAGGTCATGCTTCTTACCATTCACCCAATTCCTACCTAACAAGAAGTTTACTGCAAATATAAGGAAAATGAATGGAAAAAATTGGACTACTCAATAAACTATAAGAAAGTCAATTTTCAATATTTGATACGATGAAAATTATTTTTATGAAAAATATTTACCGTCAAGAAGATAATACCTTCTCATACTTATGGACGAAAATTATTTTCAGATATTTGATACGGAAACTTCATTTTCTATGGAAGACATTATTCATCAAAAGAAAAATAACTTCAGTAACTTATGAGCAAAAGTCATTTTTGTTTATAATTATCATACCTTTATTTTCATATTCGTGTTTTCAACTAACACTCTTTAATAACAAGTAAAATAACACATTGTTATATCAAATTTGGAGACCTCATTAATTTTAGTTCTATCATGGGTACCCTAGGGAAATAGATATGCTGTTGTTGAGATAATAACTTATTTCGTATAATATGGACCGAAAAGGATTCAAATGGCATTTACTAATATTACCAAAATAATTTTACGAGAGGACTTTAACGAAGACGGGAGAAAAAATTGAAAAACCAACAAATATTTCTGAGGGCTAGTGTACTCGAATAATTATTTAGTGTACACAAATAATTATTAAGTTTTACTACTCTCTCTCTCTTCAATTTATTAATATTATTATTAGTTTTAAATATACCTTGTTCCTAGAAAATAGTGCTCATAGAAATTTCTAGGAAAATATTTAACATAAAAAACATATGCCAAAAACATCCTGAAACTCAAAAACAATTGATGAAAGTGTCCTCCTATTTTCTGATATTATTATTCATCTTTAATATATTTTTGCCTCACCAACGAGACTACAAGCATCTCCAAGCCAGCAAACAGTTTTCATTTTAAAAAAAACATTATTGAAATGACTTCAGTATTAAAATAAAGGGGGGGCGGGGTCAAAAATGCTTTTAAACTATGTGAAATGAATAAAAATATATTGGTCCAAAAATGCCTTTATCTTTAATATTTTGGTCCAAAAATGTCCTTCTTGTTACTTAAATGAGTAAAAAAATGTCTTTTTCTAAATGAATATATTATTTTTTCTTATTGAACAAAATATTTTACTAATGATAATTTTTTTTTCATTGCTTTTAAACTATGTGAAATGAATAAAAATATCCTGGTCCAAAAATGCCTTTACCTTTAGTATTTTGGTCCAAAAATGTCCTTGTTGTTACTTAAATGAGTAAAAAAATGTCTTTTTTCAAATGAATATATTATTTTTTCTTATTAAACAAATTTTTTTACTAATGATAATTTTTTTTAATTAAAATATGTTTATTCTATTTCAATTCGCAAAAAAAATTAAGAAATAAGAATATTTTTTATTTTATAAGAAAAATTATCGTTATCTACTCGAATCATCTACAAACTATTTTATGCCCAATGCAGCTACGAAAATAGCCTCGGTCAAAAGCAAATGTGAATTGAAATGGTTACATAAAACTAGATAGTTGAATACCACTCTTGAATGCTTTAAATTTCCCCATGAACTCGGAGACTAACCTCTTAGTCTAAACATCCATACCCCTACCCGCCTCCCTCCAAAATCCAAAATAAGATTCCATTTACAACACACTTTTCACTTATTATTATGGTTTAAAGGGGTTTATAGATTCTGGATTCCTTCCTTTTAATAATGGATATCTACTACCTCTGGATTTTTCAACTTTAGCGTTTTTGATGTGTACTTCACTTACCATGTAACTATTGTTTTCGTGGCTTAATCATACACCTGTTAGGATCGAAAATAATTAGCTGTCATGCGAAAACTATCAAAACAAACCTCGAATGACCATGAGTAAGATGACAAGCGAGAAATATACCAAAAGAGACACAAACATTTAATGTGATTCGGTCAACCGACCTACATCCACAAGAGGAGATGAGCAATTCACTATAAATATGAGAGTACACAATATTGAGAGAAAATAACCTCACACAATTCACTCGGAATAAAAAAAGGTTTACACAAGTGATAACGTATCACTTGTGTCTCACAAATTCTCCGCCTACACAATACTCTCAAAGCCCTTTAGGACTCCATTGTGAATGCTACCAAGTTAGAAGGAATAAGTCTCTATTTATAGTGTCATAAACATTTTTCTATAAAAAAAAAGGACTAGCCAAATATGGAGACATTGTATTTTCCTTTTAGCAAAAGAAAAACCTAATTATACTAGAAAAGTCAGGACAAATACCCAACAACACCATATTCTGATCTTCGACAAAGAGCTCCTTTATAAATTGATAAGGCCAACCGGCCAGATTCACCAAAAAATGGAATATGTTGGAGCAAAAGCCCATTTACAAGTGAAATGGGCCAATACCCAAACGAAGAGCTCAATATACCATTCATGTAAAATTCAAGACTAAAAATGCTTTTGATGAAAATATTAAAAAATTGAAGTTTATGACAGATGTAGAGGCAATCTTTTATTAACAATTCAAGAAAAGGTCACAGCAAGACAAGCACTTCATTATTAGGAAGGTGTCAAGTGGAAAAACAATAATATATGCAGTTGAGGAAGCTTTTGGATTTAGCCTAACCTGTAATTTAATTGTACATTCGCTCCTGTCAAAGTATATCAATCATATTTCTTTTGTTGAGTTGTACTTTTCTCCCTTAATCCAGCAATCTTGTATTGCAAATTTATTTGAGCTACATTCTCTTCATATACCATACTCACATATTTAACTTAAATTTTATGCTAAATATAGATATGCAATTACTAACGTGCAACACACATTTGTATAAATTAGTAAAAATAATATAAATAGATCAATTCTAGCAACGATAATCTTCATCTCCATTTTGCTGGGAATGCATATCATTGTATAATATCTAGAGAGAACAATCGGACTATATCACTCTGTTAAGGCTTAAATAATTGTATTTGATCTAGATAATAATTGCACTATGTCATTCTGTTAAGGCTTAATTAATTGTATTTTATCTATATAATAATAAAATAAAATAAAAAGTTCAAGTGATAATTCAAACCATCAACTCATCTATGGAAAAACTACCTAATTATACAAATATAACTATCTTATTTATTAATTCTCTCTGTAGTTTGAAATAATTATATATTGTTCCACTAATTAAAAATTTCACACCCGATACACCTAGATACATATATTTTGCTATCAGATACACTGAAATAGGGAGAGAGACAAGTGAGAGAAGGAGGGAGGCAAGCGAGATAGTCTATGTATTACAAATACTTGCGAATCACACTAGATATATTTTGAAATACAAATACATACGGAGAGAGGCATGTGAGAGAGGAGAGAGGCATGCAAGAGAGGGGAGAGGTGTGAGAGAGCGGAGAGAGGAGAGAGGAAAGCGAGATAAGAGAGAGGTGATCAAGAGAGTCAGATACATGTGAATCCACTTGGATATAGTTAAAGCTATCAAAATGGACTTGGCCCGTGAGGCCGCCCAACCCAACACTTGAATTAAGTGGGGTTAGGCTAAACTTTTTCAGCCCATTTAGGAACAAGGTTTTTTAGCCCAGCATCATAGACTCAACCCGCGAGCCACAAAGGTCGGCCCGTGGGTCATGAATTTTAAAAATATTTATTATATATATTTTAAGTAGTATTATATTTTACAAAATCTTCATCAACTAAGCAACTGAAATTATTATAACTATGAATCTTTGATCTCTTTTATTTTTATGTTTATGCCTAATTTCTCATTTCTCCTTTCTTGTCTAGTTTATGAAAAAAATGATCCTGTAATGTATGTTGTTATGATGATTCTTATGATTGTTGATTGTTGTATCTTGCATGTTCTATTGTTTTGTAAGTGTTCCACTAAAATATATGGAACTCATGGACATGTGAATTTTTGAATTTGTGTTGTGTTGATCAATATTCGATAGTCTTTTTAAGAGGTCAATATTGTCCATCTTTTGATTGAAGGGTTATTCCGTCCCAACCCACAGCTCGATTAGGGCTGGGTTGGGCTGCTATTTTATTGACATTTAGTTAAAAGGGTCAGTTTGTCCTAATCCATTTAACTCGCTTGTCCTTTTGAGTTGGGTTGGGTTGGATTGGGTTGGGCCAACCCATTTTGACAGCTCTAGATATAGTGTATCTGGAATAAATTACACCTAATTTTAATCTCATGTATCCAAAATACATTTATCTGGATACACCCTATACATGCATCCGAAGTGCAAATTTTAATAAGATTCGTAATATTGGAAACTCGTGTGAAGAAAAAGTAATTTGCTCCTAAACTAATAGAATTTGTGTTGTTTGCCCTTAATTTATCATTCCTCTTTTGATCTCCTTAAACACAACTTAAACATTATGTACCCCGGCAACTTCTTATGAACTTCAAAATATCTTTGTTTTTTCTTCTTATTTTTAATTTAAAAAATGTGATAAGTTTGCTCATTTAAAGCTAACTGCTAACGCAGGTCCCATATAATTGTATATATCTCCTGAATATGGTCCATATGGGGACAGAATCCCAAACCTCCAAGTGGATGGATCCCTCAAAATGCTTCACTATTCCCTTCTTTGATAAAAAGCCTAATCCATCGGTGGCCCCTTAAAGTTGGCATCAACTTTCACTTAGACACCTAAACCAGGAGATGTTCATTTTAGACACCTAATATAAGGGTCTGATGTGTCATTTTGATACTTTTTACACAGCTGACACCTCACGTGTTTTCCACTTACCTGAGACGCGTAGAAGCTATTTTTTCATCTAATGTGGCATCAAACAAGGCCTATAACGGTCATATCTCTCTTATCTATATATTTATGCCCCTTTTTCTTCATTTCTGCCCTAATTTCTTAACTTGTTTCTCTGATTTTGGAAAAAGAAAAAGGGCAAAAATCAGTTCTCTCTTCTTCTTTGTTTTTCTCTCTTTCATGTCACTCTTCTCCTACACTTCCATGTCGAGATTCTCCAACTCTTCCATGACCTCTTTGGATGAATGTCGATATTGTAAATGTGGTATGAAGCATTATTAAAGACTTCTTGGACCCAACTAAATTCAGGTCGTAGATTTTTTACTTGTAAACTTTTAAAGGTAAAGTAATTCCTTATGTTAATATTTTTACTCATATATTGCAACTTTTGTTCAATGTGAATCTTAAAGCTCCATTTATTTCCGTTAAGTACAACAAAAGAGGAATAAGTATTTTCTGTTAATTATGGGCTTCTAATTATTTTTTCTGATTGATTTTGTAGAAAATGAGTGGTTGTGATTTTTTTTATTGGTATGAAGATTGACACCTTCCTCAAGCAAATAAGGTGATTTGGGGTTTATTGAAGAAAGTTAAGGTTTTTGATGAAAAATAAATCGAGCAAGAAATATATTTATTATTGGTGTGATCGCTACTGGGTTGGTAAATGTTTGAAATATGGAGATTGAAGCCTAATTATTAAAATGTGTTGTGTTGCTACTGTAAAGTTGTCTATGTTTTGGATAGGTGGTGATGTTGTATTATTTTGATGTTGTTGTTGCTGTAAAGTTCTCTATGTTTTGGATGAAATGCATCTTCATGTTGTTGTTGTTGCTGTAAATTTCTAGTTAGGCCACAGTTGTATGTATTTTGATGTTATTGTTGTATACAATTCACAATTCACATCTTGTTGAAGTGAATACATATTTCACCTATTAAAAGTTCAAAATCCTACAAATTATTGGATATTGTGGTAGCTTTCCATTGCCTTCATCAATGGTATTCTGCAGCATTTCTATTTGAAAAACAAGGCGACAATTGCATTATGTGACATGACAATTTAATACCAAAAATATTTAACAATATCATAATGTAACTCAAAAACATAATCCACAATGAACTCAAAGTTAGCATTATGCTAAATACCATGATCATTGGACTGGTTTAACAAGGTTACAATCCTCAAAAATAATTATGTTACACAACAAAATGTATTTAAAACTTCAAGCTGTTGTTACTTCTTTTTGTTTGTCATTGTAATATCCCCTAAAAACGTTGTATACGATGTTTCAATTCTTGCCTAAAAATAATACAACCTCTGTATTTTAGGCATAACTTTTCATAAAATAGTCCAAATTAGGTGATTGAAATTTTTGAGTAATCACAACATCATTACCTACAACTTTTGTGAAGACCATATGTTAAGTTTCGGTGGTTAAGTAGGTCAACTAAATTAATTATTATAAGATAATGTGTTGTGACGAAATGGAGTATTTGTAGAAGAAAATTCATATCTCACTGTACGTTGCTCCAAATTGGTTGATTCTTGAACGAAATGAAACTAGAATTCAATATCTACAATTCTTATGAAGACACTAAATCCTAATAAGGAATTTATATTATTCAAACGCAGCTCCGAAAAGGAGTATTCTGTCAAAGATAACTCATTTCACCTACCATGAAAAGATCTAGATAGATTTGACATCACTAATGACATCAATAGTCCTCCATTTGATATCACCCATGACATCAATATATTTTATTAAATTTTTAAATTTTTCTTTATAATTATTTTATTTATTGTTAGGTCCCTCTTTCCCACCTATAAATATCCACCTTATTTCCTCATTTTATTCATCAAACTTTGTCAAGCAAGTCTTCTCTCTATACACTTCTTTACACATTCTCAAATATAGTTTTAGTTCTTAGTAGTGAAGAAATACTATTTCGGTAATTCATATACTCCGGGTAGTACACAAAACGTTCCGGCGAGGAGAAAAGCTAGGACTCAAGAGTGCTTATTAAGTCTTTCAGTTCCGACTAAAGCTTCAGATTCTAGGTATGTAAGGCTTCAATGAGAGTATTCCTTCCACTCTCATGTCTAAATTATTTTGATTATATGATAAATTATATTTATTTTCTTTAAGCTTTACTCTAAGTTATGTGGTGTTTATCCATGGGTTCTTCCACCCATGTAGTCCAAAAACTCTTTCAATTAAGTCTCTCGATTTCAAGTAATATTTTCTTATAGTAATTCTTATTTTTACTTAATAGTATGAATCATGGTTAAAATAATAATTATTGGTCTATTTTGATGCAACATAATTTTATATGTATGAATTGATGGTTCCTCTATTTATCTATTTAAAGGTTCTTGAAATTCATGGTGGGTTGTTTAAAACATGATTTTTAATTAATGGATTTTAATGTATTTATGTATATTTATTTACATACATATTTGCAAGTTGAAGTGATTTGAACCCACCTAGTTTTACTATATTTTTAATAAAGTTTGAATTGAAAGCTTTGACTCCAAATGAATGTCTATGAAAGCAATATCTATGATCAAAAGGGAGTCTTATGAAATGATATGAATGATGGATTCTTTATGAAATAAGGACAATTCTTGCATATTTGAATTAAATGTTTTAATGAGCTATTCTACCGAATGTAATATTTGAATTCTCAAGTTATATGCTATGAATATTTTGAAGTATTAAATTATTCCGTGGAATTGACTTAGCACCGAATGAGGCATTGAGGTGGGATTCGATAAGGTAATCCTAGTAGCAACCCCTTATCTCATTAACTATGTGCCAACATAGGAGCCCTTGTAGGATTAGGATAAACGCGACTAGTAGACCACGTCGTGTTCAATCAATTAATGGACACTGACTACGATTTGGATTGTCTCCCCGGCTCAATGGAAAGACAACCCCGTTCGATCCATAAATAGCCCTTAAAGTTAAAGCTAAAGAAATGAATGAAGTTGACAGAGTTCTACCTCGCAAGTAGTCTTTCCGGCCAATGTAGGGGGTTATGTTGGATTCCATGTAATAACTCACATGATCTTAAATGTCAGTTATGGTCATGTTCCCACAAAATGAGTGTTTTAAAGGATATCTATATGATTTATTAAGCATGCATTACACTATGTTCCATATTACATAAATGTTTTAATGTTTCCTCAATGTTCATGCATCCTTACATACTTATTACATTCAAATTACTAATGCATACTCTTTTGCCTACATGATATCACCATGTAGGGATCAGTGCTCCTCCTTGTTCTCCTCTATGTGGCTAGTTGAGATTTCGTTGAAGACTACTTTTGGTGAGTTCCCATGTTCCGGAAACAATACTCCTTTATCTTTCTAGCTTATGATATGTTAAGATATTTTACTATGTCATTTCTTCTATTATGATTGAGGGAGAGCTAGGGACTTATCTTAGCCCCGTTAAATCTAATAGTTAGAGGTATTATTGGACATATGTAAGTTGAAGATTTACTATTATGATTTCCGCTTGTTTATTTATCATCATTACCTATGAAAGGCTAAAAGAATGCTAAGAGGCTTATTTGAGGTACTTTTGGGTTCCTCATTCGCCATGTCACGTCTAGGCCCTAGGCTTGGGTCATGACAACCATTTGCTGCAACTGGGAGGTAGTGACAACATCTCTATTTTTCCATCTCAAGCCTCTAGGCTTAAAACCAAGGTCTATGCCTATTGAACTTGCATCCTTAAAATTTGAACCTGTTGGTAGAATCCTTTGACTTGAAGTCTCTGGCTATTTTTTACAGAAAAAGAGAAACCAAAATTAGTAAGTAAGCTGCACTAGTGAAGATTAGTATGTAACCAAAGGAGAAGACAACATACATTAAGATTTGGGTTTCACTTGCATTTGTGAATATGTCAAATCCAACATTACTTGATCCACCATATGATGGCTTCTTTGTCCCCCCTCTTGTAGAGTCTTCTCCAGTTGCTGCAACTCCTCTCTTTTGTCCAATAGTCTCTTTTCTCCTCCGAGGTAGTTGACTTGTTATTCCTGTTTTAAAAGGAATACTTATATCCACATATGATGGTGGTTGGCTTGAGTTTGTATCATTCACCCTCTTAGCTCTACTTGTATCGCATGCTTGCTTGATGTTGTTGATGAAGGTTGGCTGAAGTTTGTTGGTTCAGGTTGGCTGAAGTTTTTTGGTTCAGTCATGGCTCACTTAGTTGAGTTATACATGGTTGAATTTGATGTTATTCTTGGAATAGACTGGCTTAATGCATGTTATGCCTTGGTTGATTATAGAACTCAAATTGTCAAGTTTCAGTTTCAGAATGAACCTATCTAAGAATGGAAGGGTAGTTCTGCAGTGCCTAAGGGTAAATTTATTTTCTACCTTAGCGCTGGAAAGTAAATCTTAAAAGGTTGTATCTACTACATCATGCGAGTTAAAGATAATAGTAGAGTCTCTATCTCTTGAGTTAGTCCCGATTGTTAATGAGTTTCCTGAAGTCTTTCCTGAGGATCTGCCTGGTGTCCCTCCTGATAGGGATATTGACTTTGTGATTTCCTGATACACATCTTAACTCCATTCCGCCATATAAAATGGCTCCCGCTAAGTTGAAAGAAATGAAAGAATAGCTAAAACATCTCCTAAATAAGGGATTTATTAGGCCGAGTGTCTCACCTTGGGTAGGACCTATCCTATTTGTGGAAAATAATGATGGTTCCCTTAGAATGTGCATTGACTATCGGCAACTGAACAAGGTCACCATAAAAAAGAAATATCTCATTCCTAGAATAGATGATTTGTTTGACCAACTTCAGGGTGCCAATTGTTTCTCAAAGATATACCTTAGATTAGGCTATCATCAGTTGAAGGTGAGAGAAAGATACATCCTGAAGACAAACTTCTGAACTCGATGTAGTCACTTTAAATTTCTTGGCATGTCTTTTGTTTGATTATAGCACCTGCAACTTTCATGGACTTGATGAATCGAGTGCTCAAATAGTATTTGGACATGTTTGTGATTGTTTTTATTTATGACATATTGATCTACTGCAGAAATAAGGAAGAGCATGCCAATCATCTCATAATTGTTCTTCAGACTCTCAAAGATAGGAGTTGTATGCTAAGTTTTCGAAGTGTAAATTTTATATTTCTTCTATGGCATTCTTAGTCCATGTTGTATCTGGTGAGGGTATACAGATTGATTCACAAAATATTGAGGAAATAAAGAACTAGCCTAGACCACATCCCCTACTGACATAAGAAGTTTCTTGGGTTTGGCTAATTACTATAGAAGGTTCGTAGAGGGATTATCATCTATATCATCCCCATTGACTAAACTGACACATAAAAAGGCTAAGTTCGAATGGTCAGACGCTTGTGAGAAACGTTTTTAGGAGTTGAGGATCCGATTGACTACTTCTCCAATTTTATCCCTTCCCTATGGGAATGATGGTTTTGTAATCTATTATGATGCGTCCAAAGTTAGATTGGGTTGTGTATTGATGTCACAGCCCAAATCCATACCATGATGGTGCCTACTATATCCTCTAAATACGCAAGCCAAACCCAAATCAAACTGACGTCAAACCTCAATTTAAATAAAATATTTATAACATAAGAAGATGAAAGTAAGACAAATATAAACAAATAAATTAGGAAAAGGTATAGATATGCAAATGCGATACAAAATATATAAAAAGGCCCGAAAATGAACAAAAATGACTAACAGATGCTAGACCAAACCCAGACCTGGTGTCACCAATACTGGAGCTACTAAGTACAAATGTTGACGATAAATGTATATATAACACAAAATTGACCATCCAAAATACAAAATACGAGTCAGTGCAAAAGAAGGAAGGTATCAAGTCTCTAGCTAGTGCTTGCTATCTAAGAATTGCTCCATGGATAATGTCAAGAGCTCACCATAATCCGGATCTGGCACAGCTACAGATGATCAAGTGTATGCTAGGGGTGGCTAGAACTGAGAGTTGTATCAAAAAGATGCATAAATGCAGTATGAATACCAAAATATGGGGTACTCAGTAGGAATCATAGGCCGACCGAGTTCAGAAATAATAAATATATAATAAGCATCATGATGATACTAATAATAATTGGAAATAAGCATAAAACTATGATTACGGGGAAAGAGGGTAAGGAGAGGTCATGAAATAGTTGAGTAAGTCCAACCAATCAGGTAATCACATGAAAATTCTCAACTTATGAATATTAGAAGAAAGTATAAATGTAAACTAGTAGATATGGATCAATACTCCCCCAAAGTATCATGGAACTCCCGGAACAATCCTCAACCACATCAATATCGAAGTAATAACCCGGAATGTGTATTAACACTTGCCCGAAATTCACACCTTAAGCTTATAAATGGTGAATATAAAAGTATAGCCCAAAGTCAATAAATAGGCCTCCCGGAATCATACCTCGAGCTCATCAACCATGAAATTCCATAAATAAGATATCACCGGTATTTTCTTAAATTCCTCATACTTATACATCAACCAAAACTGTTAATCTTACAATTTATTCTTTCTTTAAAGAGGCTTTTAAACATCGACAAGGTAAATCAAGATAAATAGTATGTCAATATCATATATCACTCAAGCAGAGACAAAATTCTGTCAAAGGCATCAAATCACTAACTTGAGACATTGGTGTTGTTACACCCTACACTTTTGCACCTTGGAATTCTTCTTAAGCTTCTTAAGTTTTTGGGAAGGCTCTTAAGTTTCTTAGAAGTCATCATGTGAGTCGGATAATCTATAATGCTATCAAATAATCCTAAGGAAAGGAGAAGAAGATACTCCATAATGGAGAAGAGTGGAAATAGGGTTATAAGAATCCGGAAGAAATTGGAGGTCAAGTAGTGAGTCGTAGGACTCGACTTACTTGTGAAAGCTATTACTTGGGACATTTTACATACTAAGCTACTTGAGTACACGTCAAGCTTAAGTATCAAGGAATATTTAGGCTCTTAAAGTAAGACGAGATTACGAACCTATGAAAATGAAGAAAGTAGGTGACAAGTAGATGACACACCTACTTGGACTAAGTAGGTGACTCACCTACTTGAGGTGGACCCCACTTGCCACGTGGCAACTTGGGATTGGTTGAATGAGATGACGTGGATGCCTAAGGGCTTGACATGTGTTACCCTTAGGGTCTACCACGTGTCACCCTCTAAGGAAGGTTATATATGAGTCATCTTATGAATAAGGGTCTTATTTTCAGCATCTTTACACTTAGAAAAATTGGAGAAAACCTTAGAGAACATAGAGAGAGAGCTACGAATTTGGTCAAGCAAGGTAAGCCCTCCGATTTTGTTCCGTGAACTAATTATTCAAGGTATCCAATGGCTATATGACAGTTTTTAACAGTGTAAAATCTCATTTTGCGGCAGCAAGAAAGAGATACAAACAGTCTGTTAATTTTCACCGTGTTAAGAGAACTTCCGAGATAAGTTTTACCAAGGTATGGCTTGGTTCTATTCTCCCATATTTTGGTAAGGTTTTGGACATGATATGAAGGTTTTAATAATGTAAAGTTTCTGTTTGTAGAAGCATCAAAAGGGTAACAAGCAGCCACGACATTTCAGCCGCGCTGGAAGAACTTCCGAGGCAAATTTTGGCAAGCTTTGGCCAATTTCGGGTAAGGTAAGGGTTTTCCTTTCAATTTGGAGTTTATGGTATGGTTATGGAGTGTATTAAAAATCTTATATGTGGATGTAACTATAAAAATTGCACAAGGATGCTTGGCATTGGAAACAAACTAAACTAAGACCGTCATAGTTAAATCGAATGTTGAGTAGGGTGTTATGGCTGTTGTGTTGGGATTGCATGTGCTTTTATTGTATGTTGAAGGTATGGAACATGTTACAAAAGGTATTTGGGAGCTTCTGGTTTCAGACACACGACCCTCCATTCCGTACGGTTAAAGATTTTATGAAATAGCGACTAAAAACCCTATTTTGTTCTCATAATTTTAAGCGAGTTGTTGGAAGCTTGTATTGCATAATGTTGCCATATTTTAATTGTATATGAGCTGCTGATTGTTGTTGTTGGTTGGTTTCTAAGGTTTGGGGATTAAATTAAAAGTTTGGATAGGGGAAGTTAGAGAGAAGATGCTGCCCGATTTCTACTAACTCCTTAACTAACTAAAAGACTAGTCGAGACCAGTCGAGCAAGGCGGATAAGGAATTGATTCTTGTGGGTGCGTGGTTGTGGATTTAGAAACTGTAAAGTGAAAGGTTATTAATATTAGTGTTACCTTCTTATTAAATAGGTTCATAGGACGATGCGACAATCCAGGTTAAAAGCAATTGATAAGAGATATGTGAAGCTACCTTCTTTCTCTTGGCATGCTTTTGGCATAAGTATGTAGAGCTATTATCCTTTTCTTTTGGCATGTCATAGATATAAGTTATGAATGATTTGTATATGATATGTGGGGAAAAAACTACTCATAAAGCTCTGAATATGATTCATGACCCCTACCTACTTCTTGAAGTGAGAGTTCCTATGTTAATTGAGTTAGTGCCTCTCACTGTCTCCTAGATGTTGAAAAGTAGAGGGTATGTTAAGATTATCGTTTTCTTTCTTTTGGCATATATTAGCTATAAGTGGAATGTAATATATGCTCTGAGGATAATTCTATTCATAGAGCTTCGAGAATAATTCATGCCTCTGACCTATTTCTTGATGTTAGAACTCCTACAATAAGTGAGATATTGCCTCTCAAGTATTCTGTATGAAGAAAAGTAGTAAGTATGTAAGGCCTATCTCTCTCTTGGTTTGGCATGTTTCAAATGTATGTAAAGCCCATCTTTTTTATTTTTGGCATGTCCTAGATATAGGTTACGATTGATGTGTATATGAAACTTGGGGTAACTCTATTCATAAGCTTCGAGCGCAACTCATGACTCTTATCCATATCTGAATGCTAAAACTCTAAAGGCGGTCGAGCCACTACTCTCGAGTCTTTTATGTGTTGAATAGTAAGTGGAGATATAACCTCTTATTTCTAAGAACCCTACAATAATAAATGTTCTCGGTTCCATAAGTTGTTGGGAACTTCCTTGATACATGTTTCTGGTTCACTTATATCTATTAAGACTCTTAAATGAGTTAAGCTCCTATTCCTCAAGTCTTCTATACGATTGAATAGTGATTGATACGAGAAAGCTCCTCTTTTTAAAAGGCTCTAAGATAGCCAATACTCGAACTTCTATAAGCTGGCTCATACTATAGTAACGTATGACTATGAAGTTGAGGCTCCAATTGACATAGTCCCTAATGGCATCTAGTGGGTACTGGAGATGATTCCTACCCTAGTTTCCAAGTGACGGTTCATTTAATCGTTTCATTGAGCCTTAAATGATAAATTCATTTGCATAGGGTTATTCACTACTCCTCTCATGCATGCTGCTAATACATTATTCACCGCATCCCATAAAGGGCCGGGCATGATAAATAATGAAATGCTTATTCACCGCGTTCCATGAAGGGTCGGGCATGATAAATGATAAAATGCTTATTCACCGCATCCCATGAAGGGTCGGGCATGATAAATGATGAAATACTTATTCACCACATCCATGAAGGGTCGGGCATGATAAATGATGAAATACTTATTCACCGCATCCTATGAAGGGCCGGTCATGATAAATGATGAAATGCTTATTCACCACATCCCATAAAGAGTCGGGCATAATAAATGATGAAATACTTATTCACCGCGTCCCATGAAAGGCCGGGCATGATAAATGATGAAATGCTTATTCACCACGTCCCATGAAGGGCCGAGCATGATATATGATGAAATGATTATTCACCGAATCCTATAAAGGGTCGGGCATGATACATGATGAAATGACAGCTTCACCGAGTCCCTCACTGAAGGGACGGATATAGTATATACACGCCCTCATTTCAAACAATATAGGTATAGTGATTCGTTAACTGTTACATTTATTGTCTGCATCTCTATTTCAGTTAAAAACTCATTTATGCTATTTTATGCTTTATATACTCAATACATGTATCGTATTGACCCCCTTTTCTTTAGGGGCTATGTTTCATGCCCGAAGGTACAGACGCATATTTTGGGGATCTGCCAACTTAGGGTTCCACTCAGCAAGTTTGGGAGAAGCTCCATTGAATCAGAGCCAAGCTTTTGGGTACTATACCTTTTATGTATATATTTGTATATTCAAGGGTACGACGGGGGCCCTGTTCCGCCATATATTATTATTAATACTCTTAGAGGTCTGTAGACATGGAAGTGAGTTGTGTTTATACGTGTGCTCGTTCGTGTCTGTATGATTTATGGTTAGGACATTCCTATTGTCGTGGCGGCCTTGTCATCTCCCGTGCATGTATATCATGGCACGACCTCACATTCTATGGTAGCCTCATCGACTTATGCATTATATTGCCTAAATAATAGGTGTGATAAGTAATGACCCCTCGGGGGACAGGTTGTGACAATACGTAACCATACGATAGGGGTATATGCGAGTGTCCATCTTGGACACCCATCGCGGCCCACGGGGTTGGGTCTTGAAAGGTGTACCACAAGCACAACCTCAAGCCCAACATTTTAATTCCAAAAGCAAACAAGACATAAGCATAATCCAAAATTACAATAAGCGGGCAACTGAAACCAACCAAGTAAAATAAGTGGCATGTTAAATTCAAATCACCTAGAAGAACGTTTTAAGGATTCTCCAGATTTGGAATTCAAGTTTACCATAGTTGCTATTGTTGTAACAACAACAATGTGGATCATATCATAGAAGACACTAACCATCTTTTCTATCAAGGTGATCACGCTAAAAGAATTTGGAGTTTTTTTGCAGGTTCTCTAGGAATTGATCTCAATAATAGGAACTACAAGATGATGCTAATTAGTTGGTGGATATACAATCCCACAACATCTTTGCAACCTATATAACCAAAATACTTCCTCTGACCATAGTATGGGAGCTATGGAAAGCAAGATGCAATAGAAAGTTTGAAAACTTGAGGATATCCTTCTATAGAACAAAGATTAATGTTTTAAATACTTTTGTGCAGGTCCTGAAAAAGAAGTTTAAAAGAGCTAACATAGGAGAGGAATGGGGAGCAATATGCGAAGACTGTGAACATTGAGCAGAGAGTTTCAAGAGCTATAAAATGGAACAAACATCCCTACCACACTGTTAAGCTGAATAGTGATGGAAGTTGTATACATGGTATATGTGGAGGAGCGGGAGTGGTTAGAAAAAATAAAGGAAGAATCATATTTTCTTACTCAATACCTCTTGGATCAGGAACATCCAACATGGCAGAGGCAACTTCAATGTTGTTTGGCATAAAGTGGTGTGTAAATAATAGACATAGTGTGACCATTGGAGAAACTGACTCTCTTTTCATTTTCAAATGCGTCAAAAGGGAATGGAAAGTTCCTTGGAGAATTCTACACATCATCAACGAAATCCAGGAGTTAGATGAAGAGCATGGATTTGAAATAAATCATTGCTTCTGGGAAGCTAATAGACCTGCTGATAAATTGGCAAGCATGAGCCAGAATTTTGAATCAATCTATGTCTTCAACTCTCATGCTGAACTTCCCAATCAAGTAAACGGCCTAGTTAATATGGACAAATGGGATATACACTCTTTCAAGATAAAAAAGAACAAACCATCCCGTATTATTTATGATCTTCCATAGGTTTTGTTTATAGTCAATGTTTTCTTAGTAAACTCCCCTCAATGATCATGTATAAAGTTTGGTATGCCAAACTCAAATTGTAACTTTTTGCACATCAATGATCAATGGAGTTTTGAATTAAGGAAAAAAAGCACCTAGACTAAGGGTTAAATCGCTAAAACCCAAACTAGTTACTAGCGATGGTCATCGACTCCAAATCTGTCAAAAGGAAAACAACACCTAAATCACCAACCTAATCACATGTTACTACTCAAATATACTAATTCTAACCAAGACAAGTCTAACAAGAGGAAGCCAAAATCTACCTCAAGGCCGAAACCGCATACGAACCTCTAAACTAGAGCTTTTCCCTTCCGGACCGCCTCCGAACGATGTCAATCTATCAAATTATCTAATTAACACATCAAAACAAAGCTAACGATACTTATATTACTATAATTAAAAATCAAACATCAAATTGGTTAAATATTCGACATTGAGACCTACGCACAAAATCAAAAACCAACTCTTCAAAAGGTCCAAAATAGCTCAAGAAATTTATGCCTTAAAAATGGGCACATTCCAAGCATCGAAAGAGCTAAAAAATACCCCACCAATTTCAAGCCCTAGAATAGCCAAAAATGCAAGGAAATAATGAATTTATGAGAGACTTATAAGATTCTTAGGATGAAAAAAGATCACGAAACATCCCCGAAAGAATTTCCAACTCATCGAAAAAAGAATCGCCAAAAAAGATAAAGATTTGCTCTCAAAAATTGAAATTTACTAACTCCCAAAATGGGGACTAAGCTGCTAGAACAGGCTTTTAATTTCACTAAAGCTAGTGAAATTTCCTTCGTGATCACGAGCTGGGACTCACGATCTTTAAGTCCGTTCCAGCTAACCCATTGTGATCGCAATGGTCAACCATGTGATCGCGATGCCTAGGGTCACAGGCCTTAGAGATCACAGACCCCTAAATTGCGATCGTAATGCCCAAGGTCATAAGCCTTAGAAATCACGGCCCCCTGGGTCACGAACGCGATGAACAAAAGTCCATGCACTAGGAGTTCAACTGGTGCTAAACTTTGGAGAATTGAGATTTTCTCCTATTGGGGTAAAAAATTCATTTAGAACCATGCGAATGTAAACTGACTATGCTACCGCACTAGAAATGGCATTTCGGACTCGATAGAATCGATGGGTTTTCGAACAGAGGTCGTTTCAATGAAAAAGCTAACCAAAGTCAAGGATTTTCAAAGAAAGCACGCAAAATGCACAAACGGCCTAAAGCTCATTCTGAGCACCTCGGGAATTGAGCCAAAGGTTATTTTAAACCAAACTCTATATTTTAGAGCTAATCATGCTGACAAAATTTTTATCCGGGAGCGTTTACTCAAAATGTTGACCAAAGTCAAACTTTGCCAAAACTTAAAGTTAAAACTGCAAAACCACAAACTCAAAACGAAGACTCCAAATCCCAAACCACCCTTACTTTTAGACCAACATAGACCTTCTGAAGCTGATAGAACCATCGAAATTGCCATACGATGCCCAAATCTCCGAATGTTTACTAAAGTTAACTCTTTCAAGTATTAAGCCTCAAAAATGGCCAAACAACCAAAAAACCAAACTAAACACCTTGGGGAGTATAACACCTATCCCAACATCATATAGGAGCTATAAAGAAGCTATGGGAAGGGGTAAAATCAAAATTTTAGATTATTAATCCATAAAGTGATGCAGAAGGGTAAGGTTATTGCATATGCTTCCAGATATCTTAAGATTCATGAGAGGAACTACCCGACTCATGACCTTGAGTTTGAAATCGTAGTGTTTTCTCTTAAGATATGGCACCATTATCTCTATGGCATGCATGTTGATGTGTTTACCAATCACAAGAGCCTGCAATATGTTTTTAGTTAGAAAGAGCTAAACCTGAGGTAGAGGAGATTGCTTGAGTTGCTAAAAGATTATGACATGAGTATCCTCTACCACCCAGGTAAATCTTATATGGTTTTTGATTCTCTTAGCAGGTTATCTATGAGAAGCATTGCTTATGTAGAGAGGGAAATAAAGAGATGTCTGAAGAGGAGCATAGACTTACACGTTTGGGAGTTCAACTTATTGACTCTAGTGAGGGTGGTGCTATTTGTCGCATCTCCTTTGGGAGGATGCCACTTACGAAGCAAAAGATAGTTTTTTTATAATCTCAAATAATCAACATATTTAGACAACTTGTTTTCAAATTCCATTTCCAATTCAACACCATTGTGGATCCATAAAATACACTAAACTCAAACTAGTAATTATCATAAAACTATTATCTTCCTTTGTGCACAATGACAAATCAAAATATAAACCCAGTACATGGCATGACTTGGATTAAAAGCACACTCAAAAAATAGCAAAACTAGTCACCCAAATCAAGTTACAAGCATACTATTTTATTTTCACAAGCCTTCAAAATATCATACATAAATGCCACATGTAACCTATACAAGTCCCCAAAATATATACAAAACTAGATGCATATGCAGATGTGATTTTCACAAGGGCTCCAAAAGTCTACTCCAAATGGCCATCTTCACATCTCGTCCCGCACATTAGCTATGATAGAAAATAACTATCGCTAAGCATAAACCTTAGTGGTGTATAAACTTTGGGCTTGGAGCCATTAAAGTCTTCAATTCCCTTATTCGTCGCAGGTGGCTCAATAAGGTAAAAGTAAGCCCAAGTGAACAAGTATATCAAAGTATCGAATACAAACCTTGAAGAGTTTCAAAATATCAATATTAATATTTGAAGATTCAAATATCAAGAAAGCTTATAATTTAATTCAAAAGAGTTCTCAAATAATTCATTTTGCCCAATATATACGTCATGCCTTCACACTAAGCACAATCAGTACCAAGAAGGACAAAATCTCCGAAATCAAGAAGGATCGATGCCCATATCAAGAAGGGTCATTACCTAATATCAAGAGAATCAAGAACCATGTTGAAAGTGGCTTTCCACTCGTACTCGAAAATGGACAAAAATCCATCGTCAAGATGAAATGTAAATCCAAAGTCAAGATGGGAAATATCCGAATCGAGAGGCATGCCAATATCAAGGACAAGTCACCATAACAATAAGGACAAAGTCCCAACAAGAATGCGAAATGATCAAGCAATTAATACAAGTGGGCGATTTAGCAAAAGTTTTGCAATACTTGAGATAATAATCATACCACGATATAAGACAAAGAGTAAGAAAAAAACCCATCAAGATACTTCAAATTTTGGAAGGTAAAATATTCCAAGTTTAATTTTATATATGAACCTTGGCATTTTAGCACATAACAAGTTCTACCACAACTCGGGAAGTTCAATTCATCTACGCTATAGACCAACCAAAGTCCACTTCATCAAACAATTCCCCTTAGCGTGTATAAGAGAATATATACCTAAAATACACAATCAAATACATACTTAAGTTTAATAGTCTCATCATATCGAAACTAAACATGAAATCAATGAAAATTAGCCCAAACTATCAAAACAAGAGTTTTGGACAGCCTACTGTCTTGTATTATTGCTCAATTTCGAAGGGGTAAATGGGGGAAGTAGACTTTATGACCTAAATGAAAGTTATATAAATGTGTCTTAGAGTCGCATACAATATCGAATCACCCCTACAACAATTATTTACAAAAAGATATGCCTAAAATACAAACAACAGTCCATGTAAGATTTCCAAAACAAAATCTGGGCAGCACCTCCCCTATACTTCATCACCCTTTTTCGAGCATATAAAAGCAAAACTAGGTTTTAAAGACTAAATTAAAGTTATATACCTATGAAATAGATTTCCAAAACATCTTGAATCACTCAAAATGAAGCTTTACACAAGGAGTTATACTAATATTACTAACAACAGTCCCATTTGCAAAACAAGGTTTATTCCCCACTTTTGACAACAACAACATATCAACAACATCAACAACAATATCATTAACTTCAACTCGAAAGGAAAAACCTTACCTTGCCAAAACTCAACCTCGAAAGCTCCTTAATTACGGTTGAAAATTGGTGGCTGCTCGTTACCCTTGCTTGCTACCCCAATCAGTTTATTTACGTTATTAAACACTTCTATTTGATCAAAGAACACCTTAGATAATTAATTCACAGAACAAAATCAGAGGGATTACCTTTTTTCCTTGTTGCTGCCGTAGGTACTCTCTCTTATTCTCTAAGTTTTTTGTCAAACTCTAAGTGTAATTTTGCAGAAGAAATGAATTCTTAGTCATCTTAACATACATATATATGCTCCCTTAAATTGTGATATGTGGCAGCCCCTAGGGGTGACATGTTCCATCCTCTAGGGCGCTACCTCATCCATGCTCCCAATCTAAAGCTGCAATGTGGCAGCGTGGGGTCCACCCCAAGTAGGTGTGTCACCTACTTGGTCCAAGTAGGTGTATCACCTACTTAGTCCAAGTAGGTGCATCACCTAATTATTTCAAGTAGGTGTTATACCTCTTTTTTCCTCTTCCATGCTACTTAAGCTTGACGTGTACTCAAGTAGATTAATTATGTAAGACATCCTAGTCAATAGCTTATGCAAGTAGGTTGATTACCACGACGCATTACTCGGCCTGCAACTCCTTCCAAATCCCTCTAGACCTATTTCCAACCATCACTACTCAGGTAGAACTTCATAGATAACGTGGATCACCTGGAAATCTTTTAGAAAAACCATAAAAAGAAAATTGGGGTGTTACACTATTTTTCAGAATAGGAATGAATTATCTCTAGTTATTGAGGTGAAAGAAAACCAAGATCAAGATCTCATTCTCCTCCTATTGAAAGATGATGTCTATAAGTAGAAGGTAATGGCTTTTGCTAAAAGGGAAGATGGAGTTTTGAGGTATCAAGGGAGATTATGTGTTCCAAGTGTTGATGGAGTTCAAGAGAAGAGCGTGGCATAGGCCCATAGATCCAGGTATTCCATCCATCCAGGTTCTACAAATATGTACCAGAACTTGAGAGAAGTATATTGGTTGAATGTAACGAAGAAAGATATAGCAGAGTTTGTGTCTAAGTGCCCAAATTGCCAACAAGTTAAGTTTGAACATCAAAAGCCTTGTGGTATGGCTCAAAATATTGAAATTCCAGAATGGACGTAGAAGATGATAAATATAGACTTCATTATAAATTTACCACGATCCCACAAGCAGCATGACTCTATTTGGGTGATTTTGTGTATATAATAACCAAATCAGCCCATTTCTTACCGGTTAAGACTACGGACACTGTAGAAAACTATGTCAAATTATATCTTCAAAAAATTGTCAGACTTTATGGGGTTCCTTTGTCTATTATCTCAGATAGGGGAGCTTAATTCATGGCTTAATATTGGAAGTCTTTCCATAAAGGTTTGGGTTTGAAAGTGAACCTTAGCACTACTTTCCGTCCATAGATAGACGGCAAGGTAGAGTGTATAATTAGGACTTTGGAGGGTATATTGAGAGCCTGTGTCATCGACTCCAAAGGAAATTGGGATGATTAGTTACCTTTTATCGAGTTTGTGTATAATAATAGTTTCCATTCGAGTATTCAAATGGCTCCTTATGAAGCTCTTTATGAAAAGAGATGTAGATCACTAGTTGGTTGGTTTGAGTTTGGTGAAGCTGAGTCGATCGGACCAGATAGCTCACCAGTCCATGGAGAAGGTGAAAATCATCAAAAAGATGTTGAGGACTACTCAAAGTCTCTAGAAATCCTACACCGATATTAGGAGGAGAGATTTAAAGTTTAAAATGCATGATTGGGTATACTTGAAGGTTTCATCCATGAAGGGTGTGATTAGATTTAGGAAGAAAGGGAAGCTTAGTACCGGCTACACTAGTCCTTATCAAATTGTGAAGAGGGTTGGTAATGTAGCCTATGAGTTTGAGTTGCCATCAGAGTTAGCAGTTATTCACCCTCTGTTTCATATCTTCAATCTTAAGAAGTATTTGTGATATCCTTTACTTGTTGTTCTAACTAAGAATATTGGGTTGAAAGAGAGTTTGCCTTATGAAGATATTTCATTCCGGATCCTTGATTGTCAGGTGTGCAAGTTAAGAACCAAAGAGGTTGCATCCGTCAAAGTTCTATAGCAAAATTAGTTTGTTGAAGAGGCTACATAGAAAGCTAAAGAGGATATGAAAGCTAGATACACTCATGTATATGTGCCTCCTAATAACGATGTTGATGGCAAGATTTCTTTTCCTACTATTACACCCCAAAATATTTTGTGTTACTAAGGCTACAGATGGCTTAATGTGAGCTCGATAAGAAGCAAATATTACAAGTATAAAGAATGAAATTCTACTGTAGTAGCATGAGGATAGCATAAGTATATTATTTGGAGTTCGTACAATATGAATGGAATGATATGTTAAAAGATATATAGCCCTTGTAACCGTAAGTTGAGGTGGGGCCCACATGATGGAATTTTTATAAAAAGGACATATGATAAGTTATATGAACAATAAATGTGAAGTTCAACATAACTTAATAAGAACCCTTAAGCCAAATCCAAGTATAAGCCCTCCAAAAAGATGTTTTTTTTAAGTTATATTTTCGGGTGATCTGACTTGGGGAGACCATAACCCCATAATTGTTTGGGAATTTGGAAAAGCTCCTAAAATGTAAGTTGTAGATAATTGGATTAGATTTCCAATCATAGGTTGTGGGAATTTATTCAATATCGAAATCAAGAAATATTACTGCTTTATTGAACAAAGGTACTGACCGCAAGTAGAGAGCCTGACACGTGGTGGACAAATGGAAGGACCACTCCACCGCCCTTTATTACTATAAGTAGGCGCAAAACAGGTCATAAATAGTAGGATAATTGTTATTTTTTATATTTTTGTGCATTGGACTATTCGTGAGCAAATGGACATAAATTCAAGGACTTTTAATTTTGAATTTGTTATATTTTGTATTTTCACATGTCGAGTCATTCGCAAGAGAATCAACTCAAGTTAAAGATGGGATCATTTTTGGATACGAAGTAGAAATCTTTAATTTTCAATCCTAATTATAAGATATTTTGGATATTTGGAGTTCATTTAATTGGGATTAGATGACTAAATAAGAGTTAGTGATTGATTAAATTAATTACCCTAAGTACTTGTGTGGTCCCCACTTGAATTAATTAATTAATAAGATTGATAGATATTTAGTAGGAGGGGCACGTGGAAGGCTAGGGGGATACCTATAGAAAGCATTTAAAGACTATGTCTTAAAGAACAATGCTAAAAATTATTTCATTTTTCTTCTTGACCAAATTAACATTTTTTGTGGGAACAGACCCAACACGAGGCTTCCACCTCTCATGCACAGTCAGGGGTTGAGCAGCACCCCCAAGCCTTATCATAAATACAAATAATAATAAAAATACATAAAGGGGGACATAAACCTTACCTCCAAACTTAAGGTAGTTCATAAGTTGACTAACCTACTAAGGTCCGCCAACTCATCCCTGAATACTAAGTGGAAAAGCGATAAACCTATGAGAGGACTCCTCTCGATACAATGCGTCTAAGAAAAACATAAATGAAGAAGACTCTCCCCTTCTATGTAAATACGAGAAAAAAACCTACACTAGTCCTATTTAACTAAGCTACATTAAAACATAGCTAAATCGAAGTAGAACAAGTATACGAAACTTCCCATTTTTATGGATCGAGAGCGGTTGTGTCATCGTTGTCCTTCTTAATCTTTTTATACTGAGTTTGTCCATGTGATGTGAGTGCGTCATGTAAGGCAAGTATATGTTGTCATGATATTGCTGATTTGGATATGAATAGTGTGTCCGTCATTGAAGGAATTTAAAAAATTGCTAGATTTTCAAGATCGCTCGACTAACGTCTTTGATTATCCATTCAAGCCGCAACTTCTTAGGTTTCCCAAATGTGGGAGGTACAATAATTCTGCAGCTTTGGATGTGCTGCATTTCCCTATCTGCAAAGTTTGCCAATGTATTGTGATGCACATTAGAAAAAACTATAAGTACTACAGCTTATCTTGAGTGTTGAGAGTTTGAGCAGATGATAGGTGCAGTATCTTTGATGGCTTTGTTGTTGATGGCTGCCTCTATTCCAACAACTTGCAACTTCATAAAAAACAAACCAACCAAACCAATAAGTTGCTTCTCCTCTTGTTCTTACTAGTGTTGAATCATTCCAGGTTTTGTACTGTGGTATACCTGCACAAACCAGCAAACAAGACCAAAAAGGACCAACATAAACTAACAAGAGAGGAAAGACCTGTAATATTGCTTTGAAGATATTTGCAGCTTCCTGATTAGCTACTTCATCTTGTTTCATCACTTAGAGTTGTTGGTGGTTCATGTGTTGGAGCTTTCTAGTGTATCTTGTTGTAGAAACCTTCAACATTATGCCCTTGCTCTCCAAATCCCACTGCATCTTCTCAGATACTGCACAACCAAGCAACCTGCACAAGCTAGAAAACAAAGGTGCAGGCTGCTGTAACTTGTACTTTGGATTTGTTCCTTGTGTGCTGTAGATTGTTGGACTTGTTGATGAATGATGTTGTTGTTGGATATTGTATATTGGATGGTTTAAGAGTTGCAACTGCTTAACTACCTTCCACATCCTGTACATGCACCAAAAGAAGCCAAGGAAAGCACATGTACTAGGTACAATATACCAATAAGAGGTTGCATTGCAGCAGCCTACACCTCAGTTTGCTGGCTCCATTGTTGCAGTTCTGCATCATACTTGCATCTCCCAGGTAAGGTCTAGGTTTTCAAGTATTATATCATGCCACTACTGTACCAGGATTCACATTTAAAAGGCCTTCCAATTGATGGTTGAGATGTTGCAGGTTTGTATGTACCTGCACAACCAAGAGAGCAAAGAAAAAGGAAGAAAACATCTAATCTAATCCTAACTTGTAAAGTTAGTTTGGTTATTCTAAGCAAGAAGGTAGCTGGGGAGACTTTCCCCTTTATATTGATCCTAACTGTAGAACCTTCAAAGTAGCTATAACTATGCATAATAATAACCATTTTAAAGAGTAAGTTGGACCAACAAAGCTGAAGAGGTCATGGTGGTTTCTTGATTCTCTTGAGCCTTCTCCTTCTGAAGTTAGCCATTTCCAGCTTTTTTAGTTCCATGTGAGCTCTTGCTTCTTTGGGAAGATCTTGCTTGGTGAAATAGAGTTCTGGAGCAGTGCATTTGTTACTATGTTTGGACAAACTATGAGCTATGGAGTTGGCTTCTCTGAAGGTGTGGCTGCAGCTGAAAGATTGGAATTGGTTGATGATGTTGTTGAGATTGTCTAGTAGCTCTGTGATGGCCCAAGGTGGCTTTGCTTTATGTTGCAGCCACTTGAGTAGAAGTTGAGAATCAACTTCCAGCACTACCTATGTATAACCAAGTTGAGGACACCAAGAGAGACCAAATATTGCAGCCTTAATCTCTGCTTAGTTGTTAGTACCTGTACCTAAAGGGACCGCATAAGCAAATATGAGTTCACTATGTGCATTCCTAAGGATTCCTCCTCCACCAATGTTACCAGGGTTATTAAGAGCACTACTATCAGTGTTCAATTTTACCATGTGGTCAATTGGCTTGGTACAGCAGATAGGAGTGATTTTGGTGTCATGGTAACACTTTTCAATCAAAAGGACCAGGTCCCTCCAGTTATTTGGCCAATCAATATATGGAAATATAGTGTTGAGAAGGTTAGAGGTGTCTTTGAAGATGGAGAACTTGACTCTAGCAAGATTAGATTGCTTCCCACTATACTTGGAAGCACATCTATTCTTCCAAAGGTTCCAGCAGATGAAAATAAGAGTTGCATGCAAAATAAGTTTGTGAGCCTCATTCTTGTGCTTTGAGTTCCACCATGTCATTAACAAGTTTTGGATAGGTGTGTACTCTTTATTAATGCCCAAGGAGTCATCAAACATCCTCCAAATATATTGAGCAAAAGCTCCTGCAACAAAGATGTGCTTAATGGTATCCTGTCCAGGTCTATAGCAATAATAGCACTGTGAAGGAGCTTGTCCAAAGTTGATAAGCTTTTCATTAGTAGGAAGCTTCCCTCTAAGGAGTCTCCAAACCAGGAAAGAACATTTGAAAGGGATGAGCTTGTGCCAAGTGCATGAATTTGACACAGTCTTGGTCCTCTTTTCTCTGATAAGCTCCCAGGCAGAAGAGCAACTAAACTCCCCTGTGCTGTTTGGGATCTAGCAGGAATGGTCCTGTTTGAGGGGTTGGTAGTTAATGTGAGTGGCTAGGATGATTGGTACAAGCTGAGGTTTTTTTTGGATGATCAGATCAATATTCCATTGGCCATTAGTAATAAAATATGAAACTTGAGTGTTGTTGAATCTGCAACTTTCAGTTGTGTAGTATGCTAGGGGCCCAACTCCAAGCCAGTTATCCCACCAAAAGAGGCAGGAACCTGAATGAATTTGGGGCTCAATGATATGTTTATTGATCATCAGGTGTTTCCAGGTCAAGGATTGACCTGTGTCCCATTTCTTGGTGATGTTATTGGCCTTCTAGCAGTATTTGGCTTTAATGAAGTCTCCCCACAGGGTATTCTTGGATCTAAGTATCCACCACTATTTGTATTGAAAGGACTTGGCCACATCTGTAATTTGCCTTACTCCTATGCCTCCTTCATCATAAGGAAAGCTCAAATTTTTCCATGAGGACCAGCTATACTTCCTTTTATCATTTTTCCATCCCCAAAAGAAGTTGGCTATTATGCTTTGTATCTGCTTGATGGTGGTTGAAGGTGGAGTACTAGCTGATAGCAGGTGTATTGACATGGCTTGGATAACATGCTTGATTAGTACAGCTCTTCCCCCAAAGCTAAGGATTTTTGCATGCCATACAGTGATCCTGTTAACCACCTTTACAATAAGATCAGAATAATAAATTACTCTTTGTCTGCCAATATAGATATGACATCCCAAGTAAGTTATGGGGCTATCTTTTTAGTTGAATCCTATAATTTTCTTGATTCTCACCACAGTAGACTTGAATGCACTAGAGGGGATCATGAAGTGAATCTTATGCTTGTTGATCAACTCTCCAGAGACTTTTCATAAGCATCTAGACTCTCCATGATAAGTGTCAAAGTCTGCTTTCTTCCTGAAAAGAAGAAGATGATATCATCTGCAAAGCTGAGATGATTAATCTGAGGACCATGATTTGCCATATAGAAGCCATGAAATTGAGGATGATGGTGTAGGTTGTTCATGAGTCTGGAGAGCACCTCAGCTCTAAGGATAAATAAGGTAGGGGAAAGGGGGTCTCCTTGCTTGAGACCCCTTGTTGAATGAAAGAAACCATGTCTTAAACCATTAACTATGACAGAGTACCAATTGTCTGCCATAATTCTCTAAGTCATGTCAATGAATCTTTC
Organism: Solanum dulcamara; assembly: GCF_947179165.1. Lineage (NCBI taxonomy): Eukaryota > Viridiplantae > Streptophyta > Magnoliopsida > Solanales > Solanaceae > Solanum > Solanum dulcamara. The sequence goes on along the minus strand of NC_077237.1, from coordinate 62,798,309 downwards.
ACCAAATCCCATTCTTCTCAAGACCAGACAAGTGTAGGACCAAGAGACCCTATCATAAGCTTTAGCCATGTCAACTTTGATCACAACATTGCCTCCTACATTTGGTTTTTTGATCTGGTGTATGATTTCTTGTGCAAGCATAATATTTTCAGATATGCTTCTATTCTTGACAAAGCCAGATTGATTAAGGGATATGAGGTTAGGAAGAATTGGAGCCAGCCTTAAACAAAGGAGTTTGGAGATGATTTTGTTGGTGAAGTTACTCAGACTTATGGGTCTGAATTCAGAGATTTTGGTAGGATGATTTACTTTTGGAAGTAGAGCCAAACAAGTATGGGTGAAGTACTTAGGCATGGCTTGTCCACAAAAAAATGAATTGACCACACTAAGAAGATCTTCTTTGATGATATCCCAACACACTTGAAGTTGTTTTCCATTTATCCCATCTGGACCTACTGCTGAGTTTGGATTCATTGTGAATACTACATTTCTTAATTCATACATAGTAGGCATGGCTTGGAGATCCTTATTGTGCTTGTCAGTAACCATTGAGGGGATGCACTGCATAGCCTGTTGCTGAATATACTTGTCCTCCCTAGTGAATATGTCTTAGAAGTGCTTATAAACTGGTTCAGCTATTTCAGTATCTCCTTGCACCCAAGAACCTTCTTCAGTTTGGATCCTGTGAATATACAGCTTCGTTCTCCTACCTCTGATCAAGGCATGAAAATATCTAGAGTTTACATCTCCTTCTTTGAACTAGTGCAATTAAGGGTTGTAGAGAAAGAGGGTCTCGGCCAAAGCTTAGGTTTGAGGGATAAATTAAAGGGTCAAGTGTGGTTATTTTTCATATGGATGTTAGCAAGGATGGAGTATTTACGGATGCAAAAAATTTGATGAATCAAGTCCTCAAGTTCAAGCAAATTGTTTCCTTATAGCTTAAGGTAAGATTTAAGTTTCTTTTACATATTTTAGAGTTAATTTGAACTTGTACGAGTTGGTCAATATATGCTGAATGTATGAAATTATGGGTGTTGATGATTGAAGCATATAGAAGACGTTGGGGGCTGTTAGGTGAAGAAAATAGTGAATTAATTTTGCTTAGTATTTTGATTGTTAGGGATATGGATTTTGTGATGAGAATGAACGTAGCTAATGGTTAAAGTTGAAGCCAAATTTGGTGTGATATGTTGTATAAATTATAGTGATACTAATGTAGTTTACTTGCATATGAATAGGTGATATAATAATCTTGTGTTTGCTTCTATGTCTCATGAAAATTTGATGAAAAGATAGTATGAAATAAGGTGTAAAAATTGTATGTGGGTTCCTTGGTGTGTCCACAAGTATTCGCAAGGTTTCGAGCATCCTTATGTTGTTAATTAGAGGCTGTTTTGATATGTTTTTGTTGTTATTGTTGATCTTGGAAGATTAATAATAATTAAGATTATACGTTATGTTGCATGTTGGTTGGGTTATTGTAGGAATATTCCGATGAAAACGTTAAGACTATGGATCATTAAAGATAATTTGAAGAGGTAGTAGTTGGGTGTGGATTTGAATTGTTGTCGAATGTTATGAATGTGGGCTGCCTTAATCTAGAAATAATATTATAATAAAGAGATTAATTTGTATTAAAAGGAATTGGAAGTAACAAAACTCTATGATTAGTGTTGGTGTTGAAATGGACACAATTGGAGTTTCTTGAATTAGATTGGATTGATTATTGTTGTTGCTATTATTGTCATGGATTATGTGTTAAAAGTGAAGGGATTGTATATGTTAATGTTAATTCTCCATTTAGGCCGTATTAGGGTTGTTCTAAGCTAAACATGGTAGATTAATATCGATTAATGTTTTGGTTGTTATTGTGGCTGATTACATAATGAAAATGAAAGCATTCAACTTGTCAAGTTGGAGTTGTAATTGATTTAATGGCTTCTTGTAATGTGTGGCTGCTTGTGTTGAATTGACGGATTAAGTATAGTTATGATTATGCATTGTATGATTATTGTTGGGCTATTATAAATTATTTCGGTAGAGTGTGATGGCAGCAACCTACTGGGAGTAATTCGATAGCATCGTAGTCGTCATGTTGATAATTTACGCAAGTCGAATGTTATATGGGTTGTTCAGAGTATTCTTGAATCTCATTTTTTCTAGTCTTAATGTGGCATTTGAATGTGTGATTGTTGATGTTGCTTGTAGTTGTATGGCTGATTTGGAGGTGAAAAGAAGGAGCGATATAGGGGAGGTGCTGTCCAATTTTCTAAAAATAACCTACTAACGATAAACTACATTTTATGCCTTTCCATAGATTAACCATAGTGCTTAACGTATTAATATAGATTGAGACCCTAAGGGGCAGCATGTACATGTTGTGTGCGGATAAACACTAAAGATATGAAAAGCCTATCCCTTCTTTCTTTTAGGCATGTCTTAGATATAAGTGACGAATGATATGTATATGAAATTTGGAGTAATTCTATTCATGAGCTTCGAGCGCGATTCATGATTTTTATTCACTTCTTGATGTTAGAACTCTTACAATAAGTGAGCTATTGCTTCTCAAGTCTTCTATACGTTGGAAAGTAGTAAGTATGTAACACTAACCTTTCTTTCTTTTGTCAAGATCCATATGAAACAAACGGACGACGAATGTATAAATTCCAAAGAAGCTCTCATTCTTAGATATACTAGGATGGCTAATGTTCTTGATTTCCTAGAACTTATATCATTATGTCTTGATACATGTGTATGATTCCAGCCATTCTATTTTGGTATAATTCATATTTCGGTATAATTCATGATTCTTATTTACTTCTTAATGTTGGAACTCTTGGAATAATTGAGCTACTGCCCTCAAGTCTTCTATATGACTGGATAGTGATTGATACGAAAAGCTCCTTTTTAAAGGCTCTATGATGACTAATGTCCTTAACTATCATAAGTTGTCTCATATTAATTTGATACATGTTTGTGATACCTGCGACTTTACTTACATAGTTCATGATGATAGTTAGAGAGAACTTAGCATAACTATCACATTGATATTCGAGTGTTAGCAAATTTTACTCATTTTATTGAGTCTTAGATGATAGTTACACATGGTTGCTAATGATACCTTATTCGTACATATTATTATTATATTATTCACTGAGCCTCTCTCCATAGGCCCGGGTACACATAGTTTACCACATTATTCACCGAGTCCCTCACTAGGGCCAGGTACGGTATATGATGATATGATTATATGATTATGGCACTAAGTCCCATGATGGGCCAGGTACGGTATATGTGTACACGAATTTATTCACCGAGTCCATTACTAGAGGGCCCAGTATGGTATATGATGATATAATTATGGCACCGAGTCCCACGATGGGGCAGGTATGGTATATATGTACACAACTTTATTTATCGAGTCTCTTACTAGAGGGTCAGGTACGGTATATGTATATGATGATATGATGATGTGATAATATGATGATACAACTTTATTCACCAAGTCCCATAATGGGCCGGGTACGGCATATGACAATTATAGGTATGACTGTGTTATAAAATACAGGAACAGTGATTTCTTGATTTACATGCTTGTCTCCTGAATCTCTACTTCAGATGTGATCTCCTTTATTGTATTTTATGTTTTATATATTTAGTACATATGTCGTACTGAACCCCTCTCTTTGGGGGGATGCATTTCATGCCCGTAGGTACATATACTCGTTCGAAGATCTGCTGGCATAAGATTTCCACTCAGCTATTTTGGAGTGCTTCATTTTTTCGGAGCCTAGACTTTGGTACTAACCCTTTGAGATATATATTTATTTATCCATGGGTACAACTGGTCCCTGTCCCATCATTTGTTATTGTTGATATTCTTAGAGGTATGTAGACATGTGTGTGGGTTGTATATAGGTGTTATTGAACTGTGCTAGTATGGCTTATGTTTGGGAAGTTCCAATTCATAGTGGCAGCCTTGTCGACTTGTGTATGTACATGTATATTTTAGAATATGGTGTGTAGTAGCAACCTTGTCAGCTTGCATATATATATATATATATATATATATATATATATATATATATATATAGTTGGACGTTCCCATAAGTTAGGATAACCATGTCGGCTTATGTACTATGTTACCTTTTGATGATTGTTACTTCTCAAGAGACAAGTGGTTTATGTGTGTGTGTGTGTGTGTGAGACAGTTTTGAGGCGATGACCTATATAAGTATCATATCATGTTTAGTTGTGAATTGATTATAGATAATAGGTGTGTACATGAGTGTCCAGTTTGGCCACTAGTCATGGCCTATAGGGTTGGGTTGTTACATAAGTGGTATCAGAGAAGTTCATCCTCGAAGTGTCTACAGACCATGTCTAGTAGAGTTTTGTTTGTCGGTGTATTATGCAACACATCTATAAACATGAGGCTATAGGACATTTCGGATGCTACCTTTCTTTCATAGCTAAGATCGTGCGATAGAGCCGAGTCATAGAAAATAAAATTCCTCATACTAACCTTTGATTTCAGGAGAAGGATGACATCGATAAAAGGAAGTGACTGACGATATTGGAAGTTACAAAGCACGCAGGTAAGCAAAGGCACAAAAGATATATGTAGGGTAAGGTATTGAAGTATGTTTGAAATATAAAGTTAAAAATTGAGAGAAAAAGTAGATAGGAAAGTGTAATAGGTGCAGTTCGAGTAGGACATAGGAGGTAAGTCCGTCATTTTATACTATTATTGATATTGGGTGCCTTGTGAGGTTGTGATACGATATGATATGAATATATATATATATATATATATGGCCCTGTGAGGCATTGTTGGTATTTCTTGCGTGCAGGTTTTGATATAGTTAGAAGTACAGAGGAAACTCTGCCCAAATTTTCCCAGAAATAAAAAAAAAAGAAGAGAGAATGAGGTATAAGTTCATAATATGTCTTGAAAGTTAATATCGATAGGGTAAATTTATTATGTTGGACTAAAGAGTTAAGAAATAACCCACGTCATCCATAAGGGGCATCATTCTTATTTAGAGGGCCTTGTTTTGAAGAACCATATACAAGCAGTGAATTCGCAATTCATTTGAACAGACCAGAATACGTCCCAACCACATATTGCCTTAGAAAAAGCTCATGATGAAGGGCAAAATGTCCAGCGATTAAGTTTCACTTTTGTTAAAAAGTACAAAGCATGCATCAAGTAATTTATGAATTAAATAATTCATTCACGACTTAAGAATAAACCTGGAGGTAAACCATATGAATCAAGCACTAAGAAGTCATGTGGTGCTTATCGAATTCTAGTTTCCTTCTGATGGTGGTTGGGAAATGCTTCATGATAATATTTTATTAGTTCTTAACCAACTAATTGGAGATGGAATTTGTGGAAGGAAAACATAAACTTGTGAGCTATTAAGGATAAGATTGATCAGAAGGGGTGAAGGGTTGAGTACTCCTAGTCCAAGGAGTGTAATTAAAACATAGTAAGAATCGCGAATAAGGTTAAGAAGTGTTACTTTATAGGATGGATTATGAACAGAATGTAATGTGAATACCATAAGTATTGCTATAGAAATAAGTAATGCCTAGCAAAGAAGTAACTAAAGAATATGATGTGATTTGAGAGAAACGGAAAAACAAATAGAGAACGAATAAGAAAGACTTACAAAGTTCTATAGGTAAAGTTCAAAATAAAAGTCAAGTGGTAACGAAATTCATATGATTTTAAGTAAGACGTTAGCGTTGGGTATACAACAAGGGTGAAAATGCATGAGGCATAAAGAAGTATTGTGTATACGTGACTTCACCTCAGAAAATAGTGAGATCCTTAAAGGACAAAGATTGTAGATTTGCAAAACAACTGATGCATTGTGAACTTATTAGAGTAACAAGTGATATCCGTTGGGATAAATATAGTGTTATAAGAAAGCTTGGAACACTCATCATCAGAATATAAGTGCTACCGAATGAAGAATTTGAAACGATTATAAGCACTAGCTAATTACTGATGGGAATGAATGGAATGTGGCCTTGGATAAATTACTACATTAATTATATTACTCGAGTACCAATCATAAGATTAGATTTTGTATTATATATCGGGAATTCTCATCACCTTGTGATTGTGTTAAGGTTTCGTACATGGGTAATCTAAGTCATAGATGATATAAAGGAAGACATGGGTATGGTGAAGTATACCAAATGTGTTGGAAAAGAATCATATATATTTGAAAAGTTAAAATGAGGGAATAGGTTAGAATATAAACGAATAATGATGTGGGTACACCCTAAAGGGGGATCCCACGCTGGAACAAATTAGAAAAATCTGAAAACCAACAATAAATGGATAGAAGCCAAGATGATATTTGAGACTGTGCTAAGAATTATTGGTAAAGATCTTGGATAGTATGACATCAAAAAATGGATGTTTATGAAAATGACTAATACGACAAGAGAATAATAACGAGTAACTTAAAGATATTATAAAGGATAAAAAGACTATACTGGATTAGAGGTTACAATATTGGCAGCGGATGTTATTGGCTAATGATATTGTGACATACGAGTAGCAAAGGAGAAAGGATATGAAATCTCTCCCTTGGTAGAATAGGAAAAAATTGAATGGTAAGTAAAGGGAGGAAACAAGTATGAGAAAATAAACAGTAAGTGAGTGTTAGTACAATAAGATATGTAGAGCAGAATAAGCTAGGGGAAGAGGAAAGAGAATAATGTAAAGTTATTACATCGGGAAGCAACAAAAAGAAGAAGTATTGCATGAATGACTATGTAAAGACTTGGAATGTGTTATAATGAACTAAAGCGAGTCGAAAAATGGAGGAGCTATGTAAAGGGCATAATTAACTATTAGAACACTTGAGAAAATATTGGGAATTCAGAATCAATTCAACATTCGAGGACGAATGTTCCAAAGGGGGGAAGGATGTTACACCCCAGAAAATTTTGTGTTACTAAGGCTATAGATGGCTTAATGTGAGCTTGAGGATGAGAAAATATTAAAGGTATAAAGAATGAAATTCTACTATAGTAGCATGAGGATAGCATGAGTATAATATTTCGAGTTCGTACAATATGAATGGAATGATATGTTAAAAGATATATAGACCTCATAACCGTAAGCTGAGGTGGGCCCCACAAGATGGGATTTTTATAAAAAAGTATATATGATAAGTTATATGGATAATATATGTGAAGTTAAACACAACTCAAGAAGAACCCTTGAGCCAAATCTAAGTGTAAGCCCTCCAAAAAGATATTTGTTTTAAGTTATATTTTCGAGTAATCTGACTTGGGAAGACCATAACCCCATAATTTTTTGGGAATTTGGAAAACCTCCTAAAATTCAAGTTGTATATAATTGTATTAGCTTTCCAACCATAGGTCATGAGAATTTTTTCGATATCGGAATCAAGAGATATGAGTGCTTTACTGAATAAAGGTACTGACCGCAAGTAGATAGCCTGACACGTGGTGGACACGTGGCATGACCACTCCACCGCCCTTTATCACTATAAGTAGGCTCAAAGAAGGTCATAAGCAGCATGATAATTTTTATATTCTATATTTTTGCGTATTAGACTATTCATGAGTTAATGGACATAAATTCAAGGACTTTTAATTTTGAATTTGTTATATTCTGTATTTTCATACGTCGAGTCATTCGCAAGAGAATCGACTCAAGTTAAAGACGTGATTATTTTTGAACACGAAGTAGAAATCTTTAATTTCCAATCCTAATTAGAAAATATTTTGGAGATTTGGAGTTCATTTAATTGGGATTAGATGACTAAATAAGAGTTAATAATTAATTAAATTAATTAGCCTAAGTACTTGTGTGGTCCCCACCCAAATTAGTTAATTAATAAGATGGATAGATATTTAGTCGGAGGGGCACATGAAAGGCTAGGAGGATACCTATAGAAAGCATTTAAAGACTAAGTCTTAAAAGACAATGCTGAAAATTATTTCATTCTTCTTCTTGTCCAAATTAACTTAGAGAGAGAAGTGAGAGTTATAGAGAAAGAGGGTCTTGGACAAGGCTTAGGTTTGAGAGAGAAATTAAAGGATCAAGTGTGGTTATTTTTTATGTGGATGGAAGCAAGGATGGAGTATTTAGGGCTACAAAAACTTTGATGAATCAAGTCCTCAAGTTCAAGAAAATTGTGTCGTTATAGCTTAAGGTAAGATTCAATTTTCTTTTACACATTTTGTAGGTAATTTGAACTTGTATGAGTTGATAAATATGTGATGAATGTATAAAATTATGGTTGTTGATGATTGAAGCATGTGGGAGACGTTGGGGGCTGTTTGGTGCAGAAAATAGTGAATTAATTTTGCTTAGTATTTTGATTGTTATGGATATTGATTTTGTGATAAGAATGAAGGTAGCTAATGGTTAAAGTTGAAACCGAATTTGTTGTGGTCTATTGTATGGATTATAGTGATACTAATATAGTTCACTTGCATATGAATAGGTGATATAATGATCTTGTGGCTGCTGCTATGTCTTACAAAAATTTGATGAAAAGATAGTATGAAATAAGAAGTAAAAATTGTATGTGGATTCCTTGGTGTGTCCACAAGTATTTGCAAGGTTTTAAGCATGCTTATGTTGTTAATTTGGAGTTGTTTTGATATGTTATTGTTGTTCTTGTTGAGCTTGAAAGATTAATGATAATTAAGATTATACGTTATGTTGTATGTTGGTTGGGTTATTGTAGAAATGTTTTGATGAAAACGTTAAGACTTTGGATCATTAAAGATAACTTGAAGAAGTAGTAGTTGTATGTGGATTTGAATTATTGTCAAATGTTATGAATGTGGGTTGCCTTAATCTAGAAATAATGTTATAATGGAATTGGAAGTAAGAAAACTCTATGATTAGTGTTGGTGTTGAAATGGACACAATTGGAGTTGCTTGAATTAGATTGGGTTGATTGTTGTTTTTTCTATTATTGTTATGGATTATGTGTTAAAAGTGAAGGGATTGTATATGTTAATGTTAAATCTCTATTTGGAATGTATTGGGGCTGTTCTAAGCAACCTATTGGGAGTAATTCGATAGCATCGTAGTCGTCATGTTGATAATTAACTCAAGTCGAATGTTATGTGGGTTGTTCAGAGTATTCTTAAATCTCGTTTTGTCTAGTCTTAACATGGCATTTGAATGTGTGATTGTTGATGTTGCTTGATGGTTGTACGGCTGATTTGGAGGTGAAAAGAGTGAGCGATATAGGGGAGGTGCTGTCCAATTTTCTAGAAATAACCTACTAACGATAAAGTACGTTTTATGCCTTTCCATAGCCTAACCATAGTGCTTAACATATTAATATAGGTTGAGACCCTATGGGGAAGCATATACATGTTGTGTACGGATAAACGCTAAAGGTATGAAAAGTTTATCCCTTCTTTCTTTTGGGCATGTCTTAGATATAAGTGGCAAATGATATGTATATGAAATTTGGGGTAATTCTATTCATGATCTTCGAGCGCGATTCATGATTTTTATTCGCTTTTTGATGTTAGAACTCTTACATTAATTGAGCTATTGCTTCTTAAGTCTTCTATACATTGGGAAGTAGTAAGTATAGAAAGCTAACTTTTATTTCTTTTGGCGTGATCTATATGAAACAAACGGAGGACGAATGTATAAATTCCAAAGAAGCTCTCATTCTTAGATACACTAGAATGGCTAATGTTCTTGATTTCCTAGAACTTATATCATTATGTCTTGATACATGTGTATGATTCCAGCCATCCTAATTTGGTATAGTTCATATTTCGGTATAATTCATGATTCTTATTTACTTCTTAATGTTGGAACTCTTGGAATAATTGAGTTACTGCCCTCAAGTCTTCTATATGACTGGATAGTGATTGATACGAAAAGCTCCTTTTTTTAAAGGCTCTATGATGACTAATGTCCTTAACTATCATAAGTTGTCTCATATTAATTTGATACATACCTATGATCCCTGACACTTTACTTACATAGTTCATGATGATAGTTAGAAAGAACTTAACATAACTATAATTTTGATATTTGAGTGTTAGATTATTTTACTCATTTTATTGAGTCTCAGATGATAGTTACACATGGTTGCTAATGATACCCTATTTGTGCATATTATTATTGTATTGTTCATCGAGCCCCTCGCTAGAGGGCCGGGTATGTATAGTTTACTACATTATTCACTAAGTCCCTCACTAGGGCTAGGTATGGTATATGATGATATGATTATGGCACCAAGTCCCATGAAGAGCCAGATACGATATAAGTGTACACGACTTTATTCACCGAGTCCCTTACTAAAGGGCCTGGTATGGTATATGATGATATGATTATGGCACCGAGTCCCACGATGGGCCGGGTATGGTATATATGTACACAACTTTATTCACCGAGTCCCTTACTAGAGGGCCAGGTACGGTATATATATGATGATGATATGATGATGTGATAATATGATGATACAACTTTATTCACCAAGTCCCATAATGGGCCGGGTACGGCATATGATAATTATAGGTATGACTTTGTTATAAAATACAGGTACAGTGATTTCTTGATTTACATGCTTGTCTCCCGAATCTCTATTTTAGATGTGATCTCCTTTATGGTATTTTATGTTTTATATACTCAGTACTTATGTTGTACTGACCCCTTCTCTTTGGGAGGATACATTTCATGCCCACAGGTACATATACTTGTTTGGGGATCTACCAGTGTAGGATTTTCACTCAGCTATTTTGGAGTGCTTCATTTTTTCGGAGCCTAGACTTTTGGTACCGACCCTTTGATGTATATATTTGTTTATCTATGGGTACAACGGGGCCCTATCCCTTCATTTGTTATTGTTGATATTCTTAGAGATCTGTAGACATATGTGTGGGTTGTATATAGGTGTTATCCAACTGTGGTAGTATGGCTTATGTTTGGTATGTTCCAATTCATAGTTGAAGTCTTGTAGACTTGCATATGTACATGTATATTTTGGAATGTGGTATGTAGTGGCAGCCTTGTTGGCTTGCGTATATGTATGTATGTAAAAAAAGTCATACATATTACCATCACGTATTGTGCTCGGCCTGTTTTGGGGACTCGGTGTACCATCTACATCATTTTGTCATCATATGCACATATATAATATTAGCGTTGTGGAATGTACAGACCGATTCATATATATAGTAAGTACATGTCGAGGAATGTATGGCTTGATCCGCACATCATATAATAATTCCAAGGAACGACGGCCTGATCCACATATCATATAGTAATGCCGAGGAATGTTCGGTCTGATCCACATATCATATAGTAATGTTGAGGAACATTCGGTCAGATCAACATATCATATAATAATGCTGAGGAACATTTGGTCCGATCCACGAATTATATAGTAATATTGAGGAATGTTCAGTCCGATCCACATATCATATAGTAAAGCTGACGAACGTTCGTTCCGATCCACATATCATATAATAATGCCGAGGAATGTTCTGTTCGATCCACCTAGCATATAATAATAATTATATTATAGCCAGCCCGAGACTCGGTAAAAGATATATTACAGTATACACGAATCAAGTAGTGAGTAACCATATACAATCTAAATCATTATCTGAGACTCGACAATGTAAGAAGATTAAGCTATCGTCCGAGGACCAGAATAGTAGTGTAGCCATCTCAAGTGCCTTCTAAATTCCATTGAGGCCTATATCACTTTGGATCTCAGGGACCCTAGACATGTACTAAAGTAATACTAATAGTTCATAGAATCAGGAATACCCATCGTCATATAGTCCTTAGGACTAGGAGCTTATGCATCCAGTACTTCTCAACCTATGGAGTTCAAGGAAAGTAGTTCAACTTACTACAAAAGTTTGACATTCAGAAGTGAATAAGACAGAGGGATTACATTTAGGACTTAAAAGTGGAGTTACCCCAAAGCTCGTATCACATTTTAATTACAATTAGGACATGTCAAAGGAAGAGAAAGAATAAGCTTTACCTAGTCTCTTCTTTTCCTCAAAGAGTCAGCATTACATATATCGTACCTGGCCCGTCATGGGCTCGATATCATAAACTTTTTATTGCATTACCTTACCATCATAGTACGACACTTATGTCAAATACATATCAAGAGTAAAGAAGGGTAGCTCTACGTACTTATGCCAAAACATGCCAAGAGAAAGGAGATAACTTCACATACTTACTACTCTCCATCATATAGAAGCCTTGAGAGGTAATTACTCAACTAGTATAGGAATTCTACCATCGAGAAGTGAATAAGACTTATGAGTCAAACTTGGGGTTATATGAATGGAATTATCCCCATATTTCGTATATCAATCACTTAAGGCTAAGACATGCCAAGAGAAAGCTTCACATACCTTTTTCGGGATTAATTAAAATCCGGCTTGCCTTGATACCTCCTTAACCTATTTGACATGAAAGTAATACTAAGATTAATAGACTTTAACTTTCCAATATCCCACTCTAAAACCAAGTACTAATAGGAGTCATTTCCTTATCCATTACCCTCGACTAGTTTGTTAATAGTTCCGATGCTACCGAAAATCGGGCAACATTTCCCCTGTAACTTCAATATTCCCGAGGTTTCAAATCGGCCACAGTGTCAATAACCATACCAAAAAAAACAACCATAATCATATATACAAGTAAAACACCTCAAAATTACACAATATAATTCCAAACAATTAGCTCAAAACTACGATACAAAAATAGAGTTTTTAATTTTTATTTCACAAAATCTTTAACCATACCAAATGGAGGGTCATGTGGATGAAACCAGAAGTACCAACACCCTTTTTAAAACACTTTAAATCCCAGCAAAATGCAACCCAACTAGCTGCACCCGCAGCACCTCAACGATAACCCACTACTCGACTTTGATTTAGCTATAACCACTTCAATTTAGTTTGTCCCTAATGTCAATCATCCTTATGCAATTTTTCCACTTCCAATATTATTTAAGACATGTAATATACCTCATATAAACATCATAAACTCCAATTTTAAAGGAAAGTCCTTACCTTTCCTGAAACTCGTCAAACTCATCGAAACTTGCCTCGAAAGTTCCTTTAGCGCGCCTAAAATTTCGTGACTATTTGCTAAAGTTTTGGGATGATACAAACCATAAATTTTCATTAATAAAACCTTCATAACATCTTGATACACCCTATATAATTAATTCACGGATCGAAATCGAAGAACTCACCTTTTGTTTCCTTCCAATATCATGGCTCTCTCCCTCTCTAGTTTCTTCTCTTCTCTTCTTTCTTGTTTTTGAATTTTCTAGATAAGTGTGGAACTTTAATAAGTCATAAGACATATATATGTAGGCAACCTAAGGGGGTAACACATGTCAAACCCTAAGTGTGACACATCTCAAGCCCTAAGTGGTGACACGTGTCTAGCCCTCATTGGGCCAACACACCCTTTTCCTCCAATCACAGGCTGCTATGTGCCATGTGGGGTCCACCACCCTTGCTCCAGATGCTTCCACGTGGCACTCTCTTATGCTACCATATGGCACTCTTTCATTCTGCCACGTGGCACTCTTTTTTTCCCCCTCATGGATTCGTAATCTCATCTTACTTTACGAACCTATGTAATCCTTGCTACGTAAGCTTGGTATGTACTCCAATAGCTTAAGTAGTTAAGATTTCTAAGTTGTTAGCTTACGTAAATAAGTCGTGCCCTACGACTCATCATTCGGTCTCCAACTTCTTCCGGATTCTTATAACTCTATTTCCAATCTTCTCTACTATGGGGTATTGCATTCTCCTTTCCTTAGAGTTGTTTGATAGCGTTATAGATTATCCGTCTCACATGGCAACTCTTAAGAAGCTTAAGAGTTCTTAAGAAGTCTTAAGAATCTTTTAGAAGCTTTAAGAAACTTTAGGAAACCTTAAGAAACTTAAGAGGCTTACGATCCTTCCATGAAACTTAAGAGCCTTTCAAGAGACTTAAGAACGCGTTCCAAGGTACAAAAGTATTGGGTGTAACATTCTTCCCCCTTTAGAATATTCATCCTCGAATGTGAACCAAAACCTTCCTCAAGATCTTATACAGACTATATGGAGAGTTTATTTGTTCCATTACAATAGCATATACTTTCATTGAGCCATCACTATCAGAGTCCCAAAGGTTGGGATTACCTGTAGCATAAGGGGTAGGTACGGATACCTGTATTTCATTTCTTCTTCAGCTTCCCAGGTCATTTCTTCATAAATTATTTTCACCACAACACCTTGATGGAAGCTACATCCTCAGTTCACAATCTCCTACTCCACCGATCCAGGATGGCGATAGGTTGCTTCTCATAGGATAACTCCTTTGTGACCTGGATATCCTTTACGGGATATACTCAGGCTGGATTACCAACACACTTGTGAAGCATTGATACATGGAAGACTGAATGTACTACTTTCAGATTCGCTAGTAAGTCCAGCTCATACGCAACCTTGCCTATTCAGCGGAGGATCTAATACGGCCAATGTATCTGGGACTAAGGTCCTCTTTCCTACTAGATCTCATTCCTTTCTCTGTGGGTGGTACCTTCGGAAATGCCCAATCATTAACTTGAAACTCTAGAAGTCGACGTCGATTGCATACGTATGACTTCTGTCAATTTTGGGCGGCTAATAACCTCTCCTACATGAGCTTCACCTTCTATACAACTTATTGGACCATGTCCGAGCCCATTAGTCATGTTTTACCAATATCAACTAACCAATTGGAAACCTACACTATCTGCCCTACAAAGTCTCATATGGGATCATCTGGATATTAGAATAACAGTTAGTATCGTTAGTAATCTTGACAGATAGTATGCAATTGTTCTAGATACCTTTAAAGTCAACCATATAGGCCCGCAATATATCCTCTAGCATTTAGCTAGTAAGCGTGATCTGTTTCTCGATCTGAGGGTACAATGGTGTACGAAGACATATCTTTCTTCCCAATATCTTTGTGGACTGATTTTTAGTAGTTAGCTGTAAATTGGGCTCCTTCATCCGAGACACCAACTATGAGAACTCCATAAGGTCTCACCACTCTCTTGACCTATAAATTCACATCATCTCAGCTGAACAGGTAGTCCTTGATTGAAGGAACATGGGTTGATATTATTAATCTGTGGATAATATTTCATATAGAATCATCTATCCATGGAGTGCAAAGTGAGTCTTATAGACAGGGTTGTATTGTGGAATCTTCGAGCTTGTGTATTACTTCTTGCCTCCATTAGATGACATCAACTAGTACCCTTACCTTTTTGGGTTTTATTCTGCTACCAAGCAGTGTCGAAGTTCCCCCACACAATGACCCCCATAGCCGTTCTGTATTTTGCTTGTCACTAGCTGGTATTATATTAAAGAACCGTGGCACACAAGTGTGTCGTCCGTTGGTACTCAGCTAATCTAGCTCATTTTTCTCGAGCCCTTTTACAACTCCCTTAACCCAACTTACAACACTCTAGGTACATACTCTTGTGTCATTGCTTCATCGTTAATTCGTATTCTTCCATGCTACCCCTTCTATCACCTATTACATTGCAATGCTTGCAATAATGTACGATGGCACTCAACCTAGCCTAATATTTATCTTAGCATCGTCTCGCTAGTCTTTATGTTTTGCCTTGCCCTCTCCTCTTTTGTCTTACAATCGGTATCGAGGTAAATCTTTAGTTCAGCCATGGCCATGTCCTTTTTGTAATTTGGTGGAACTTATTTTTGTACTTGTCTATAACATATCCAAAATATCATAACCCCTTTTTCTTCATGTACTCCTCTGCTTGGTCTTATGTTACATATATAAATATTCACAGGTTGCACCACTACCTTTATACAACTTGTATAAGGTAGTCATAATCCTTTTCATTTTCTGGTTCCTTCTATTTCACATATCCCACTAACTGTCTAAAGACATTCATATCTGTCACCATTCTTCTTACCATCCCAATATCAATCCTCTAATTATCGTTATTATGGATATGATCTTTCAAGATATATTACAACCTTATTTTTCATCCTCTTTTTACTTCTAGGAATATTTCGGCAGAGTTTCCTCTATATTCCTTCCTATCTCAAAACCTGCATGCAGGAGATACTAACAATGCCTTAAAGGGACAACATATACATGCATATCACAGCCATAGGACACCCAATACCAATAATAAAAGGAGATATATATGATAGGGGAGGGGGGAAAGTCTAGATCTATTGATACATATACACCCTAGAAGAAGATTAATGATATACTTGTAACTACATTGGTGGCGCCTCCTGATCCTGCCTACTAGCCAAGGCATACATGCGATTCGAAAGGCCACTAGAACTGGAATCTCCCCCACGACCTCTACCACGACCTGCTGGTGCCTGCATACCCCGCCCCATAGGGCACATAGCTATAAAAGAAGAAGAAGAACCAGCAATTGACCCCATAGACTGAGCTGCACCATTTGGTTTACCCTTAAGTGGGCAATTTCTCATAAAATGGCCTTGACGGCCCCAAGTGAAACAACTACCTCTGTTCATCTGTGAGTCCGAGACTCTAGAGCTTTGTCCAGCTTCCGCATACCCTGCGCTATCAAGTCTCTTGTCTATACACTGTAGGGGTGCACTCTAGGCTGGCTAAGAAGGATATCTGCTATACTGTTGAGGTTGCTGGCCTCGAGACTCACCATAATAACCAGCTGATTTAATTCTCTTCCACTGGCCTCTATCATAACCTCGATCGGACTGATTCCCTCTGTGCAGATCCTTCACCCCTTGCATGTATGCCTTTACTCGGGCAATATCCATGCCTAGTAGAGAAGCCATCGCCATAAAGCTATCAATTAAGTAATGATCCAGCCCCATCATATAGCAATGCACCCTGTCCGTCATGTCAGCTATAATAATAGGTGTATGTCTTGCTAGTGAGTCAAACTCAAGGTTATAATCCCGAATACTCCGACCATTCTACTTCAATTTTAGAAATTTATCAACTCTATCTTGTCTTATTTTTGGAGGTAGAAAATGGCTAAGAAAGGCTTCTATAAACTCATCCCATTCTGCCAGAGGAGCACCCTCGCCCCTCGATAATTCCCAAGACTCATACCAATTAACGGCTATGTCATGCAGCCGATATGAAGTCAATTCAACTGAACTTAGTCTCTGAGGCCCTAATGACCTACAATGTACGCTGCATTTGCCGAATAAACTCCTATGGGTCCTCTATAGGTCTCGACACATAAAACTCTAGGGGATTACAATCTAGGAAGTCGCTAACCCTCTGACTACCTTGCCTATTGGCATCCTCCAACCCTTGTCTCCGAACCTGCCCAGCCATCAATTAGGTCAGCAACTGCACTGCGTCTCTCATAACTCTATCTTCTACCCCTTACTGTGGGGCTAGAGGCTCCGGTACTAGAGCTTCAGGACCTGCAACTACTGCTGCCCCAAACTCCTCTGGAGGTGGCAGCGTAGTAGAACTTGCCGACTAAGGCACAATCCTTGGCATAGACTGGGCGTGAGCCCTAGTATCCCTCGGTGTCTGACTGGTTTCCCAGCTGCCGACTTTCCCTTCTAGGCAGTTGTTGCTTTCCTCGGAGGCATTACTGCAAACATAATGGTAGGTTAGTGAAGGGTCATCCTAAGAATGTAGCTCTATCGCACGATCTAAGACAAGAAAGGAGAATAACATCCTAAATGCCCTGTAGCTTCCTATTTAGAGATATGGTGCACAACACACGAATAAATAAGATCTACTAGACACGGTCTGTAGATATTTCGAGAAAGAACCACTCTGATACTATTTTTGTCATGACCCAATCCCGTAGGTCGTGATGGGTGCCCGAATTTGGGCACTCGCATATATCCCTGCTATTTGTAAGTAAATTTGTCCTTTGTTTAAGTTATACCACATCAACAGGTAGGATAACATATAAGCCGACGAGGCTTATCATAGGCACCATTGTACATACATGCATATACAACCCATACACAACCCACATATATGTCCACAAACCTCTAAGAGTAAGAACAGTAATATAAGGCAGGATAGGGCCTCTGTCGTACCCGTGAACAAATAAATATATACATCAAGGGTTAATACCAAAACTAGACTCCGATATAATAGAGCATTTTTGAACTGCTGAGTGAAACTCCTATGCTGACAGATCCCTAAAGTGTGTATCTGTACCTGTAGGTAGGGCTGCATTCATGCCCGTAGGTATAGATACACACTTTAGGAATCCGTCAGCGTAGGAGTTCCACTCAGCAGTTTAGAAGTGCTCTATTATGCAGGAGCCTAATTTTGGTATTAACCCTCGATGTATATATTTATTTATTCACGGGTACGGCGGGGGCCCTATCCTATCTTATGTTACTGTTCTTACTCTTAGAGGTCTGTGGACATGTGTGTGGGTTGTGTATGGGTTGTATATGCATATATGTACAGTGGTGCCTATGATAAGCCTCGCCGGCTTATATGTTATCCTGCCTATTGATGTGATATAACTTAAACAGGGGACATATTTACTTACATATATCAGGGATATATGCGAGTGCCCAGTTCGGGCACCCGTCACGGCCTACGTGGTTGGGTCATGACAGTCTGAGTATTGGAGTTCTTGATTGTATTTGTGCCTTGAATAAACTCTTAACTTGGTCTTCATTCGAGGATGAATAATCCCAAAGGGGAGATATTGTAACACCTTGTGTTATTCTAGCCTAGACAAAGAGGACCATAAGAAAAGTTAAGAAAATAAACTAATCCAGTGGACCACGAGTATCACCTATGATCCGTAGAGAATTCTATGAGTCATAGGGATGAATCGTAGGTCCTTCTAGCACTTAGTGAATTATTCAATTCTGAAAATCCTCCCTACGAGTGACCTTATGACTTGTAAGGATTTCTACGAATCGTATAAAAAGTTCATAGAACACCTTGGCACTTAGCCAATTTTAGAGTTGAGGTTTATTCCCACGAGCAGAAGTGATGAATCATCAAAGAGTCTACGACCCATAAGAGGGACTTGTAAACCCAGTGGTATGATTCTAGTAGCTACTAGCAATTTTACCTAAGTTCTACGATTGGGTCCTACGACCGGTAGGACTTTGTACGACTCATAAAAAGGGGTCCATAGACCCCAAGCCCTATGTCAGTCGAAGTTCTATGAGTGGTCTTTACAACCCGTCTCTAGGTCTACGACCTGTATAAGATGGTGGTACACTCATTGTACAAATTCCAATGAAGTCTAATTTTGTACCTAGGCTTCTACGACTGGTCTTCTACGACTCACAGAACGACCCGTAGTCGGACAGAGTTAGTTTTTAATGGTAGTTTGGTCTCCCCCTGCCCCCCCACTTTCCAAACCAAAACCTTGACATTTTGGGACCATTGTGAGTCTCTTATTAGTACCCTATACACTTAAACTCTCATTAACACTTAGAATTATTTGAGAGCAAAGATTGGAGAGGAGAAAGAGGCTAGGGTTCAAGCGTTCAACTTCTCTTCATCAATTTTTAATTTTTCTTCGATTTCCAGGTATGTAAGGCTTATCAGAACGTTACACGATTTTCGTACACATGCCCTACATCTTCTTTGAGTCGAATTGATCCTTGAGTTGAGTCTGAATGTTCATATGATTTGAATTTCTTAATGTATTTATGATCCTAGTGAGTCTTTTCATATACATATTCGATCATGTCTTGATGATGTCGATGAGTTGAGCACTTAATATACTCTTTCATGCTTTCATTCTCATAAACCCTAATTGAGTATGATTTTTCAGTGTTTTTATATAATGATTTAGTCTTGAAAGCTTGATTGGTGAATGTTGAATGGGAATGAGTTGAACCTGATTTGGGTAGGAGAAGTCTTTATATTTATTACCATTTTGAACATGAATATTTTTTAGTCTAAATGATTGTTGATTTGGAGTCTTGATTAGTCACGAATGAGTCTTTGAAATAAGTTTAAATGAAAAAATTGATGATTGAGATGTGATTAAATTGATTATAGTCCAATGTGTCTAGATGAGATAACTTGCATAAATTGATTGATTTGACTTATGAGCATATTGAGTCTTGGGAGGAGTCTTGGGCACCGAATTAGGTAAGAGTAAGTAACAACTCAAATTTCATAAACTACGTATCCAGCGTAGGATGGAGGTTAAACCTCTTATGTCCTAAAAGAGGACTTGATTGATTGTAGATCTAATGATAGTGATTTGTCCCTTACCTTGACCAAATATTAGACGGATGTGGCAACGACATCACTTCGTTGTACATCACTGGCTCATAGGTGATGGTTTTCAGTTAGAGAAACTTCCAAATAGGATATGATCGTTCATGATATGATTGGTTTGATTGAGATTGTAGATGATTGAGTTGATTTAAAAAACATTGCTAAATTCTAATTTCCATATCTATTGAGTTGAGTCCTTTGAGTTTATTGTTGAGTTGAGTTGAGTATTGTTGACCTCTTCTCCTTTCAGTTGTATTACATACTCGTACATTTCATGTACTAGTTCCATTTGTCCTGCATCATTTCATTATGTAGATATGGGTGCTAGAGGTCTTCAACAGGCGCATCGTTGAAGGTCATTCCACTTTTAGCTTTTGGTGAGTCCTCCTTGCATCCGGAGGGACTCCTTATGATTCATCTTTTGCTTTGAGTATTGACTTGTCATTGGCACCTTCTTGATACTGATAGAGGCTTCATAGACAGATGGTGATAGTGTAAGCTACTGTTTTGGTTTTCAAACTTGTTCTTTGAAAAACTATTCTTATAATATGGAGTTGATTTGAGATTTGTCTTAAATACATTATTCTTTCGTGAGTATCAATTGTTAGCCCACTTGAGTGTCTCTTGTATTTTAAGTCTTCCACAGATCTGAATGAGTGATTTGGACCAAGTGGTTCGCTTGTGGCCAACAATGATCTTTGAGTGCCGACCACGCCTAGGATACCCTCTCGGGGCGTGACAAAGTTTTTTCTTTACATTTTGTAAAATTATTTTTTCTTATCATGTTGTCAAAAAGATACTTTCTTATTATCGTGTGTTAGAAAGGATATTTTCTTAATAGATACTTTCTTAACATTTAGTAAAGTTTTTTTTACGTTATCGTGTGTTAGAAAGGGTATTTTGTTAATACTTTGTAAAGGTGATTTTTTTTCTTCATGTTGTTGAAATGGTACTTTAGCCACACTTTGTAAAATGTTTCTTCTTATCTTTAACTAACAAGGTTGCAATGCATTTGTACTAAGTACTATATAAATGATTTCGGATTAATAATATCCACGCGTCACGCGAGTACTATACTAATATAAAATAAAGCTAAATATAGTCAAGATGAGTGGCACCTCTCTAAATCCTAAAATATCACTTATCTTTTTTCTCCTCAATTATCCCATTTACTTCATTTTAAAAATTCAATGAAACATTAACATTTTAAATAATTTCCATTGCCACTACATATTCCATGATAATTAAAAGAGGATAAAATTCTTTGAGTCCCTCACGTTATCATGCAATAATTATAGAAACCCAAAAGTCTAATATGTGTTTTGCTTTGTACTATAAATTTCAAAAGTTCCCCCTCTTAATTTACAATGAAACTCAGAAATACAATATTATTTACTCCATCTTTGCAATGTTATATCAGAATTCTTGATACACAGGTTTGATTGATTATTAGTTGAAACCGTAAAGGTTTCATGATAAATTATTTTTAGCTTATATGATGTTTATTATTGTCGATGAACTTTTGTTTTGATGTGATGTAATATTTTTTTTTCATTAAAGTTATTAAATACAAATTCAATTGCAGGAACTGACTAAATGCGATGATATCATATTACTAAGCGCAGAGAAAAGCTGAGCTTTTTGGTATTTCTTTATTTATGAAAGCAAGAAGTAGATAGACGCAGGTTATTCATGGTAAAAATATTTTGTAACTATATTATTTAGTCTATTATTTATATGAAATTGTTTTAAATATTTTGTAATCAGATTTATATAAAGGTTCATTTTCAGTTATATCTTTTAATATATGATGATCTTCATTTTTCTTTTTTTTCCCTTTCATTTCCTTCATTTTAATTAAAATATCTAAGGTGAGGTGTCTACTGTCTAGTAATTCTTTTGTTGATATTGTTTATTCTCTTTATCTCATATTAGTTGTCACATTTTTATTTTGCAAACCCTTTAAGAAATCATAAACAAGAAGAATTTTTTTACTAAATAGTTAATTTTAGTAATGTTGATAATTAATATGAAATAGAGAGTGTATATTTTTTTTCCTTTAATTTTGTTCATTCAACATATTTTAAAAACTCAAATACTCTTTAATAAATTTCTTTAAATACAACTTAGACACAGAAAACTTTCTGCAAATTAAGAAAAAGAAAAGTGTTACTAATTAAGAGTGCATTAACTATTGAAACCATAAATTTTGTATTTATCTTATTTGAATGTTAAAGTGTTTAAATTTTTATTATTCTCCTATTTCCTATTCTTGGAAATTAAAGCTTAAAAGTCTCTATTGTTCTTATTATATTTTATGCCGTCTCCTATAATTCATTATTTCTATAAAGTCCTTAGTATTTCCAATAAGCTAATTGGGGCTTAGATGATGTTTTAAGGAACTCAATTAGATACATGACAAAGATTGAATTCTTTATATCTGTCAAATCAGATCTTCATAAGATGTATCATATTTATTTATAGATTTTTATCATCTAATTTTTCTTTTAGTAGACATATTCATTTTATTATATTGTTTTCCTAAATTTTATTGTGAATCAAGTCTTTATATTTTCAACATTTGTTCCTCGCATTATTTTGAGAAGATTGTGCCTTTCTAATTCATAAAAGGGTGCCCGGTAAAAAATAATAATAATCATTACATGTTTAACATTGTTATACTCATATAATTAAAGAGATTGACAAACTAAATAATAAAAAGATCAAAGTGTAAAGGGGAAGATTATTGACTAAATAATCGGTGCTTAAATTATTTATCGAGTAATTGTTCTCTCATCTTGACATGTATATGTATGAGTTATTACTAACAAACAACAAAGCCTTGATCTCAAATCGGATGTAATTTATATGAATACAAAAATATTTTCAATTTTTGTAAAAAAGAAGCATGAAGTAAAAATAAAAAAGTTGTTCATCACTTTTAAAAAAGGATTAATGAGGACCACGCGATGGACGGCCAAGTTTACTAATTGATATTTAAAATTATGAGGTGGGATTCCTATGCATTAAAAGAGAGTTGGAACAAATGTAAAGGAAATTTTAAATGATGTGGAAAAGGGGAAAAAGAATGGCCCACATGCATTGAAAATTGTGCAATCTTTTTTGCTGAAGCAAAGTAAAAAACAAAATTTGGAAGGACTTTTATGTCCAAGACTAAGAAAGTACAATTGCAAAGTAGTCAAATACAATATTACTTAAGCATAAGAATGAGAAAATTCTCACAGTAGAAATATTATTAATCATGTTTTGTTGCTGTCACAATTCGATTCCTCGAATCATGATAACACCTACTATAATCCATCAATAGGTAAATTGACACGTATCTCGAAACTGTAAGTAATGGATTAAGGGTAGAAACTAAACTAAAATTAAACAATAACAGAAAACACAGGAACAAAAGCAGAAGCAAACAAAAAATGTATACAAATAGAATCCCTTCCAGAACCTGAAAGTCACGAGTATAGAGCTGCTACAAAAAAGATGCAAGTCCAAAAAGTGGACCGAAAAAATAAAGACTTATCTCAAAAAAAAAAGACTAGTCAATTATATACAGATGGAGACAGGTAAATCTAGGACACTGACCATGACAATAAAG
Organism: Solanum dulcamara; assembly: GCF_947179165.1. Classification (NCBI taxonomy): domain Eukaryota; kingdom Viridiplantae; phylum Streptophyta; class Magnoliopsida; order Solanales; family Solanaceae; genus Solanum; species Solanum dulcamara. The sequence goes on along the minus strand of NC_077237.1, from coordinate 62,774,403 downwards.
ACTTGTCTCAAAAAGCAAAAGACTAGTCAACTATACAGATGAAGACAGATAAATCCAGAACGCAATGTGCTCACCCTCGCCTCCGATGTAGACAGTGACTGGCTTAAATTAGTACTGGTAACTGGTGCTCGGACCTGCATCAGAAAAACAGATGCAAAGTGTAGTATGAGTATCAAAACAACAAGTACCTAGTAGGCATCATTGGCTAACTGAGAATGAAAAGTAAAAGCAATATGATAAGATAGAATCTAAGAATGATAGAGGTCAAATGAAATGTAAAGAAGATGAACACGAGTGTATAAGAACTAGAAGAAACTAAGTACAATTAACTAAACCCAACTGGGCCCCATAAGCCTAAAAGGTACGCTTGTGTGAAAGTTTAAATAAATACCCAAGAAGACCCCATAAGCCCGATGGGTACACAGAATAGCTAAATCTACCCGAAATATGTAATGATGAGTCTAGAGTCGAAAAAGCGTATCCCGAACCTCGATCCGCAGATAGGCTCTAAGTAACCAACGAATGTCGACTAGCAAAGGAGCACAAAGCCCAGACCTCAAATCGCGGATGAATCTCAAAGTAGTTAATAGTACTCTCCAAGTACCAATAGTAACAGTTCCGCTAAGAAGTCCAGCGCCCAGTGTAATGACCCTGAAGGTCAGTTTTGATAAAATTACAATTTTACCATCTCGTCAGTTGCCTTGAGATTTAAGATTGGGTTTGAAAGTTGGGTTTTGAAAATCTTGTGAAAAGTTGAGGTTTTGCTAAACAAATGAGTTTTAACGGCTTAAGTTGTCAAATTTTAAATTTCAGAGTCATTTGGAGTTGAAACGTGGATTTTATGTCTGGAGTTGAAAATTGAGTTTAAGTTTGATCCAAGTTTGACTTTGGACAACATTTGAGGTTTGGGTGCTCAGATTGAATTTCTGATGGTTCTAATGGTTTTACGGGGTGATTCTAACGCTAGAAATTGCTTCGTTATAATTTTTAGAGGTTCCGAGGATATTTTGAATATTTCAAGTACCGAAACTAGTTTAGTTGAGACTTAATGGATTCCGGATCAAAGAGACATCGAATTTGAATTTCACCAATTCTGTTGTGTCCGTAACGTCAAAATTAGTATAGCAGCATATATTATTTGTATAATTAGGATTCCGAATGTATCTCGAAGGTTCAATCTGTGTTTTAGCTAGGTTGTGAATTTGTTATTCTGGTGTCTGGTGCATGTACATCACGCTCGCGGAGCTTGTCCACATTCACGAAGGTTCTTGTTCCTTGACCTTCGCATTTGTGAGAGGTCGACCCCGTTTGCGGAAGGCGGAGTGTGAAGCCTTCGTGTTCACGGGCCCTCCACCGCGTTCGCAATAGGCAAAGTGTTCCGCGTTCAAGGGCCTCTGGCCGAGATCGCAGAGGGTTATTTTTGACCTAGCAAGCGTTAATTCCCCAAAGATGGGAAAAGACCCATTTTCTCCATTGTTGGACTTAGAGAGCTCGGGAAAGGGGATTTCAAGAAGATTCTCATGGAAAACCTTATGGGTAAGTTATTTTAGTTTATATTTTTCATTACCGGTTGATTATATTCAGATTTTGGCCTCTAATTCATGATTTTAAACCTTGACTTTTGGGTTTTTTCAAGAACATTGATAATTTTCTTAATTTGATCATTTTGGACTCATTTGAACTCCAAATTCGAAATGGTTTTCGTTAATAGATTCCTTAGATTATAAAGAATGTTTTCATCCAAAAAATTTTGAATTTTCTATTCATTTTGGAAATCAGGTTTTTCGGGTTAGATTTGACCCAGTTTTTAAAATGATGATTTGGGTGTCGTTAGTTCCGTAATTTGATTAGATTTTTACGATTTAAAGCACCACGTAAGAGCAAGGCTCAAGTTTTGGACTAGTGGGATTGGATTCAAGGAAAGTGAATTTCTAAACTTATTCTTAAGCTTGTAGGATCATGTATTCATATCTTATGTGTTGAAGGTTGATAGAAAGTGGTTTTATGAACTATTGATATTCAAATGAACTTGATGATAAAGAGTAGGGTAATAAATGGAAAAATTGAGATTAGATAACATATGGTGTTCGATATGACAGAACTTTCGGCCTGTTGTGAATGTTTGGATATATTTATATGTTATTGTTATGATATTGACTCATTGGGTGATTTTGGACAATATGGCATTATATATGAATATTCATTCTGTATTGACTCATTACTTGTGAATATACTTGTCTATGATGGCAGAGAAAAGTGATATGAGCGAGATGCTAGATATTGGGGCTGAGGTTTCTACCAGTCGAGATGATTTGCCGAGGTCTTTTCTGACGGCTGATGTCTTTTCTGATTGATATTACAGCTGAGGTCTCTTCCGGTAGATATATGGTCCAGGTGAGGCCCCCATAGGTTCCAGTTTGAGGTAATCAGTGGATGTGTATCATTTAGGGAAGACATGCATCGCGATATGTGGTATTGCATTGTATTCCATTGCATCATACATCATTTGCCAACGTGGACTCTTTTACCCCTTATTTTCCCCTAATCTGTATTACTGATTGTAGCATCCCCTTTGAGAGGATGCCACTTACAAAGAAAAAGATAATTTTTTTTCTTAATCTCAAATAGTCAATACATTTAGACAACTTGTTTTGAAATTCTATTTCTAATTCAACACCATTGCGGGTCCATAAAATACACAAAACTCAAACTAGTAATTATCACAAGACTAATATCTTCCTTTGTGCATAATGGCAAGTCAAAATATAAATTCAGTACATGGCATGACTTGAGTTAAAACTACATTCCAAAAATAGCTCACCCAGTTCAAGTTACAAGCATACGGTTTTGTTTCCACAAGCCTTCAAAATATCATACATAAGTGCCACATGTATCCTGTATAAGCCCCCAAAATATTTATAAAACTAGATGCATATGCAGATGTGATCTTCAAAAGGGCTCCAAAAGTCTACTCCAAATGGCCATCTTCACATCTCGTCTCGCACATTACCTACGATAGAAAACAACTATCGCTAAGCATAAAGCTTAGTGGTGTATAAACTTTGGGCTTGGAGCCATTAAATTCTTCAACTCCCTGGTTCATCGCAGGTGGCTCCATAAGGTAAAGGTAAGCCCAAGTAAACAAGTATATCAAAGTATCGAATACAAACCTTGAAGAGCTTAAAAATCAATATCAATATTTGAAGGCTCAAGTATCTAGAAACTTATAATTCAATTCGAAAGAGTTGTCAAATAATCAGTTTTTCCCAATAGGTACATCATGCCTTCACATTAAGAACAATCAACATCAAGATGGACCAAAGCTCCGAAATCAAGAAGGGTCGTCACCCAATATCAAGAGAATCAAGAACCATGTTGAAAGTGACTTTTCACTCGTACTCGAGAATGGACGAAACCCCATCGTCAAGATGAAATATAAATCCAAAGTCAAGATGGGCAAGATACGAATCGATAGGCATGCCAATATCGATGACAAGTTACCATAACAAGAAGGACGAAGTCCCAATAAGGATGCAAAATGATCAAGCAATTCATACAAATGGCGATTTAGCGAAATTTTTGCAATACTTGAGATAATAGTCATACCATAATACAAGACAAGGAGTAAGGAAACAACCCATCAAAATACTTCAAATTTTAGAAAATAAAATATTCCAAGTTCAATTTTATACACAAACCTTGGCGTTTTAGTACATAACAAGTTCTACCACAACTCGAAGAGCTCAATTCCTCTACGCCATAAACCAACCAAAATCTACTTTGTCAAACAGTTCCTCTTAGATGGTATAAGCGCATATACACCTTAAATACACAATCAAATATCTACTTAAGTTTAAGAGTCTCATCATATCAAAACAAAACATGAAATCAATAAAAATCAGCCCAAACTATTAAAACAGGAATTCTGGACAGCCTACTGTCTTGTATTGTTGCTCCATTTCGAAGGGATAAATGGGAGAAGTAGTCTTTATGGCCTCAATGAAAGTTATATACATGTGTCTTAGGGTCGCTTACAATTTCGAATTACCCCTACAATAATTCTGTACAAAAATATATGCCCAAAATACCAATAGAAGTCCATGTAGGATTTTCAAAACAAAATCTGGGCAACGCCTCCCTTATACTTCATCACCCTTTTTCAAAATGATAAAAGGAAAACTGGGTTTTAGAGAATAAATGAAAGTTATATACCTATAAAATAGCTTTCTAAAATATCTTGAATCACTTGAAACGAATCTTTACACAAGGAGTTATACTAGTATTACTAACAGTAGTCCCATTAAAAAAACGGGTTTGTTAACAAGAACAAGAACCTCCTCGATTCCCCAACTATAAAATTTATGTTGTCAAACACCATTACTTAACCTAAGAATACCTTAGATAATTAATTTATGGAATGAAATTGGAGGACTTACCTTGCTTCAAGCCAAACCCGTGGCTACCTCTCTTGATTCTTTACGTTTTCTCTCAACTTTTCTCACTTTCTAAGTTGTAGAATGAGGTCTAGATGAAAGATTAGTCATATTTGCATGTATATATATTCTCCCTTAAAGTGTGACACATGGCAACCCCTAGGGGTTACATGTGTCCAGCCCTTAGGGCGTTACCTCATCCATGCGCACAATCCAAAGTTGCCATGTGGTAGAGTGGGGTCCACCCCAAGTAGGTGTGTCACTTGCTTGGTTCAAGTAGGTGCGTCGTCTTCTTATTCCTCTTTTGTGGTTTCAGAATCTTGTCTCACTTTAAGAACCTATGAAATCCTTTTTACTTAAGCTCGACATGTGTTTAAGTAGCTTTGTTATGTAAGACATCCAAGTCGGTAGCTTACGCAAGTAGGTTGATTACCACAACTCATTACTTGGCCTCCAATTCCTTCCAATTCCTTCTAGACCTATTTTCAACCGTCACTACTCACGTAGAACTTCATAGATAACATGGATCACTTGGAAATCTTTTAGAAAAAGTCATAAAAAGAAAATTGGGATGTTACAACTCTCCCCCCCTTAAGAAATTTCATCTCAAAATTTACCTTATACTCAAAACAAATGTGGATATTGAATTCTCATATCCTCTTCTCGCTCCCAGGTTGCTTCATTGCTAGAATGATTCCTCTAAAGGACTTTTACTAAAGGAACTTTCTTGTTTCTAAGATCTTTCATCTCACGGGCCAAGTTTGGATAGGTTTCTCATTATATGTCAGGTCAGGACTTATCTCAATGGATTCGGCATAAAGAACATGAGATGGATCTGACCGATATCTTCTAAGCATAGAAACATGGAAGACATTATGGATTCTATCTAACTCTGGTGGAAGAGCTAATTTATATGCAACTGGACCAACTCTCTCAAGTACTTTATATGGTCTAGTAAATCGAGGACTAAGTTTTCTTTTTTGGCCAAATCTCATAATCTTCTTCCATGGAGAAACTTTAAAAACACCTTATCTCCTATTAATATTCAATTTCACTCCTCTTAAGATCAGCATAAGACTTTTTTCTATCTGAAGCAATTTTTAGATGATCCTTGATGACTTTTACCTTATCTTCAGTTTGTTGCACAATCTCAGGACTAACCAATTTTTGTTCACCAACTTCACCCCAGCAAAGAGGAGTCTTACACTTTCTCCCATATAAGGCTTCATAAGGAGGCATGCCTATACTTGATTGGTAGCTATTATTATAAGCAAATTCTATCAAGGCTAGGTGTCTGTCCCAACTACTTTCAAATTCCATAATGCAAGCTCGAAGCATATCTTCCAAGATTAAATCACCCTCTCGGATTGACCGTCTTTTTGAGGATGGAAAAATGTACTAAAGTTCAACCTAGTGCCCAAAGTTTCTTGCAATCTAGTCCAGAATCTAGATGTAAACCTTGGGTCTCGATCAGATACAATAGAAATAGGAACTCCATGTAACCTCATAATCTCCTCAACATATAATTCTGCTAGACGTTCAAGTGGGTAGTCCACCTTGATGGCCAAGAAATGAGCACGTTTGGTTAGCCTATCAACTATAACCCAAATTGCATCATGATTTCTTTGAGTACGTGGAAGCTAGAGATAAAGTCCATAGTTATTCTTTCTCATTTCCACCCAGGTATCGACAAGGCTTGTAACAAACCATTCGGGACTTGATGCTCGACCTTTATCTGTTGACAAACTAAGCATCTAGAAGTAAATTCCGCAATGTCCTTCTTCATATCATTCCACTAGTAGTGTTCTTTAATGGTTTGGTACATGTTAGTACCTCCAGGATGCATTGCATATGGTGAAGTATGTGCTTTATTCAAAAAAAAATTCTCAAATTGTCATCTTTAGGGACACATAACCTGTTTTGATAAAGTAGAACACCATCCTTTCTTAATTTAAAATCAAGCTTTTCTCTAATTTGAGCTTCTTTGATCAATTTCACCAGCTTCTCGTCTAACTTTTGTGATTCTTTCACATGTTCAAATAGAACTGGTTTGACTTGCAAACTGGCAGCAATAAAGCCATTAGAGTTAAATGCAAGACAAGCATTCATAGCTCTTAATTTAAGAAACAAAGGCAAGTTGCTTAGCGATAAACTAGCAAGGGCTTTACGACTTAGAACATCTGCTACCACATTGACTTTACCCAGATGATAATCGATCGTGCAGTTATAATCTTTAATGAGTTCAAGCCATCTATGTTGCCTCAAATTCAACTCTTTCTGTGTACCCAAGTACTTCAAACTCTTGTGATCAATAAATATGTGACATTTTTCACCATATAAGTAATGCCTCCAAATTTTCAAGGCAAACACTATAGAAGTAAGCTCAAGGTCATGAGTAGGATAGTTCAATTCATGTGGTTTCAATTTTCTAGAAGCATACACAACCGCTTTCCCTTATTGCATCAAGATACAACCCAAACCATAATGAGAGGCATCACTATATATCACATATTCCTTCCTTTCAATTGGTGGAGTAAGTATAGGAGCTTGTGTTAATAAGGATTAAAGCTTTTTAAAACTCTCCTAGCATTTGTTATCCCATACAAACTTGACATCTTTCTTCAAGAGTTTAGTCAAAAGGGAGGCTATAATGCAGAAGCCTTTGACAAACCTTCTATAGTATCCCGCTAAACCCAAGAAACTCCTTACTTCAGTTGAACTTTTAGGTGGTTTTCATTCAACAATAGCTTGAATTTTACTAGGATCCACTTTCACACCTGCCGCTGACACAATATGTCCAAAAAAGGCCACTTTACCGAGCTAAAATTCACATTTAGATAACTTGGCATAAAGCTTCTTCTCTTGCAGAATTTGCAAAACAATTCAAAGATGCTTTCCATGATCTTCACTATTCTTGGAGTATATTAAAATATCATCTATAAAAACCACTACAAATTGATCAAGATAAGGTTTAAACACGCGATTCATCAAATCCATAAATGCCTCAGTAGCATTCGTCAACCCAAATGACATCACCAAAAATTCATAATGGCCATACCGAGTCCTAAAGGCAGTTTTAGGTACATCATGTTCCCTTACCCGCACTTGGTAATACCCAGACCTTAAGTCAATTTTTGAGAACAAACTAGCACCTTTTAACTGGTCAAATAAATCATTAATCCTAGGCAGTGGGTATTTATTCTTAATTGTTACCTTGTTCAGTTGCCGGTAATCAACACAAAGCCTAAAAGTCCCATCTTTCTTTTTCACAAATAGCACAGGAGCTCCCCAAGGGAAAACACTCGGGTGAATAAAACCTTCTCAAGGAGTTCTTGCAATTCATTTTTCAACTCTTTCAGTTCTACTGGAGCTATTTGATAAGGCATCATAGAGATAGGAGTAGTTTTAGGAACAACCTCAATAGGAAATTCAACCTCCCTTTGTGGGGGCAGTCCAAAAAGATTTTCACGGAAGACATTAGGAAATTCACACACCACGAGTATATCCTCAAGGCTTGGAATTTCCAGGCGTGTATCAAATATATGAGCAAGATAAGCTTCATAACCTTATCTAACCATCTTCCTTACCACCATCGCGGAAATGATATTAGATGTCATTGATCTTTCAACTTGAACAATGATGTGTGAAGGTGAAGGAGCTCTAAAGGTCACATGCTTTGACCTACAATCAACTACCGCATGATATCTATAAAGCCAATCCATACCGATAATGACATTATAGTCTTGGAAAGACATTTCAATTAAATCAGCAGGGAAGACTAGATTTTGAATCACCAAGGGACAACCTCAATAGATTTGATTGCAAACAACTTCTTGACCCAAAGGAATTTGGAAAAGCACCCTACAATCGAGTCTCACAGATTTTACATTTTCAGGAAAAGCCAATAATGAGCCAACATATGAATGTGTAGAACCAGAATCAAATAATGTAACAATACATAAGTCGAATAAGTGAAATTTACCAACAACCACATCTGCTCCACCTTGGTCATCCCTCTGTCTCATCGCATAAGCTCGTGCTATAGCTCTGGACCCACTAGCTGGATTGGCTCTACCTGTACTTGTTGCTTGTGTGTGCCTAGATCTTGCACTTTTATTCCCTTGAGAGGGAGTGGTAATAGGTTTTTGAACCGAGCCTTCCATATGCGGAGAAAAAGTGGGGTTAGGATTAGGATAATCCCTCACTTTATGATTGAAGCTCCCACAATTAAAACAAGCGCCAGAAGCTCTTTTACAAGTACCAAAGTGATTCTTTCTACATTGTGCACAAGTGGGTATGCGAGTCTTGCCTTGGACATAGCTTGGAGTGCTGGCAGTAGAGAAACTTGATCTATTCTGCTTATGTTGGGCTAACTTGAGAAAAGTATTAGCTTTGTAACTATCAAACCTCTCTCTTTTAGATGAACTTCCTAAATCAGCATAAGCTTTCCTGAACTTGTGTTCATTTCTACCAGCTTTTTATTTGTTGATCCTTTCCCAAGTAAGAGCAGCTAAAACTAATTTATAAAAGTTTTCATGTTGTAGGACCGCTACAACTTATCTGATAGAATCATTCAAACCATCTTTGAATCACGTGCACTTATCTTTTTCGTTATTAATAATACCCCCAGTATAGCAAGATAGCCTGATAAACTTCTATTGATATTCAGTGATAGACATACTCCCTTGCTCTAAATTTAAGAACTCCTTTTTCTTTGCATCATGATAAGAAGGTAGGACATACTTCTTATGAAATTCTTTTACAAATTAATTCCAAGTAAGAATAGGAGGTTTTGCTCTGGCATTCGATACATTTACCCACTAATAATAGGCATCTTTTTATAACAGTGAGACAGCATACTTAAATTTGGCAGCATCTGAACACTCTAACTGCTCGAACACTCCTTCAATCCGTTCCAACCACTGCTCGACATCTGTAGGGTAAAAAGTGCCTTCAAACTTAACTCCACCCATTTTTCTCATTTTCTCAAAGTTTATTTCATCAGTGTCAGGCATTCTTCTAGCCATGTTATGAAAGAAATCGACCATTTTTTGAAAATGGGGATCAACAGTAGGAGTAATATGACTCATTTAAGGGTGTGGCCCAACTCTCATACCCTGATTACTTCCCGCTTCAGATCCACTTGTACTAGGGGGATTAAAATCAGAAAAATATTCTCCAACCTCTTCTTGTAGGTGAAGTTGGGCATTAGAGGTATTTAAAACCTCACGAGCGGTTCCATAAGTCTATTGGAAGTAGAAGATGCGACGACTTGATTCTTTGATAAGGGAAGATCACATTGCATTAGAAACATGTACATGATGCATATGCACTATATATAAAAAAACATGTAACAAAAATAAATAGTATACCAACAAGTAACAACAAAAGTCCTAGAATCATAAACCTAGGCTCTGATACCAACACTTGTAGCATCCCCTTTGAGAGGATGCCACTTACGAAGAAAAAGATAATTTTTTTTCTTAATCTCAAATAGTCAAACATTTAGACAACTTTTTTTGAAATTCTATTTCAAATTCAACACCATTGCGGGTCCATAAAATACACAAAACTCAAACTAATAATCATCACAAAATTATTATCTTCTTTTGTGCATAATGACAAGTCAAAGTATAAATCCAGTACATGGCATGACTTGAGTTAAAAGCACACTTCAAAAATAGCAAAACTAGTCACCCAGTTCAAGTTACAAGCATACGGTTTTGTTTCCACAAGACTTCAAAATATCATACATAAGTACCACATGTATCCTGTACAAGTCCCTAAAATATTTACAAAACAAGATGCATATGTAGATGTGATCTTCACAAGGGCTCCAAAAGTCTACTCTAAATGTCCATCTTCACATCTTGTCCCGCACATTACCTACGATAGAAAACAACTATCACTAAGCATAAAGCTTAGTGGTGTATAAACTTTGGGCTTGGAGCCATTAAATTCTTCAACTTCCTGGTTTGTCGCAGGTGGCTCAATAAGGTAAAGGTAAGCCCAAGTAAACAAGTATATCAAAGTATCGAATATAAACCTTGAAGAGTTTAAAAATTAATATCAATATTTGAAGGCTTAAGTATCTAAAAACTTATAATTCAATTCAAAAGAGATGTCAAATAATTAATTTTGCCCAATAGGTACGTCATGCCTTCACATTAAGCACAATCAACATCAAGACGGACTGAAGCCCCGAAATCAAGAAGGGTCGTCACCCAATATCAAGAGAATCAAGAACCATGTTGAAAATGACTTTCCACTCGTACTCGAGAATGGACGAAACCCCATCGTCAAGATGAAATGTAAATCCAAAGTCAAGATGGGCAAGATCCAAATCGATAGGCATGTAAATATCAATGATAAGTCACCATAACAAGAAGGACGAAGTCCCAACAAGGATGCAAAATGATCAAGCAATTCGTACAAGTGGTGATTTAGCGAAAGTTTTGCAATACTTGAGATACTAGTCATACCATAATACAAGACAAGGAGTAAGGAAACAACCCATCAAAATACTTTAAATTTTAGAAAATAAATATTTCCAAGTTCAAGTTTATACACAAACCTTGACATTTTAGCACATAACAAGTTCTACCACACCTCTAGGAGTTCAATTCCTCTACGCCATAGATCAACCAAAATCCATATTGTCAAACAGTTCCTCTTAGATGATATAAGCGCATATATACCTTAAATACAAAATAAAATATCTACTTAAGTTTGAGAGTCTCATCATATCGAAACTAAATATAAAATCAATAAGAATCAGCCCAAACTATCAAAATAGAAATTTTGGACAGCCTACTGTTTTGTATTTTTGCTCAGTTTCGAAGGAGTAAATGGGAGAAGTAGGATTTGTGGCCTCAATTAAAGTTATATACATGTGTATTAGGGTCACATACAATTTTGAATCACCCCTACAACAATTCTGTTCAAAAGGATATGCCCAAAATACCAACAGTAGTCCATGTAGGATTTTCAAAACAAAATCTGGGTTGCACCTCCCCTATACTTCATCACCCTTTTTTGAGAAGATAAAAGAAAAACTGGGTTTTAGAGCCTAAATGAAAGTTATATCCCTATGAAATAGCTTTCGAAAATATCTTGAATTAATCAAAATGAAGCTTTACATAAGGATTTATACTAGTATTACTAACAGTAGTCCCATTCAAAATAAATGGGTTTGTTAACAAGAATAAGAACCTCCTCGCTGACCCAACTATAAATTTTATGTTGTTAAACACCGTTATTTAATCTAATAATACCTTAGATAATTAATTTACGGAATAAAATCGGAGGACTTACCTTGTTTCAAGCCAAACCTGTGGCTGCCTCTCTTGATTCTCTACGTTTTCTCTCAACTTTCCTCACTTTCTAAATTGTAGAATGAGGTCTAGATGAAAGATTAGTCATTTTTACATGTATATATATATGATCCCTTAAAGTGTGATACATGGCATCCCCTAGGGGTGACACGTGTCCAGCCCTTAGGGCGCCACCTCATCTATGTGCCCAATCCAAAGCTGCCACATGGCAGCATGGGGTCCACCCCAAGTCAGTGTGTCACCTGCTTGTTCCAAGTAGGTGCATCACCTACTCATTCCAAGTAGGTGCGTCATTTCCTTATTCTTCTTTCGTAGGTTCAAAATCTCATCTCACTTTAAGAACCTATGAAATTCTTGCTACTTAAGCTCGACATGTACTCAAATAGCTTTATTATGTAAGACATCCAAGTCAGTAGCTTACGCAAGTAGGTTGATTACCACGACTCATTACTTGGCCTCCAACTCCTTCCAAATCCCTCTAAACCTCTTTCCAACTATCACTACTCATATAGAACTTCATAGATAACGTGGATCACCTGGCAATCTTTTCAAAAAAAACATAAAAAGAAAATTGAGGTGTTACACTTATCGTACTGATTCACTTGCGAATTGAATTATACTGTTGTTGAGGTATATGAGTATTGTGTTGTTAGAACTGTAGACTTGGTTGATTTCTGTGCAGGTTGTAGTCTGAAGGTTGGATGGTGTGACAGAACTATGTATATTTTACTAGCTTTGCTTAGTCTTAGTTGTTTACTTAATGGGTACCGCGTTATTGGTACTCACTCCTTGTTAACTATATTTTTGTAGGTTTTGAGCCCAGACAGTGACCCAATTTTTCTTATTTTCATCCAAGGCTTTCTAAGGCAATTCAAGAGGTAACTGTTGATGTCAGCCATCTTTCCTATTGCTCTTTATTTATTACTTTATTCTATTCGAGAGACAAAGATTGAGACTTGTATTTATTTTGTATCTTATAATTATAAAGCTTGTATATGTGACAACCAGTCTGTGGGGATTTTTGTTGTTGACAAATTTCTGCTTTATATTTTATATTTATCTATCTAAGTTGTTTACTACTTTTATCTTCCGCATTTAGTGGGTTAGGCTGACTTGTGTGGTACAATAGGATAAGTGTCATCACGCTCGGATTTCGCATAGTGAAAAATGATATCAGATCCCCAAATTCATAAGTCTCACATGTGTACAAGCCTAGTCTAGTAGAGCCTAGAGGATCGCTGCGGAGATACCCGTTACTTATCTTCGAAGGGCTATAATGACTATTAGCTTCTATTGGACGAGAGGAGCCAGCCCCTGAGATTCCTACTCAGATCCCAGCAAGGAGTAGAGGTAGAGGCAGAGCCAAAGTTCAAGGTAGGGACTGAGGCCAAGGAGCAACACTAATAGGCGATCATGAGACTAGTATTTCCCTCGAGCTTGTGATAGAGGCTAGAGAATAGCAGGTTTCTCCTGAGTATGCGATAGCGCTATTACTACAAGATACTCTACTAAAGGTTTTAGGTGCGCTCGATAATATGGCATAGATTAGTAGCCCAATAGCCACACTAGGAATATTACAGACTCGAGTAAGGTTCCAGGTTCCAAAACCAACAACAGGCTCCCAAGGCTCAGAGATAAGCGGGAAAGCTGCTAGTAGTCCCTAAAGTTGAGATTCCTCTAACACTAGCAGATGAGGGTCAAATTGCACCAATAGTTGTATTTATTGAGGAAGAGTAGTGCAGGTATCAAAAGTTTAGGAAGATGGATCTACCTAAGTTTTAATGTGGGAAGAAAGAGGATGCATATGAGTTTTTAACTACTTGTAGAGAGTTGCTAGAGATAGTTGGGTTGGCTGAGTCCCATAGGGTTTGTTATGTTACATTTTAGCTTTGTGGACTAGCTAGAGAGTGGTGGAGGATAGATTTAGGGTCTCTACAAGTTAGGTCTCCTCCAATGACTTGGGAGATGTTTACCAGTGCCTTTTATGATTATTTTGTCCCTTGGAGTGTAAGGGAGAAGAGACGAATAAGGTTTGAGATCCTGAGGCAGGATGGGATGTCCGTTACTGAATATGATGTTCATTTTTTAAGCTAGCCAAACATGCCACCACTATCATCCCTTATAAGATAGAGAGGGTTTGTCATTTTGTAAGAGGTTTGACTTACTCTATCAGACAGTCTACATTTTTGGGTATTTAGAGATGGAGCCTTTTTTTAGTCTGTGGTTAGTACCGCCAAGAAGGAAGAGTTGATGGATAGAGAGGAGTTTGGTGACCCCAAGATATACCGTTCATCTAGTCAATACTCTGTTGCCTCTTCTAGAGGCAGAGGTTTTGCATGTGGTGGTGGTTCTTTCTAGTGCCACGAGTTTTATGCATCCTTATCGGCATTTGAGGGAGGACAGGATCATCTTGGTTTGTACAGTTGGGGTCAGAGTTCATCCAGTTCCTGCGGGCTGGGGTGGTGACAGTATCCCTTATTTTTATTTGCAACACCTGTCTAATTCGATATCATGATTTGGGTATGGGTTCCGGGGCCATTTGGTCCAAAAATGCCCCATGTAAAATTATTCTTGACCGTATCATTCTTACACAGAAGCACCAGTTAGGGGTTCGGCACCACAGCCAGAGGTTTATCCCCACAGACCCAAGGTCTTGGTAGGGGTCAGTCCGATATAATTGGTCGTATCGGAGGTAGGGGAGTGAGTGATGCCCAACACAGAAGGGTAGTAGAAGAGTTTCCTATATAAGTGGTGGATGGGGAGCTCATTGCTATGCTTTTCCAAGAATACTCGAGGCCAAGGCTTCCAATGCAGTCATCACAAGTGTTGTTCCGATTTGCCATTATTTATTTTATTTGATCTTGGCTTCACTTATTGATATGTGTCTGCATATTTCTCTTCTGGGTTTGAATTGTTATGTGATCATATGCCCATGCTCATGCATGTTTCTACCCCCAATAGGAGAGCCCTTAGTAGTGGATTGAGTGTACGGATCCATTCTTGTGTCTTTAGCGGGTTATAAGATGTGGGTGGACATGATTATTCTTGATATGGTAGACTTCAACATTATTTTGGGTATGGACTAGTTATCTTTGTATCGTGTTATTATTAATTGTTATGCCAAGACTATGACCTTAGCTATGCTCGATATGCCACGGATAGAGAGGAAGGGTTTGAGCGGTTCTTATCCTTTTAAGGTTATATCTTGTATTCGGGCCTAGCGATTGATCAATAGAGGTTGTTTGGCATATTTGGCATTTATTCATAATACTATTGTTGAGCCAGCTTCTATGAAGCCTTTTCCTGTAGTTTGAGAGTTTATGGATATATTTTATATCGATATCCCAGGGGTTCCACTTGATAGGGATTTTGAATTCGCTATTGTCCTCAAGCCAGGCAGCAAGCCCATTTCTATTTCTCCTTATCGTATGGCTCTAACTGAGTTGAATGAGCTAAAGGAGCATCTTTAGAATTTGTTGAGTAAGGGGTTTATTCGCCCTATTGTTTCACCTTGGGATGACACGTTCTTATTTATGAAGAAGAAGGATGGGTCCATAAGGATGTGTGTCGACTATAGACAGTTGAACAAGGTGACTGTTAAGAACAAGCACCCTCTTCCCCGTATTGATGATTTTTGATCATCTACAAGGAGAGACCTTATTCTCTAAAATTGATTTGAGATCCAGGTAACATTAGTTGAGGATTCTTCCATCTGATATTCCTAAGAATGCTTTCCAGACTAGATATGACCACTATGAGTTTCTTGTTATGTCTTTTAGGTTGACTAATGCCCCAATAGCATTTATAGAATTGATGAATAGGGTGTTTTGTTCGTATCTAAATTCATTTTTGATTGTTTTAATTGATGATATCTTGGTTTACTCTAATAATAAGGTAGATCATGTGCAAATCTTAAGTATTGTGCTTCAGAGGCTTAGGGAGAAGAAGTTTTATGCCAAGTTCTCCAAGTGTGAGCTTTGTTTGAGTTCGGTGGTGTTTTTAGGTCATATGGGGTCTAAAGAGGGCATTAAAGTTGATTCGGCTAAAATTGAGGCAGTTTGGGGGTGGACTAGAACCACCTAAGCTAAAGAGATTCATAGTTTTGTGGTCTTGGTGAGATATTATCATCGTTTCGTTCAGGGCTTCTCTATGATAGCATCTCCATTGACCAGGCTCACTTAGAAGATTGTGGTATTTTATTGGTCGAATGAGTGTGAGAAGAGCTTCCAAAAGCTCAAGGTATTATTGACTACCGCACCTGTATTGACCTAGCCTAAGGAGGGTGTTGACTTCACCATGCATTATGATGCATCGGGCGTGGGTTTAGGTGGAGTGTTGATGCGAAAAGGGAAGGTGATTGCCTATGCTTTGAGGCAATTAAAGACACATGAAAAGAACTATCCCACCCATAATTTAAAGTTAGCAAAAGTTGGTAGCAGTAATCTTTTTTTTGAAGTTATAGAGGCATTATTTATATGGGGTCCATTGCGAGATATTCACCGATCACCGGAGTCTACAATATATTTTCAGCCAGCGGGAATTGAATTTGAGGCAAAGGAGGTGGATTGATCTTCTAAAGGATTATGACTTGACTATCCAATATCACCCTGGGAAGGCCAATATGGTGACCAATACATTAAGTAAAAAGACTTCTAGCAAGGGAATTCTTGCAGTTATTCGAACTGAGGAGCGACCCATAGCTAGAGATGTTCAAATATTAGCCAATGGGTTCGTGACATTGTAGCTTTCTGATGAGGGTCGAGTACTTGCTTTCATAGAGGCCCGCTCTTCTTTGATGGATCAGATCCTCAGAGGCAGTTTGAGGATGAGAAGTTGTGCCTCATTTGAGAAAAGGTGAAGAGAGGTGAAACTAAGGAAGCAGTACTTGATTCTGAGGCTATTTTGAGGATTTGGAGTCGTATTGGTGTGCCTAAGGTGGGTGATATGATCAGATCGATACTTGAGAAGGCCCATTGAACTCGATATTCTATTTACCCTAGGACAAAATAGATGTATAATTACTTGAGTTAGCACTATTGGTGGTGTGGTATGAACAAGGACATCACTGAGTTCTTGTCCAAGTGTTGGACATTCTAGAAGGTTAAGTGTGAGCACCAGAGGCCCATGGGTAAGTTTTAGAGGATGCCCATCCCCACTTGGAATTGGGAGAGGATCACTATAGATTTTGTGGTAGGATTGCCCACTACCGGGGAGTATTTGATTCCATTTGGGTTGTGGTCGATCGATTGACCAAATCTTCTCACTTCATTCCAGTGAAGGTTAAGTTCACGACAGAGAGGTTAGCTCAGCTCTATATTAGTCAGATTGTTAGACTTCATGGAGGTCTTATTTTCATTATATCTAATCGGGGATCATTGTTCACATCTCACTTTTGGGAGGATCTGCAACGTTGGTTGGGTACCCGACTTGATCTGAGTACCGCATTCCACCCTTAGAAGGATAGACAATCTCAGAGGAAAATTCAGGTCTTGAGGATATACTATGGGCATGTGTGATTGATTTTGGTTCTCGATGGGATCAACACTTGCCTTTGGCGGAGTTCTCTTACAACAACAGTTACCATTCCAGCATCTAGATGGCTATTTTTGAAACTCTGTATGGCTGAAGATATAGATTGCCCATTAGGCGGTTTGATTCTTTGGCGGTGGATAGACTAGAAGTTGATGTACTCAGAGATTCCATAGAGCGGGCTTGGTTGATTCAAGGTAGGTTGTTAACAACTCAGAGTCTCCAGAAAAGCTATGCTGACAGGCGGGTTCGACTTTTGGTGTTCATTGACGGTGACCAGGAATGGTTGAGCGTCTCTCCCTCGAAGGGTGTCATGATGTTCGGGAGTAAGAGCAAGCTCAACCTTAAGTTTATTGGTCCTTTTGAGATTCTAGATTGAGTAGGCGAGGTGACTTATAGGCTTGCCTTTCCACCTAGTGTATCTTCTATACATCTAGTATTTCGTGTCTCAATGCTATGGCGCTACATTCCAGATGAGTCACATGTGATTTCCCTTGATTCGATTGAGTTGAGCCCAGATTTGACCTATGAGAAGAAACATGTGGCTATTTTGGATAGACAAGTCAGGAACTTGAGGACTAAGAAGAGCTTCGGTGAAGGTTCAGGAGTGGTATCGGTCCGTGGTAGAGGCTACTTAGGAGATAGAGTCAGACAGCGGGCCTATTACACCCATCCTTTTGAGACTCCAGGTATGTCCATTGCTTTATGTTTGATGACAAAAATGGTTTTTAGGAGTGGATGATGTAATCACCTTGAAGATTATTTTCGACATTTTTAATAAAATTATCATTTTACCCTCCCGTCAATTGCCACGAGTCATTTTAGATTGGGTTTGAAAGTTGTCTTTTGAAAATCTTGTGAAAACTGAGATTTTGCTAAAGAAATGAGTTTTAAAGTCTTAAGTTGTCACATTTTGAGTTTTTTAGTCATTTGAAGTTTCGAGTCTTCGAATAAGATCCCGTCGATTCCATCAATTTAAAGTGTGTAAATTGGTCTAGGAGAGTAGTCAGAATCATATTTGGAGTTGAAACGTGGATTTTAGGTTCAGAGTTTGAAATTGAGTTTAAGTTTGATCAAAGTTTGACTTTTGTCAACATTTGATGTTCAGATGGTCGGATTGGATTTCTGATGGTTCCAATTGTTTTGGGGGATGATTTTAATGCTAGAAATGACTTTGTTGTAATTTTTAGAGGTTTTAAGGGTATTTTGGGTATTTTAAGTGCCGAAACTAGTTTAGTTGCGACTTAACAGATTGCGGGCCAAGGAGACCTTAAATTTAAATTTTGCCTATTCCATTGAGTCCGGAATGTCAAAATTAGTATAGTAGCATATACAGTTTGTGTAATCATGATTCCGAACGAATCCCAAGGGTCCAATATGTGTTTTAGCTAAGGTGTGAATTTGTTCTTCTAGTGTCTAGTGCGTGTGCATCACATTCGAGGAGCTTGTCCGTGTTCGTGAAGAGTCTTATGCCTTGAACTTTACATTCGTAGGAGATCGATCACAATCGCAGAATGCTGAGTGTGAAGCCTTCGCCTTCGCAGGAACTCTACGGCGTTCGCGATAGGCAAAGTGGGAAGCTTCCACGTTCATGAGCCTCTGGCCACGATCGCAGAGGGTCATTTTTGACCTAGCAGCAATTAATTCCTAAAAGACAGGAAAAGACAAAAATCCTCCTTTGTTTGACTTTGAGATTTTGGGAAAGAGGATTTCAAGGAGATTCTCATGGGAAACCTTGTGGGTAAGTTATTTTAACGTATATTGTTCATTACACGTTGATTGTATTCGGATTTTGGCCTCTAATTCATGATTTTAAGCCTTGATTTTGGGGGGTTTTCAAGAATATTGGTAATTTTCTGAATTTGATGATTTTGGGCTGATTTTAATGATTTTTGCTAATAGATTCCTTAGATTATAAACAATGTTTTCATCCAAAAAATTTTGGATTTCCTATTCATTTTTGAAATCGGGTTTTTCGGGTCAGATTCGACTCAATTTTCAAGATGATGATTTGGATATCATTAGTTTTGTAATTTGATTGGCAATTCATTTGATTGGCAATTCATTTGATTAGATTCTTACGATTCAGAGCGCTAGCATAAGGGCAAAGGTCAAGTTTTGGACTAGTAGGATCAAATTCGAGGAAAGTGAATTTCTAAACCTATTCTTAAGCTTGTAGGATCATGTATTCGTGTCTTATGTGTTGAGGATTGATAAAAAGTGGTTTTAAGAACTATTGATATTCAAATAAACTTGATGATAAAGAGTAAGGTAATAAATTGAAAAATTGAGATGAGATAACATGTGGTGTTCGATATGATAGAACCTTGGGCTTGTTGTGGATATTTGGATATATTTATATGTTATTCTTATGATATTGACTAATTGGGTGATTGTGTACTATATGGCATTATATGCGAAAATTCATTCTGTATTCACTCATTTCTCATGTGTATACTTGTTTGTGATGGCTGAAAAAAGTGATAAGAGCGAGATGCTAGATATTGGGGTCGAGGTTTCTATCGGTCGAGGTGATTTGCTGAGGTATTTTTCAGCGGCCGAGGTCTCTTCTAGCAGATACATTGTCCAGGTGAGGCCTCTATCGGTTCTAGTATGAGGTGATGAGTGTATGTTTATTATTTAGGATAGACATGCATCACGATATGTGACATTGCATTGCATTCCATTGCATCATACATCTTTTGCAAATGTGGACTATTTTACCCCTGATATTTCCTTGATCTATATTACAGATCACACTAATTCTCTTGCAAATTAAATTGTATTATTATTGAGGTATATGAAAATTGTGTTGTTAGAACTATTAGATTGGGCTAATTTCCGTGCAGATTATAGTCTGGGATTGGATGGTTTGACAGGAGTATGTGTATTTTACTAGCTTTGCCTAGTCTTAGTTATTTATTTTTCTGGGTATCGCACTGTTGGTACTCACTCCTTGCTAACTACACTTGTGTAGGTTTCGAGCCCGGACAGTGACCCAGCTTTTTTTATTTTTATTCGAGGCTTTCTGAGGCAATTTGAGAGGTAGTTATTGATGCCGACCGTCTTTTCTATTTCTTTTTATTTATTACTGTGTTCTATTCAAGAGACAAAGATTGACACTTGTATTTATTTAATATGTTGTAATTAGAAGGCTTATATATGTGACAACTAGTCTGTGGGGGACTTTTTTAGTTGACTAATTTTCTGTTTTATCTATATTTATCTATCTAAATTATTTTCCGCTTATCTTCCGTATTTGGTAGATTTAGGCTAACTTGTCTGGTGGGAAAGGATAAGTTCTATCAGGCCAGATTTTGGGTCGTGACACCTAGACCTCGAACCACGGATGAGTCTCAAATGGGAAATAGTCCGTAATCAAAATGAATCAACTCCATAGAGGATAAGAGAGCAACATGACCAGAACTTGAATCTTCGACGATAGTGACTGCCAAATGTCAACTCATCATTCATAAAACCACCATGGAATGGTGTCCACCCTTATATAACTAACCAAGCACTCCAAGGTCGAACTTATTCCCAATCTCGAATTACCAAGCGATGCCCATATTCTCAAATTGCCAATGGATGGGTTGTAAGAAAAGGGGAAAGGGGTAGAAGGTTGTCGAATTTGAGGCAATGCCTAATCTAAGGATCAAACTATCCGACCATATCTGCTCTTCCAGTCTACAGGGAGCTAAACCGCCCGAAGCGATATCAGAGTAAGAACAACGCCTAAAGGCTCCAAATATCACAGGTTTATGACTATCACTAGTCTAAACTAAGGCCAAAAATGCTCAACCTCATCAGAAAATAGAAATAAACAAGGACACAAGGTATGGATGATCACTGAACAAGTAAAACATGCTCACACGTTCCCAACTTACCCAAAAATAGCCAAATATGGGATTTCTACACTACTAGGCTTAATCAGGTACCTAACCATCTCAAATTCCAACTAATCATCATGTTTTCACATAATCAAGCTCAATCTAAAAAGAGGGAAGTCGTAGCCTACCTTTAAGCCGATCGTGCGCGCTCTAAAATAAAGTCTTCGAAGCTTTTCCCTTCCCTACGGCCTTGAAATACTATCATGCTATCAAAAATAGAATGACAATATTAATATTGTCGTTTAGACACTAAGATCACTAAAAATGAGGCAGACTAATTTCAGAGTCTAAAACAAGAATGTGGGACCCGTGCCAGAAATTTTGAAATTGACTTTGTAAAAAGTCCTAATTATCGCTCCAAACTTGTGTCCCAAAATGAAACAGAATTTAGGGCTCGAAACAATGCAATTCAACTCATTCAATCTAATTTACCATAGAAGCTAAGGAAAGGGACTAAGGCAGTAGGTAAATACTAAATTTACCTCTAACAAAGGTTTATCAATAGTTCTTGAAAACTCCAACACATACCCACAACAATGACTAATAATCCAACATTTGAATGACCCAATTTGGAGCTAAAACAAAGGAGATATCGAGTTTTAAATTGTAACATTGATCTAAATTTTTGTTCTAATATGAACCCCCAGGTGTCACAAAAGCGACCCATAATTTTGCTAAAGCAACGTGGCCTAAAAAGAGGGCCTTGCTAAAATGAGACCTTGGCCGCTAAAGTGAGGGTCGCTTTAGCGAAAGATAGGCTTCTTTAGAGACACACGTCCAGCTGTCCTGCATCACATAACTGATGCCCTAGGTGCTTAAGTAAGGTCGCTAAAGAGAAGCCCGGGCAGCAAAAGTGGTTTTATCAGCAATAGTTGTAAAAGTCGAGTTTTTGCTTTGCCTAAGTCTTTGACGGTGTGCTCCAGATTTGTTCGGAAACCCATTCTATCAAACAAACTACTTTAGCCCACCAAATTCAAAGTTCTGGACTCAATGACGTAATTAAAATTTCCATCCGAGGTTATCTCAATAAAAAATGAGTCCTACACCTACGTGTCATTTTTATCCAATTTCACAAGGGGCTTGTGGATTAGACTTGAAGCCTCGAGAAATATACGAAAGATCATTCTAGATAAAACTCAACATTTTGAAGCTAATCGAGCTTACTAAATTTTTATCCGAGTGTGTTTTCCAATAATGTTGGCCAAGGTCTATCGTAGGCCAAAGCTTAAAGGCTAAAATACCTAATGCCCCAAACTCACACTAAAAGCCTTGGTACTCGAGCCGACCTTGTCACTAGCCTAAAATGAAAATTTTAGAGCTGTCAAAACCATTAGAATTTGATTTTGAGGTTGTTTACCTGATGTTTTGGCCGATGTTAACTATTCAAGATTTAAAATCTCCAAAACACCGCAATGGGAATATTTCACAAACTAACAACCAGAAAAACAAACAGTAAGTGCCAGCAAGCCATAAATGACTTGGAGTCGCTATAGAAATGCTCTAATCAATGAAAAGAATGCATTTACACGGAATTACCTAGAGGGTCATTAAAATTGCCTTTTTTATTTACAGTGTACTCAATACTAGAAAGATATATCTCAAATAAATTAAGTCATTACTCTATATTTGATGTAGTATGATTTAGATAATACCAATATTAACTACTATATCATTATCATTAAATTGTAGATAATAAAATTCGAGGATTAACAGTAACACACAACAATAACATATCTTATGTTATATCATAGATCAAGTTGTTGCCCCCAATTGCACACGCAAGTGTACGTGCTTGCACAAGTAATATAATGTCTCTAAAAGAGCTGAATTATTGAACCCAAAGGACTTATGAGTAATAAATAATCACTTTCTCTAACCCACAAATTAATGGAAATGCACTTCAAGTGTTTAATGTTTATCTATAACTATGACTGTAAAAATTTAATAACTCAGAACTTTTGGTATTAAATTGGTTATTTCTCATTAATGAGGATAATCAAGGCTGCAGCTTACTTAGAAGTCGTGTTTCACATCTCTTCCATGAATTTCATATGATTATTAAATTATTGATTAACAGGATTAATATTATGGTCAGGGCTCCCGACCTCTAACCATCTACCTAAGTTGACCATCTAACTACATATTTGAGTAGGGATAGATAGAATTAACTGTTGAGCATTATGTTTTCATCCTACTTCATAATCAAGCATGGTTCTAGGAATAACCCTATCCTAAATACAAATCAACTCAAGTAGCATACAAGAAAAGATCAAGCTCTCTATATTCCACGTTCTATCTCTCTATTCCTCTCCCGAGTTCAAGATAAGACAATATATTTATTCTAATGGTGATCAAGCATTAAAATAGTAATTCATGAACACAAGAATAATTTCTACAATAACCAACTTCATCCAATAAAAGTGATGTTCAACAATCGTTCATAGCTATAGCCCCAGAATAAGGGCGTTTAGCCACTCAAAATAATCAAAGACACAAAATATATTATTCTCATGCAATTCAATATCTAAAAGAAAGTAGAAGAAAAGAAACATAAGGTGAAAATCCAATTCTCTCCTCTTGCCCTTGGAAAATAGTGAGTAACCCTACAAAAAAGAACTAAGGTTTTATTTATGGAGTTTGGGAAATTAAATTCTTTTCCCTATAGGATTCAGACTTGTAAAATTTGGAAATTCTCATCAGGTAAACAATAACGCGACGCGCCACAACTGGACTTGAATAAGTATTTTCTAGAGCGAAACGCATGTAGTACGCCCATATAGTGTCTTGAATATTTGGGCCTTGGCATGTCGTGCCTGCAAAGGGTCTTTAGTATTTAGACCTTCGCACTATGTTCCTGCACAGGTTCTTTAATATTTGGGCCTTGGCGCAGCATGGCCGTAGTGCGCTTCACCCCTTTTCATCATGCTCCTGCGTGCTCGATTCCCCTTCAAAATTCATGCGTTAGCTCATCAATCCCATAAGTGCACACTTATTGCAATATCAATCAAAACATAGCAATTAAGATGTATAATGTTTTTAAAACACAAGGTACATGAGTGAAAAATATAGAAAATGGATATATAACTATGTCCGAGATCACCACCTCACACTTAAACCTTTGTTCGTCCTCGAACAATATCTAAATTATTGCTATCAATTCACCATCTACACCTAAGAACTTATCCACCCGCCATATAACCAACCAAATAGTTTTTAATCATGCATTTATAGTTCACACTTCATGAAATCACATCCACCGTTTCTTAGCACTCAAAGCATTTCCATAAGACACAACATAGCCTCAATGCTAAACTCCTTATGATTCAACTGGATAATGCTATCATGTATACACAAGCAACCAATATACCCAAGTATGTGTCATATGCCCTCACTATTTTAGTACAATCCTTCTCTTAATCAAGAGTCCTATTTCATCACATTTCAAGTTCGATAGGCCAATTTTAGACTTGAAGCTCTCACTCTCACAAAAGATGTTCCCACATATCACAGCATGCCATAGGCTTGCCTCAGTGTGCGATGACTTTTGATAATGCATTCACTCATGGAATCAAAAGGACTTTACTTGGTTGTAATGTCAGTTTTTAGGACTAGAAAGACATGTTTTAGATATAGTTAGTGACTTATTTCCTTAATGCACTTAACACTACACCACTTTTCTGTTTTCATCATTCTTCACTTCTTGTGCTCACACCCATTGATCAGCTTTAATTATGTTTTATTTTCCATCCTCTAGATGATTGGGCACTTGGTATATATATTTTTGTTTTTTAATATATCTAGATTGCAAGCACCTTCACAGTTTTAATGCAAGGCTCTTTTCAGCATTACTATCTTTAACCGTACTCATCATTTTTCTTCTTTTACTTTTGCATCGATCTAGATTTTATTTAACCCTTCCTCCACTACAAAGGATCTTTATTCGTATCAAACGAAAATGGGATATCAACAAAAATAGGATTTGGCTTATCAATCAGATTAATTAAAGAATCATAGGCTCAAAGGGGCTTCACTATAGATCATGTCATGGAGGCACAACTTAGAATTGAATGGGATATATAAAGAAATGTCTTGAGCATCTTCCATGATTCATACAAGTCTACTCATCAGCACACACACAGAGCAAGTTCTAGATGAGGTTTTATGGAAGAACAGAGTAATACTCAGTACACATGGCACCATAACATACACACAAGAGTAAACAATAGCATTCTTGCACACAACAAATTTACACATTTATGCACACTTAATATTTTCAGAGTCCTTTCAAAGAACCAATGTGTCTCTTACGGAATTACTTTGTTATGTTGCAAACTCAAGGATGAACTACCCATGATGTCTGGTTGACTTCTAGCAAGGTTTCAAAGCGCCCATGGTTGGGTTTCTAATCCACAACTCCTCTGACTAATTTTCCCTTCAGACATTTCTCATACATCTATCTTTAGGAACAATTATTTCTACGACAAACTCAACTAACCACTACACATCACTAAGAAAAATTTCTACTTGGTTCAATGGGACTATCCTTAAGAAAAGAACCAAAATCAAAAGTCGATGAACCCAACCTAAAAACAGTAAAACATATAGGAATTCCATCTCCCACCCCATGTTAAACAAATCACTAACCCTAGTGCATCAATTGAACAAAAGATAAAAGAGAAAAAATAAACTCTCATGGCCTCTCAGGTCATATCATTATCATTAGTGGAAGCATCATCGACTGCATGAGTGACGTGGAAACATCATTTGATTCATCTTTCTCATCATCACCACCCTTATCTTCAACAGTGGACTCATCATCATTATCATTATCTTCAACAGTGGCTTTATTATCATCAAGTGGTTATTGAAATACAGGTCCCATTTGGCATATGTATCCATTATAGCATAGCGCTCAACCAATATGGCTATCTCCCCATCTATCTCTGGAAAGCCACTAATGCACAACTGAAGCTCATCTATGCCAAACAATGGCCTCATCCAACTGTCATCACAGGCTAGATGATCAGCGGTAGATAACACGGGCACATGGAATGTATCTTGAGCCTTTGTCTTAGTGACATCCACCATATTGCAAACCAAGTGAGGAGCCCTAGGTGGGCATAGACCATGGACTTATTCTTCAACCCCCTCAGCTCTCAGATAATGGTTCAATAAACTCCAGTAGCAGAATTTCCATCTTTTGTTGTTTCAGAACTTCATCGTATTGTGTCGAAGAACCAAACCGGCATTAACCTGCAAAACCTTCATTATCCTATAAACCAACACATCTCTATCGCGTGTGAAATTTGAAGTATGTTTACTAGGCAACAGAACACTACATACAATCTACTATACCCCATACTTTTATACCTTAAACGCGTTTTTAAGTCTCTTGAAAGGCTCTTAAGTTTCATGGAAGGATTGTAAGCCTCTTAAATTTCTTAAGGTTTTCTAAAGTTTCTTAAAGCTTCTAAAAGCTTCTTAAGTTTCTTTAAAGATTCCTAAGTTCTTGAAAGCTTCTTAGAAATTACCATGTGAGATGGATAGGCTATAACGCTATCAAAGAATTCTAAGGAAAGGAGAATGCGATACCCCATGGCAGGGAAGATTGGAAATAAAGTTATAGGAATTCGGAAGGAATTGGAGGCCAAGTAGTGAGTCATAGGACCCGAATTACTTGTGTAAGCTATTACTTTGGATGTGTTGCATACGTAAGCTACCAATTTGAAAATCTTACATACTTAAGCTACTTGAATAAATACCAAGGTTACGTAGTAAGGATTACATAGGTTTGTAAAGCAAGACGAGATTACGAACCCACGAGGAAGAAATGAAAGCGACATGTGGAAGCCCATGAGAGAGTGCCACATGGAAGAATGAGGGAGTTCCATGTGGCAGCAGCTTCAGCAATGGGGTGGGCCCCCATATTCCATGTGGCAGACCCTAAGTGGAGGGGTGATGCATTAGCCCTATAAGGGCTTGACACGTGTCACCACTTAGGGGTTGACACATGTCACCCAATAAGGTGGCATATATATAGATGTGTTTGAAGACTTTTAAGTCATCCTTATCCTTCAAGTTTCTTTTTATACAAAAAAAAAATCAAGAAAAGTCTAGAAGAAAAGAGAAGAGAAACTTGAGCTAGAGAGAAGGAAGAGCTACGGTTTTGGAGGAGAAAAAAAGGTAAGTCTCCAATTTCGTTCTACAAATTAATTACCTAGGGTGAATAACGATGTTATGAAGGTGTTATTAATAAAAATTTATGGTTTGGAGTAGCCCAAAACGTTATCAAACAGCCACGAAGTTTTAGGCGCGCTAAAGGAACTTCCGAGGCAAGTTTTGGCGAGTTTCGGACAAGGTAAGGCTTTTCCTTTCAAATTGAAGTTTATGATGTTGTTATGGGGTATATTACATGTCTTAAATGAGGCTGGAAGTGTAAGAATTGCATAAGGATGTGTGACATTAGAAACAAACTAAATTAATGTCGCTAGCGTTAAATCGATATTGAGTAGTGGGTTGTCGTTGTGGTGCTGCGGAAAATACTGGTTGGGTTGCGTGTTTCAGGGATTCAAAGTGTTTTAAAAATGGTGATGGTGCTTCTGGTTTCAGCCACACGAGCCTCCGTTTGGTATAGTTAAAGATTTTTCGAAACAAAGATTAAAAACTCTATTTTTGTATCGTAGTTTGGAGCTAGTTGTTTGGAGCTTGTATTGTGTAAGGTTGAAGTGATTTACTTGTATATATGCTTCTTATTTTTGTTATTGGTATGGTTGTTGACATGGTGTCCGAGTTGAAATCTCGGGGATGTTGAAGTTATAGGGGAGATGCTGCCCAATATTTGGTAACTTAGGAACTAGTAATGAACTAGTCGAGGGAAATGGATAAGGAAATGGCCTCTATGGAGACTTGGTTGTAGAGTTAGAATTGGAAAGTTCATTAACCGTAGTATTACTTTCATGTTAAATAGGTTCAAGAGGCGACGAGACGAACGTGTTAAGAGTAATTCTTAAGAGGTAAGGCTTATACTTTCTTTTAGCATGTCTTTGGCATAAGTGTGTTAAGCTTTTTCTATCTCTTGGCATGTTTTGGGCACAAATAGGTAAAGATAATCTTTCTTTCTTTTTGGGCATGATCTTTATGAAACAAATAGATGAAGTACATAAGCTTATTCTTTCTTTTGGCGTGTTTTGACGTAAGTATATAAAGCTAATCTTCCTTTTTGGCATGGTTTGTATGAAACAAGTATATGACTTTTATATCATACCAAGAAAGTTCCTATTCGTAGAGCCGTTAGGATGGCCAATTTCTTGACTTCCAAAAGATATTTTGTTATGCCTTGAAAGGTACTTGATATGACTCTTGTCTTGATTTTTGAATAATAGCTCATTTTAAGTACCCCATCGAGTCTCAAATATGATTTAAATTGCATATAGTTTCTCACTACTTCACTCATGGATGCCTCAATGTTTCTTTCACTGAGCCCAAGCCAGGTTTGTTATTATGTGTACCTCTCTGCATTATTTGCCATGCCCCGATATTAGGGGGCAGGTATGCCTTGTACATGAGTTTGTGGAGTTATGTTGTGTCATGTACACGTATGTTGATGATATGATATGATATGGCTATTTGATATGATATGATTTGTTACGGAGATATTCCCTACTCTGGATGTATATTGTGCTGTGGCGCCAGTGATAAGGTGGCGACTATGTTTTGTTCACCGAGTCCCGTAATAGGGCCTGATATGGCATATGTTTTTTTTGCATACATTATCTGCGGTTATGAAAAGCATTTTGATATTCTGGATATTTTGCTTATTTTTGCACCTTCTGTTCTGGTAATGGCTTTACTTATTATAGTCCATGCTTTACATACTTGGTACATTGTCCGTACTGACCCCCTGTCTTCGGGAGCTATGTTACATGCCCGCAGGTGCAGACGCTCGATTTGCTGATCCACTCGCTTAGGACATCCACCCTGTTAGTTGTCAGTGCTCCTTTGTCTAGAGCCCTATTTTGGTACTAACTTTTCTGTTATACATTTGTACATGCTAGTTAAGGGTACGACAGGGCCCTGTACCAACATATGATTATGCTATCATTAAGTAGAGGTCTGTAGACTTGTGTTGTGGATTTTGTATATGTGTTTTGGGATTTGTGTTCCGTGATGGCCTTAACAGCCTTCATGTGCTACATATATTTTCATGTGCTCTCTAGCGATCTCTTTTGATTTCTACATTTATTTATTCTACTAACATACTCAATGGGCCCAAGTCAGGCACCAATCACGACCTACGGAGTTGGGTCGTGACACAATCTTTAACCAAACTTGAGCCTCTTGGTTGAGGTGAGCATAATAGAGGGTGGTGTGTCTTCCTGTGTATTTACTCCCATTCCACCTTGCCTTCAAATTTACACCACAAAGGGTGTAACAAATATCTATATACGGTGGTTGGTCTTTCATCAATTGATACTCAGCATAATCACAGCGAGGGGTTCCCAAAAATTCATTCAATGCACTAGTGGTAAACCGAATTGTTTTTTCCCTAACTTCTTCCTTATTAGTCCACTGGTGCTCAGTGTTCAAATTTGCATAAAATTCATGGACAAGTGTAAGATTACACTCACTTTAGTCCTTAAAGATATAGCGGAGGCCCAAATTGTACACCATTTCATGAATTTGAGGGAATTCATCATGTAACCTACCCTTATTGACATACTCATCTCCAAGATACTTAACCTCTTTCTGATATTCAAACAAATCTTTTTCCATATTTCTCCACCACTTGTTTACCAAACCTCAATGGTAAAAGTCTAGTGCTAGTTTGGTCTGATGATCTAGTGACATCTTCTTTTCTAGACCTTTTACTCCCTATCCCAACTTCCACTTAATTTCCCTTGGGTGCCATAAGAGTGGAAGAACAAAGATTGTTGAAATTTGGAAGAGAGGAAAGAGGGTGGTTCACTGCTGACTAGAGTGAGAGGGAATGGAGAAATATCTTTTTGGTTTTGGTGTTTCAACAGAGGATAACAATGGAGGTGGAAGGTTGAACTATAGACGAAGAATAAGAGAGGTTTGGTGGGGAGGGGCATGGTTTGCGAGAAGAGAAAAGAGAGAAAGGTGTGGTGAGGAATTTAGGTTTTTTGGGGGTATTGGGTAAAGTGATTTTGGGTTATAACTGATTGGCCCTGATGTATAGAGTTGGCGCAATGGTGGAGCGGTACACCAAGACTACATACCCTAAATCTATAGTGTAATGCGATGATGGCGCATTGCGCCTGTAGGGAGCCAGTTCAAGTTAGTAGTAGTTTGAGGCCTGGCGCGGTGAGCCAGCAATGCATCACTTTGCCAAAGTTCCGGTTGTATTGTTCATCCCTCTCCACCTATGGTGTCATTCACTCCCTGCTTCATCTGCATATGAACCTCATGACGTTAGCAAAATTATGGGTTGCCTCTCACCCTGCGTCTTAGTTTAGGTCATGGCATGAATCCTTTTTTCCTCACTATTACATTTAACTGAAAATTTAAACTAAAGTCCTAAAAAAAGAAATAAATAAAGAAAAACATGATAAAAACAAACTAAAGTAAAAATACCTGTCAATCACATAAAATCATGGGTTGCCTCCCATGTAGCGCCTGGTTTAACATCTCGATGTGACCCAGCTTGTGGATCACTTATCATTCAACTCAAGTCTTTGTTATCTCGATCTGAATCATTTCTAAAATAGTGCTTGACATGCTATCCATTGACCAAGAAGGTTTCACTCTTGTCTTTTTCGTTATCTCAACGACACCATGTTGTGTGATTCTCACCACTAGCTTTTGCATTCTTTCAAATTTGTGCGCCAAACCAAGCGTCTTGAACTACAAGTGATATGAATTCTCATATAACCTCAGATATGTAGGAAATCTGATACCGGAGTCCGACCATATTTTTCAAAGTCCATACGAACCCCCTTTCAAAAAGATGAAGATATAGTCGGTCAAAATTAGATTTGTCAATTTTTTTTGTCCAGGATCTCTTTCATCGACTCTATCCAAAAAAGAGATAATTGTTGACACCCAATTTTGATCCTCTACAAGGTAAATTAGTTATCGAGCTTCTTAAATTTTAAACAATTTGAAGTAATTATTTTAAAAATCCACTAAAATAAAATAATATTTTTCAGTTATTTTAAAGTAATTTTGTCATTTTTTATAATTTTTGAATGATATATATATATATATATAGAAAAGCCACTTGTAATGGTTTAGTGATTTATGAGTAATAAATAAATAAAAAGTGACTTTTTGAGTAAATCTATATATACCAAGTAACCATCTAAAATATTATCTCCCCAAAAGCTTGTCCGAACATGCTATAGGTTAGGAAGTATTAATCCAATTCAAATTTCATTTGAAAGGTACAATTTAACTTTGCAACACTAAATTCTGAACAAACGGAAGATTACACCAAAATTAAACTTTCAAGTTATATTGGAATCAAGCAATAAAATAGGGGAAATATTTGCATATAGTCACTCAAAAATACCTTAATTTTGCTCCATAGCTATAGTTTGCTAATTACAATTCATAGTTATAGTTATAGCAGCGTTGTATAATTCACGCAGCATTTGTATATATTTGTATAATTCGCAGTTTTTGTATAACGTTTGTATATTTCACTATACAATTCATGCACAATATTTGTATAATTCGCTTTCGCTATACAATTTGTAATGTTTGTATATTTCGCTATACAATTCAATTTGCGCACAACGTTTGTATAAATCACGCGAATTATACAAAACTCAAACTGTAATTATAGCTAGATGTTTGCCGCGAACCATAATTAATTCAAACTATAACTATGTTAGCTAATTAACTAGTATATATTTGCTTATCTGCATAATTTTTCCATAAAATTACATAAGAAACTAGAAAAAATTACAACACAATATCTTTGGGTTATCTAGTTTACAAAATAGGCCCAATTACATAAATAATATACGGAAAAGGGCCAAAATTACCCCTGTACTTTGAAAAATAGTTTATTTATGCATTTCGTTCTACTTTAGGGCCAATTATACCCCTACCGTTATACTTTGGGCCAAATATGCCCTTGAGTATAACAGAATGTCACGTGTCAGTTTCTCAATGGTCAACTTATTTCTCATTTTAAATATGTTTTTTTAATTTTTTTTTAATCTGTTTTTAAAACCATTTTTTTAAAATATTTTTTTAAAAAAAATCTATTTCGTTTTTTAATCTATTTTTAAATCTGCTTTTTAATTATTTTTTTAAATCTGTTTTTATGTATTTTTTACAATATGTTTATTTTATTTTATTTTAAATTTGTTTTTAAAATAAATTTGCATTCACAGATTTAAAAAATATATATTTAAAAAACAGATTTAAAAATAGATTAAAAATGGATTTAAAAAACATATAAAAACAGATTTTAAAAACAAATTTAAAATAAAATTTTTAAATCTGTTTTTTATGTATTTTTTACAATATTTTTATTTTATTTTATTTTAAATTTGTTTTTAAAATAAATTTGCATTCACAAATTTTTTTAAAAAAAAATTTAAAAAGCAGATTTAAAAATAGATTAAAAATGGATTTAAAAAACATATAAAAACAGATTTTAAAATAAAATTTAAAATAAAATTAAAAAAAATGATTTTAAAAAATAGATTAAAAAAACCGATTTAATCTCAAGGGCATATTTGGCCCAAAGTATAACGGTAGGGGTATAATTGGCCTAAAGTAGAACGAAGGGCATAAATAAACTATTTTTCAAAGTTCAGGGGTAATTTTGGCCCTTTTCCGAATAATATATTATATTACAATAATTACGAATTATGGCATAAGATATATTCTTACAAAAAATAGCATTAGTTTTGTTACTCGAAATAGCAAAAGATAATAAATACACATTTTTTCTTTTATTTCTCTCTCCTTTTTTCCATCATTTTCTCTCTCTCGTTCTTCTCTTTCTTCCCTCTTTTTCTCTCTCTCCTTCTTCGTCTTTTTTTTTTCTCTCTCTCTCTCCTTTCTTTTTCTCCTCTCTCTCTCTCTCTCTCTCCTTCTTCTCTTTTTTCTATTTTGGTCCCTTTTTTTCTCTCTCTCTTTCTCGTTCTTCCTCTTTTAAAATAATAATTAATTATCTAATTTAAAACTTAATTTTAGATTAGATATTATAAAAATGATAATTTTACTATTTTTTAAATTAGATGATTTTAAAATATAAATACAAATATATTACATTTCTAACACAATAAAAAAAATATAAACGATAATTGTAATACATTTTGAATTCAAAATATTATACTTATTATAGACATGTTTCAATGCACGTGGGGAATATATAACTAAAATATTTTTAATACAATAATATATTTCGTTAATAAGAGAAAAAAATAAAAAATAATTATAATAGATTTTGAATTCAATATATTATATTATAGGCATGTTTCAATGCATGTAGTGAATATATAACTAAAATATTTTGAATACAATAATATATTTTAGCATCGTTAATAAGAGAAAAAATTAAAATAATTATAATATTTTTAATTTAATATATTATATATATTATAGGCATGTTTCAATGCACGAGGTGAATATATAACTAAAATAATTTAATACAAATGTATTATAAGTATTATATGTGAATTTCA
This sequence comes from Solanum dulcamara, assembly GCF_947179165.1. Classification (NCBI taxonomy): domain Eukaryota; kingdom Viridiplantae; phylum Streptophyta; class Magnoliopsida; order Solanales; family Solanaceae; genus Solanum; species Solanum dulcamara. Next base: position 62,740,552 of record NC_077237.1, on the reverse strand, counting down.
AATATTTCAGTACTATCAAAATTAATTTACGTTGTTAGAAATGTGTTATATTTGTTGAAATAACAACAACCAAATTCATAACAATGTATAATAATGAATTCCAATTGTAATACATTTTGAATTCAATATATTATACATATTATAGACATGTTTCAATGTACGAGGTGAATATATAACTAAAATATTTTTAATATAATAATATATTTTGTTAATATGAGAAAAAAATAAAAAATAATGAATTCAATATATTATAATTAAAATGTGGTGGATATATAAGTAAAATATTTTTAATAAAAATATATTATAATTATTATATGTGAATTTTAAATATTTTGATATTTTTTAAATTAGGATAATTAATTATTAATTTAAAAAAAAAGAAAGGGAAAGAGAAATAAAAATAAAGGACAAAAAATGGAAGAGGAAGGAACGGATAAAGAGAGAAAAAGAGAGAGAGAATATCAAATATACTTATCCAAGTACGGACAATAATAATGCAAAAGTCTATTACAGCTATCAAATATACTTAGAGGAGTTTTTGCTTAACTAATATAATTTACATAGTTAATTAAGCTTATTAAAACTCCTACAAAATATGTACACAATATATATTATATAATAATGGCGAAATCCATTTGTGGCCATTTTAAATAGTTCAAATAGGCCTTTATTGTGTCATTTTGACACTTTTTGCTGAGTTGGCATAATATGTGTGTTGCATTGATTTTGAACTCATGAAAGACCAAGCCTGTTTGGATGGACTTATTTTAAGTTACTTATAAGTTGAAAACTGTTTATACGTTAAAAGAAAATAAGTACGTACAACCCAACTTTTTTTGATTTATAAGTTATTTTCAACTTATAAGCTGCTTAAAATAAGTTCATCCAAACAAATTCAATTATTTATTGGGACTTATTTAAGTATAAAACTACTTTAATTTGACTAGTCAAATACTCAAAAAAACTGAAAAAAGCTTATAAGTAAATTATAAGCCAATTCAAACGGACTTTAAATTTATATTATTATTTTTTATTTCTTGTTTTTCCTTCTCTCTCCTTTCAACACTTCCTCCACCATCCGCTATCACTCTGCCACCACAACGCCACCACCGTATATCCAACCTTCTCCTCTTCTGTCAATTTTGATGTGAGAAATTAAATCAATAATATATATCAGCAAAAAAACTTAAGAAATGATTAAGATATGTCTAGATTAACCTACAACTCCAAACCGGCAAAAATCATGGAAACTGTGAAATAAATTTATTTGTGAAGTGAAGACTAAAAATCATTGTGAGCGTTGGTCATTAACGTTGTAGTATGATAATTTCCATGTCTACAACGTATATCTTCTTCATGGTATCAAATTTCTCCACCTAATTTTTTTCATAGTTCAATTGTTGGAAAGTTCGTCGGAATCATTCAAAAGCTATGTTGGTCTGTTTTCACCGTTAACATCAAGTTTATGAAGGCCGTGGGCTCAAATCCTACTCCCAACACATTCTAATTTTGCTATTTTAAGTTATTTAAAAAAAATCCTTTTCCCTATTTAAGTTATTTTTTTCAATTCAATTTTTGAAACACTAATTTCCTGTTTCTCAAAGCTTCTACTTTTCTTTCGATGAATCCATTTCGAGTAAATTCATAAATGGCTCCGATTTCACCATGGGTTAATTAGTTTTGGCTATTTTGAAATTTTCAAAGAAACCAATTCTGATGGGCTAGCAGAGAGGTGGAGATGATCAGAGGAAAAAAATGGTGGATTGAAGGAAGAGATGGTGGTAGTATGGTAGTTGAATTATGGGTAAAAGCTTGTAAACTTAATTAATATTAAACTTGGTGATTATAATAGGTGGATTTGAAGAAAGAGATGGTGGTAATGTTAATTGTCAAATTTGAAGAAGAAGGTCATTGTGGTTAGAGAATAAGAAGATGTGGAAATGGTTGACGAGATGTGAAAATGGTGTAGAAGAAAAAAAAATGGTGCTGCTAATTTTTTCTTTTTCTTCTTTATTGAAATATATATTTTTTAAGTAATTAACTAAATAGTTTTAAAATAGATTTTTATTTATAATATATTTTTGATTTATGCCACATTTTTATTTAATTCGTCCTTTTGACACATCATCCGCGAGTTTATTACACAAACCTTACATATTTGGTTGATTGTCAAAAGTGTCAAAATGACACAGAGTTCGACTTGAGATTTAAAATGAACAAATCATAATTAAAGTGTCTAAGTGAAAAATTGATGTCAACTATAGGTAGAGTATACAATCATTTTTGGTAAACTAAACGACCATATGATATATATTAAAACCTATCCCAAGAAATACTCAAATTCACATGGTACAAGATTATTTTCTATTGAAGAAAGAAAAGAACGTAGAATTTTCAATGAAATTTCAACATTAACTTTGCTTATGTGAGTTTCAAAAAAATTGGTAATCCCTAGTACGAAAAAAGAAGGAAAATTGCAAGAGGCTGACGGCTATTGACAAATCATGATAAACTAGGGCTGAATGGGCTGATAGCACGAAATGAACAGGTAAATCATATAACTGATCTAAAAAAAAGTTCGGAATTGAGAAGTAGCTTATCTGAAAGAGACGCTTTTGTTAGTGTACAATCATATATGTAGAGATAAAAAAAAACCAGACAATGATTTTACCTGTCTTAAAAGCTCAGATACAATAACTCAACTTAGAAGTCTTTATTCTAGTACAACTTTTGTCTATCAATTGGCTTGGGAAGCTAATTGTACAAACATTGCACAACAATCTCAAAAAAAAAAAATTGCGGAATTTTGCATTGAAATATACAAGGAATCTGTCCAACCCACCCGACAACTATGACCTAGTTATTTTTATCAGAGAACTATGTAAATAATCTAATAAAATTGAAACATCAGAACTGTGCAAATTTATATAATCTCACAAGACAAAAAAATTAATGAGTGCATTCTTTTTTTCTTATAAGGAAAATATTTTTTAATGCATGCATTCATTTCCTATAATGTGTTATCTGACAGCAAATATTGCCAGTAAGTTGGTAGTTGTTCCTTCTGTCACATTCAAATGCAACATTAACTGGACAATTTATATCAGGAGGTGCTCTCTCCCATACTCGCGCACAATCACAGGCACACTTGTGGTTGGTATCTGGAAAACACCAAAATGCCATGAAATGAGCATGGGTGAGTGGATACTACTCTTTAAGACTTCACACTGCGACAATCAAATATGCATCTAATACTCCATGTGGAAACCTAAAGAACTCAGATTGAAATCAAATTTGTGAAATACACTTACCATGCCATAATCTGTAATGATCATTGAGATATAGTCTGATGGAGTAGCATCATACCTGTTAAAATCATGTACTTTCAAGTATTAGACAAATGCGAAAATTCTATTTTCTGATTTCCTTTAAGACTAAAAACTTCTCTGAGATAAAGTAACTTCTTCTACATTTGTCCATTACAATGCATCATTGTTTTTGGAGTCATTCCTTGTTCACACTTTACAATTCAATTTCTTAAATAACCTTTTCAAGTCCTAAAACTTTAAGCAAGTCAGCTTACGAAGGTGTCGAGGCAGTGATTTTGGGAGGACCAGAGCAGTGAGGAATGATTTTCCTCATGGCTCAAGGACAACAACAAGAAGGATACAGATGCGGGGATTCAACTAAAAATAATTCAAATATCTAAAAATAGAGTTATAAAACCTAAATTATGAGATATTATGCGAAAAAATTGAGGGGAGAATATTGATCAAGAGGAGACTTCTAGAAGGAGATAAAAGGAAAGGTAGTGAATAGAAATTTATATATACGAGGTATTCCATTTTCTTCAATTTCGCGGTAGTTTTTGTTTTGATTACAGAACTCATTGAATCTATCTAGAATTTCTCCCTCTAATTTGGTTAAAGTACCCAAAACCGTTTGACCATATCGGGTACGGATCCCACACCCACAGCCACATCTTGTCAACACGGGTGCGACACCAAAAGTTAAGAGTCCGAGCAACTTAGACAACAACAACATACCCAATGAAATCCCACTAAGTGAGGTCTGGTCAAGGACAACTTCGTTTATTCTTCCAAATGTTTGGTAGCTCTAGAGGATAATGTTTTGTGAAATTCTTCTACTACAGCTCCAACTGAGCGTGGAAATCAGGTACCTACATGAGGTTGGTGTTCCATCTCCTCTAGCTGCTACAGAAATCTTGAGCTGCTACACTACTCTGGCGAAGTTCATCGGCTATCCAGCGAACAACAGGATCCTTTTTCGGCGAAATTCTCTTTCCTCTTTTCTTCTTCTTCGTTCTTTTTTTTTTCGTTTTCCGGTGAAATACCTGCAGATCTGTTTAGATCGGACCTAGATCTAGTGATTTCCGGCAAGATCTTTTCGGTGATCTTTCCGGCGAATTTTCCAACAACTAAATATCTCCGGGCCAGGTTCTATCTTTCCTCTCCTCAACTAATTTATTTAAGTTTGATTACTATTCTTCTTTACTAGCTCCTACCTTTAGTGTTTTAGTTATTGTTATTCACTTTCCTTCTTCACTTAGTGTCTAGGGTTGTTGATTTGCATATTAGCTAGTGTGTGTTATCTCTTTATTATACATTCTATATTGTCAATTATTATCTCGTTGCTTGTATTCTCTTAATTTATTTGTTATCAATTTTTTTTTCACTTTGTAGTTCCTATCGTTTTAGTGGCTTTGGTTACTGATGGTAGACTAGGGTCATGTCCTCAATTGGGGGTGAAGCGAGGGGAAATAGTGGTAAGAGGGAGACAGGTTTTCATAAGTTGAGAGCAGGATAGTGGAACATAGGGTCGCTTACAGGAAAGTCCATAGAGCTAGTGAAGAGTCTTAAGAGGAAAAAGATTAATATAGCCTGTGTTCAGGAGACTAGATGGGTAGGTTCCAAAGCTCGGGATGTGGACGGATTTAAATTATGGTACTCAGGAGGCTCAAGGGATAGGAATGGAGTAGGTATTCTAGTCGACGTGGACCTTAGGGAGTGTGTGGTAAAGGTAAAGAGGATCAGGATAGGATGAAGTTTATTAAGCTAGTAATAGGCAGGCTTTTTGTGAACGTTGTTAGTGCGTATGCACCCCATGTGGGTCTGGATGAAGAAGTCAAAAGGCTCTTTTGGGAGGATTTAGATAAAGAAGTGAGAGGTATACCTAGTTCCGAAATGATTTTCATTGGTGGAGATTTCAATGATCATATCGGTACAACTTCTAATGGTTTTGATGATGTCCATGGAGGCTTTTGTTTTGAGAAAAGGAATGGCGGCGGGGTTTCTCTCTTGGAATTTGCCAAAGCTTTTGAGTTGGTTATTGTTAATTCGTGTTTTTTGTAGAGGGATAATCAATTGGTCACCTTTAGTAGCATGGTAGCTAGGACTCAGATTGACTAATTACTCTTCTGGAACGGTGATAGAGGCCTTTGTAAGAATTGCAAGGTTATTCCAAGTGAAAATATTACACCACCAAACATAAGCTTTTGGTGATGGACTTGGAGATTAAAAGGGATAGGAGAAAGAAGACTCTATATGATCGACAGAGGATTAGATGGGGGGGCCTAACTCTCGCCTTTTCTCGGGAGATGAGGGAGAAGTTGAATGGTTTAGGGAGTGAACAACATGTGGGACATTACAGCTGGTTGCATTAGAAAAGCAGCTGTCGAGGTTCTTGGGGTATCGAGAAGAATCTTTGGTGGTCGTCAAGGAGACTGGTGATGGAATAGAGAAGTACAAGGCAAAGTGAAAGCCAAGAAGGTTGTCTATACGGAGTGGTTGGAGTGTGTGGATGAGGAGGAGAAGAATAGGCCTAAAGATATCTATAAGAAGGCAAAGATGGAAGCGAAGTCGGCGATCACTAGTGCTAAGACGGTAGCTTTTGAACGCGTGTTTGTCGAGTTAGGGGGAAAAGGTGGGGATAAGAGATTGTATAGGCTTGCCAAAGCGAGAGAGAGAGAAGCACGCGATCTGAATCTAGTAAAGTGCATCAAGGACGAGGAAGGTGAAGTGTTAATGTATGAGACCTTTATCAAGCAAAGGTGGCAAACTTACTTCCACGGACTCCTAACTGAAAAAGGAGACAAAGACATTGTACTGGGAGATTTGGCTTACTCTGGTAGTCTTCGAGACTCTGGGTACTGCATGTGTTTTAAGGTTGAGGAAGTTCGACGTGCTGTTAGCAAGATGAGGAGGGGGAGAGTGACAGGGCAGGTTTGGAGTGGTTGACTAAGTTGTTTAATGTTATTTTAAAGACTGTTAAGATGCCTGATGAATGGAGGTGGAGTACTATGGTTCCATTGTACAAGAACAAGGGTGATATCCAAAACTGTAATAATTACAAGGATATCAAACTACTAAGCCACACTATGAAGATTTGGGAGAGAGTGGTGGAGATGAGGGTGAGGAGAGGAGTGTCAATCTCAGAAAACCAGTTTGGATTCATGCCGGGACAGTCGACTACTAAAGCAATCCATCTTATGCGGAGACTGGTGGAGAAATTTGGAGAAAGAAAAAGGGATCTCCATATGGTGTTCATTGACCTTGAAAAGGCTTATGACAAAGTTCCGAAGGATGTTCTTTGGAGGTGTGTGGAGGCTAAAGGTGTCCCGATTGTGTATATTAAGGTGATAAAGGACATGTATGCTGGAGCTAAGACTCAGGTTAGGAAGGTGGAGGTGACTCAGAACATTTTCTTGTTGAGGTGGGACTACACCAAGGATCGATGCTGAGCCTTTTTCTTTTTGCCTTGGTGATGGATGAGGTGACACGGTCTATTTAGGAGGAGCTTCCATGGTGTATGCTATTTGCGGACAATATAGTTTTGATTGATGAGACTTGGGACGGAGTTAATAATAGGTTGGAGGTTTGGAGACAAACGTTGGAGTCCAAAGGGTTCAGATTGAGCAGGACCAAAACAAAATACTTGGAGTGCAAATTTAGTATTGCGATAGATGAAGAGGGCAAGGAAGTGAGGGTTGCCACCCAACCTATCCCCAAGACAAAAAGCTTTAAATATCTTGGATCCATCATCCAGAGTAGTGGGGACATCGATGATGATGTCACACACCACATTGGGGCAGCATGGTTGAAATGGAGGCTAGCCTCTGGAGTCCTGAGTGACAAGAAGGTACCGCCTAAACTTAAAGGTAAGTTCTACAGAATGATTGTTAGACCAGCATTGTTATATGAAGTGGAGAGTTGACCAGTAAAGAACTCTCATGTTCAGAAGATGCATGTTGCGGAGATGAGGATGCTGAGATAGATATGTGGACACACTAGGAGTGATAAGATCAGGAATGAGGTTATTCGGTTGAAGGTAAGAGTGGCATCCTTGGTCGACAAGATGAGAGAAGTGAGACTGAGATGGTTTGGACATGTGCAGAGGAAAGGTGTTGACGCCCCAGTTAGGAGGTGCGAGCAGTTGGATTTGGAAGCTATGCGGAGAGGTAGGGGTAGACCAAAAAAGTATTGAAAAGAGGTGATTAGACAACATATGGCGGTACTCCATATCACTGAGGACATGACCTTAGATAGAAAAGAGTGGAGGTCGTGGATTAAGGTAGAAGTCTAGTAGGGATAGAATGGTGTCTTACCGTGTGTCGGTTTAGGGTGATCATAGGTCTAGGCGTGCCTTTATAGTTGTATTGCTATTGTCTTTGATTATTGCAGTACTTTGCTATAGTTATTGTTCTTGTCTTATAAATTTTGCATTGCATTTTATTTTTATTTTTATTTCTATTTTTACTTTTTAGTTACTTATTTATTATTTTATTTATTTTTTTATTTTTATTTTTTTCTTTATGCTGTATATATTGTTTTTTTTTCCTCTCGTACTTGGAACTGTGACTTTCGAGCCGAGGGTCTTTCGAAAACAGTCTCTCTATCTCCATGAGGTAGTGGTAAGATCTGCGTACATCCTACCCTCTCCAGACCCCACTTGTGGGATTCCACTGGGTTGTTGTTGATGTTGTCTTCTACTGCATAATTCTTCATAAAATTAAAGTTCTGCCTTTTTCTTTCTTGATATCTAGAAACTTTTCCCAAACGCCGGTTACATTTCTTGTTCCCATCCCGATGCCCTTGTAATGTATCAATGCACATGGTCCGGAAAGAAGCTAAGGAATAGACCATAACAAACTCTCCAATCACTAAAAACTCCATTTAATAAAATAAGGACAAAAAGCACACATAAAGCTCTATAAAGATCAAAGAGAACTATATTTTATCCTTCAGTTGTGAAAGAAGACTAAAAGAAGAAAATCACTCACATCAAATTCACAAGCTGAATACTATCATTACTTGTCCAGTTATCCAAATAATTGACATCCAGTCTACCAGGAACCTTGGAAATGACATCTGGGTCACCTGCAAATGAGTTAAAAACGATAAAGTAACATATAACGTTGCAATATATGGCAGGAAATATAATCTATAAATAGGACATACCCAGCTCATTGGAACAAACAGAATCAAGTTGTACTCTATCATGAAACTTATAAGCTTCACAACAAATCAGCAGAGGAACACGGAATGCATGAGCAACCATAGCAACACATGCAGTCCCAACTCTAGAGTACACAGTTCCATTAGATAATACAGATTCAGCACCCATGAACACTCTAGAGACTTCATGCATAATGTAAGAAACAGCATTTATATGAGTGTATGTACAACATAGGCCCTTCTTCACCAGCCTCCGAAGTAGCGCCTGGCCTTCAAATGTAGGGCGAGAATCAACCACTATTACACGGAATTGTTTCCCAAGTTCGTAAGCATGTAGCAGAATCATCTCAACAACAAAGGAAGAACCATACGTGAGAAGAACATCACCATCTCTGATCTTCATAACTGCCTGTCTTGTTATTACTCTGTCCGCTAAAACTATCTTCTCATTCATGAAGCGCTCAATATCTGAATAAAGAGCAGCTTTTGCTTCTGACTCAGAAAGAGTTAATGATAACTTTGTTATACGAGCTTTCAGAAAACGAATAGCATTCCCCATGCTAATAGAGAGAGGCCTACACTCATTAAGAAATGATACATAGCCATTGATTCTTGCTGTTAAATCTCTACCTAGAGCTTTTTCACGAGGTGTAGAGTAATCTTTGATGGCTTGTTGAAATGCTTGTAGCATTGCAACACAGCGAGCATTGGCCCCAACTACATCTCCAGCCAAATACTGCAATCCGACCTGGTAAGATGTTCACACAATCAATCATGAATATGTGCGACATTTCAAATATATTAATATCATACTCGAATTAACAATGCTTTGAAGTCCATATCTAATCACCAATTAAGACTGGCAGTTGTACAAAAATTTACAATGATATCTTCAAGAAATTAACAGTATAAATGCTAAAATTTAAAAAGAGCTTGTGGCTCATAGATTAGATTATCTGTTTAGTAAAGTAAGAAAATTGTAGAGGACAAAATAAGAGAAGGCTGCTTGAGATGGTTTAACCATATCCTGCTTATATCTCCAAATGTATCCATCCGTAGGTGAGGCACCATGGTGATTCAATGAATTAAAGGAGTAGAATGAAATTGTCTCAAAAGGCTTACAATTTATTGGAGTTCATGCAAAGTTAGCAAAAGGTCGAATAAAAAGGAAGCAAAAATCCATATAGGCAATACCAACTAATGAGGATTAAGGCTTAGTCATGTTACTACACTTCCATTAGGTTCAATGCTCACTAAAAGTTCGTGTAAGTTTATTTAGAGATCTCTATGTCAATATAAATGCAGGGGATCACTAGTATTAGAGACACCTAACTTATTGAGCACCCGAATGAAACCGGTTCAAAGCAAAACGAATATAGAGGTTTCATACAACAAATTCAAACCTAGCTTGGAATTGAGGCATTATAATTAGTTAGGAGAGAAACACAAAGTGAAAGTCGAAATTGCAGTCGTCTCAGCAGTCTGGTGGTAATACAGTCTTTTAGTGCACTAAAAGATAGATACATGATCACGAAGGAAAATGATTAGTGTAACTCTCCTTCTTAGTTCTTATTAGCTGAATAAAGTCTTCCAAAACAAGCTTAGTGTCTTAAACAACTACTTCCTTGAAATGGTTTCCCACTTTAAAGCAGAAATAAATGAAAATGGGAAATGACGGGGTGGAGGAGGTTACCTTGTAAACTGCAGGATGCATGGTGTCAAGGTGGAAAAACCTTGATTCAAGATCACGTAGCTGAGTTCCTTGTTCATACTGCGGTAAATGCCGAAACAATTCTACTCTATTTCTAGCTTCAATCTTTTTAACTAGTGCACGCTTCTTAGCTTTTTCAACACGATTCTTATCGTCAAATTGCATCCTAGGAGCTGGTGCATCTTTCTTGCGATCCTTCTCCGGTGGTCGGTCACCTCCTTTTGTCTCAGAAGTAGCTACAGATGACATCATTGGTCCACCATCTTTCTTTTGTGGAGGCTGCTTAGCAGATTTACCAGACTGTCCATGTAACTTTACCGCAGATGTTTCCCCAGCTATATATGATACCAAAATAAAGTACATCTTCAGAAAGATGATTTAACAACTCAGAAAAAAGATGTTCAGACCTAACTTTAATCAGAGGATACAGATTTTGAAAGCTACCAATTACTATCATGTATTCACTGTTCAGAAATCTTTCCAAGGTAATACCACAACAGGGAAAACTATTAAAGAACAGACTACTATAGGCTCATGCTTTCATGCATAACTAATAGATATTGGCAATATGAAAGCAGCTTCTACAGCTGAGAACAAAATTTATTTATGGCCCAAAAGGGCCAAATTATAGGTTGGACGAGCTACAGGACAGCACTAAAATTATCAAAATACCCCATGGTCAGAAATTCTAGATATATGTAATATGAAACTTAACACCTGAAAACAATTAATGAAGGCTTAAAAATTTTGATGACACAATTTGATGGCTTCAAATGGAAATGCAAGCCTTCCTGGAGAATTTATGGATTACAAACACACGTGCATAGTGCATCGCTAGTTAGTGCAAATCGTGACTTTACTCAGAGACATACAAGGGGACATCCTCAACAACACAAAGAAATGGCTATTAAAAAATAATGCTAATCACACATGTAAGAGATGCTAGGTGACAGTATAACTTTTCTCTGGAAGAATACCAGAGGTCGACTAGGAGAATAACCTATACAGAGTCTCAAAAAACCAAAGTTAAAAACATACCAAGTATATACTTTATCCTCCATCAGTGTACTGTCCTTTTCTTTTCTTCTCTTTTTATTTGGGGGGGGGGGGGGGGGGCTATCAGTTCTACTGTCAAGCATGACTATCAAACAACTATCAAACAACATAAGATTGATGTTTCAAAAAGCCCGTGGTACCAAAGGTGCGTTT